>NC_060210.1:145757500-146957500 GCF_021130785.1 Homalodisca vitripennis
GTCCTTTCCACTGTGAAGATAAAATTCTTACTCGTACATTTTAAGATAAATCTCATGTATAGAAAGAATAACTTGGGTTAGCAAAAGATTAAAGTTACTTATTCTTCATAGTTATCTTGTATTATAGCTTGAGGGCTCTCCACATTTAGTTGGTTCTCTTTATGGATGTCGCAAAATATTACTTAATTAGTATTGTTGTAAGCATATCCTGAGCAATTCCGCATATTTGAGTATTTTAAGCCATTTCTTTCGCACTTAATGTTTTGAATATAATCAAATTCCATCATGAAGCCGTTGAGAAAATCGCAAGTGGCCTCAAAACTTATAACGTCTGAATGTGACACTGACACTTGGTGTGGCATAATTTTTTCTAGTTCACAAATTGTTTATGATTTGTATAACTTTTTATATGTATTCCCTAATACTAACACACTTTATTAAGGGGACCCGGATAGTCCTATTACGCTAATGTTAAATTGTGTATTTTGTGGATCACTTTCTTCAAAATCTATTAGTGATATCCAAATGAAATTTTTACCACACATTCTTTGACATTATTAGTACACTTTAACACAGGGATTTAAAAAAATACACATTTGTTTTAAAAATTTAAATTTTTTTTATATGCTGCTAATTTTTTACTTAAAATTTCACATATAATATTTTATAAAATATTAACTAATGTGCTAATTAACAAATCCTCATGTTAAAGTGTTCAAATAATAGCCTAGAATATGTGGTAAAAATTTCAGTCTGATATCTCAAATGGTTTTTGAAAAAAGTGTTCCACAATGTAAAAAAATGCAACTTTCGGGAATCGCGATTTAAAGTAATGCGTACCATTTCAATGTTGTAAAAAAAACAGATTTTACTTACAAATTGTGTTTAAAACAGGCCAGCCCCATAACTTGGATTGTCTGTGTCTTCTTCCTTGTCCTCCAGTTTCCTTTTAGATTGCCTCTTGGTCTGCCTTGCCCTTTTCTATAATTCAGCAGAAGCGCGCATTTGAATTTCAAAGCGTCTCGGGTGTCTAGTAATTTCATTGTAGAAACAGTGTTTTTGCCAATTGAAATGCCCAATTTCTGTAGGACCTTACATTTAGTAATCTGTCCGATATTAAAAGTTGAAACGGCTTCATAAACTCCAAAATGTAAGGTCTTTATACCCACAAATCCAGTTTTTGGGAGGCGAGCCCATATCACACTATTTACATTTTCGTTAGGTTTTTAGGTCTTTTTGTGTAAACACTTTTTCAAGAGATCAGGATCTGACAGGCTCCTAAACTCTGGCCTAATAAACTCCATAATAACTGAGGGGACATTATTTTTATATTTGTATGTCTCACCAGTTACAAGAGATCGTTGATACTTGCACCAACTTTCAGCGCCTTTTGGGCAAAGACCACGTTGAGGATTTTCATCACTGGATGACTTGTGATGAAATATAGCCCATATTCCTTGCTTCATCTCTTCAACTGTATTGCTCCTTCTTATGGCTTGGCCATAATAGGCCTGGAGCTAGTCTATAGCACTTGATGAAAGGCGGTTTTTACTATTCAGTGGTTTACCATCAGCAAGTTTTATGGAATTATTATAGGACTTTAGTTTGCGTACCCTAGTACCCATCCGCTTTTGTATGTGTCCAATACACTCTAATTTGTCTATTAGGACATCTGCTCCATAAGGCATCATCTCTTTTACTGATAAAGTAATGAGTACTATAACAAATAAGTTGCGTTGCTCAGTTATGAGGTGTTGTTTCCTTTCCATATTTACGTAAACACACTTTCGAATTTATTTTTTTACGAGTGCTAATAAAATTTAAAATATAAAGTGTTGTATATCAAAATGTTCACAAGAAAATTGTCTACAAAAATAAATATAAAAGTGAAAACGTAATTTTTACCAAATTTTTACTGTCCGGGTCCCCTTAAGTATTTTAATATTTTTTAGAGAATTTTCTATACAGTATTTTATGAATTTGTATTTTTATTTATATACGATTTTTTAAGCAGTACCAAAATTTTCTTGAATTAGAAACATGTGAACTATTAATTCAATAGATGACTGTTTTGCCAAAGGTTTTTATTTCCCCCAGGGGTTAAACGAATGTTTTGAGTGGAGCCATAGTACAATTGGAGAGTGGCTGGTTTAAATTTTATAACATTTTAGTCACAATTATATAGACGCCTTTCCTGAAGAAAGGCAAAACATAAGCAACATCCTTTATATTGTACAGACAGAAAGTTCAACATTTTTTTGCATTACTTAATTTCCTTAAAAATGTAACGTCTTTATTTGTTTTCTGATGTTTAAGGTCTACTGCAGAATCACGAAATAAGTGTTGTAACTTTCCACAATAATGAATATTGATTATTGCTGTTATGGGAGTTTTATAATACCTAAAACACGGAATAAATAGAAATTCGTAAAAGTCATTAAGTTTTAACATTATTTTAAAATGTGACTACACTGTAGCCTTAAATCATATGTTTTACTGATTTAATAAAATTAAATACCTGTTTGATTACGGTTGTTGAAATTGTTATTCTATGAACTGTTACGCAAATGCCAAATTGACTATAATAAGAACATTAAACGTTCGTGAAATGTAATGTGTATTTAATGATCAACTGTTTAATTATAAAACTATTACAATTCGTTGTGTACTTGTCATATTTAGAAAAAAACTAAGAGCATTTTTACAACATTTTTGTCCACGCGAGCACAATACTCACGAGCGTGTCGTCCTGTGTCTGAGATATCACACCGTTGATCAATCGACTACCGCAGTCCTAGCCTACAGTCCAGTCACGTGTTCCCCTCACTGCTGCGTGTTGCCCTCCACACATCCGACACAGTAATAACATCTAACAGGTTATTTACTTTTGTTGCGTCAACACTCCAACTCATTACATGTATATCATCATATAGAAGCTTTGAGTCATTTGGAATCTAGACTAAACTAACGTAACATGTATTTCTCGGTATGAAACTTGTTAGGAGGGGAAGAACAAGGTGACATTTTAAACTGTATTAACGAGTGAGTAATAAACAAAAGTATAATTGATAGAAACTGTTTCATACCGAGTGACATATGTCAGCGACCTCCTTTTTTCAGGGTCTCCGCTTCCTGCGATATCCACGAAGGAACTATTTTGACATCAGTTAGCCTTTTCTTTTGAGCAATCATAATTTAAAATATTTAATTTCACAAAGTATCGTTATATAATTATTTTGAATCTTTAAATATGTACCTAACATATATGTGGAAATGGTCAACAAAATAATTTACATGAATGATGGAAAAATCAACATATTTTATAAAAAGGAATAAGCGCGACAAGTACTACAGTTCTGTTCATGCAGAAGTTAACGTGATTTATCCAAGTAAAACACTAAAATATATCAATCTTTCTTAATGGATATACTTTAACTAAGTAATTGCATTAAATAAGTAAACAACAAAGCTTGTGGAGTCTTAAAGTATATGTAAAATTAAGATATATTCAGAATTTCAAATTATTCCTTTTTGATTAGTTTCTTGTAACTGAGAAAAAAAGCAATACTACCTTACAAATCTAGTTTTCATTTTAATTAGGTAGCGATATACAATTCGAATATTAAATTATTTTCTTAAGTTTGTAGTAGTCAATTATATTAGTTTGATAAATTCATATATTTACGATAATTTATAGCAGTTTTATTTTTTTATAAGCATTTTGTTATATTTACTATAATCTATTTTAAACTTATTTACAGAATTAAAGTGTTAAAGGCTTCGATGTTAAGGTTTACATTTTTAAAGATTTCAATCCAAAATCTACTTCTATTTCAATATTTCGACCGTTCAAATATTGTTGACATAAAATAATTTTTACAAAACCACAGAATGCTTTTTTGTAAAAGATCTTATTACAAAATTCATTGTATCTTCAATTTAAAAAATTGGGTGAGAAATAATTTATTTAGCTTCAATCTTTTTTTGTGTAAGGTTGAATTATAAAATATAAGATATACGTAACTTTAAGGATTAGAAGTAATTCTCTTTATTAAATAATTTAAAACTCCCTTCAATGCCTAATAATGAAACACCTTTTATGACCAACAGACTTTTAGGACTAAAACACCAAAACTGGCTTTGGGGACTCTCCCACTATCTCAGGCCATTTAGATACCACTACATAACTAATAATTGCCAATGTACCATAATTAGAGAACACAGAATTAAAACGCCCTAAAATAACGTGGAGAAGGGTTTGTGAAGGTAAATTTACATCTGATATATTTCAATTCTTGTAAATTCAAGTAGTTTCACGTATCAACTCGTGATGGAAACCTCAAACTTCCGGAAACGGATATAAAATTAAAGATAAGTCTTACTATAAACTTGTTATGACTAGTATCTGAGATGTTCGCTTGTATCGATAGCGTCACGATGTAACCAAATGATTGAATTGTCATCACTGCTAGAGGCCACACATGTCAGAGCTTGCTGCAAGTGAAACAGGGTTTTTGTTGTGGCGAAGACGTACGCCATTACGTATATTAAAATTTAATATCAGTGTCTTATTGATATATTTCCTGGCAGTTCTCTAGATATGACCAGGAATGTCCAATATTTAATTTAATGTGCGGTTCGGTATAGGGCTCTCCAACAACTGGAAACAGCTTTAGATATCTTCTTATGTCTTATCACCTAAAATTCACAATAAGCATCCTGGCTTAGTGGTTCCAAGCCTTACTAGTTTCTTATACAGGAAAGTAAGGATTGTTTGGATAATATTAGTAGTAGAAGAGAGCTTAGAAGCAAGTTACAGCACAAATTATGAAAAATATATAAGCAGATCTGCAAGAGAGATGCTCACTTATGGGGATGTTCTTTCCACAAAGATCTCACCAACTATTTTTACTCTTTCAGCAATGTGGGCACATAATTTTAGTTAGCTAGATGATTTCTTTAGTTAAACGTAGATAATTTAATCGGAGCTGATATGGGTTTAACTAACAAGTATAAACAATTTTGTTACTCTTAACAGCCTAGTGATGCCATGTAAACACATTCATTATTTACATTATGTAAGTTCGTAGAACTCCTACTTTAATAACTTAGCTAGTAAATATTAACAACTTATTCTTATAATATTTTATTACATAGACAATTCAATAGAAAAACATAATATTATGTTGCGTATATGTCTGCAAATTACTTTTGATCACGTGAATACTCTATAACATATTTGCCACCAAGTATAAGTAGGAAAAGTGAAAATGGTGGCGTACGTCTTCGCCACAACAAAAACCCTGTTCACTTGCAGCAAGCTCTGACATGTGTGGCCTCTAGCAGTGATGACAATTCAATCATTTGGTTATATAATACATCGTGACGCTATCGATACAAGCGACATCACCTCTGCCACAGTTCCAAAACAATTGACACAAACTATTTGAACTTAGCTACTATTTTCCCTCTATACTGAACAAATTCCATTCATTGTAAAATTAATAATATTACTTGAAAAATTAGTATACATAAATAGGTTTGGAGTAAATTTAAATAATAGAAACAAAATTGATAGGTTGAATATGCTCGCGGTTGTGAGATGAAAAGTTGAGGTAATGATAAACATTGGCTCAATGTGGGAGTTAAAAGCAATACTAGAGCTGACCCCCATTGCCTTCTCATGCTAGTTTGCTTTAACTTGGTTGGACTGTACCACTTGTTCGAAATTGAATGCAATTTATTCTTTACTTATAAAACAATTGTTTTTTTTCTATAGCATGGTTGATAGTTTTACAAGGCTGTTCTATATTCTTGGGTAAAATAGAATATCATATCGAGAATTTACTCTATAGATTAAAAAATGCCTATTAATGTGTAACTGTTTTCTTCCTTCGAGGTAACTAGCACACTTTCTATAAAAATAATTATATAAAAAAACTGTTATTTTTTGTGACAAGATTATATACAAATTCCTCTAATTCTATAGCCTCGAATAAATTTGAAGAGGGAATAAATTCAAAAAGGTGTAATTTGTAATCACATATATCACTCCAACTCACACCCATACAGTTGATAACCCACTCAAAATTGAAGCGTTCTGTTGTCTATGTTCTTGCTGTTGGTGCAGCCTCATGGTACTGGGCGGTAATACGAATTTCTCAGCAACTGTTCATTTCCAATGAAAAATTACCAATGTACATTTTAACTTACCAATAACACATCATGTCCAAAAGTAAGTTAAACCTTATTTTATAAACTTGCTTTTAATTCTTCTTCTTGGGTAACGATTTTTGAGGCCCTGATGGAACTGTGCAGATATAAACCAAATTTTAAGAACTACAAGTTTAATAATGTAAGTAGCAGCATTTTTGTTCCATTAAAAGTGATAAACGTTGATAAGTAGAATTACATACGATGGAAAGTAAGTTTAAGCATATTTAACATTTAAACCACCTAAATTCGGTCGTCTTATTAGTGGAAAACGTTGAAAGTTTTAATTAAAGAAGTATTCTGGTGAAGGGTTAACGGGGGTCAATTATTTATTTATTCTTTCCTGAGCCCTTCAATTAGTTTGTTATGTAAAATAACTTAATTAATTTGTTAAGAGTATTTTTATCTTAATAAAATATAAACACCTTGTTTAATTTTTAAACTTACTTGAAGAACATATTTAAAATCAGTAGTATACACATTTCTTTTCATATGATTATAATAATAATTGAGTAAAAAACATTTCACCTTAAAACTGTTAACATATCCGTAAAAAAAACAAAGAGCACAGAAGGAAAATTATGTTTGCTTAAGAAATTATAAGCTTTTTAATATCAAACTACCACTATCACTGAATTCTGTGAACTAAAGTTTAAAAGTATTTACTGGGGAAGCCAAATCTATAGTATACTTTTATCTTAAAACTGTTAATAGGGTCTAAAAGTGTGAATAGCAAAATAAATGTGTAATTTTCTTGAAAAATAGTAATATTAAATTTTATTTTTCATAAACTGTGTTCAAAACATATTGTTCATTTTAATATTATAATATTTTCAGCCTATTAGCTGTTCTTATTAAATAATGTACGTCATTGCACCACGGAACAGTGCCTTAAAAATCACACTATGGTAGACCAGAAGTCTATTGGCAACTAGAGGACAGACTCTTATAAGTAGGGTAATTAAATTACTTTTTAAGGACTTGTGAAAAACATAAATTTAACTTATTATTAATTTTCCTGTATAAGAAATATGGTCACATAGAGGCTGTAAACGAACGGTCTAAGGACTAACTAAATTAGAAATAACACAGGATAAATTCTATTTGTGGCCGAAACATGTTTTATCAGTTAGGTAAGATTCATTTATGAGTCTTATATTTACACATGGTAAGCAATGAATATAATAAAAAAATAAAAGCCAAAACCTACGAAAAACATATTAAGTATTTTTTTACAAAGAGATTTAAAACATTAATGGAGGGATATGCCAGAGTTCATAACTTCTATTTAATTAGTACTATTTTATTATTTCTTCTAACGGTAATTTACCTGATAATAAAAAATATTAGTGTTTTAAAAAGCTTTGACATCATTGTGAAGCAATTAGTAGGAAAATATTTTGAAAACAAGAAATATAATTACAATGTTATTATTTTCAAACCTAATGGCTATATTTTCTATATATTTACGTTTAGAAAATTAATAAAAATACAATGTTTTGTTTACGAATAATGTTTCGACTTATAAAATACTGGACAGATTTTAATTTAGTTAATACAAAGGGTGGTTTGAATGCTTATGTAATTTGTTTTGTATCATATTACGTATCATATATATGAAATAGCTTTTCGTCTGAGAGGGAAAGTATATTTTCAGTACCAACTAAACAATGATCATGTTTGAACTCTCCAACACTCGTGCTTTACTTCATTACTAATACATCATAGCTCCAATAACGTAAATGCTATTTTATATGTTCTTCCGTTATAAATACAGTTACAACTTTGCATATTTTGTTGTTTAGGTTAAGGGAGTGCCCATTAAATTTCATGCATACAGTAATGATATAACAGTATAAATGTAATAATTAACGCAACTACAGCTTTATAGTAATCATAACGGGTCAGGCGAGGGTGAATGACACAAATAACCTTCGAGAGGGTGTAAACATCAAGAGATACGTTATAGTGTTAACATAACAGAGTTGTATAGGTTACTTAATATTCAAGGAACCAGTGGTACGCCACAACACGTGTCACGTAAAGGGCTTTGCTGAGGGTACTTGCAAAATGTTGTCTATTGCCCATTTTATTATTGATAGATGGAACGACAGACAGTCTTAAGAAAAGGAATTATTTCCACCCCTGGCAAACAAAGAAGAGATTGTGTGAGCCTACCGAGTGATGACCGAGTGATGATAGAGTGATGCCAGGCTTCATCGAGGTTCAGCAAAATGCCATCGTTGGACGTGGCAAAGAACCTTTGTTTAGTGAAACTAATTACAGTGAGAGAGTACTAGCATGTTTAACTATATAAACCAAGATTTTAGGACATGCTTTACAAGACGTCTCCCTACTATCTGGAGTTCTCTGTTGCACCAATATTGGAACTATGCACACTTTTGTTTTAAATTGACAGAGTACTAGCATGTTTAACCTATTATAAACCAAGATTTAGGCACGCTTTACAAGACGTCTCCTACTATCTGGAGTTCTCTGTTACACCAATATTGGAACTATGGACACTTTTGTTTTAAATTGACAGAGTACTAGCATGTTTAACCTATATAAACCAAGATTTAGACACGCTTTACAAGACGTCTCCTACTATCTGGAGTTCTCTGTTACACCAATATTGGAACTATGGACACTTTTGTTTTAAATTGACAGAGTACTAGCATGTTTAACCTATATAAACCAAGATTTAGACACGCTTTACAAGACGTCTCCTACTATCTGGAGTTCTCTGTTACACCAATATTGGAACTATGGACACTTTTGTTTTAAATTGACAGAGTACTAGCATGTTTAACCTATATAAACCAAGATTTAGACACGCTTTACAAGACGTCTCCTACTATCTGGAGTTCTCTGTTACACCAATATTGGAACTATGGACACTTTTGTTTTAAATTGACAGAGTACTAGCATGTTTAACCTATATAAACCAAGATTTAGACACGCTTTACAAGACGTCTCCTACTATCTGGAGTTCTCTGTTGCACCAATATTGGAACTATGGAGACTTTTGTTTTAAATTGACAGAGTACTAGCATGTGTAAAACAGAGTAAATATTACAACTTCTATCATTTTCACTCTTTTATAAGGCAATATACGATTTGAAAATATTATGAAATACATGGAAGTATTCGAATTTAGAGCTAACCACAGATAGAAGATTGATATACTTTTAATAAGAGCTACAATGCTCGATCTCACAGGGTTCTCACATTAGGTCACTACCAGGAGCCCAATGATGTGGTGGCACTGTGATAGAATAGTAACTCATCATCTTTCTCATAGTCCTTATCATTCCTATGTAGTGAATCTTGTACCTACAAACTCGAGTTCATATACATTACGCACTTTAGGTAGTGTTTTAGATTTTATGTACAAAAATTTATACAGCTCAAATATCTTCCGTGTTTATACGTTCCGATAATGGTATTTTCACGTAATAGCCTATATTGTGGAATAAAGTTGTGTCATCAGTAGGGAAAAAAGTGTCCGCTAAATGTCCTTAATAACTTTAATTACGGATATATATTAGTGGTTAAAAACAAAAACTACTATGTTCAAAAGTTCAAAATAACTCAATCTTAATTTGTTCCATTTGTGCGAATACGTAATGTACTGCATTAGATTACAAATATAGTAAATTTCAAAAACATTGGCCATTACTGTTATTCATGAGATATGATATAATACTATAAAATGTGTTATTTTGAACATAGTACAATAAACCCGCAAACCAACTATTACCCCTCTAAATTCGTCTTAAGGGTTAATGATGTCAGACTTTTACACTCACCTTTATTAACACTTAACAAGAAAGTATAAAATAAAGTTATAATTATAACTCAACTCAAAAATATCGGATATAACGTTTATATTTTAAGTATGAAGACTGAGAAGTACATGAAGGGTAACTAGTAGAATATCATTTTTAACATAGAACTGCTTACTAATTTAATACATATTGCATAATTTAACTGCCTAGTTTAATTTTAAAATTGCAGTAAATAAAATTATTGCGTTTATGACTTACTACGTTTATGGCTAACTTTGTTTGTGTTATAAGTGGTCTTATAACACCTAACACCTACTTGTAAGTGTATAACAATAATACAAACGTGAAAGTACACAACTAATTTTGCTATGCGTTCACGGATTAGTACTTAAACATTCTGTAACCATTTTCATAACAAGTTTTGATATTTTAGTTAAAATCAATTTGTAGAAGCAAAAAATGTTGTCTAGTGACGTTAAAACATGTTGCATGTTGCACTAAAAATAGTAATAATTATTATATGATTAGAATAATATGTTTTCATTCTACAGGCACCTATCACTTAACAACACAGTCGGTTAATATTTCTCATATATTATAATAATATGTTTCCATTCAACAGACGCCTATCCCTAACAAACGACACAGTCGATTAATAATTCTAATATTATTCAACTAATATGTTTCCATTCTACAGAAACCTATTACTAACAAACAACACAGTAGGTTAATAATTCTTATAGTATTATAATAATATTTTATATTCTATACAAACCTTTCACTAACAAACAACACTGTCGGTTAATAATTCCTATATTATTAGATTAACATGTTTCCATTTTACAGACACCTATCACTAACAAACAATACAATCGGTTAACACGTCTTTAAGGATTATTTTGAACGGGTCACATTTTTGTACCTCGTTAACTCTTAGAGCACTAAAAGAAATTTTCTTGTCGGTTTAAATGCGAGAAATGTTTATTTCAACATTTAAAGCGAGAGTTAAAACAGCTCTAAAGTGAGTTTCCACGTCGCTAGCTCGCAATAAAAGTCAGTAGTTTCCATGTAAAACCGCACTACGTACTTGTAGGTGTGGTGGGTAACGCTACATTCTTGTATGCGGCATACTCGGCTCACATAACAATAATAATATGATATTTTTATAATTCTTACCAGTGCAACAGTACCAAACTCGTGAATATAGTAATAAGTATTCCACTTTGTTTAAAATGAGATTACGCGTGTACATAGTTCTTCAATCATAAGAAGATCATTCATTCTTGCAATGAAATATGGTTGTTGGTATAAAAAAAGTAAAGGTTCATGGTTAAAAGAAAGAAAAAATTGCCCTGCAAAAATTATCAAAATTATCGTTAGTAATGTAAACTTTCAATACACAATAAATATTTACAATTCCTGAGAGGCCTTCAAAATAAATCATCCAATCTTGGTCATATAAATCTTATTTTAGTATATTGTTATACACAACTGTAATAAGAGTATGCTTGGTTTTTAGTTTTACGTGTATTTTAAATGTGTAAGCAATGATGTACACAAATATATTTATACACTTTTTGTCATAAAACTACGACAAATGCAAAACTACTTAGATTATTAAATTCGCATATATATATATATATATATATATATATATATATATATATATATATATACATACGTGCTTATTGTATACTCGGTTCCTTAAGCAAACTCAACTTTTAAATCTTACAAATCTTTGGTTTGTGTAGACTACGGACATTACTCTTCCAAAATACTGGATCAGACTTAATGAATACAGGGACAGAACATTAATGTCTTCTAGAATAATTTAACTTATAGAATAAATACTAAACCTAAGTAGCTATAAAGAAAACTTTACTGTATTATAAACCTTTATAAACACACTAATATAAGTGTGTTTATATGACTCATTATTCTAATACTATTATGCGAAGCTTAACCAAAGACTATTGACAGAAACATGTAATGTGTCTGAATCAGGACTGCTTAGAGCTCCAGGGATTTCCGGATACAACAAACGCATAACACATGTATGGCTAATTATATTCACAGCACAAAACAAACAGGATGGGGAGACTGTGTTATGTTTATACAGTAACGTACTTTTGCTCCCGCTAGAATACTGTACCACGTTATGTACACCCCGGTCTCTGGTGGTGTCAGTTCAGCAGCAAACAACAGCCAATGTATACCACACCGAACAATGTTTTTAGAAAAAGAATTTTCTCTCATATTACTCCTCCAACGGTAAAAACCAGATCGAAATTAAAATTAAATTAACCTATCTGAAATTTTAATATAAATTAAATTTTGGTGTACGAGTTTTGCGTCATGGAATAGCTTTTTGTATGTTTTACAAAAATTGTATCAGTCTTTATTATAATTATATTAAAGAGAAACTAATACAGATATAATTAATGTCTCTATTATTTATATATTATATTAAATATACAAAAATACTAAAAAGACATAAATCTAGCGCTATATATTTGTTATTTAAATGTTTAAACAGATAATCACATCAGAATGATATTTTCTCTATAGAAAGTTATACGAGAAAAAACACTAACTTACTTGCATTGCAAAAAATTTACCCGTATGTGAAGGTTCAGTTGTATAAGAGACAAGATCTTCAGCTAAATACTTATGGGTGAGTTGGGACGTAAACCTTTTAGCACGGACATTACACCCGAAACCGTGTTAACGAAATATTTATATAGCACCTCAAAATAACTAAAATATTAATATTATATTTTTTTATTTTCCATTTATATATTTTGGCAAATACACGATTAAAATGAAGAATTATTGTTTGTTATTTTACTTACAAAGGCTAATAGATATTCTCCTCAACCCGAGTGTTTCGCGAATATTAGCTTCAATAATGCTTTCCTTCTTGTGATGCAGGTCAAGGTAATTTCAGAAGTCGTTTGTAATTACTGCAATCCTACATTAATTACTGCAAGTTCCTACACTTATACTGAGATTGCAATTAAAATAACTTGACTCAAATGTCGATATCTCAGTAGCTTATTACAAGGTATGAAGAAAATCATTCTATTGAAGTTTTACGATTTGATTCCCTGCCCATGTTTTATACGTTGTAAGCTGTATTGTGCTCTAGGACAGTGACATGATGGTCTCCACCACCCCCCCCCCCCCCACCCCCCCCCCCCCCCACCCCCCCCCCCCCCCACCCCCCCCCCCCCCCACCCCCCCCCCCCCCCACCCCCCCCCCCCCCCACCCCCAACGCCTACCGGTTATCTCTTTGATCGGCTAATTTTGTAATGTTCTTAACATGGTTACAAATATCCACTATTAATAAATCACGTATTAACCAGCTCTCAAACCACTCTCATGGAGTTAGCATTACCACGTATTGCGTCCTCCTCCCGCTTTACTTGGTTTATTTCACATTCGTAGTAATCATATTTTAAATTTTTGTTGTGCTATTTGAAAATTGTATTATATCTATATAAAAAAATACTTCTTGTAGTTTGTTGCGAATATCTTTTGACTTCGGGTGTTAACCATATCGGTTTTGAGAAGGCATTCATTTAGTAACAATTTAAAAGATTTCGTAAAATAAAAGATGAGCCTATTTCCAAATTTTATTAAAGTGCGGTAGGCGTTAACGCTCTAAATACGATATCCACACGCAAATGTGTCTAAATTTTAACTTGCTTTGTTTCGAAAAACTATGAATAGTAGTTTTACGTTTTAATATTTTGTTCATTTAATAAGTTTTACCTAATTTGGCCGAAAAACCCGACCTTTGTTGTCCGGTAAATAGATGTTCAAGACAGCAGTTTGGTCCTATACCAAAAATAAGTCAGTAAATACGTTGTAAATGCAAGATCCACTACCGGATCTTATTCGTTTAACTTCATGAATAATTATTTTATAATTAAAACTGAAAATTAAGTCCCCAAGATTAAAACGCTCTTGTTGGCTTAAAACGATCTACATTAAGATTTCCAAGGTCAACTACATACCAGCAGTCCCTGCTGAGTTCGCGGAAAAATTTGTCCTCAAACGTCAAGAATGTGTCGTCCTCGCCATCTGGGGATCGGTACAAACATAAAATCATCGATTTAGATGCAGGCATGGGTACAGCAGATACCTCTAAAAATAATACAAATAGTAGGTGTAATGTAAGTAAAAGAGAACTTGCAAGTCAGAAAATTTACAAACTGGTAATAACTTAAATTTAAACTAAATATTGCGTGACAATGTTATCTTATCAGATATTATTTGTGTCCTAAGTAATAACAGGAATAATTTAGCTAATCACTCAGTGGTGGCGAAAAAAGTTAATTCTTCAATTACAGTAATGCAATTGATTTATTTGTGGGATGCAAGAATATAACACAGTGATCAAATTTTACTTTTAATATTTTTCATAACAATGTGTACTCCAAAAAAAACAAAACGCCTGCTCTAGAATCTGTACTGAAAGAACTTGTCGTTGACGTAACTTGCTTAAGCGAACACTAGTTGACAGAATTAGATCGCGCAAACTTTGACATATACAACTACTCGTAATTCTGTTTTTTAGTCGCTGCTTTTGGAGATACCTGTATTCTGGTAAGGAATAAAAAATACATTGTAACACCCTCTTTTGACTGCTTTAAGAAAACTCTTGGTCAATAATCTTTGTTGAATAAACCGTTGTAGTTGTTTGCTATTCCATAATGGATCTCTGTTATGCAATACTTAATAATTTCCATACATAAAATTTTCTTCAAGGTTGATTTACTAGGATATAGAATAATGGAAGATAAAATACACCAAGGTAAAGTGAGCAATCCCCCAAGGGTCGGGTTCGTGAGGAGTGTAATATTTACCATCCAAGCACTTAAGCACGTTTTATGTAACGTGTACTTCCAAGATATGTTTTTTCAACTTTAACATCTCAAGATTAAATGAAACCATAAATGTGTACTTTATTTTATTTAGGTGTTGAGTATAATATTATTTATAGCTTTAAGACTTCTCAAATTCTTTTCACAGAGACCCAAGACTTAAAGACTGTATTATTTTTAGTTCTTTATAAAGATTGTGAAAAGGTTGATTTTAAACTGATCAAGCTAAGAACTGTCCCGCTGTAAGTGAGATAGTAGCGACAACTGTTTAGCTGTAATTCATTGATGTTTTCAAGGTGGATGCTCTCAATTAAACGTCACGCCGCTAATTAAAAGTGTTACAAACAGTAATTTCTATTCATTCACCTCAAATTGAGGAAAGTTCATATTGAAACAACTTTCCTAATTAGTTTTATTCCATGAACTGTTAAATAGGCATTATTATGTGTATACTGGCTATTCAAGATCATTACTATACCGTTAAGCTCAAAACTTACCATGTTATATTTGTTTCATGGGAATATTTTTAAAATTTTCCAGTCTATTCAACTTTTAATTTATGTGACATACAGTTAGGTTGCAAATTTAACTAATTGATTTTTCTTTTCTTAACATTTAAAGTTATTTACAAATATTGAAAATTGAAATAAAAGCTCCCGTACTTTAAAATTTTTCAGGTTGGGTATGATATTAGGAGTTCTGGATAAAATATATTTTTTACAAATATACACCCCATGGGTACGGTTAAGCGTAAAATGTGCTAAAAGAATTACAGTTTTTAGACATATAAATCATTTTATATTAAATGTTTATATATAAATACTTTAAAATTCAACACCTATCCTTTCAAAAGTATCACTTTGGAGTATATAACACACAATAAATCACAATAAATATCCCATAGCTAAATACCATATTTTAATGCGAGAACCCAATGAAAATAGTTATATATTAACAAATAATATTAAAATATAATATATAGTGATAATAATAGTATGATACAACAATCCTTTGTAATTAAAAAACGATGATCTGACTCAACGGAACATGTGACTGATAATAAAAGCACGAATGGTACCGTAAAGTAGCAAGTAGGGTGACAGTTCGTGGTAAATAGCTTTCCCATGAAGCCATCAAGAAGCATGTAGGTAACAGCTGGCTACCCCGGGCGTTCTGACTCGATATCTGCAGCCTGCTTTACTTCCTACATTAAAAAATAATTCTGCTCTATATTCCGACCGCAACAGCTTTGTTTTGAGCAAAGATAAAATCAAACGTATTTAAATTTGATTTAATTCAAGTTTATTAATAGTTAACTTTATAACTAAATTTATTATTATAAAACTAGCTGTAACTCGTGGCTCTGGACGCACTTTTCAAAATTAAAGTCCTTATACTACTTGGTACAAACACTTATTATGTATATAATATGTCGTACGAGATTTTTCAAACGTAAGTAGGCATACATATGGTAGTTATTATTTCAGTGTTCAAGGTAAGAGTATCAGTTTAATCTGACACTTTTATCATGTTTTACACATATCGGGAGCTTTCTGGTGCCAATTAATTTCCAACGGCACAGCTGAGTCTGCGTTATTACTCCGATCAAGAAAATACAAATACACAAATGTCTCCTATACCTACTTCGGTTAAAAAGCGTTACTTATAACCCATGTCACTTCCGGTCTAAGGTATTTCCAGTACCATAATAGAGTTTATCTTGTTACCCTGGAAAAATATATAAAGACAAAGGACTGAGAGGCTACTACGGTTAAAAAGTGCCTACGTTCGGCCGTTTAATTTACTTATGGTTTAGTTTTCCTTTTCAAACAACTATATACGTATGTACCTTTCGAAAATCTCCTTCGGCCAAAATGCGTCTACTTCCAGTTGTTGGAATCTTCTTTCGGTTTAAAATACTTCCAGTACCAAGGCTGAATTTGCCTTGCTGTCCTGATGAAGAAAATATACATCTATACGAAGGAATGAGAAGCCTAGGAATGAATACCGTCTACTTCCGGTATAAGGGGAAAAGTATTATTAAGTTCTTAAAACATTCCAAAATACTCGTTTATAATAACCGATTTCTCAACCAATTTGACGAACAGTGGTTGGAAATATCAACAGTTGATTAGTTTAAATTAAATTTGGATTATGAAACTTAAATACTAAAATGTTTACTGAATTCCAACATATTCCAGGAATATTCAGCAAACTTTGGTTACTTGACAGTACCGTGTTAAACAATTGGAATAAAATGAGAGTATTTGTTATTTGTTGAATAAAAAACAATTATAATATTTGTATGCATTAATAAAGCAGTCTCAAAGCTCAACCCTCCCATTATGACCATGAATCCGTCTGTGACCAATTCGTTAATCTAATCACACGTATTTTCACACATGCACATGATTTCAATAAATCGTTTTTTTAGAGATTTCCACTGTAAAATTGATAAATGGGAGGAGAAGTATAAAAATACTTGTAAATGTGAGTTAATGAATCAAAGTTAGTTTTGGTTACACACGAGCGAGTATGGTAAACTGCACAACAGCGACACAGTGCATCCCTTTGTCAAGTTGTAACCTAGTAATACTAATCAAAGTTCGATAATAACTTCGATAATAACTTGTCACAACCCTATAGTTGACATGTCTATGTTATCTAAAATGGATAAAACTATTTCACGCAGATCTACAATCGTAATTACGATTGCAACCAAACTTTATCGTTAAAACTTTATTTGCTACATTTGGTCTCCGTGTAGGTATATTAAGCCTTGACTAAACTGTCGGCCACTTTTAGACACTTTATTTTATAACAACGTTTTCATTTAATTCATAGAACACCTTCAAAGTAATAGACATATTGATATATTTTAGAAATAAACACGTACATAAAGTTAACCACCATAATATATCCACATACGACCATCTCGTGGTATCAACTGTTAACTGTGAAAGTAAAGCTAAAACTTTCTTTAAATATGTTAATATGCACATTGAAGACTCATTCAATTTAATAACTGAAATAAAAAAGCAAACTATGTTTTATTTCAGTTTGTGTGTTTAATTTGTAGAGATTAAACACTTTTATTGTAAAATAGGCAAAACCTCTAAGGATTTCTCAAATGCTATACTTTTATTAATTTACATTTTGTCACGACAATGGCCAAGACTTCAAAACTCAACATCCTAAACAACATAAAAAAACATGAGAGAACAAAATTTAATTAGAATTAAAAGCATCCAGCAATCGGTTGGAACTTAGTGCAATAAGCACGACTGTCACTACTGAGATACAGCCTACGCATTCTTGTGGACTAATAATAAATTTGTGAATTGCCAGTTGAAATTACTTCATTCATCAGGGACTAAGACGTTGTGCATAGATAATTTCAGTACAAAAAAATAAAAGCGAAATTTTAGTCCTCATCTTGATTAGTTTTTCAACCTTCAAATACGAGTATCATACACTTATTTAAATTTTAGTTTATTCAATCAATAGTTTTTATAATAATTATTACCACTATATTTTGTCAATATCAAAGTGTTTTAATACTTTCAATGTCTCAGACTATGGATAGTGGAAGATCGAGAAATTAGCAACAAATTTAGTATTCAACATTCTTGGAGTTGTAATCCTCAATTATTCGAAGACGGAATTCGTTAAAGGGACATGAACAAACTAGGCTACAAACAGTAACCGCTGCAGCTTACTACAGTCTTCATTTGAATTTGCATAGCTTGAGTGCTATGTTATTTATTTATCCAGCTCTATTTCCCTTCTCAATGAACTTTATTGCAAACCTTTAATTTATTGATCATGCTTTTTGTACCTATAGTAATAAATAATTAGTTATTGGTAACAAATAAAATTGTATATAAATGTACATTTTTATTGCAAATAATAATGTACAATAATATGTAATGTAATTAATGTATACATTATATTAATATATTATAATGTAATAATAATGTACAATAATAGTATTGTACATAGTAATAATGTATAGCAATTATTAACTGTATAGCAATAAGAAGATAAATTGTAAAATATTTTTGCGAATAATTTCTTATTTGGAGTTAAATATGTCAAAAATAAAATAAAATTTAAGCCATTAATTATTCTTGCACAACTGTGCTTATACTCATATTGCATATGCAATAGATTACGAGGGGTATAACAATTCTCTAAGGTTCTGTAATCAGAGAACGGCATATTTCGGTTTTAAGAGCATTATTGAATTCATTTTGCTTACCAATATATTTATTTTGTGATTTTCTAGTTGCCATTATGGTCAAATATAATACCAAAATAGCAATGTACTGGAATATTCCTATTGAGTGGCATAAACCACCATCGTACTCGTTGTTGCTTATATATAAATGAAGATTGGTGCAATATTTATAGGCAGCTTATTCTCGTGGATCTTGAGGACAGACAGAGAGAGAGATATGAAATATTTTCAATCTCGAGTTATACTCTTTGCTAACGCTCAGCTAATAAATAGTATAACTTTCTAATGCTAATGAAAATAAATTCTAAATTTAAAACACATAATTTGACAAAATTTAAACCTAAAGGTTTTTATACGTGAAGTTGTCAGTTACCATCTAAAATATACAAGTGCACTTATAATATATATGTGTTACGGTTGTGAGTAAATTCTTTACTTCTTATAAACATCTAAGGAATAAAAAAGGCATATCACTTCACAAATAAAAGGTGCATTAAGTATGTTATAGGGTCTTATATTAGGTCAAGTTCAAGATTGTGTAAACATTAAAAGTTACTTGACATAGCTATTTATTACGGTATTAAAAACCGTTTTAAAACAGTAATTATAGCAGGATTAGATAAAGAAACTTTCAGTGTGAAGTCACGTTTCACAGCAAGTTTATATATGTATTAGTTTACAAATACAACAATACAAAGAATCTTTTCATTAGTACGTGTTCTTGAATACCGCAAAACCTTTCATTACTGAGATATGAAAAACTGGACATTTTCTTTCCTTCTTTGAATGCAGAAAAGTTTTATTCATTTATATATAGATACAAATGCTAAATATTTTATTACTTATATTTAAAATTAACATCAATAGTGTTCTCTTGTCGAATTCACGTAATGTTATTTGAAAACTGTATAAGATTTACTGAATTCGCTTGCAAAATTTCAAATCTGTAGTTCATTATACACTCTAGATCTCCTGAGACATATACACAGACGTGCAATTGTACAGAAAAGAAATGTATTCATTCACCCGGTAGAAAAATAGCAATTATTAGAGTGATAGGCTTTAATTACGCTTAGGCAAATTCCATGGTTAGGAAAGCTCAATATTCAATGCGACATTGTCAGGTTGTTATGTGGTTCTTATCAGTAATAGAATATTTATCCACCTATTTCCTTTTTTTAAAGTGTAATCGTAAGTGCTCTCATATTATCATATTAGCTCTGCAAAACAATAAAAATTATATATATACAAGTTTGGTATATATATGTATATATATTAACCAACTCATATATATATATATATATATATATAAGTTGGTTAATATCAACTAACATATTTAATTCATATACTGCTTTTCCCTCTCAATTTAGTAAATTTCAAATTGATTATTCTGAATTATTGGCCAAGGAAACATTGTCAAAGAATTCATTAAAAAATCTGTGAATAGTTCCATATTTGTTATTGGGGAATTATTAGTTAAATGGTTAGTCTTTGCCACCTTTCAAATAGTTATATATGTCTTCGACGGTACTAACAGTTTGGGCCCATAATATACATAAAAACTGTCGGCTGTTGATCGTAAACAGTAACTGTGATAAGCGAGTAGGAATTAAATGTGATCAGTTTTCATATAATATGTCATACACGTATGATTTAATGTGTTCATTGAAAATCTATTCTTACATCATGAAACTTAATTAGCTTGTATTATGTATGCCGTTAAAGTAAACGACTTGGGATAGGTAGTGGTATTCCCCACAGAACCCAGCGCCAGCACCACACTACAGCAAGTAACTGCTCGTGTGTACGCTCGTCTCTACCACTGTCAGTGTTCATCGACAATCTGTTCTTAGATCATGATACTTAAATTAGCTTGTTATATGTATGCTGTTAAAGCAAACGACTTGGGATAGGTAGTGGCATTCCCCAGAGAACCCCGCGCCAGCACCACACTACAGCAAGTAACTGCTCGTGTGTACGCTCGTCTCTACCCCTCTTAGTGTTCATCGACAATCTGTTCTTAGATCATGATACTTAAATTAGCTTGTTATATGTATGCTGTTAAAGTAAACGACTTGGGATAGGTAGTGGCATTCCCCAGAGAACCCCGCGCCAGCACCACACTACAGCAAGTAACTGCTCGTGTGTACGCTCGTCTCTACCCCTGTCAGTGTTCATCGACAATCTGTTCTTAGATCAAGATACTTAAATTAGCCTGCTATATGTATGCTGTTAAAGCAAACGACTTGGGATAGGTAGTGGCATTCCCCAGAGAACCCCGCGCCAGCACCACACCACAGCAAGTAACTGCTCGTGTGTACGCTCGTCTCTACCCCTGTCAGTGTTCATCGACAATCTGTTCTTAGATCATGGTACTTAAATTAACTTGTTATATGTATGCTGTTAAAGTAAACGACTTGGGATAGGTAGAGGCATTCCCCAGAGAACCCCGCGCCAGCACCACACTACAGCAAGTAACTGCTCATGTGTACGCTCGTCTCTACCACTGTCAGTGTTCATCGACAATCTGTTCTTAGATCATGGTACTTAAATTAACTTGTTATATGTATGCTGTTAAAGTAAACGACTTGGGATAGGTAGAGGCATTCCCCAGAGAACCCCGCGCCAGCACCACACTACAGCAAGTAACTGCTCGTGTGTACGCTCGTCTCTACCCCTGTCAGTCTCGTGGGGGGAAACATTACTTATTTCCCTTCTGACTATTCGTCTCTGGGTTCTAGTAACATACAACTTATTCATTGTCTATGGTTCTTTAACTATCGTATTATTAAAATATTTCCTATTTTCATCAAGTAATAAGTAATCTA
The DNA here is from genome assembly GCF_021130785.1 of Homalodisca vitripennis. Taxonomy (NCBI): domain Eukaryota; kingdom Metazoa; phylum Arthropoda; class Insecta; order Hemiptera; family Cicadellidae; genus Homalodisca; species Homalodisca vitripennis. The sequence continues at coordinate 145,779,463 of NC_060210.1, forward strand.
CTTTAAAAATTGCGTTTATTATGGGAAAGTCAGTAAATAATTATAAAGCCTACATAATGATAACAATAACACCTTCCGTCCATACGTTTCTGTGTTTTGTGCTATACGTTCGGAAACACTTAGAGTAACATATTGTGCAGTATTGTTTTGTAACTTTTAGGTGATTGTGGGGTATAATTTTGTAGTTCCTGACCAGCTTTCTCTCCATTTTAAATGTTCCTGAGACTTGCTTTTCAAGCGTACCTTAATTCTCGTGAACTGAAAATTCATTCTTGTCTTCCAAAGTTAAATCGTATTAATATATGTAACGTTTAACACAAATGACAATAAATAATTTCTCTGTAAATACAAACATCTTCCCTAACAATACATACTTTAACTTACAATAATCATGATAATAAATATGAGTCAAGAAGTATAAAAAATAGTAATAAAACTCCATGGGTACAATACATACTCGTAATAATTAGCGAATTGAAAACATTATCATATTTATTATTATTAAGTCACAAAAGATTGTTATGTTTGCAAGGGGCAATTAGGAAAATATATTTATATAAAATAATGACAAAAGTAAACAAATTAAACTAATAATATATCAAATTATCTAAATAAATTATAAATATGTGAAATATGTTTATATAGTTCCTATTATGTACGCTTTCAAAAGCATAAGCAAGTTATAAAATGAAAATAAATTTGATTCGGATACTATTGAATAATGTATGGCTCAGTATTTGTTAAGTACGCAACATATTTTAGTATTGTGTAAGTTATACACTCTATATTTACTAGCAAAGTGTATTTAGGGTGTTGTTGATTGTAACTAGAATATTGGGTTATGTTAATGATTTGTTCATCAGATCAAGCAATCAAATTAGCTTGTATGTAAACAAGAGTAATTGACGCACTTTTTGGAAACACAGTTTATAAATGTAGTCTAGGAGCCGGGAGTCAATTTGCATTGCATTAGTAGCATACAACATAGTTTTTCTTGAAATCGATAGAGAAATTTCCCCCAAGAGAAAAATCTATGTGTCGGAACACATCACCTTCTGGTAGCTAGTGTGTCTAGTTTAATGTCTAGTTTCGGAGCAGGTCGAAATGATAAGGTATCGACAGGGTTAAACATAAAACAAGATAATTTTTTCTTAGATAATATTTTTTTAATTCACTTTAAAATAATCCTCATACACGTATATAAACGCCAAATAAACTGCGGTTAACCATATACAGACCCTTAAAGAGGCAAATTTCAGTTCTTTTATCCTGTTTTTTGACAGTAATATAAGTATTATCTATATATTTAAATGTTTCGTTTTAAGAGTATCAAGAAAGGGAAAATATAATCTGAGTAAAAATAATTGCCTCATATATTTATCGCCCTCGATATCCTCCCATTTAGACCTCAACTAAAACTAGAGTGGTTGACTATAAATTTTGTCTTAGAACAATTCCTTTATTTATTTATTTATTTATTTATTTTATTTATAAACAGTTGTTTTACATAGTCTTGGCCTCACCAAGTTCTACAAAACTTGTCGGTGAGGACCACTTGAAAAAGTAAATAGAACACATTGATACAAATATTCAACTTTTAACTTTCTTTTTAATTTACTAAACTATAAACTCAAATTCGGCGGTTTAGGGCAGGCACTAAGCTTAGATATCTTGGTATGTGTGGTAAATTTGATCGAAACAGTACAATTTTTTTAAATAATACTTAATAGTAATAGTTAAAATCAAACGCATATTTGAGTCCCTAAAAAATCCTAATTAAATTCTTCCCTCAGCAACGACGAATGGCAACCCTGTCATCAGGAAATCTGACAACGCCGGCTACCGGAATTCCCAAATCTCCTTATCTCTAAACAAATAAAAGCAAATAAAACCTGCCCTCAGTCAAATTCCAATATGTTTCTAGAGTGGACAGTGCGGTACTCAATCCGCTACTCGCTTTAAACATGACTGAGGAGGTACGGGAACTCCGGCGCGCGGTACTGTGTGTGTGCTCCCCTTGTAGTGTTCACGGTGTCGGTGTTTGTGTGCGTTAGTTATAGTGTGTGTCAATGCTAGTGTGTTTAAATTGTCCAATTAGGTTAAATATGTGTGTGCGCAACACCGTGCTGTGGTGCTCCCTGTGAGGTTTATAGCCATTCATCGCCACTAACAACGGAGAGAGAAACAGAAACCATAAATAACATTCTTAAAAAACTAATAAAAATATGAAAACTAACATGTAATCAATTTATTTTTAAAGCTAGAGTATCAAACGGTACAACAAAATCTAACACCAAGCATAAAATACAGATAAACCACCAATTAACGATTCACAATAAATATTTAACATATAAATAAACAATGTCAGAATAATTTATTTACTTCCAAAACTGTGCTCTCAACGCTTTAAATATCAGTGATTAACACTATGATATAATTCAAATAGCCAACAATATAATCTATAAATAGATAACGAGTAACAATAAATTATCAGAGAAAATAACAATGTTAACCACTAATTAACGATTTACAATAAATATTTAACATATAAATAACAATGTCAGAATAACTTATTTACTTCCAAAACTGTGCTCTCAAAGCTTTAAATATCAGTGATTAACACTATGATATAATTCAAATAGCCAACAATATAATCTATAAATAGGTAACGAGTAACAATAAATTATCAGAGAAAATAACAATGTTAACAACTAATTAACGATTTACAATAAATATTTAACATATACAGAAAGTAACAATGTCAGAATAACTTATTTGCTTCTAAAACTGTGCCCTCAAAGCATTAAATAACAGTAATTAACATTATGATATAATTCAAATAGCCAGCAATATAATCTATAAATAGGTAACGAGTAACAATAAATTATCAGAGAAAATAAACAATGGTTAACCACTAATTAACGACTTACAATAAATATTTAACATATACAGTAAGTAACAATGTCAGAATAACTCATTTACTTCTTAAACTGTGCCCTCAAAGCTTTAAATAACAGTGATTAACATTATGATATAACACAAAATAGCCAACAATATAATCTATAAATAGATTAACGAGTAACAATAAATTATCAGCGAAAATAACAATGTTACTAATTAATATAACAATCCGTTCAACTGCAGGCCCACGATACGCAGTGTTCAGTGTTTGTGTCACTTGTCACGTCATTCAGTGCACCAGAGTGATGTCCACTGTGTATATATGCATATGGTATATATCCAATGTGTGTCAGTGAACCAGTATTTCACAGTGATCCAAAGCAAGTTGTCGGTGTTTCATCACTATTACGCCATTGCGGTTTTCTTTCTCAGGTAAATCTCAGTTTAATTACATTTCTAAGTTTAATAGCCATAGTTCAATACATTTTTTGTAAGTCTTTAAGTGTGGTATATTCTCAATTTCATCCGGCAATGCATTAAATAACTTTGGGACTATATAATTCGGCAATCTACGCCCGTACACGGTGTTGGGAATAGGTGTGACATATTTAATAACATTCCTTGTGTTAAATTTCCTTCTATACTTTTTTTTAAATTCCATATTGCCATAATATTTTTGTCATGACATTTAAACGTGTACAAACCCTTTGGCGTTAGTTGTCCTGCATAACTGTACATATATTCTCTTATACCTAAGTTTTGATGAAAGCCGTTACCAAACAGTGCCCTTAAACATTTTTTTTTGAAGACCAGCTATTATATTTAAATGGCTTACTGCTGCTGTTCCCCACACAGATACACCATATCTTATATGTGACTCAATCAATGCTTTGTATTACTGATAGTTTTGCATTCTCACTAAGTTTATTTCTAAGTTTATGCATCATGCGCATGCCGGGACATAGCTTTCTGTGCAATCTACTCACATGATCACTCCACGTTAATTTATTATCTACAATCAGACCTAGATATGATGTACTCTCTGAACCATGGCTATATTCTCACACTCACACAAGCTCTGCTCATGCAGGCACTTACAGCTATGATATTTAATACTTATATCAATATTAATTTTCATGTTCTTAGGACATATATGCATGATGCTAGTCTTTTCTTTGTTAATAATAAGTCCTTTGTCATGACTCCACTTAGTGAACTTCTTAAATTCCTCCTGTAAAATATCTTGTACTCTCTGTAAGTTTTTATGCTGTGTCACCAATACCACATCATCTGCGTATGCAAAAATCTCACACATTGTAATTTTATTCAATATTTCGTTTAGATAAATATTAAACAGAGCTGGTCCGATCTGGCTTCCCTGAGGCACCCCATATTTTGTATTCTTCTCTTCACTCAGCACGCCTACTGCTTTTAACGACAAAGCTTCTGTCCTTAAGATAGCTTGTGAACCATCTGAGGTAGGGACCCCTTACTCCTATTTTGTACAGAGAAGCTACGATATGGACTGCATTCTATAGTTTCGAAGGCCTTAGAAAAATCTATAAATAAGCATAAGCCTATGAAGTCTGTTATCCATTCCATAATTCAACACGTTTACAAACTCCTCCAATGCTTGAACAGTACTGCGCTTTTTCCGGAAACCAAATTGCCTATCATTTAGTATATTATTCTCTGATAGATATTTATTCAAGCTATTTAGGACATATTTCTCCAGTATCTTCTCTATAGAGGGCAGTATAGCGATAGGTCTATAATTTCTAAACTCATTCTTGGATTTATTCTTATAGATCGGTCGGATTACAGATTTTTTTAGGCAGTTTGGAAAATCACCTTGAGAAATTGAAGTGTTAATAAGCGTTGCTAAGGGTTTCAGCTATTTTCCCCATTACTATTTTCAAATCTTTCATTCGTATGTTTGTCTATACCTGGGGATTTGTCAGGGTTCATATTTTTAATTAAAGCCATGATCTTTTCAGGTGTCGCTTTTGGTATATAAAAATTAATGTCTTAGCTCTTCGTTGGTCTCATTTCTAGTGGAAATATTTTCTACATCTACATACCCACAGAAATGCTTTAGATTATCCACTCCTTCAACATAGTATTGAGCAAAACCATTTACAATCTCAATTATACTCAAAGTTTTACACATGCCTATTTTAATAGCTTTATCTACATTCCCTTTTTTGTTTCTGCCGAGTAAAAGGTTAATGTTTTCCCATACTTTCCTTGTGTTAGTTTTGTTTCTTTCAAATATATTTTTATAGTAGGCATTTTTTTCTTTTTTTAATCATATTGTTCAATCTATTTCTTAATCGTTTATATAAAATCTCTATGTCTATGGTTTGAGGGGTCCCCTTTCCATAATCTAAATATTCGATCTCTTTCCTTTAGTAAATTTAGGAGTTCTTGATTCATCCAATGTTTTAATAGGCCATTTACTACGAGCTTGACTCCGTTCTCTGTCTCTCCCACTTTTCCTGTCTATTGTAATCGTGCTTTCCTCATAAATCTTTGCAAATTTCTTAATAAGTTTATCAAATCCTTCATTCACAGTATTATACCCGTCCACTGTCCATTGTTCCTCCTCCAGCCTTATCCTTACTTGTCTATCATTTAGCCTTATAATTTTTCCATTCTCTGTGTCTCCCTCTCTTCCTCCAGATAGTTCTATCCTGGCCACTTACCGGGTAATGATCAGAGATCTTTACTTTTACTACGCCCGTATATATTCTTTCCACAGGTCCTTTCCATCGAGTAATAAATATGATCGATGCATGATCTGACTAAACTTCCTACCCTTATTTCTTCCCTTGTATAGTCCCATATGCCTCTGTCTAGGCCTAGGTCTGCTAGTAACCCGCTTCATATTCTAAGGTATTTAAATCATTGCTAGTCATTGTAGTATTAACATTTACATCTCCTATCAGAATCATATTTTTATGAATTTTAATAGCAGTCAGGGCCATATTAAACTCTTGTGTGGCCAGCTGGAGGGAAAAACCGCTAGATGATGTTGGGTGGTCTATAAACTGCGTGTAGTGCTACTTTGTAGTTATCTCTCGACCCTATCAGCTCCAAATCGACTGTGATATGTTCATAAGTGCTAATGTTATCCAGTGTAATGAGTGAAAAGTTAAGAGTGTTTTGCATTAATAAACATTGCTAGTCCCCCTCCCCCCTTGTTCTCTCTTAATTTACTTACTCTAGTATAACCCTGGGATATTGAATAGGGCTAGCTCGTGTTCGTCGCAAGAAACCTCTGCCAATACTAGCACGTCAAACTTTATTTTACCTGTCACCAAAATGCAAAATTAAAGTATCCCAGTGCTTTATTAATGACCTAATGGTTTAGGTAGACTATGTCAAGACTGTGAACTTTCCTATTTACTGTGGTATACCACTCATCAAAATTGTTATAACTATTGAATAGTAAACGTTCATCAGTTAAATCCACATCCATGAAAGATTTGAGCAAACAACAATAAAAATAACAGAATAAATATATAACACAGTAGCCTACACAACAATAAACAACAAGACCCAAAATTATAACACCCTAACTGTAACAGACAATGAAAAATCTCAACCAAAACATAACAAAGGCTATATATACCATATGTAGGATTATCCCCATGACTCTGATCAGCCAAACAATACCCAACAACAAACAATAACAAATTCAAACCATGAACACAGAAACACAAACAGTTAAAGCAATTAACACCTGCAAAAAAACTAATATTTAATGAGAAGAAAAGGAACATAAAACAATAAATTAAGACGTACTGTACCATTACCGGCAAAAAAAGTGTAATTTCAGATATTAGGCCTACTACAGGCCCAGCAACACTGATGTTAGGCCTACACAATTTTGCTGAGGTCATTCCAAGATTTGATAACCAATACATCTTTGTCATTTTCCCCTTTTTTTGCCAGTATTCGCCCGCCACTAAACCAGACAAACCTAAAATTATGCGTCTTAGCTCTAAGTTTAGCCTCTCGAAGTAATTGTCTGTACTGCGGGCATAGGTTCTCATTAAAGTACACATCACTTATCTTGGCCCTTCTTCCATTCTTCAGCCAGAGGTCCCTTGATGTCTTGGAGTAGTACTGAACGATGATTGTGGGAGGCTTTCCATCTCTCCTCGGCTGAAGGCGGCGGTGGGCCTGATGGATGTCTTCAGGCTTATAAATCAATACCGATGTCATTGATAATTTCTCAAGTACGTTTGAAAGATTTTCCTCCCCTGGGATCGCCAACTACTTTTCAACCCATGAATCTCGAGATTTAAACCGTCTTCCGTACTGGTCTAGATCGGCTAAGTCACTAGAGAGATTGCTAATCACCTCTTTACTTGATTTCTCTTTCTTCTCCAGCACCTCTACCCTAGCCCTCAGCTCTCCATTTTCTTTACGCAGACCCATGACTTCTGCCAGCAGGGAGTCATATTTATCAGCTATAAATTTCATGGACTCTTCAATGCTATCAAACCTTAGCCCTCATGTCCACTAGAGAATTGACTTTGGCTAGTATTGCCCTCTGTACACCTAGGCTACTAACCTCAAAAGTGTTGTCGGAGTTGGAGGTTAGGATGTTCTCTTCATCATCTAACTGAGATGTTGAACCTTTCTTCTGCTTCCTGCAATTAGCACAAACCCACGTAGCCTGCGTGGCCACAGACATACTGTTCCAGGTTTTCTTCTTTATACTACAAGTGTCGAGATGAAGGCCACTGCCACAGCTCGAGCACAAAGCATAGTCACCAGTTTTTTGGAAGTTTTTTCCTCACAAATACCACAATTTTCCGGTGCCTTAGACCCCATTATAAAAGAAATAACTTATATTTAAATTATATCACTAAAAATATCACTGTAGAGTCTTAAACTGTTCAAATTATTACTAAAATATGGGTGGTAGTAGAACGGCTTGTCTGCCCAAAACCGACCGCCGTATCGATTTACACAAGGTAAGAGTATTAACTAGGTGCCACGTAACAGACTTCACTGGGTTTCTTACAGAATTAGAAATATTTAGTCCTGCGGGGATATAGATATGAAGACAATTATACAGAAAAGACATTTTTACAAACATCAGGCAGACAAAAGAAAAATTGTGACAACCTACCGAGCAATAGGCTCTCAGTGGCACCCAGCTAAGTTAAGCGGTTGGGCATACACAGCCATAGAGCTCATTGTTATTTATATTGATATGAATTTTCATTTAAAAATTTAAATCTACATTTTAAATGTTTTTCGTAACATGATAAATTGACATTTTTGTTCATCAAGACGGGTTTTGTAGCAAATAAAAACGTTTCTACGAGCTTGATTATTATAACCATACATCTTTTTCTTTTTGCTATATGAATAAAAAGGTCATATGATGAAACCTCACGTGCTTGTACTCAATTATTTTACACCTGTATATATTTATTCTGCTATTTACTTTTAACACTTTAGTTACCCGTAAGATCAATGTAAACAGATTTAGCTCAGCCAATTCGTATGGAGACATGTACTATAATCCAACTCAGTGTTACTTATATATAAATGAAACTTTATGCTAACTTTCTAGTTTGAATGCTCGTGACTTGCGTGAAATTTTCTCCTGCCTGACCTCCAAGCAATGTTCGAGTGTTATTGCCTCTTTTTTCTCAGTTCTTCTTTCATGAAGTAATTATATCCTCGCCAGATGAAGAGAATAGATTTCAATCCTCGAAACTTTGTGTTATATATTTTATAAAATATAATTATAACAAATTTCTAAAACACTATTATCCATTAAAAAGATTACCTTATTCACAGAAATTATCCAATAGCATTAGAGCGAATCAGAATAATTGAAATAAAAACCCTTAAGTAAGTATTTAGAATTTGACTACAAAGAGCTGTAAAACTCGTCAACTTTCTCAACTAGTACTATTATAAATGCAGGGCTATCTCTGGTGCAACCAATGTTTTAATAAATTTTAAACAAAACCTAAATTTTGATTGTAATTTAAACTTTTGTTGTAAACTTATAACAAACTGCAGTATGGAATCACCGTTTATTATTACAAACGACTACTGCTTTAAAACTTAGAGCTCCATAACTTGTATTGGGATGTTTCAAGATTCAATGACAATAATTACTTATGGCGTTGTTTAAAAGGTTTAGAGAGAAATTAAGAAAACTTTTGAATACCTTTATGATCTTATTATGACTACAACTTATACATATAAGTAATATTACAAATTTTAAGTGTAAATTATAAAGAAATAGGTAGTTTGAAATTGCATTAAACATTTTTTAGAAATAAAGATTATCAGAAAGTTAGATATGGAGATTTTTCTGTTCTTGAACATCTGTTGCCTTTATTGTTTTTATGTAATGTTGCGTGGTATTTAGAATTAAAACTAAATAATGCCTGATATCTAATTTTTTGCACTTCCATAATAGATAAAACAATTTTTACAATTTCACAAGTAATAAAATGGAGTACTATTAAAATGATTGATGACTAAACTATCAGTACATGGGATACAAATCAGAGCACAGAATAAGGTAATTTATTTGAACAGTATATTTAATTGTACAACTCTACCATCCTATTACATTGATATACGTATGTATGTTTTATACCATTAGATAATTATGAAGGTGAATTGGAATTCTAAATGCAATATAACAAAAACACTCTGAGTCATACATAGCAAACGTCTGTTGGGGCATGTTAGAACGTTTGTCAATTGGAACTACAGAACCCTCAATGTGAGTGACGTGCGACCAGTACTCACTAGTTTGTTTAATGACCAACAGTCATCTATTAGCTCAAGACTATATATACTACGATTCAATCACGAAGAGCAAGCGAACATGTTAGAACGTTTGTCAATTGGAACCACAGAATCCTTAATGTGAGTGAAGTGCGACCAGTATTCACTAGTTGGTTTAATGACCAACAGTCATCTATTAGCTCAAGACTATATATACTACGATTCAATCACGAAGAGCAAGCGAACATGTTGGAATGTTTGTCAGTTGCAACCGCACAGAACTTTGATGTGAGTGAGGTGCGACCAATACTCGGTGCTGTTGGTTAAAGACCAACAGTTCAACAGTTTGCTTATGATTGATGTTCGTTGCTACTGTATGATTACTGTAATTAGGAAAGCTTAGAGATTTTGCTATTATTTTAATTATTGTATGATTGCTACGAGGTTTATAGATAAAATACAGAAATTAGAACTAAAACATATGACTCTGTGATTGGCACATGATCCCGACAAAAGTTTTAACAAAGTAAGTTTCGAGTTTAATCTTCATAGTATAGAGACATATTATAGACTATTGTGAAGGATCATAAAAGTTTGAAGATCCTTTGTAATACCCGATCCTTTGATTTGCATAGTCTGCATGACTAAAGTACTTGATACTGAAAAGGCTCTCCAGTGTGACGGTGGATGCAACAGGTGGTTTCATTCTGCATGTATGAATTTATCGGTTTCCGAATATCGTAAATTAGCTGCTGATACCAATAAAAAATGGTCTTGTGGACGGGCTGATTGCTTTGCTCCTAACTGCCACCCTCTTAACAGACTGTCCACTTCGCTTGATACCATCTCAACTCAAATGGCCCAAATGCTCTCCAAACTTGATAGTTTGGCCAACATGCCTTCGGATGTTGTGTCTATTAGGAGTGAATTGGTTGCAGTAAATGAAAAATTGGCTAATTTTGAACCTCGTATTGTCGAGGCTGAAAAACGTATCGATTTGCTCGAAGAAGAGGTAAAAGCCCTACATCACGGCCAACCTAGCACATCCAGCATTGAGACAATAATTGAAGAAATCTCTGACAGGAATCGACGCTCTCTCAACATTATACTTTATGATCTTCCTGAGAATAATGGTAGTCGAGCTGCTTCCCGAATTGAACATGATAATCGTCTTGTTTCCTTGTTAGTTGGCAGCTTCTGCACATCTTACCAGGATGCTACTTTCAAATCCATCCGAATCGGTAAACCTGCCGTGGGGAAATCTAGGCCTCTCAAAGTCATTTTTACCGAGATTAATGTGGTCTTTGATTTTTCTAAGAACTTTGATAAAAGTATTCTGAATAATCTTGACCCACTACTGAGTAAAGTGAGTTTTTCACGCGACCGTACTGCTGCTGAAAGAACGAATCTCTCTGAACTGAGATCTTTGCTTAAGGAGAGAACTGATAAGGGTGAGACTGATCTCACCATTAAATATGTAAATGGTATCCCCAAGATAGTTAAGCAATATAACAAAAAAAACTGAGCGTTGGGAGTAGCAGTCTTTAGGTTTATTACCAAAATGTTAACGGACTTCGAACGAAACTTAATGTACTTCGCAAGGCTGTTACTTCCTGTATATATGACATACTTATCCTAACTGAAACCAACTTGTTCTCAGACATTAGTGATCTGGAATTGGGGCTTACTAATTACAATGTTTTTCGCAGTGACCGTTCACTTCATACGAGTCTCAAATCTAGTGGTGGTGGTGTCCTCATTGCTACCAATAGGCAGTCATTGAAGCGAAAAATACGGTCTTACCTCCGAATTTTTTTACTGTGAACCGATTTGCATGAAATTTTGGAATTAGGCTCATCTTACCCTTAACTTCAAAAGTGAAAATGATCTGAACTCCGCCTATTATTTTTAAGGGGTGTAAACAACCCCTTAATGGAAAAATAGACATTGAGCCATTTTATCGCTAGAAACATGTTTAATAGTAAGTGGTAAATTTTAAAGTGTTTTATAACACAATTACCTCATATTAAAATCATTTCAACCCCTTGAACATCTTACAACCCTTGCAAACAACCCCTAAATTGAAAAAATCACAAAAAAATACTTTGGTATGATATAAAAAGATGTAAGTATAGAGTTAGTAATATTTTATATTTTCTATAATAATTATCAAATTTTTAACCCCCTTTCAACCCTTAAAAACTACCCCTTGATAAAAAAATTGTTAAAAAAATTTTTTCATAAAATGAAAAGGATTTAAATATTATTCCACACTCTCGAAAAGGATTATCATATTCTTAAGCTTTTCTACCCTTAAAACTACCCCTAAATTAAAACAGTAAATATATGATTACATATTATTTAAAAATAATTTAATTTAGAGTAAAAAATTTCCATTTATTGGATAAAATATTATTTACAAATTATACAAAATTTACTCAAATGTGTTATATATACATATAAGAAAGTTGGTATGTATTCATGTATATGAGCCATATTATGTATATATATACACATTACAATAGTTTTGGGTCTCTATTATACTGCGTACTTTCACATTGCTCCAAATATTCACAGTCCGAAATTTTCAGTTACTAAGTAGAAAAAATATGATAAGTTTTTTGACCATAACTCCTTCAATTTTCATGCTATCACAATTCATAAAAAAACCATTGTAAAGTTAATTAAGAGAGCTACAACATCCTTCATTGCAATATATAGTAAAAAACCTTTTTCTCAAACGGTGAAGGGTTAAAGGGCTTAAGAGAGGCTGTGATTGCGCTGCCACGCGCTCTTTAAACAATCATATTTCCGTCAATTTTTGTTTTAAAGAAAAATCAAAAAATCTAAATTATTTGTCAGAAATATGCCTACATTTTTCATACCTACACTTTTATTCGTATGAGTCGTCATTTTTGAGATATTATGAAAGATGATGGTTTTTTAAAAATTTGAAATTTTTTTTAATCGTGACTTTTTAGAAAAATATGTGTCCTGAAGCAGCCAAACTGATACAATCTATTAAAACCTTCATAATAAAGTTGATTCTAGGCGGAGTACGATTAATTTTAATTTTGGTGGAAATGGCACTTATGAAACCCATTGATTTAAAAGAAAAACATTAGTTGCTCCTCTTATTTGCAATACAGCTCACTTATTTTACGTGAAAAAGACTTTTAATAGTGTTCATTTTAAAACTTATTTCAAGCACTATAAAACTCTTTTTTATTAGAATGCCTAAAATGCATCTGCTCGCCGCTAGGTGGCATTGACCACATCGATTAAATTTCAGACAAAATAAAAAACGGCTTTGATTTTTAATATCTAGCTTAATATTGCACTTAGAATACTTTATAAAAAAGAAAATTGTTCATTGTTTTACCTGCTACAATTGTGTTCCTTGTAAAATTTTCGATATAAAACGTATATTTTTGGAGATATTTGCAAAAAACCGATGAAAAACGTGAAACAATTGCGAATTTTCAATTGCCAATAACTTGAAAAGTGTTGGATTTTTCGAAAAACGTTATAGATGATTTTTTGCTTAAAACTAGGCCTTCTATCGATATCCGAGGTTATTTTGAAAAAAATAAATTCACTCCCGAGAAGGGGTGACAACCACCCCCAGGGTGGTTGCGGAGTTCAAATCATTTTCACTTTTGAATTTAAGGGTAAGATGAACCTAATTCCAAAATTTTATGCAATTCGGTTTACAGTAAAAAAATTCGGACCAACAATGCTTCAATGACTGCACTACAAGGAACACTTGCATGTGAATGTTATTATTACCTCTGCTGTAGACATTGAATCTGTTTTTCTTCGTGTTGGGTCCCTTAATCCTGTATTGATTGGAGGAACTTATATCCCTCCCCAGCAAAACTCCGTAGTCTATAGTAAATTCTGTGATGCTGTTGATGAAGTGATGTCAGTTTGTTCTAATCCCCATTCTATACTCTTCGCCGGTGACTTTAACTTACCGGATGTGAATTGGACTGCTCCTGATCTTGTTGCTGTTGGTGGGAGTTCGAAGTGCCTTATTGACATGGCACTCGCTTTTCAGCTGTCACAGGTTAACACTATCAAGAATGGGCGTGGAGTTATTCTGGACTTGCTCTTTAGTTCCAACCATTCACTAATTGTATCTCCCGCTCTCGATTCTATATTACCACAGGAATCTGCCCATCCTGCTTTATCCTGTGAAATCCCGATAGGCAAGATATCGTCTAAACATATGGGTTCAATTCGAGACTTTCGACGCTGCAACATTGAGAAGACCTTCAATGAACTTTACCATGCATTGGGTCCTGTTTCCTTCTATTTTCCGGATGTCATTGAGTCTTTCAACAACTTTGTCAATACCATTCATGGAATCGTAGTAAGGAATACACCTTTAAAGAAAACCGGTAAATCAAGATTCCATTGCTGGTTCTCACCGGAGTTGAAGGACTTAGTAATTGGAAAGAAAATTTGTCACAAAAGGTTCAAATCTACTTCCAGCCCTAATGACTACATCGAATTTAGTCGTCTTAGAGATCTTTGCAAAGAGTTAAGCTCTCAGTGTTTCAGTAACTATATCGATTATGTTAATGGTATGATCCCTCTTAACATCAGAGCTTTTTGGAGTTTCGTTGACAGTGTCAAGGGCTCAACGGAATCTGCGGACACCTACTACCTGGATAACAGCTCGGCGTCGTCGCCAGAAGGCATCTGTAACCTTTTCGCCGAGCATTTTTCTTCCGTTTATAACTCGTCTCCAGGTCCCATTCCTCAATACCATTATCTTTCGGAGATTAATATATCTTCTTGTGTTCTCACTGAGGGTGACGTAGAGCGTAAACTTGCTTCTCTTGACCCTTTCAAGGGAACCGGTCCTGATGAGATACCACCGATGGTTTTGAAGCATTGTAGTGCCCTACTTGCACCTCAACTTACTGTGCTTTTCAATAAACTTCTGGAGCAGGGAATCTTTTCTGATAGCCTGAAGTCCAGTTACGTGGTTCCTATCCACAAATCATCTACGCTGACTAATGTTCGTAACTATCGGCCCATTGTTATTCAGCCTGCCCTGGGCAAGATTTTTGAGTCTCTCGTACTTGATCGCATTAGTTTTGCCTTCAGGAGTACTCTTATTCATGAGCAGCACGGCTTCACACCTGGTAGGTCTACAGTCACCAATCTCGTTCTGTATCAAGACTACATTTTATCTTCTTTTCAAAACCACAGTCAAGTCGACAGTGTTTATATCGACTTCTCGAAGGCTTTTGACACGGTCAGTCATGCACATCTCTTGGCTAAGATGGAGGCTTATGGTGTTTTGGGCAGCCTTCTTCAGTGGTTCCGTTCATATCTTTCAAATCGGTCCATGACTGTAAAATTTTCTGGTGCCACCTCCCGACCTTTTCTTGCTACCTCTGGCGTACCACAGGGTTCCCACTTGGGTCCCTTTTTATTCACTTTATTTATCAATGACATTATTGACTGTATCGATGTTGAATGTTTATTGTTTGCTGATGACATAAAAATATTCACATCCGTTTCAACCCTGCAGGATTGCTTAAAACTTCAACGTTGCCTTCTTGGATTGGATGATTGGTGTGTGCAGAACAATCTTAAGTTGAACATTGCTAAATGCGCAGTCATCACCTTTCACCGTTCCTCCGCTCCTATACTGTTTGATTACATACTCAATAACTCTGCTCTCATTCGTAAAACTTCTATTAGAGATCTTGGAATCGTAATCTCCCACAGTCTTGGCCCTGAATCCCACATTGATGCCATCACCACTAAAGCCTCTCGTAATCTGGGATTTCTGATCAGAACTTCAAGAAGCGGACTGAGCTTGCAGCTATGAAGTTTATCTTTACTGCCCTGGTGAGGTCAGTGCTTGAATATGGCAGCGTTGTCTGGTCGCCCTATCAGGTTGGTCATATCCAGCAGCTCCAAAGTGTCCAGGATCGCTTTTTGCGGGTGGTTGGAGTCAAATGTGGATTTGAATGCAGAACTGTGCCATTGGAGGATTTGGGGATTTCCTTGGGTTTTAACTCGCTTGTGAAGCGTAGACAACTTTTAGATGTGGTTTTTGTCCATAAACTAATTAACGGAGACGTGAATTGTCCAGAACTGCTCAGGCGGATCGACTTCCGAGTGCCTCATCAGACCAGGTCCCTTCACACTTTCTGCCGTCGTGTCTACTCAACCAATTATGTACATCACAGCACTATCCCGAGACTTCACAGACTTGGAAACCTCGTCTCCTCCCAGCATGACTTTTTCAGTGATAGTGTTATGCACCTGAAAAAACATTTTCTTTTGTTGTAGACATTGACACCTGGCTCATAGTAATATGTTTATATATTTATTTCTTTCTATTTTTTCCTCTACTCTTTTCTACATTGAGCCGGGGCTCAGTTTGGACTTTCTGTTTTGTCTTACCTTTCCCACCTCGGCCACTCTTATCAGTCGGTGGGGGAGTCACTCCGTCAAGTATTGATTTTCTGCCTGGTTGGACTGATAGGTTGAGGTCAGCTGGTTGACCTTGACTAGTTTACCGACCACCTGTTCACCGGCACCGGCTACTGTTCGGAGCGGTCAGACACGTTCGGAGAAGCTACTGTGTTTCTGGCTGTTCTCTGCTCGTTCCGTTTCCCCATGGCTGGCTAACTCCACTACTTTCGGCAGGTAATTGTCTCTCTCACCCTCTTAACTTTATTTTGTAACTTGTGTTCCTCGTGTACGTTTTTCGTGTCGCTAAGTGTTCTTTCCTGTCTATCGTACGTTCTAAATTTGTTAATTTTTTTAACTATGCCAGTTAAGTTTTTATATTTTTGTGCCGTGCTTTCTAATCGATCAGTTCGGCGAACGGAAATTATTTATTTAGTAATCACCTTGTATTTATTTAGTGTAAGCGAGACGGTACAGACTTTGCAAATTTCGTTACCTCGTGTTTTGTGTTGCGTGCAAAATTGGGTGGCAACATTCATGATTTCAATTTTATTATTTAATTATTGGCTTTATAGTAGCGTGAACGGATTATAATTTAATTATTGTTATCTGGGAAATAATGTACTGTTATTATTTGTAAATTATATAATTATTATTAGGCCTACCTTACAATTAATATTTAGTAATAAAATGTAAATTATTATAATATTATAATAGAATGATTAAAATCCAGCGAATTATAGTTACCAGTAAATGTTATCACGCTTAATCATTTAGTATGGCTGTTCTAGCCTATGTAATATTTAATATTGTCACCAAGTAGTGTATCTTAAAATACTTGGTGTCTTGAGTTATTTTTAGGAAACAGTTTTTCAATACTTAAAAGGTACTGTTAGTTACAGATGGTTATTTTTAGTTGTTAAATTTAAATATTTTATATATACTTTGTGGCAAACATAATTAAGTTTTTATTATTTCTCAGGTTGCAATAACATTTTTCTAAATATCTACTGGTTATGTTGGGATTCTATAGGGTCCCCGTGAGTACTGTCAGCGGGACTGGTGCGGCGAGTCTGCCCGAACAACTGAAACAAAATTGAATGCCCTCGCCCTGCCAGCGCTACCGTACCGGCATCCAACCGGAGCGTCCGTATTCATCTTGACAAGGTTGGATCCAATTTTTTTTTTTTCTTCTTCTTATACCACTTGAGAGGATTGGCTTGTATGGAGCGCTGCCAGATGTTAGATCTGGAGGAGGGCCAGTATATTAGCCAGTATTTATTTAGTTTAGTTACATGAACTGAAGGGGAGGATTTCATCTTTAATTCGGATTCGTGGAGGCAACTAAGCCCCCGCCTCCTTCGAAAATTGGCTTTCAATATTTTTTTTTTTAATTTTCGGCTACAAACTTGAAACCAAATTACTTTTTAAAATTAGTGGGCCTAGAAATTCTACAACCTTTTCCCTCCCCTCAGTTCATAACACTTACCAGTTAAAGATAATTTTTCCTACATGCCGTACCTGAAATTGTTATTTATATATCAAATCTCTATATTATATTATTTATTTATTATGTTATTATTTCTATTTATTCCGTTATTGTCTATATTGGAATTTTATCTTTTGTTATTTAGTTTTTAAGTTACGCGGTGCACCGTGGTGCTGAAGTAATTGTATTTTTGTATAAAAATGTTCGCCACCTTCTTTAATTATAAATCATGTTCTCGAAATCTTGTCTCTCTTTGTCTCTCTTCCCACTAGTGGCATGTGATTTTTTTTTATGGTTTGCTCCGAGTTTGGGAGGGGTGCGCTTCCGAGACCTCTTGTCTTTTTCGCTAACTCGGGACAACATGCATACATTTGATTCTTTTTTTCCCCTTTTATTGTAATAAATTATTCCTATGTAGTATATGTGTAAGTGCAGATGGATGTATAATTGATTGTATAATTACTGTTACTATTTATTATTGTTGCTATGCTATTATTGTTATTTTCTATATAGTCTATTTTATATGTTATTGTTATGTTGTAGCAATTTATTTTGGCATTATTAATAATTTATAATGTGGATCATTTTCATTAGCTTATTGTTGGATATAAGAATATCTTATTGTTTTTTCCATGTACTAATGGTGTTACCGTAAATAAATAAATAAATAAATAAAGAGACTGTGGACCTGTTCATTAATTGGTACAATTGTTTGAAAATATATATAATATTTATTTATGAAATTCAGACTTTCCGATATGTAACTCTTATATTGAAGATATATAATTCTATGCAACAGTAACAAAAATAGAAGACATTTTGTATGTTTATAATTTTTTAAATATTCAGGTAAATTATGATATTATATTTAAATTAGTATTATATTAAATGGTTAGGTTTAAATAAAACTAGCTCAAATATTTTAAATTTTAGTATAATCATATGAGGGTACACCTAAATGAAAACGATAAGTCTGAAAGCCATCGGCAGTGCGATGAAAGGGATGTACATATTTCTTATGACTACTTAGAGGTAACCTTCATCTGAAGGCTGCTGAGATGAATATTCTTCCAGAGGTCATGAATCACAAACCTATGATACATCTTAACATAAGTTGGTGAGAAGATGCAATTTTATTTCAAGGCCAACATGGAATTTGGGGTAGATTGGAATAATGATATTGTAGGTTTTCCTTTTCCTGTACATTTCGGATACATTTCTGTCTCGGTGTTCATTTTTGTATTATATATAAGTTTAACATTCCATTTTGTGCATTATCATGTATAGTTTTAAAAATGTCAACAGGTTTAAAATAAAGGAATAAAATAAGTTAAAACAAATATGGTTCATAAAATGTACCTTCAACATAAAACTGAAATGTAAAATATTTGTTTAGGAAAGAAAGGATTCCATCGACGTGCTACAACATACATATAACATATATCGTCATAAATTTAAATATTAGCTTACATAGTTGTAATTCATAGAAATTTACTTACACAAGAACAAAAAGTATACCGTTTTTTTATGTATTTTAATGTAATTATTGTAAAACAACCAGAGTGTCCTACACAGGAAAGTATAGCATTGGATATTGAATACAAAGGCCTAATAATTTAATGGATGCCCTACATCATTATTAATTAATTAGAACTCATTAGCACTATAAACATTCATTTATATGTGGAGATTATTAGATAGTGTAGCAAATTTAGGTGATATGGGGATTATCTACGAATACCGGTAACTGGATAGTGATTTCAGCGGCGTTTTACTTTATTGATGGATCAACAATTAATAATTATCACCCCCAGCCTAATCTTAACAAATTACATTCCAGATTGCTAAACTTAGACTTTTTGTATCATTTTAGGTCGAATATTAAAATTTTAAACTCAAACGTCTTTTAAATATTATTATTTTTACCCTGATAAAATTTACGAAGTTAATTAGCGTAGCATACGATCATAATAACTTAGAAGCCGGGATCCACTTTTTACTGTACAACATAACTACTGAGCCTGGTGTTCTTGAAATCTATGGAAGGGTTTCTCCTAAAAAAGAAATATATTGTTATTTTTGGTGGAGGTCGATATGAGAAATTATAAAAAAAGCTTTCAAATATGAAAATATAATTATTTTATGAGATTCAGCATGTTCAGGGACCGCCTATTGTCGAGATCCCATGTTAAATCCACTATATTAGTGGTAGCGGACATTATATCATAGTGTGTCACATTGAGAAATGTAGCTTTTTTCCAGTTTCTCCAGTCAAAGTGCCTAGGAGACAGTTCTCTACAGTCTTTAAACTGATAACAACTATAACACTACGTGACCTCCATCAATTCCAATAGTCATATTTTGTAGTAAACCAGCTCTATTGATCAACCATGTAACCCCAAAATAGCAGTAATTGTAGTTAGTGATGTGCTGCTCCTACATTTGGTCTCCTGGATGTGAGTAACACGTTGGGTTTTTTTTCTATACCCGGAGTAGGTTCAATTGGAAAGTATAAACCAACTAGAAATTAGATTTTCTAGGGCTATGTTGTTCTTACCATAGTTTATCAATTTCTCAGTACAGTTAGAGGAATAAGGCCTGAATATGCTGTTGATGTTATTGTAACTTTCAAAATGTTTACTTATCGATTAAATTCACTTTTGAATAAATTGTCTCTCAACAAGAAAAAGATCAAGACCAAGTCAACATGCGTATGACATTTTCGATATCTAAGTAAAGCCTTATCCAGACGTGGTTGGCTATTTCTCAGTACTGACAAGGAATGTTATAAATCTGATACTGCGTGTGAAGAGGGGACGTGCGGTATATTAACTCTCAGAAACTGTTTGAAGTTATTGTTAATTCGGTAAGAGATTTGTTAATTAGGAGGAAAGTCAAGTATTGAGACAAACAGCCAGTCAATGAGTCTGAATATGTTTCAAAAGTACAATATTCAGGTCAATAACATCGTCTTCTCTCCGTGCACGATTATGTGCTGTGGGATCTGGCTGCTTCCGAGTGCAGAGTTCTTGATAGTTTGGACTTTAAGTCTTGCATAGTTAGAATGATTGCATATAAAGTTTCCATCATACGGTAGAAAGTGCGATTTATAAACCTTGGACATTTCGTTGTACAATAAAGTGGTTGGAATAACATGGAAGCCTGAGACGTTGAGGAATTAGGTTTTACTCATGTTTTATTATTTAGACCATTTAAGGCAGATTTATTCACAGCTTTAATTGTTATCATTACAATTACATTTGCAACATTCAAGAAAAACAAGCTAACCGATTTACGTTATGGTGAGACAATTTTTTTAACTGCTTTTAAAGTTTAACGATATTAACGTATTTGTTTATTTTCATATTCAATTGATTCATCTTATATTATATTTTTGTTCTTCTATACACACTAACATACATTCTACATTCCAATACCGAGTATATGATTGTCAATTGACAATATCAACTTTGAATATTTATCATACGTTAGGTGGAATTACCAAATGGAAAGGTTGCATACACCTACACATGGTTCAAATAATAAATGTAGTACATACAACTTTGAGTACTACGCTCATTATCGCAACGTTATTACCAGGGCCTAGGCCCTGCGTTATTACTACGTTACACTAGCAATGCAGCTTAGCGTAAATAGATACGGAGCAGCCAGTTTATTGAGGCGGCATTACTGAACGTAACGGTTGCATACACTTACACATGGTTCAAATAATAATTGTAGCACCGTACAACTTTGAGTACTACGCTCATTATGTCAACGTTATTACTACGTTACACTAGCAATGCAACTTAGCGTAAATACTCGTAGATACAGAGCAGCCAGTTTATTGAGGCGGCATTATTGAACGTAACGGTTGCAAGCACTTACAAATGATTCCAGGAACAACTAACGCAGGCCAAGTTATGAGTAATGATTTCAGTATTTCGCTTCAATGTATCATAAATTAATTAAAATAACATAACATTTTCATTAGTCTGTCTGTCCAAACTATATCTCGAAAGAGAAATTTACTCCAAAAATTAGAATTTATTAACTTATGTTTATATTTGGCTTATTCTTGGCCAGATAAAACTAAATTAGTAGCATTATTATTTTGACTGGCAATATTACTTTACTATGTTTGTTCATGTAACAAGCATTTTTGACTTCAAGTTCTTTGGAAATTTGACACTCAGTTGCGGGAAGAATGAGCTTACAACGAATACTAATACATACTTGTTTATATACATAAATACATTTTCTAATGATTCTCACCACTCAAAAACTATTTAAGATAGCTACTAAAGATCAGAAAACTGATTTATACAAACAAAAACGAAATAACAAAAATCTATTCAAGTTTTTTTTTAATTATCTGATGTTTAAACTGTGATCTATTCTTATTGGCTAAGCCTTCTTATTAGCGAAGAAAAATGTCCAATAGACTTAAAGTCTCAATCCATTATAAGTAATCAATAAGTTTTATAATGTAATTACATGGCATTCGGCTGGAAGTTAGCGATGATTTTTAGTGATATATTAAGTGTATGTAGTGTAATAATAATAACCTCATTACATAAAATATGATATTTTAGGGTGGTGATATATAGGGGTCTGTAAACACTGTCGTTAAACTTTAATGAATGAACAAAAAGGCAAATATATCATTTATAACATTATTTATAAATGATATATTTATAATGTAGTGTCAGTTTGATATTGCAGATTTACCAATGCCCGCAGTATCTCACCGTATGAAGGAGGGTTCCATTATTCATAAATCGTACACTAACACATTTTTTCGTCTCTGTATGCCAGTTTAGAAACACTGGACACTAAAAAAAGAGAGTGAAAGTAAGACACAATCTTTTTTAATATTAATAACTTATTTATTTCAAAGAATTTAATTTTTGTTATAAAATACACAAGGCCTTAAGAGTGGTTATCCTTATTTTACTATTTAACTAATTAATATTTACTATTTAAATGGAGATTTTTTTCCACGTATTTGTTTAAATAGGAACAGAATATGTGAAGAGAATATAATAACCAATGCTGTAAGAATATATTTGTGTGAGTTTCTACTGAATGGCTAGTAGTATAATAGGGGAAAGCTAGTTTACATTCTATTATAAAAGGAACCTAGTTTTTGGTAAACTCAAAAGAGGAATTCACCCTAAGAAGCTAAATGTATTGTGGGCTGAAATGCAAAATACGGGAAAGTTAAAACATTTTTCGCAGCTTATATTCTTTATCCGATCACGTTATAACCTGTTGCTAGACACATAATTTATAATTTTATCAGGCAACGATAGTAGTACTGAATATTGTGGCAATAAACTTCGTTGGCATGTTTTTGTGTTTCAAGGTATATATGGAGTGTGAAACATGTTTGTAGAAAATTTGATTGGTTGGTATTTTAACAATTTTCTTACCCAACCGTGAACCGTTCTGACAACGACCAATATTATTCGCGCAATCTGTCGATTTATTCAGTACTTAGAGAAAGTTCATCTATTTGATCACGAAAGCCTTCGTTGAATTAGGAAGTTGACTCTTGCCTCCCGGACTATGACTCAATAACTGTCCTTTTCCCCCACACCATTGCATATTATAGAGTAGGGCATGAGAGGACGGCTAAACTCAACCACGGAAGGAGCCCATACCTTTCTTCCAAAGGTAAATTTGTGTTTAAAATATTAGAAACCGGACTGTTTATCATCCTTAAATCCATAACAATTCAGTAATTACTTTAATTCTGTGAGTAAAAATTTCAGACGATCGGTCACACCACTGGAAGTTACTTCAGTTCCAAAAAGATTTGCATAATTTATACACATATTGACAACACACAACAACCAATAGCTACATATCTCTTAATTTGTGTGTGATTGGAATAGAAACGTGTAGTGAGTAACTAACTGATCACTATAGTGCCAGTAACGATCCTATGCTGTTACTGTAATGTGATTGGGCATTAACATTATAGTATCGTAAAATACGACAGATATGATTAATAAACTAGTGATGCCTTCATTGCGTTATCGCAGCATGTTTCCTCACATGAAGGAATTTTGTAACACGTTTTTGATATTATATAAGAATTTGGGCAACATAAAATAGATTAAATTTTATAAATTTATCAGATTGAAAATATATTGATTTTAGCAAAAGACTCTAACGTAGTGCCTAATGAATAATACAGGCTTATAAATAGTACATACCTTAGCGGTTAAGTAGTGCATAACTTCGACGATGTTACCTGATGTGCAATACAATGTATTGAGATGTTCCTAAAACTTTAGATGTGAATTTTAAAACACTGTATATAACTTATTGGAGCCAAAACACGATTTGATATGGAAGCATGAGAGGATTTTCTTACAAATATCCCTAAACCTAACCTAAATAATGGAAACAGAATTAGAGTTAAAACACATACATCAAACGAAACATTATTATATTATAGTAAGAATGGAAGGGGCTTTGCATTCAGATCAGTTAAGAAATCAAGATAATATTATTAATAGATAGTACCCGTAATAAGGTATAACAGAAAAAAAACTTGGACGCACAATACTTAAATATGTTGTCGTATTGATGATTTTGCATGGTGGACGACTGGTATCATAGTTGTTATAAAAACCATTGGATTTGGTAACATTAAAATATCTAACCCAAGAGCCAACTAATTTCCAACCGATCTCTGACTCGTTCTAATGGGAGTTCATATGTTTTGGTATTATTTATACTGAGGAAATTGGATGTATTATAACAGGGTTATAACATTCTCAGAGCTAAATAAAATACAATTGCGTTTATATTGCATGAAAATTTATATATTTTATATTGTTGTCATTCTCATTGCAAACTAATTTTAAATTTTATTTCTTAACAATTTTCATTTCTGTTTGTTTGTAGTACTGAACTATATTCTTCAAATTTTCATTGAAGTTAATTTATATATTAGCAGGACTGAGTTCAATGTTGCTGCCTGTCACCCAATGGAGTTTTTCTGAGCGTTAGCGAATATTTTGAAATCGGTTTTACGGGTAAACTTGATGGCAACGAGAAAATAATATAACTCATACATTTTTAAACAAACTGAGTACAAACATATGAAATTTGAAAAATCAACATTTTTATTGTAGCAGAGAACCCTTGCGTCGTAAACCCTCCCTAGCTAACCGAAATCAACCAAAAATTAATACTTCTATAAAATCTTAATTGGAATAATGTAAAAGTATCGTAGTGTATATTTCGAGAAACATTTCATCTGCTTTTATATTTTGCATGAAATTTCATTTCTACATGTACAAAAATAAGTTCTATGATGATGCATGTCCAACCATGAAATTTGGTTAAGGACCATTAAAGGCTAATAAAATTAACTAAGGTCATCTCGAGGATTAAATGAGCTATAGATATAAAATCATCACTGCTTGTAACGTGACACGTGGTGTCGCGTACTCCTACCTTGTAAGTATTAGTTTTTTTCTTACATACATATGTTTGTTACATATTGTATATTAGTTAATAATATTGTAATAGGTTATGAGGAAGGACAATAGTATGACGTCTAAATACAGTACAGTAGTCTCATCTAGATACGGTAATGCTGTCTTAACAAACGAGGTCCTCTAGCAACAATTGATTTTGAAGGTGTTTATTCAATTCAGAGAGCCTTTGTCGGTTGGTGGTGAATGTTTGGGTAGGAATAGGTGATGACTATTTGTTGTAAGGTGAAATTTAGTTAGGCCGAGTATATTTCAGTGCGCATCAGGTTTTCTCAACACCGCAGTAACTAACAGAGAGATTACAGAATCGTCTACTAAACAATTCTACTTTGTGTCATCTGGCTCCATTCCCTGTACCCCCTGTACGATTTATAGATTAGTACGGTAAAATACATGCTGTCAGTAAAGCATTAATCTGTTGCTGTTTGTTCTAAAAATGTTCTATTTTTGATATAAATAAAAAATAAAGGATTGTATGGTTTAATGAAATTTGATAGGCCAAAGTTGTCAATCCTTCCAAATATTTATATTGAATATGGTTTAGATTTGTAAACGTAAGAAATCATGGTTTTTATAAAACAAACTCACTTGCTAAAAATCAAAATTAAAAACACCTATTTTATTTATTTAATATTTGATTACTTCTATTATGCACACACACATACACACTTTTATATATATCGTTCGTTGCTATAAAACATACCATGATTGAAATATTGAACAAATATTAATTGAAACAAACATAAAAGTTCTATTACATGATGCTCTACGTATATTAAGTTAATTTATAAACTTTAACTGTATAAAATAATACACAATTAATATTTTAATACAATATTTGAAGGAAAGGTAGGCCTGTTAAATAGATATCATATCAATCTGCCTATTGCAATCACTTGTATAATGGAATTTTTTAAGTTTTTAAAACTTCATATTTTTTTTGCTCTATATAAACAAGGCAAATGTTTATAATTCTGTTATAGTTTAAAATCAAAAATCGTCTATATTAAAGTGTAAACAATTTGACTTTAATATGGTTTAATAATTCATGAGATAAATATGCTTCAATAAGGTACTGGTTACCGAAGTTGAGCCAATTAAATTATTGGGGTTTTTAGTAAAAAATTAATTTTAAACTATTACATTGTTTTGTATCATTAAAGGGTCCAAGTTCCAAACTTAAGTTCTATTGCGATTTAAATATAAATAAGTATTATTTTGGTTAAATATTTTAATAGCAACAAAATATACTAGAGAAATTCAGGAATATAAAATTAAAACCAATGTCCCACTTATAATTTTATACAAATTCATTTTAATCTGACAAATAGCCGTTATTGATTTATGGCTAGGGTATTGAGAGTATACTTATTAAAGCAGTATCAATTATAATAATGATGAAATTAGTATATTCGAAGCCGTGGTTAAAGGTCGTCTAGAAATATACTGTATATGGGCTTATTAAATATAACAAGAGCTTGTCATAAATAACATTATTGCTAATTGATCCAAACCTAATGTGGTATACAGTTAGTTAATACATATGCCTTAGATTGCGTTTATTAAGCATTAGCTTACAGGGACGTATTTTCTTTTGATGAAAGGAAAATAAAGTATTGTCTCAATCTCATGATTCACAATGGATGATTTTACATTATACCAAAAGTATGAACATGTACTATCGTCACAGCAAAAATAAGATGTTTCGAGAATTTGTATCTGACTTCCTCTTCTGGCGTAAAATCCTACAATGCAAGTTTAAGCTTTCAAATGTGCAATGACATCAAACACACATTAGCTGAACGCACAAAAATAAAAACGTCTACAATTAACACTTTAATGCCAACACAAACAAGTATTTTAAAACATTATCAAACTCAGACATATCTTCTTATTTCGACCTCCACGAAAACAAACGTGCTGACGGTCGATTTCTTTCAGACAATGAATTTCTCTACGGATTTAAAGTAAAACCAGGTTAAGTGCTTATAAAGTGCAAATAGCTTTGAACTCCGGGATTATGATAACTACCGGTGTTCTCTTACTAGTCTTTATATTTCCGTATTTTAGAAAATAGAATGAATTATTTATATTTAAGCCCTAAGTTAACTGCCAGCATATCAATAAACTAATTTATAAAAATATATTTATATTCTTTATAAAGAGAAATTAAAAATGTCCCTTCCACCCCAGTTGGAAGAAAGGTACATTTCACATGAGACTGTCCTTTCGAAATGACAAACTGAAGATGAGTTATTATTACTTTAGATGAATGAATGGCATCACACTGATGGGCCAACTCTTAATATTGGCATGTTTATATAATAGTAACACTTTAAAACATTTAGAAAGGCCATAACTTTGAATCCGTACTAGACTAATATGTTTAAAATTATATAAAATTCCATGTAAAAAGTAGGATAGTTCAAACGTACCCAAAGTAATGGATACAATTTACTTCTAACGGGTAATGTTTATAATAATATAACTATAACGGCTGTTTCATTTCATTTAATGTAAAAATAAGTAAGCATAAATGTTGCTTGCAATTATTTCAACATTTGATGAAAAGTCTCAATATGATTTTATCTTGTGAAATACTCCAGATAAACATTTTTGCTCAAATGCGAATGACTTTATCTTAAACCGTTTGATTGGATAAGACGTCTTTATAAAGAACAACGTTAGTTATTGTGTTCACAATTATTCCCCCAATGTTGTGTATTTAAAATTAAAACTGTAAATCCGCTATCTGGAAATCATACGTGATATTTACAAAAAGTTGAAGCAACCTGAAACTATAAAATGAAAACTATGACATGAAAACTATAAAATACTTTGTTTTACGATATAATTCATAGTAACTTCAAGTGGCCGCCATCCTGAAACCTTAAGAGATATCAAAAATGTGAAAGCATAACATTTGTTTATCATTAAGGAATATATATGTAAAAAATGTATCGTTTTCTTTATATGTTGTAAATTAGTTGAGTTCAAACCTTTACTCGAATGTTGATGGCCACCATATTGAAAATTACTGACACGTGTTAAGACTGCCTAGCAAACTCCTTCAAGGTATGTGCAAATACCAAGTTAAGTCTGGATATTAAAAGAATATACAGCAGTTATTATGTTCACAAGCTTAACCACTTCTCAGTTAGTTAACCCTTCGATTACGTACTCCCCGCAGGTTTAAACCAATAATTATGCCATATTTAAAAGAAAAGTAATATAAATTTAGTCACGCCCATTAAAAGACTGAACCAAAAGTGCTTCACTACAATAATGTCCAGATTTAAAAATTATGAAAACCACTATTCTCTGTGTGAGAAAAGTAGGGGGGGGGGGTGAAATGCTGCTAACCTAGCTGTGCCACGTTGAGACCCAAAAGCTGATTATGAAAGCGTGACATGCGAACAACCCAAGGGAATATTGAGCTTCTACAGCTATAGTAAAATATAAGCCTATGACCAATTAATTGGTTGGTAATCTCCAATGATAGTATGAAACCCTTATATGTGATCCAGCATTGATTTAGAATTCAAAGAGTTTAATGTTTCCTAGATCCTTCAAGAATTATTGACGTTATACATGCATAGTGTATCATCTGCTAACAAACTTGTGATACTATTATTTGAATGTTAACAAGAAATTTAATAAATTGCCAATAATATATTGGTTATTAACTAACAATTCAAAAGTAACACAGAGTCCAGTTACTTCAAGCAGGTTATGATTGTTTAATATTAACACGAATCTTAAATTTAAAAATATATAAACAATAAACACGT
Source organism: Homalodisca vitripennis (assembly GCF_021130785.1). Classification (NCBI taxonomy): domain Eukaryota; kingdom Metazoa; phylum Arthropoda; class Insecta; order Hemiptera; family Cicadellidae; genus Homalodisca; species Homalodisca vitripennis. The sequence goes on from NC_060210.1 coordinate 145,808,379, forward strand.
TTAGTTTTAATTTTACTCAAAATAAAGCCGTTTCGGTTGTAATGTGCAGCGTTATTGTCTTTTAATGTAGGAGGTAAAGCAGGTTACAGAATAATATCGAACCAGGATGCGCGGGTAAGCCAGCTGTTATCTGGCTTCATAGAAACGTTATTTCCCACGAACTGTCGACACATGTCAGCCTACTTGCTACTTTACGGTACCATTGTGCTTTCAATTTAGTTGCATTTTCCGTTGAGTCAGAGTATCACCTTAGCTCTGTGTGTATGTCTTGCATTCTCAGGAACATGGTAGAGGACTCTACGATTACTGCTCATTATATTATGTATTTTAAGAAAATCAGGAAAAATGTACTGAACAAAAAATCTATAAATGTAAGTGATGTAAACAAAATGTATAAACTTTTTTCTCCCAGATTGTACCGAATTACAATCACCAAATAATTCATTCCTAAAAGTAAGAGTTTCACCTTTGAAAGAAGACTGTTCCCAAATTCAGCCGCTCCTCTCCTCTTCAACAATTACACGAGGAACGTTTGTATTAATTCTCACGTTTTATGTTTCTATAAAACCAGAATGAACATTCTTTAGTCAATAATATTATTTACCAGAGATAACCTTTAACACATGATTTGGTACGCAAGGTATTCTTGTTTTAATATTATAATAAAGAATAACAAATATTTTAGTATTTTATATTAGTACTTGACTTTACACACAGTATAGAATTGTTCAGTGATACCAGTATTGGTTGTGGGTTAAAATGATCTACTAATCCAGTGGGTTATTGATAAAAAATATAATTAATCATATAAAATAATTATGCACGTACGCGCATTTTAGAACATATTATATTGTCTGTTACAATGGAATTAATTGAAGGATTGTCAGACAATAAAGCGAAATGTGAATCACATGATTACTACAGTAGCCATTGTCTCTCCCAATATTGTTAAGCTCCAAGCTAATCCTGCACCATAGGTCGATTTAACTCACGTCATCATATGGAGATTTTCATTCATGCAGTACAAAAACGTTAAAACTTTTTTATAAAAAATTAAAGTTCAATATTGTTCAACATTCAAAGTAAGAGAGAAGTTTTTCACCGTTAATTACTAAACACGAAATGGCCTCATTGATTACATATTCGTTACGAGTTTCTTACTGTTACTATTGAATAGACATTCTAAAGATACAATGCTCCTAAAAGAGAGCGTTAGCAGAAGTTCTTTACCAGCCTAATACAGTCCTGTTGTAACTTGTCCGGGAGTTTCGTTAAATAATATACAAAACTGTGAGTGACAACTTTTAGTACAACAATATGTATTAGTACTTCAGTTCTACTTCCGGTGTGCTTTTGGTGGTTGCTGAAACAGTTTTCAGACTGCTAGTTTCTAAATATTTTCGTTGGGGCATTAGCAAACTATCTTTATCTTCTTTACTAAACCCATCGCTTGCGTTGATATTGTACAACAATGAAAATAACACTGAACTATAGATATCCTTATTAATTAGTCTTAGTACACAATAGTTTGTGATCATCTACAAAAAAAATTTATGACAGTTTTTTTGTAAAGGAATATCTTTTGTAAAGGCTTACTTAATTGTAAGTATCTAAACACGATCCTGGATATACTCATAATAAGAAAACCTATATCTCATTTTCGATCATTTTTGTAAATGATTGATTTTATACGAGAATTGAGCAACAATATTTATAATACATTACAACTTGTGCTCATGCAGGATGCAATCTAAATGGAAGATATAAGTTAAGCTTCATATGACAAGATGTAGTTCAAAGGCAAAGGATAAACAGTTTACTCAAAATTCTATTGATCTTATTCCAAGTTGTTGGCTTATCTCATCATTAAATCCCATATGTCAATACAAACAACGTTAATATATCTCCCTTTATAATTTCAATTAAATTTTTAAGTATATGTTGAACCTTCTGTGTTGTGTGTTTTAATGGATGCGTTATCCTGGTGTACTTATCTTTAAACATAGTTATACTAGTAGTTACCTACGGTTTTGCACTCAATTTCGTTAGCTTCGCATGAGCATTTCTAATTCAAGTAAATTGTATTTCTGAAGCCAATGTTAAGTTTGCCTTTTAGCCACTATCAAGAAGTTATGCCAACATTTGTATGTTTATCTAGATAATTGTTTACTCTGTGTTAAACAGCGATTGCAAAAAAGTTGCAATACTAAGTATTGTTAACATTAACTTACTCTATACTTTTACACTATCGATGCAACTAAATTTAAAATAGTGGTTAAATTAATTAAAAATATGTTCGTACTGAAACAATGTTTACACGCAACAGTTACTTATATTTAACAGGACTGAAAACATTGATCGGGTATAGATAGTAAACTTATAGCCATCGCTTTAGTAGCAGAAACCACCATTTAGAGGTAGGAATGCTAAAATTCCGTATAGGGGTAACTTCCTCTCAATGATAGCTGCCGCAGGTAGAGAACTGTCACAGTTTGGAAGATCACAAAGGCAGGAATCTGACAGAAGCCGGTCCTGCCAATGGCTGGGTACTCCGAAAAGGCTTAGACTTCTCAATGGCTTTGATCACCACAAGGCCTTGGAGTTCCCAAACACCTAGGCTTTGCGATATCAGTGGCCGGTGCTGCTAGAAGTTTGGAGCTTATTGTGTTTCAGATTCCGCGTAAATTATACTCCAGACGTTTTCAGTATCCAGGTGACTCAGTGACATTAATTTCAATATAACTGTTTTAGGACCTCAACTGAAATTTACCTAAAACTGGTGAGCGAAACAATGAGGTTTTCTTTCGCATACGCCTAGTTCCAAGGCTGCATTCCAGAAATTTAAAAAGTTAAATTGAATAAAATATGAAGAAACTTTACTTTCTAGAAAATCCTTGTGTATATGAGGAGTAATAAAATTGAGTCGAGTTGCAAAATATGTTGATAAAATTTAATTCCATTTTATTTACTTTTATTAATTTTACACATTTCCTGTATTTTATTTATCAATTTATAATTTGGGATGGAAAGTAATTTTAACTTTTGGATCCTATTATATTGTTTATAAAAAAAATACATAAACTATAGTGGCATACACTATAAAATATTTAATTCATGTATATGAATCTAAAAGGTAATTTAAATAAGCATATAAGTCTTAAGTATAAGCATATACTTATGCTTATAAGTCTATAAGGATATACGTTATTGGGTTACAAATAAAACCGAAGCTACTTACTGTTATGGATGGCTTGTTCATATAATACCTTGGGTAGGGTATAATCAAATAAACGCTGCATTTAGTCAAACACACGAATATTTCCGCAATACACATTTAATTACGATAATAAGAGTAAATAATTATAAAATTACTAGCTGTTTCCCGCGGCTTCGCACGCTTTTCGTAAGTTTTGCCCGCGTATGAGCATTTCTGGTTGAAGTAAATTATATTTCCAACCCCGATGTAGATTTTACCTTGATGTCACGATCAAGAAAATATGTCAAAAATGTATTGTACATGCATAATGTATTTTATTACAAAGTGGTCTACCACTCAACCTTTAAGTTCAACCAAAAATTTAGTTTAGACAATTATACATCATAACTTAGCGCCTTCAAATAGTGTTTCACTGTTTAATATACGTATCTATCTCGTAATTGCAGGTTATAATGTGCAGGCGCTTTGAAAACTTTTCTTCATTTTATTCGTTTATATTCACGACATAAGCGAATAATTCAGATAATAACTATCCTATCTTCTAAGTTAGACTAAATTACGGATACATGTGAAATTTGATTGAAATTGGTTCAGTCGTTTTGGAGTTTATTGGCAACATACATCGTGACTCAAGATTTTTATATATATAAAATTTACGACTCATCTTTGGAACCAATATCACATTGGCTACATCACATGACTGGCTATTTTTTGCAAATTTTGGAAGAGATTTGTCTCATTTTTTTGTTTATGTAATGGAAGACAGCGATTTGATGCAATAGGTTATCTCATAACACGTTCACTGCTAACACAATTTTATGTACTGTTAGCCAATGCTGAACAAATTATTTTTTCAGAATAAATTTTTTTTCAAATTTAACTTATAATAACCTTCTGAATTGAGTATATTTGCTTTTTTGTGTCAATTTACTAAAATAATAATGACGCCCATGGGCATCATCAGCACACAGCACCAATGTTCTAGCTGTGTGCGGGTGACGCCGATGGGCGCATTTGAATTTTTGCAACCTTGGTATAATGAGAAAGTTATAACGATTCAATTACACATACATAAAAAGAAAAATATTAATGCATTCTGAATGAATAGTTTGACTCAATTTACTTACAAATTTTATAAATATATCATATTGTTTGTATAAAGGTAGGAACCTTTCACATTATGAATGTTTTCTGAATGATATATTTCTTTGGGAGTGAACCACAAGAACAGAGACAGCGGGGTCACTAAGAAATGTTCTGATCTCATTAAAATTTTTACAGTTTTCATGAAAATTGACTTATTTGTTTATTTTGCCAAAATATTCTCTCTATATTTAGTAGATTACACTGTAATTGCATCACACTTGATTTTGTATTTAAAGATTTCTCTTTAGGTTTTGAAATGATTTCTCATTTTAAAACTAATAACTAAGTACTGGCCTCTCTAAATCTGTACAATTAAACAGTGTGAGGTCACAATAAGACGTAACATATACTTATAGTAAACCAGAATTTTAAACAACTGAGACACAAATATGTCTTAAGACTCCCGTTCCGGTGTGTTTGCTGGTTATAATTTATAGCAAAACTTTATAGTGGCATGAGTAAAACAAGTTGCAATGTTTATAAAGTATTTACATGTAACATAAATATACATGGTAAGAGGTATTTTAGAAGTTTACACAAACCTTCCACTTATCCATTTGATGAATATCGATACAACACCATAACTTAAATTATTCATTTTAACTTTTCCAACATAATCATCAAATGTAATTATACTTTGTTATTAAATACATCAGAACTTTCTTATAACATTTTAAATCAGACTGGCTAGTTTTAGAACAACAGACTTGTTCAATTCTCAGTTAATATTGAATTTCAAATTGCATAAATCAAACAGTTATTTTGTACTATATGTAAAAACAATTCACAGGTATATTGTTGTGAGAGGTTTTTGCTAACTCATAAATCACTATTAAAGCCACATTTTGCTATGTTTATGTTCCAACTTCTACATAATAGTTGCAGGTAAAATAACTGGAATTTTATTATCTTAGAAATTTATTAGTTTATTTTAAATTTCTTTTTCCAAGACCATCGTAAAATTGTAAAACAAAGATATCATTTTTGTTGGTGATGGAACCCTATTTACACCCCTACATTTTCCATGTTAGGTAATGAGGCCCATGTGTGTGTCTGGGAAATATTATTTTTTGAGGTCAGCGGGAAGTTAGAGAAACAAAATGAAGACATTCTAGGAGTTTCAACCCCTGTGGGTGGTTGATCTACATGAAATTTCTTTTCTTTTTCCGTTATGAGGATGAGATCCAATTTTCTTTTTGTAGAACATTGTGAAGTTGAGGAACAAAAATGCAGTTCTTCTGGGGTTTTAACTCATAATGTATGCATTTTTATGAACATTCTTTAGGTTTTTTTAAAGTTATGAGGCACGTTTGTGAGGAATTTAATGTTTCTAGAACATCAGAGGTTTGGGAAAATAAATAGTTACTTTATTGTTACTCTTACTGCATTTCAAACCATCTCATGAACAATCTTTTACTTGTCTGTCGAGTCCATAAGACATATACGTCTCAAAATGCATCGTTCTAGGACTTAAAGAAGTGAGACACAAAATATAGTTATTCAAAACCTACTAACCCATTTCAATCTCATTCAATCGGAGGACCAATAATACTTATCAAACGACTTTTATTAACATTTGATAAATTCGTATATAAGGCAATAACCTAATTTTATTTTTCTATTAACATAGTATCATTCTAAAAACTTGCTCCTGTGGGACTCAAACCCGGATCTCTCACTTTCCGGGTGAGTGCAGTATAATAAATTGCAGAGCCCTTACTTGTTTTAAAATTATTTATATATACAATTTGTATACGTAGCAATAGCCTGATTTTATTTTGAATTAACATTTATTTAATTTTAAAAAATACCTTCTTACCTCTTCCGCGGGGAATCGAACTCTGGTCTCTCACTTGCCAGGCAAGGATCTTACCCCTACACCAAAGAGCCCTCACTAATAGTTATCATATGTTAGTTTGCTTTTTTAAAGTCATATGTGACAGAAACAGCCAAATACAAAATAACTGACCCGTAAACAGTGAATGCTCTGTAGTGTAGTGGTAACATGCTTGCCTGGCAAGTGAGAGACCCGGGTTCGAGTCCCGGTGGAGGGAGTACTTTTTACGTTTCAATGTTATTGAAAATTGTGTTTATATATATATATATATATATATATAAATATATATATATATATATATATATATATATATTAAAAAAAACTAAAAAGTCTGGTGTGAAATACAATAGTCATAAATATATACTTGATTTTGGTGAGTACTGAATTCCGTGCAAAGCATCTGGTAACTCTAATATGTTTATAAATATTTAAAAGATGTAGTTTTAGATGCAAACATCCCTATCGGTAATTTAATTCCAATTTGTAACTATTAAAATAGTTCGTGACCAGTCCATTTTGAAAGTGGAATATAGCAGTTGCGGAACCAGAAGAAATACATTACAGAGACGCGGATTTGTTTTATTAGTATAAATTACCTCAACCCCGCTAGAAGGAAACTCGCTTTTCTTGTCTGTCTTCGGGATCATGTTTCTATTGAGGCAGTTTTGTATCTGTCTTGGATAGAATATAACTCAGAGATTGGATTTTTTTTTAATGAGCATTAGTAACATTAAAGAGACTCTGAGTCACTCTACTTATCTTCTTTTATTGGAAATACTGTACAATACAAGGATTCAGATGTCATTTTCTTATAGACTAACAAGACAAAATAAGTTACTGAGATATAGTTTTCTTCCAATGGTCATCACATCAAAGATGGCGATCACGTATATCAGAAATGCTATATATCGCTGTTAATATTAGGTTTCTAAGTATCGTCACTGTTGTGGACAATGTACGCTTATTATCTATTCTGAAGTATCAAGACAGGACAAATTTCGAGATTTCAATTTTCAATACCGACATAACAGCAAATAATGATTTTAGGAGGTTGTTTCACTATTCATGTCACAATTTCTCCTTTAGGAAGTCCTATACAACCAGATTTGTATAATTTAAACAGTGGTCTAAGGATTTCTTTCGTTGACTACGCCTTAAGACACATTAGGACTATTAAGGAACAAATACACTATTATTTTAAGTTATCACAATATCTTAGTCATACTGATCTATGGTAATGTTATACAAACAAGTTAAATATAAAAGACTAACCGTGTACTGAAGATGTGACTCACCTTTACATTCTGAAAAATTCCCATCTTTGAGAGTTCCAGATCACCTTCCACAACCTTCCTACCATAGTTAAGTTATATGTGGATTCCCATCACGTTCCACTCGGCCTGCGGCGCTACTTCTCTCAATCCTTGCGAGTGACTCTCTGTTGTTTAAGCATACAAAATGAAGCAATATACTCGCAAAACTTCTTTCTGGATTATATTATCTTCGTATTCTAAAAATATACCTCTGAAATGGATTTTTAGTCCATAACTGTTTCAATTTTATGGAACACGTTTAGCCTAGCTTTTAAAATCAATATTATTTAAGCAAGATACGAGTATTTTGCAACATTAATTTCTGAACTGTTATATAATTAGAATAATAATTGATTACTTTAACAACTCCAAATCTTAACTAATTTACCTTCATTCCGCATTTGAATTTTTTGAATTTGCCTTAATTCCTTTCACCAAATCGATGCCTCTCGATATATTCTTTCGTTTTTTATACATTTATTTTTTATTTAATAACACCTCGTGTTGGCATCTGCTGTTAATATGTTATGTTGTTTTGTGTTTGACTTTTTGATTTATAAAATGAATGCATCATTACTGATATCTTCACCTCTTTAACTCTTTTCTTTAAATCTGTTGAAATATTTAGGCTAGATGAATTTCTGTACAGTATTATGTACATACGGGGTTTTTGGCTTGTGTGTGTGTGTGTGTGTGTGTGTGTGTGTGTGTGTGTGTGTGTGTGTGTGTGTGTGTGTGTGTGTGCGCGCGCGCGCGCGCGCGTGTTGAAGCTTAGATGACGTTATATGATAATAACCTAAATAAAATCCGTCATAAATTTTCCGGGAAGCAAATCGAGCCTACGCACAGGAATTTCTGGTTATGTAGGCTCATTTCCTAGAGCACTTTAATTTTATGTTTATTGTGGTTTTTTGTAAACATTTAACTACTAATAAAATGATGGAGACTTGATAGTAAAATTAATGTCCAATTAGTTGAATTATTTAATTCCGTCACATGTATAGTTACTAATTTTCGTGCGTTTGTCGCTAAATTTTATTTAAATAATTCTGAAGGAGTTTCTTTTAATGAAAATACTGCATACTTATATTATATTGCATATGCATATTATATTTTGTAAATAAATTATATTATTGCAATGATTTACTTTCTATTTCATGTACTTTCTCCTTCTCAGAAATTACTTTCATGTAATGCGGTAATATACTTAATTCAGTTTAATATCAGCGGGGTAAATTGACGAGAGAGCTTAAATGTTGCACTACTCAAAAACAATGTACAAATATGATTATTAATGTTTAACTTATTAGAAATACCATATTTTATTCAGCTAATTTAAATTCTTTTAAAACTTTGTGACATGGAAATAATGTACACCCATAAATTGAAACACTTCCTCGATGATTTAAGTACTTCAAAATTGTTAATTAAAAAAAATTACCAACTGCCAATATGACCTATATTCAAGGCATATATATAGACAGAAGTTGTTTCCCAATGACACATCTTTGCATAATTAATTCATTACTTAAGGGTATTTTCACACATACCGGCAAAACCGAATCCAGACGATTCTGCTCTCTAAATAGTCCAGTAAATAGTCTGCTTGTGTGAGGAGGTGGTGTGTCGTAGAATACGTACGGTAAAATGCAATAAAGCATTTCTCTTTTATTGGAGGAGGAGATTCCGCAGGCAAAATAGAGTTACTGGGTTAATTTCCTTTAACTGTACGTTAAGGTAATTTCATGCCGTTACTTTGATCAATTAACAGGCAACAATAAATTTTGTATAATCATTTCATATGAATAGTGAGATTTATTTTTTGATCAAACGTACCAATCATTATATCCAGAACGTTTTCCTTATATTCATTACTGTTTAGTCTCATAAACAAGATCTTCTATCCATAAGATCAATTAAGGACACTAGACCATACTTAAATTTTGCCATCACTATGTACTGAAAAAAACCAGCTGCACTCTTTTACGGTGAATCGGTGCCTACGTGAACATGCACTTAAGAAAGTATTCAAATCAAATCATATTTTATTGCATTTTTACAATTGTATATTCCATTACAAATGTCACTAAATTATTTCTGTAAATAGTATTTCATTCACATATGCACCCAAACTTACACCTCCACATATTCACTCAAGCACAATCTCACTGACCCCAATCCTAAGCCTCTCAAAAATCCCAGCGACTCATCATGAACTCATCGACAGAGTAGAACGCACTAGTCACCAACAGGCATTTTATACAAGTTTTGAATTGGTTTTCATTGCTGGAGTTCTTGTTGTGGCAAATGCTGAGTGAGCGTCAGCCTTTGATGTTGGGGTCGATAGTTGTCCCTGCCTCTAGTATCATATTGGTGAATGTCCTCACCACGGACCAAAGTGCATTTTGATCTGCAATATGTGATCACGTCGAATATGTAGAGGCAGAGCAATGTCAGAAATACAAGCTCCCTAAAAGATTCCCTGAACAACTCTCTGTAATTTAACTTTCCATTTATTCCGACAGCCTTTTTTGGAGTCTAAAAACTCGCTCAAATTTTTTTTGGCACTGCCTCCCCAAAGTTTTACTCCATACGCAAAGTGTGGGTGAATTAGGCCATAGTAGGCCATTTTTAGAACTTTAAGGGAACATGACATTGCTATGTGGCGCAAGACGTATATGTCTGTTGAAATTCTAGTACACATATTGTCGACGTGGTCATCCCAGGTCAATCCTCTGACTTCTGCATGTTAACTCTGTGCCTGGTACATTTGCCGGATGAAACTTAATGTGTACTCCTACATTTAATAACATTGCTACCGATACAGGAACCGGATCTGGCTCCAGTTTCTCCGGTGTGGCGCGCGCGCGCGCGCGCGCGCGCGCGCGTGTGTGTGTGTGTGTGTGTGTGTGTGTGTGTGTGTGTGTGTGTGTGTGTGTGTGTGTGTGTGTGTGTGTGTGTGTGAAAACGCCCTATATATTTCCTATTAAAGGGACAATATCTATGAAACAGTACAGTTGTTAGAAGCCTTAATAAACTGCAGCAATCGTTCAGCTTTTTTAATGTTTCATGGAAGCCCTCCCAAAATGATTTCCTGTCTATTAATCAGTATAAAAAATTTATTATATAGTGGTTAATACAACATTTTAAAACATGTGTTTTTTATTGCATACATATTCAACTAAAAAATCAAACGTAAAATTTAAAATTGGTGGGTTGTTAAAGTGCTATAGTGCTTTTCACAATCTTAGTTTTATGAATATTTGAGGGCTTCCATATAAGATCTCTAGAGATTGTGCAGCACTACTCCTCGAGCTGTAACGTTTATTAACGTAAAGCATAAGACCACTTTGTCAAGCTAATAGGACAAATTATTACAGCAAGATAAAAAGTGTAGAAGGTAATTTTATCAGCAGCTTAAAATTTCTTTTGAACATTACATTATAGGGTATTTTATATAATTATAATGTCTACTCTGTAGACATCCTCTGTCTATACTGAACGAGGAGTCAGTAAAGCTCAGCTCTCTGGCATTGCTTTGAAGTTCAGATCTAATTAACGAAACAACAGATCCTTGTAAGTCTTTTCTTGTTTATAAAAATTGTTTTTTTTAAATAGTATTTTATAATTTTAAATAATTATTTAACATGCTATATAACAAATTATAAATAACTCACGAAATCTACATAATATTTTTAACTAATTCTCTGTAGTTATTAGTTGTTAAAAATGTAATTAGAATGCAGTTTTTGCATTGCAGTGTGTTTACATATTCAGTTACAACATATGCAGTGCTTCGCTTACAAATAGGCATGTCAGTATCTGTAATAGTTAAAGATCTACGTGAAGCATAATTTACTAGACTTTGCTTTTTAACCAATTTAAACAAAAAAACAAAATTCAAATTGTTGATTGATAGATAAAAATATACTTTACAGACACTAATTTAGAGGATTAGTGTAGCCATTTATCAGAACCAATAATTGTTATTCAACGATTTATCATAGTAACCTGCCGATTTCGCATCACTCACAACATTTAGGCAGTTCTCACACAATATATATATAAGTATAGGCCTTTCTATCTATAAATTTTAAGATCTTGGCTGTTAAAAAAGTTAATCTAATCGATTTCGTGTTGATGAGACAATAATAGCGAAATAAAAAAAAGTATATAAACATTCATATATTTTTAAGGAAGTTCAAATCCTACGCTCTTATACTCTTGTATGCCATCCAATTTGAAACACAGTTGAAGGTCCAGGGATTTTGCTCAAGTTTTTCATCTCGGTCCATAACATAAAAGGTGAACGGCAACCATATGAATGGACAGTGTTATCGTTTCAGAAATCCGCGTTACACATAATGTCCCAGAACTCTCTAGGCATTATTCTGAGGTATTATTCTTTTATCAAGAATAAGCCAAAATATTATATTAATTCACTAAAAACTTAATAATTAATTAAACCGCTATAATTTGGTTTTTTACAATAATTTTTGTTAAAGTTTTTAACATTTTGCCATTTATTTATTTTACAAAAAGTATAACACAACGTATGTGATCATTACTGATAAAATAACTTATACTACAGTAAGGTAAACGGGTAGACAAATGTTTGTTAATACTCTTTCTTGGATTTTGGAAAGGTTGCCTAATGCAATGTCAACAAACTAGTTGTTCCACCTCTTTGTTAACTAAAACGTTATTTTAGTAACTGCAACTAACAGTAATCAGGCTTTTCTCAGCATTCATTGCGGTTTTTAGAACATACCTAGACTAATGAAATTACTATTTATTTTAAACTCCACGATAACACAACTTGCACACCTTTAGTAAGAACTAAACTAACAAGCCTGTGTGTATCATTTATATAATAAATTATATGTTATGTTAATTATATATAATTAATAAATTAAAAGTCATAGTTGTTTGGTAAAACTAAGATAGTATACAAATATATATTTGTAAATATACTATATAAATAGTATACAATTCAATATATTCATAATACCAAATTTAGAATGTTCAAAAAGAGTAACTGCAAGTTCATCGCCATTTTCCTTGCTTGTGACACTAGCCTACTACTACATAAATTAAATAAAAACAGCTGCCAATGATTAATTATGAAAGTCTAAAGGTCAAATTGCAGCCTTTGAAAGTATAAAAATATTTACTAAAACTTTATCTTGAAAGTACGTTTGTATGAATTACGTATGTACTGTTGCGTTTGCATGTCTGATTTGCAAAACATCAAAAGATAGTAAATATTTTTCCAGCTTTTACTGAGTCGTTTATTTGTTTTATTACTCCTTCACTTTAACTAGTAATTTGGTAAGCTTTTAAAATTTAACATACAAATACTTCATCTACACACTGATATCATATTGATGTTTGTAAATGATTACTGATATCAATAGCCTTTTGCATTTCATTAAATGGATATTATTATTAATGCAGAATAGAAACATTTGCTATGGGATTAAGATATATTATTATATAAGCTTGAGCATGAAACAGCATAGAAACTAATTACTCTACAGAACTAGAACAATGCTGATTTAAAAATAAACAACATATTAAGATTTTACTTCCTAATGCTGTGAACACATATTCTATTAGTTATATTACTTCCTTCATATTCTAGTTCGTTCTATTATTCAAATATTCGCTCCATATTTATATCACCTATTCTATTATATAAAAATTACAAAGTGTCCATCTGTGTGTTTGTGTGTATGTGTGTTACTCAATCATGTAAAGACTACTGGACTGATTGTAGCGAAGTTTTAAATGAACATATTAATCGACTTGTCTTAACCAGCAGATAGTAAAGGTGTTATCAATCACCTGACAAAGTCACAAATAAAACATACAATAATTTATACACATTTAAACAGATGATATTAAATTATTTATTATTTATATTATATCTGTTAAAGGCAGTTACATTTTACAAATTCCATGTGCCATGCAAAAGCTTTTTTTCTGGTTTTGTTTTATTAGGATGTTTATCAGCTACAGTAAAATACCATAATTCATTAATGTTATAAGTGTAAGTCTTCCTTTAGGCTTATGATTTATTTGCCTGAAATAGTTCAATTATATTCGATTAAGCTAACTAATATTCAATGTATGAAATATTGTAGAGAAATTGCTGAGGTATTTATTAAAGTCAGTTACATTCTCCGACTCAGTACCCATCTTTAAATTTAATTCTAAAATGGATTAAGGAATTGGAATATCTTTCAGTAATAATCTATATATATAAAAGAAAGTCGTTTTTTTTTTGACAGAAGTATGGTTCTCAAAACTCCGATTGGATATTCTCTCAATCTAGACAACAAAGCAAGCTCAATCATGGCATCGGAGATATAACTAATTTGATCCAGAAGTGATACACGCGCAAAGCCTAAAATAAAAACCATACGCAATTTCACTTAACATCTGAAGCTCATAATCATTAGACTGTAATAATATGTACCTAAAATATGCCTATTTTCGTTTCAAAATTACATTGAGCGCCATAATTTATTACATTGTATGTGCGCTAATGAATTCTGACTTTTTGACTCCTGTCCACGATGGTCTAATATAGTTCAATTGTATACAAAAATCATGGAATATTGGAGAAAAATTCCAGTTATTTCACAGGTGCATATTGAGACGGTTTTAAAATTTAAATCTTAAATAGATCATGAGCTTGGAGTATCTTTCAGTGACTATCATTTATCTCAGAAGGGTAATAACGACGTTCAAAAGAAATATGCCTCCTATGTCCCAATTTTTCTGTAGGAAATCGTGTGCGAAGGGTATTTGGTTGTAATTGGCATTTTATTTAAAATGAAGAGTTTTCGTTATAAAATACTACGAATTTATTGACGAACTAGTTGTTACCCGCAGCCAATCGTGCATAATTGCTTTTACTAAGTAATATAAGGACTTCGGTTCTTAAGATTTGCGTGCGAAGCCGTGGGTAACAGCTAGTCAGTAATAAAACTCAGAGTTGCTTAACATCTAAATGAAATTCCTCTTTATATTTATGGGTGCGTGACAAGGAGAATTGAACGGAATAAGTCACCGAGATGTAGTTATCTTTCAATTCCATCTCTACCCTCACATATGCTAAGGAATATGTCATTATTGACAGTAAAGGTCAAGTAGTCTCCTTTGGAGGCAGAGTGAGACAAGAACCTGGAGCAATGCAATACAATTGAGTGCCGAGATATTCCTTTGTAGCATAATGAGTTTTTCAATTATTATGTGTTACATAAGAGTAATGTATGAGCTTCCAGGTTTACATTACACTTTTAAATGACGCTCTTCTAGAAATTAATTGAAACTTGATATATAGCGCAACAAGATGGAATAAGTCGTTAAGATGTAGTTATATTTCAAAGCCATAACTTACCCCAAATATGCTATAGAAGATATCATAGTTAAAAGTAGCTATGGTGGGAAGGGTTGATTCAATGTGAACTTTGGTTCTAGCACTAGGTCACCTTACGCTTAATACAGCGTCTGAAATCTGATGCTGTCACAGACGACTCCTTGAAACATGGAGTCATGTTAGTTAGTTTGATGAGATGCAACATCTTAGATCAGCAAGATAGGAGAGAGGATGGAAAGTAAAGTTTTTCTACCAAAACCTGCAAATGTAAGTTTACTGGAACAGGATTTTAAAATATTTAATTTTTATTTATTTTTTACCATGCAACTATTACTGTCAAAACGACATATATCACAATAAATAATAGCACTTAGCTAACGATGTACTGCTATAGCTTTGATTGTATTAGTAACAATGCGTTTGTTATGCAACTAATTAAGTCAGAGGATATATTTATGTAACATCTTGAATTAGCCATACTTAATAAACACATAGATATTTTACTGTAATAAGTATAATACAAATACAACTAACATATCTTTTTACAAATGATATGTTGTTAATGCAATCAAACAGAACATTTACAAAATGATTTCTTTGTACGATCGTGAAATGTTATGTATGATTAAAACACTACTTTAATTATCTTAACGCGTTGTGTGGCTGAATATTTTATACCAGGTTAATTAAATAATTTACTATTATAATACTACAACTTACAGAGAAAACACTAATACCTCTAAATAAATATTTAAGCTTGGATTACTAAGGATATAATCAGGTGCTTTAATGAAAATCAAAGTTTGGAAATAAAATCAATCTGTAGTAACTTACTTTTGATACGATACACTTGGAACTAAATCATCTAGGCCTACTTGATTAAAGCCCAATGTCGGTTAACAATTAATATAACTCTACGCGTGTTGTTACTGATAAGATATACCTAAGTAATAAATACAAATACATATAGTATTCTTTATAGGTTTTTTATAAGTCAGGCTCTGGAATCTACCTAATGCCCAGGACTTTATCCTAAATCAAAGCGGATTATAAAGGCGTCACACGCAAATAACCGCCGGGAAGCTGGGGCTCTGTAGCGATGATTCAATATACCATACCAATTCAGCGGTTTGATCTTTATCGGTGTAAATGTCCAATTTAATTTTTAAAACTTTATAATGGATCCCAAAATTCAATAGATTACAAGTTTGTTAGGTTTTCTCAGTCCAATATCATTAGGTCATCAGTTAATTTTACTTTTAATTTTTATCAGTAGATGCCTACAGATGATCTGAATGTAAAGGTAACATATAGTTTCCATATATGATTCGTATTAATTAGTTGCATTATAGAATAAATTTATGAAAACGCAATGCGCTCATATACTAAATGATATACTAAAGATGCACAACACTGAAGCCAATCAGGTCTACCGACTGTGCCAAGCCCATTCACTCTCATCTACATTCCACGATTGAGAGAAGCAGTTGTAATAAATCTTAATGTTTCAATACGTATTACAGTGGAGTCCCGCTAATCCGAACACGTGTAATCCGAACGTCGGTTAATCCGAACAGGTCCAGGAGGAATTATTTATAACGATAATGAACAGTTATAGGAACTAATTACATACAAAATGAAAATGGGTGCATCATTTCGTACATAAACAAAGAAAACTTTAATTAAATAGACATACAGTATTTTATTAAGACAAATTGTGTACGGTACAGTACATAAATAATGAAATTAAATACAGTACCAAATTAAGACTTGTAGGTTAAGTATGAGTTAAATTACTGTATTAAGAAGTGAAATCAAACAAAAATTGGACGTACAGTACTGATATTATTATTGAGTACAGTATTAAATGTTAAAAGACATAAATTCAGTTATTCTCTTCTGTCGCATTGAAGGGAGTCTATTGGATGACGCGTAGTTTCGTACAACTATTGAACGCGTGGACCCGTACAATATCCAGTACGCTCACATTGCTTAACAATAGAACTCTCTCACTAAATACGGTAAATGTGCTTAGTATTCGCAAACACGTTTATTTGTCAAGAAATACAATGCAACAGTCAGAAAACATGTTTTAATAAACAATGTTGATAATTCTATAACAAAATAGACCCATTCTCAAGTTTAAAACCGTATTTTTCTGTAATTCTGGCTAATCCGAACAATCACATAATCCGAATAGGGCTCGGTCCCAATTAGGTCGGATTAACGGGACTCTACTGTATTTGCTTACGTATGGTAAAATAGTAATAGAATAAAGGTATAATTAGAAGGTTATAGTAATTTGGATCTACTAATACTAGCGACATGCTTGATTAGTAAAGACTGTGCTATCAGTATTTGTGTAATCTAATTGAAGTGTGCTAATTCTTCCTGTCATAGGATTCACAAAATTAAGAGATCCGCGACCACCTGGCGACGTATACCAATTATTTCCATGTAAGCATAATTGCGCGAGTAGGATCTTCTCTGGTTTGAACGATTTATATTATCGGTGCCATTGTTACGTTTGCCTTGTTGCTCCTACCTAGAAAATTCTCGCTCTTCTAATCTACTACCGGGTAAGGGAATGGTGGGAGAAGCTCCACTTCCTGCTGTGCTTTGCTTTTAAATATTGACATTAAACCCTACACGGACACCTGAGGTCTCCTAATGGTGAGGTTAGGGTGGCTAGGGTAGTAATTCAGGAACTCAAACCAAAAAAGTCATCTCTCGAAAATTTCGTTTTTTTCATATTTCTTTAAGGCAGTTAATGTTATAATCGTTTTCAAGAAACTAAAATTCGTGAAAAATGAGTAAATATCGTCCAAGTTAAGTATCGTATAAGTTTTGACAGTTTTTAGTAAGGTATGTGAGAAACTATTCAGAATTTTCAGAAAAAGTTTCATATTTTGAGTTATGAAGATTTGGATTTCGTTGGTTAATGGAAGATTTATCAACCGATGAAACTTTAGGTTATTAGGAAATTCTCCGAAATCAGCCAGTTTAAGCTCTTCTGACACGGGTATTGTTGTCTAAAATATTCTTCTTAGTTTAGGAGTTTATGAAGGGCTATTAGGACAATTGGAAACCTTTTTTTAGCAACTATAGCGGCTGGAATGCAAAATTGAATTTATATGGATTTTCTCATGTGGTAATGTGTAATTAATTGTAGTTAGTAAATGCTAATGTTTCTCAAAATAAACTATTTTGCTAGTCCAGAAAAGCAAAAGTTTCAGTACTTCATGTAGCTCTAATAATAATTCACTATTCAAATTTGTATTTTTTTCACTAGTATTATTATTTTTTGCTTTTATGACACATACCATTTACTATTTTTAGATAATTTGTTATTGTTACATTCTTGTAATTTACTAATATCAAAATAATTTTTTACCTGTGCACACTAAATATTACACAAGTTTATGGTACTGTAGAGACCAAGGCAATACGATTGCAGAATTATTGCAAGTAATAAAGATATCTTATTCTTGTGCTTTATTATTAAGTAGACCAACTTTGTACTGTATCTCTTTGTTGTAAACCAAACCGTTCTTGAGGTATTAAAATCTGCACATAGTGCAGAAGCGAATAATCATCTACGGTAACGTGGATGAATGTCGAAACTTGACACTAGCGGCTTGACTAAATCTCCTTCCTGTTAATAATAATTGTCATTTACAGTGATTGTAGAATGTTTGTATTCAAGTCTTACCGTCAAATGACAAGCGTGGTTGTCATCATCTCCATCAAATGATCTTGTCGCTCTTACAGCAGAGTCAATCCACTAAATTAATCAGTCTGCTGATATTAATTAGAGTCTGTTCTGTCATACTCTGCATAATATCATCAACCAATCACATTAAGGGAGTAGTGTAACATAATTATATTTACTATTATTGTATTTGAATATCCTAACTCTATTATACTGTAATCAATAAAAATTAGGGATCATATCGCGATATAATGTTCAACTTTAATGAAGCAACAGTGGAGATGTAGGTTTTTACAAAGTTAAATTATATTCTTATACAATTTTGGTACAGCTTACAGTGTAATTAAAATGAAAATAAAATACTAACACAACATATTTTAATGTTTCTCGAAATAAACTATTTTGCTAGTCCAGAAAAGCGAAAGTTTCGGTACTTCATGCAAACAACTTAAAAGTGTGTTTGAGTCTTTGCCCCGTCAAAGTTTGGCTTAGTTTGAAGTTCCTGGTTTCTGATGCGAGCTCAATCTCTAAATTTCTGAACTTTTAATGTTGTCAAGGTAAGTAAGAATATCAACATACCTTACTGTGTGTAGAAATTTTACTGTTGTGTACGAAACGTACATAATATTCACGATGGAATATTCAGGAAATATAATTCACGGCGTTGTAGAGGTCAATGGCAGTTTAAAGACCTAATCAACATTTCGTAGGAGAAACATTCTTGTGACACGCTACTGCCCATTTTCATTTGGTAACTTGTTAACTTGCAAACTCTATTTCTCTTTGGGTCTGCTAGATTTGTTGTGATGTAGGTTGTAAAACAGTAATTTGACGATTTACATTCCATTATGTGAGAACATAATCAGCAAGTTTAATCCAGTTTTGAAAGACTCATGGATTGAGTGCTGATGATATGGTTAAACCTTTATTAGATATAAATAATATCCAATCTGACAATTATGTAGCGCTGTAGCAAACCTGGGTCGACGGATAGAAATCTGAAAAAAGAGAAAACTATTTCAATTAAAATTACTTAATCATATTACACAAAATAGTGGTGAATTTAGTAAAATATGTCACTTGTATATACTCATATATATTTGAGTTGAAATTCGGCTATTGCCATCTACACAAATTTATCGAATGTAAATAACAATCGTTTGACAGGTATTTGGTCTTCCGATCATATGTTAGTTTGGTTATTTAAACGCATATATGACAGAAACGGCCTAATAAAAAATAATTGAATCGTAAAAATTAAGGGTTCTGTGGTTTAGTGGTAGCGCACTCACCCGGCAAGTGAGAGAAGGCAAAGTCCATTCTCACTCATAATTCTCCCACATCACGATATCTCTAAAAGTTGAAATTTGCCACACGTATGCCTCATGACTTAAACTAAAGCATTTACACAAATCAAAGCAAGATCAAACATCCTTACGGTTTGGGCTGGGGTTGCAACCCCTAGAAAAACTAAGTTTTGTTTTTCAAGTTGGCATTAGAAACATGAAAAATTACAGACACATTTTTCTAGACATAAAAATGTATCATTACAATCAACCATCTATAGGGTTTGCAGCCCAAAAATGAACTATAATTTATGTTATCCAATTTCGCCATGTCCAACAAAGATCAACTTTGAGATACGTTACTCGTGTTCTCAACAAAAAAAGAAAACTATTTTCATAAGGAACAATCACCCATAGATGGATTAATGGGATTACAACCCAAAGAAGAATTATATTTTTATTTTATCAACTTTCCGATGTCCTAAAAAAATGCAATATGACATGCATCTCTCATAATTTCGATATAAAAAATAACAGAAGGTTAAAATTGTTACGGCAAGGAAAAATCTTAGAAATTATACGTTTTATTTATTTTCTTAATACAATGTAATAATATTAAGATAGTAATATTAATATTAAGGAAATGCAACTTTTCATATAGCTAATGTTGCTTTAGTTTAGTGAATATGATAGTAACAATATTTTCAATTTTCATTAGTATTAAAGTTATATTGTAATTATGTAATAATATAATCTACAACATGTGTTAAAAGTAACGATCAGTATTACTTGGTTAACGGTTACTGTTACCCTTTAACTATAAAATTAACTTTGCTCATTTATATAGAACGAACAGTCTACTTCTTAATAACATAGACTAAGTAATAACGTTCCATTTCCCCCGAGACCTCTAAGGGTAAGTCTTGGTTGAATATTGTAGGTCAAGTTTATATAGTATAATATTATGCAAGTACTCACTTCTGAATAATGCAATAAACCAACAGTGCAGCAAGGAATTTGTCAAATGGTGGAAAATACTAAACATTGGAAATGTTTTTAGTCACAATTTAATGGTAAAAAACTAAAAATAGTTTATTACATATACAATAATAAATGCCTGTACAAAAACCTGCACCTAAATTTCATAAGCATGTAGTGCATAATTGTAACGATCTTGAATAAGGTTTATTGTCACCAAAAAGGTGTTTGATTAATTTTTCGTAAATTTTCAAGATAAAGTAAATTCAAAAATTTCGTAATTTCAGAATATTTTTTTATTTTAAGAAGTTTCCAAATATTCATAATAAAGAAAGATTTAAGTTTAAAGTGTTAAGTTGCGCCAAATTTGTCAGTATTTAACCGTACAAAACTTACCATTAAGTGTTGGATTTAGTAGTCACTCCCTGTAGATTATGTACTGAACAGTCAGGTTACCAAATTTAGACTCTACTAAACAAAGATGATGTACAAGTAATTAAAAACAATAAAAGGAATAAATTATTTTCTAATAATATTATTATAAATTATTTTAATAAGGAATAAAACAAACTTTATATATTTTACAACAATATTTATTGCCTTTTTACATCATGAAACAAAATAGCTCATTTAAAAATACAGGAGTTAGCATTGTTTACTATATACATTCGTATTTAGTTACATTTTCTAATTGAGCAAGTTTTATTTAAAGTAAAAAAGGTATTGTAACAGATATACACGGGAGTTACTGGTAGAGTAGTAGAGTGATAGTCCAATGTCACGTGGTGGTGGCGAGAATAGCTGCTGACAGGGCGGTGACAGTTGACAACAGGGAGTCTCTACAGCTGGCTGCAACAATATACCACTCTGTTTATGTTTATACACGAGAGGTAATGCTATAGTGGTAAAGTGAGGGTCTAATGTCTCGTAGTGTGGTATGAATGGTTGTTGACATGGCGGTGACAGTTGACAACAGGGAGTCTCTACAGCTGGCTGCAACAATATACCACTCTGTTTATGTTTATACACGAGAGGTAATGCTATAGTGGTAAAGTGAGGGTCTAATGTCTCGTAGTGTGGTATGAATGGTTGTTGACATGGCGGTGACAGTTGACAACAGGGAGTCTCTACAGCTGGCTGCAACAATATACCACTCTGTTTATGTTTATACACGAGAGGTAATGCTATAGTGGTAAAGTGAGGGTCTAATGTCTCGTAGTGTGGTATGAATGGTTGTTGACATGGCGGTGACAGTTGACAAGAGGGAGTCTCTGCAGCTGGCTGCAACAATATACCACTCTGTTTATGTTTATACACGAGAGGTAATGCTATAGTGGTAAAGTGAGGGTCTAATGTCTCGTAGTGTGGTATGAATGGTTGTTGACATGGCGGTGACAGTTGACAACAGGGAGTCTCTACAGCTGGCTGCAACAATATACCACTCTGTTTATGTTTATACACGAGAGGTAATGCTATAGTGGTAAAGTGAGGGTCTAATGTCTCGTAGTGTGGTATGAATGGTTGTTGACATGGCGGTGACAGTTGACAACAGGGAGTCTCTACAGCTGGCTGCAACAATATACCACTCTGTTTATGTTTATACACGAGAGGTAATGCTATAGTGGTAAAGTGAGGGTCTAATGTCTCGTAGTGTGGTATGAATGGTTGTTGACATGGCGGTGACAGTTGACAACAGGGAGTCTCTACAGCTGGCTGCAACAATATACCACTCTGTTTATGTTTATACACGAGAGGTAATGCTATAGTGGTAAAGTGAGGGTCTAATGTCTCGTAGTGTGGTATGAATGGTTGTTGACATGGCGGTGACAGTTGACAACAGGGAGTCTCTACAGCTGGCTGCAACAATATACCACTCTGTTTATGTTTATACACGAGAGGTAATGCTATAGTGGTAAAGTGAGGGTCTAATGTCTCGTAGTGTGGTATGAATGGTTGTTGACATGGCGGTGACAGTTGACAACAGGGAGTCTCTACAGCTGGCTGCAACAATATACCACTCTGTTTATGTTTATACACGAGAGGTAATGCTATAGTGGTAAAGTGAGGGTCTAATGTCTCGTAGTGTGGTATGAATGGTTGTTGACATGGCGGTGACAGTTGACAACAGGGAGTCTCTACAGCTGGCTGCAACAATATACCACTCTGTTTATGTTTATACACGAGAGGTAATGCTATAGTGGTAAAGTGAGGGTCTAATGTCTCGTAGTGTGGTATGAATGGTTGTTGACATGGCGGTGACAGTTGACAACAGGGAGTCTCTACAGCTGGCTGCAACAATATACCACTCTGTTTATGTTTATACACGAGAGGTAATGCTATAGTGGTAAAGTGAGGGTCTAATGTCTCGTAGTGTGGTATGAATGGTTGTTGACATGGCGGTGACAGTTGACAACAGGGAGTCTCTACAGCTGGCTGCAACAATATACCACTCTGTTTATGTTTATACACGAGAGGTAATGCTATAGTGGTAAAGTGAGGGTCTAATGTCTCGTAGTGTGGTATGAATGGTTGTTGACATGGCGGTGACAGTTGACAAGAGGGAGTCTCTACAGCTGGCTGCAACAATATACCACTCTGTTTATGTTTATACACGAGAGGTAATGCTATAGTGGTAAAGTGAGGGTCTAATGTCTCGTAGTGTGGTATGAATGGTTGTTGACATGGCGGTGACAGTTGACAAGAGGGAGTCTCTACAGCTGGCTGCAACAATATACCACTCTGTTTATGTTTATACACGAGAGGTAATGCTATAGTGGTAAAGTGAGGGTCTAATGTCTCGTAGTGTGGTATGAATGGTTGTTGACATGGCGGTGACAGTTGACAAGAGGGAGTCTCTACAGCTGGCTGCAACAATATACCACTCTGTTTATGTTTATACACGAGAGGTAATGCTATAGTGGTAAAGTGAGGGTCTAATGTCTCGTAGTGTGGTATGAATGGTTGTTGACATGGCGGTGACAGTTGGAAACACTATTCTAAGCTATTTTAGTTTACTATTTAATTTTGAAATATTATGCATTAATTCTAAGTTTTCGCCAATAAAGAGTAAAGTGATTTACCCTGACTGAGAACCATGGACAGCTTCTGGTTAGTGAGATCGACGTGGAGTCGGGGAGTGACCAGGCGCTCCCAGGGGGGCAGATTGTCGATGGTGACGCGACAGCGCAGCTCCAGGGCGAAGTACGGACCCTGGAAGTGTCGTCTCTCTGGGAGAAAACTGAGACCCAAAGACTGGGCGAACAAACCATGACTAGAGACCAGGGGATACTGTACCAACCGTGTTGGTTCCGCCTACACACAGAAATGTATGTATAAACATAACATGGCAGAACTTAGCAAGTCTTTGTGTATTATTACCTTATAGATATTTTTAAAGTTGTACGGGAATGAAAATAATTTATGGCTCCATCTAGCTCACAGCTTGCTTGTCTGGAATTTTACCTGAACTGGCATTCTCCTATAGTAAAAGTTTGTGACTTTGTGTATTATTCTATGTAATGTAATAAATACAATATTCACTATGAATTGTTACTATTTATTCTCTTTATTTTTTTAAATTAAACCTTAAAATTATTACAAGAGTCATGTTTTAGTACACTTTCTTGATTATTTAAGGTGATCATATTAATGGTCTAGCCTGGTCATATATTAAAGTAAAATTGTTTCTACATCTTTAAACTTACAATCATTTTACGATCGCAACCAACAATTTCAGCCTTCTAGGAAATTTAAAATTTTCAGCGTGGTATTTATATCTACTTATGTATCACAGATAGTTGCACGAAATATTTACGTTACTAAATGTTAACAATAACGAATATTATAGTCACGCTAATAGCCGTTATAACACCATAATAGCCAGAAGGTTGGGTTACAGTAATTTCCTAATATAGATGTTTTTAAAATTTGTATTTTTAACTGCTTCATCAAAATGGAGTACACGAATGAATCATCTGAAACAGAGCTACGGCGATTAATGTTACTGCATTCTAGATGAAGTAATGACATTAGACGTAAAAGAATTATTGCTCGAAGATCACTTAGGTAATAAATTAAAATAGTATAAGTTGCATCAACGTATTGATTCTGTGTAAACT
Source organism: Homalodisca vitripennis (assembly GCF_021130785.1). Classification (NCBI taxonomy): domain Eukaryota; kingdom Metazoa; phylum Arthropoda; class Insecta; order Hemiptera; family Cicadellidae; genus Homalodisca; species Homalodisca vitripennis. Next base: position 145,833,373 of record NC_060210.1, read on the forward strand.
TTGCTTTATGACAGAACAACCACAGGCTATATGTAAAGAGTTTAACCACTACTATGTGCTTAAATGTATATCCCTCAAATCATAGAGTCTGTTTGTTATCAATAACAATTGTTATTTTACCCTTTTCTGAAATCGTTTTTATAGCACAGAGGAAGAAATAAACAGATACAAATTTATATTTTAGTAAAAAATATACTTTTAAATGCAAATATCAGCAAATATAAAGTATGGACTGAGTGTATCCTATTGTATGATACTATTTCGAATAAAATGTGCAATATTAAAAAAATAACACTGAACACAATTATACCAAAACACCCCATTAAACTCAATTTATTATGTAATAAATTGAATTCACCTTGTTTCGTATAAACATTTATTTCTAAGTTTGTATTATTATTATTATTAACGTTATTATGCTATAACGAGTTAATATAAAATTGTGTTTTATGTGTTAAATTACTTTACTCAAATATTTTACTAGTGGTAACAATAATATTATTCCAACCCTTTCTTAAGTTGTATGTGTCAACCACTATTATCTCTGACATCAAAGATCACACCGTGTCAAAACATTATTTACTCTAAATTGCGTAATTCTTGAAATATTTTGGTCTCGTTGTGAAGATCCACCTTCAGTCAACAGTTTCGGTTTAACATCTGTTGACTGAAGATAGCTCTCCACTGTCAGGTTAAAATATTTCAAGAATATACTCAATTGTGTAAGCAATGTTTTGATGTTTTGTGAACTGGAAGAATGATATTACATATGACTCCTGCCGCGTAATCTTCAAAACTAAGATCATTTTATCTCTTTAATTTATATTAATTGCTGGTCTGTAAAATAATAATATTTATCAGATATGATTGTAGTTCTATGTTGCTAATACTCCAATGTTACAAATATTAATTAACGATTGGGAAAGTTTAAATGACTAGATTTGAATAGATAAACATTAAGTACGTATCTGAATATAATCCCAATATTTATTCCAACATAATCCCACTACTATTATGTGAAAATTAAGTTTGAATAAGTTTTATAGACGCTGTTTCGCCTCCAACATCAGGATTCCAAACGACTGGACTACCACTGGACTTGGGTACTTAATGGTGTGGAAGTAGTTCTGGAGATAAAAATTTTTTTGAATGAACGTTACATATGCCTCAAAAGGTAGTTTGTGACACCTTTGTTATATGTGAGGATTTGCATAATATAACTCTGTATAGCATATAGCCTATATGCTACACGTGTGAGAATGTTTCCTTATCACGTAAGCGCCTATTACACTGTGAGCATAAAACATTATCTCACCTTGGCACCGTTGATGTACCAGGACAGAGAGGGCGCTGGGTGAGACCAAGCCGAGGTACAAGTAGTGTTGATGTGGTCACCCAGGTAGTAACGCCTCTGCACTCCGACTATCTCGGGTTCCGACGTTGGCAGGACTAGAACAACCAGATGAAGGTTTATTTCAATATATATATCGTAGAATTAACTATTATTTTTGCTAAAATTATCATTATGATGTGAACTGATATGAAACGGTGAATCAAATAACCCAAGTTTAATCTTTAAAGTCTTTCAAAAATCCCTCCCGCTCCTTAAGCTGAGTCGCTTTTAAAATTACAAATAATTTTATTGAGTTAAATAACAAGACAAAGGCAATAATGTAAAATTACTTGGTATTTTCACTATATGTAAATGCCTTATTCTGCATTGATAGCGCTGTGTAGGGAATGGACATGTTTAAACTTATTTACCCATAACAGTGAGGTTGTTGCTGGCAAACACAGTTTTGAAGCTAGGCGCCTCAGTCGAGACCTCGCACCTGTACGTCCCGCTAGTGTTGAAGCTCAGCGCTGTCAGCGTTACACTGGTCTTGTCACTCAGGGTTTCCTGTACATAGACACATCAATTGGTGTACTAATAACCAATAAACTATTGATATAAGAGTACATGAGGAGCAACTATGTGAAGGTAACTGCTGTAATGTATTGTAATGAGTTGTCTCTATGTCATATGGTATAAATAAATGAATTCTTCGTTCACCATACATACTTTATATTATGAAGTGATAAATAAAATTCAACACAATTTTATGTATATTTGTGTGTGTATATTATGTGTTTATATTCATAACGTTTTAATCATGCTTAGCATTATTAATGTTGTACAATGTAAATTAATAGGATCTAAATTAATACGAGGGTTAGAAATAGTTATAGGAATAATTAGGTAGAGGTAGTTTGTAATTGTATCATAACAGTCTAGATGGACTACTTTTTGGATAGTAATAGGCCTACATTCAAAACTAACATAAATGTGAGTTAACTCCATTTCTTAATAAGATGTTACGTTATCTACTATTAATCGTACTATGTTAGTTTATTTTTTATTTAAATCACACTGTTCTAAATAGTACGAAAGATACAAGGATACGCAAAAATACTTCTTCTCTATATGATATAAAAAGGAGTCATGAATCACATGGACAGTATGTATAACTTAATTACTCGACATTGTTCCAAGACGTTTTTAACTACTTTAGGTTGAAATTCCCGTGTGTGATTATTAATAAACTGAATACAACAGAACATCGAAGGAACGTAACCTAATGAATAATACACGTAACTTAATTACAGTGTATTATTCTTCTATATAATTCTTCTATTGATGTTATTCTGCATGACACTTATTATGTAGTTGCTCATTTCCATTATGTTTTATCCTCAATGTAAATGTTGGGTTTAGCTTCAGTTCACCACCTTTTTAGTGCAGCGTCTGGAATCTGACGCAGTTACGACTTGATGAGACAATGCACCTGATGAGGCAACAAGAATATCTCTTTACCTAGATTACACTATATTATGTAGTCTAGGTGAGTACAATGTCAAAACGATTTATGTGCAAAGAGTTCATTTTGAAGCTTCTTTGTCACCGATTATTTTATTAATCTCTTCACACAAACATTACTCCAGTTTTCAGGACTCAAGTCTGTGACAGCGTCAGATTCTAGATGCTGCTGCACTAAGAGGAAGGTCTACTGGAGCTAAACCAAACATTCTTATTGAATAATAACATGATGATTGCACTCAATTTGTTTACAATTTTTTCAATTTTTCTTATTGCCATCATGGTTATCCATAAGACCAAAAATGAAATATTAGAATTTGATTTTTACCTTTAGCTTAGACATTTTTATTCCAAAGTAAGTAAATATTTCCTTGGATCAATAAAACCTACTAGGCTTTAGCGAATAGTTTTATGTTGGTTTTGTGGGTAAGATGACACAATGAATAAATTTGGAAACAAAATGAGTAAAAATATGATATTTTCATGTCAAATATTTAAAAAATAATAGAGTGGAAAGTCAATAACTAAAGTCGGTAACAAAATTTGATTTCATCGTACTCTTCCGTTATAGTATCATCCCTACCTCACCGAAACTTTCGAAGACTGCTTTAAAAAAGTATCATATGACAATATATACCGAGCAACATTTACAGTAATCTGTTAACTTCATTTCTAAACAGGCAAGGAAAGCATTTTTATGGTGGATTTCCAAACATAAAATTTGGCTAAGCATATTGAAACCCTATCAGTCAGTAGGCTGACAAAATTGTAAAAGTAAGAAAAAGTAAAGAATGTCTTATTTTACCAGGCAAAGTTAGGGCTAAGCATCCCTCTCTAACATTTAACCTGGGGACCAACGGCTTAAAGGTGACTCAGCGGTCACCTATCCAAGCAGCGGCCACGCTCGACGTTGCTTGATCTGGTTATGTTGCGATAACCGCCGTACCCGCTACACTGTGCCATTGGCAAAAAAATTGTCTGCTGGGTATGTAAATATCTCTCTTCCCCGTGATTGTCTGTCTGTCTTACTGTACACAGGACATCTCATTGACATGAGCAAAATAAAACCTTTTGTATCGCTACTTGCATCATTCCTGAGTTAAATTCATGAATTTGGAAGATATTTATGTCTTCGTAAAAAATTATAAAATCAGAATAACGAAATCTAATTGTCAGTGTCTTGAGGTCCTGAAGGTTTTAGTAACCACATATGCAGTAATATAAATATCAATGCAAAATATCACAATAAATTTGGTTTTGGAATATTCAAGATTCCAAAAGATGCTAATTCCTAAAGATGTTAATTGTTAAAAATGTCCTGAGATCAAAGGCGAAGAATACAATTATAGGAAGAATATAACATTGCAACAAACTAATTTTAAGTGCAATTTATGGGATGTTTAAAATTTAAATTTAGTGGTGTTGACTAAAAATTAAACTCTTTGATTACAAATCAGTCAAAAGAAGGAAAAATGAATCCACAAATCAATATTTTATTAGTAAACAATAATAAGGTAAAATTTAATGTACCTCGTATTTGCAAATTTCAATAAAAACGTTACTCTGTCGTTTCTGAAACTTTCTTAATTTCACATCTACTAAATTCAGAGTCTTTATGTACAAGAGCAAACTAGTTTTAGTACCAATCTATGTAGTAAAAGGTCATGGTTTTATGTTCAATTATTAACTGTAAATGATAATGAACGGTCGATATACAAATATATAAGAAGTAGGATGGAGAGATTTTTGAAGAGCCACTTTTAGGAAAAATCCAAGATGAGGTAAACTTAAGTCAATGATTTGTAGGTCAAAACCTGAAGATCTTGAATTAAGCAATCACAAGAACAATAAAAAATAAGAGGAAATATTAAATAACCAAACTATCAACGCAAGGCCTGTAGGAGTTTATAAAAGTGAATACATAAAAGAGTAAAAAATAACTCAAGAAAATAACAATATGTAACTAGAACTTATAACACTGTAGTTTATGTTAATTATAAGACTGAATATGAATTCCTATTTTTTTATATTTTGTTCTACATTGTGTAACATAAAAAAAGGGACTCTTGTGAATTTACGTCTGTTCTCGTATCTAGAAATCAAGAAAATCATACACATCTATAAGAAATACTTCATTGTGAAAAATATAATATTTAAAGACTACTAGAATACCATAGCAGATATTTACAAACTGTGAAAAATATCGTGGAATATTTTATTTTCCTGAGTATCATGTACAGGGTTATTACACCTAAGGGAGACAAGCAATAAAACATGGCTATTCCCGGAACGCCAATTAAATCGAGGTTCAACAACAACGCTAAATAATTATTTAAATCCATTTACGTTTCCCCATAAATTGTTCGCTCGGTAGATTGTTCTGCGTTTACAATCTTTGGAGAGGATTGTACTGTTATTTACATTACAAGTGATTTATACGAAGTGAATAATTCTCATACAAATACATTTTTATTATTCTTCATACTTTATTTTCGTAGCTGGGAATTTCCCTTTTGAACTATATCTGTTTAATAATAGCCAAGGAGCCCCAATGTACATTATGTAAGAACATGGAGGTCTAATTATATAAGAATTTCCTCTAAGACAGACAATGGTTGTCAATGCTTTTATTAAATAGACAAAAGTATATTATTTCTTAAACATATAAACCCATCAAATTATAGGTCAAATTTTTAGTTACGCTAGTTTAGGTGGAGGGTGAAATCGAAGGGAAGCGAAAGGTTAAACATGCGCCGTGCCAAAACGTGTAAAACATAATTACAAGTAAACTATATCTTTTAGCTCTAAAGCATTAAACTAAATTTGAAAATCGTAAATAAGGCTAAACAATGGACCCAACAGAATACGTACATAAATACATTCAATGCATACATTTACCAGCGTCTTCTTATTGGAAATTAAATGCTTAATATATGATCAAACATTCAATGCGTACCTAAATACATACCTACCTACAAACATACATACGCACAGTCTAAGTCCATCCTCGTATGGTACATAACATGGTACTAAATATCTATATCCCGTTATAACTGCATCTTTGCTGCTCTTTGACCTTAAAATCAATAGTGTTCTTTCTTCGACCAAGAAGAGAACCTATGTGCCAATTTTCAATTCTCCAAAATCTTTATATCAAGAATAATAAGACCGACAAGTACAGAGACGACATGATTTTGAGAAGAAACTGTCTAATCCAAATATATAGCTGTGATAAACGTATTTTTAAACTTTGCCACACTAAAAATGAGGCCCAGAAAAACCTAAGCAACTTAAAATTTTCCTTACACTTTATAGCTTCATTTCCCCTTGAAATTTTACCCTTTACATTTAATGTAACCTATATTATGTCTACATCAAACACAAAAGTGGCTCCTTATATATATATATATATATATTTATTTTTTTTTTTTAAATAAATGCTTTCCCTTAAACTTAGCCTAACACAGCTAAAGATATTTTCACAATAGATACTAAGAAATAAAACACACGGATTTATGTTTTAAACTCGGTGACAATTTATAAAATAATTACATCTAGAAAAGAACATGATGAACTGTAGATAAAGTGTCCAATTCAGTTCCTTAGAAACATAATATAAAGATAGAAGAAATGCATGTATTAATTACATTTATTTTATATATTTAAAAAAAGTCACAGAACAACAATAGTGTACACAACACAAAGTAATGTAAGGATTAAACGCCTAAAGTTATACATTAATGTATACTGCTTCATAGCGTAACATATATTGCAATACCGTAGCAAAACATTGCATATTTACGACAACGTTTTACTCAATCAATGCAAAACATAATATTAAAAAATATTTTATTACCTTTGTCACAAATAAAACTTAAAAAAAAACATTTTATACTGTCTATAAAATTTTAAAAACAATATAAAATTATTAACACAATATTGTTATGGAGAAATGTCATTGACACACTAAAACTATGAAACAGTGACAGAAAATTACCATCGATTGCCTTCAATCTAGAATTTGTTTATCGAGACAGGTTCCAGCGTCAGCATATTGAACAGAGAACAGGCCGTAGGGTTCGTTGCTATCATCTCTGGTTTATAATCATTCTGTCATGTACGTTCTCTCCTATGTTAATGAATATATCCAGACATGCTGCAGTGATATCCAGACATGCTGCAGTGTCAGCATACTGAACAGTACCAACTGGCCGTACTGTTCGTTGCTGTCATCATTGATTCACTTTCATTCTGTCATGTCCATTCCCTTGTATGTTAATTTAGATATCACGACAGGCTGCAACGTCAGCATTATGAGCAGTAACAACTTGCGGTTTCTGTTATATAAATGTTTATAACCATATAATGCAAGCATGTTCATATATATATATATATATATATATATATATATATATATAAAACTGCATAACATACCTGCATAACTGCATATACATATAACTGCAAGACAAGTGGAAGGGGGCATTTTTCAGCTCTTTTAAAATCATTAATAAGTAGCACCACGTATTCAAAGAATAAATAATAAAATTACTGATGTATATATACATCAGTAATTTTATTATTTATTCTTTAAATACGTGGTGCTACTTATTAATGATTTTAAAAGAGCTGAAAAATGCCCCCTTCCACTTGTCTTCACCATTTTGTGACAATGTATTTGGAAATTTAATATATAATTAAAGGTTTGAAAACATTATTTTCATAAATAATTTAAAAAATTATTTCAGAGATTATTTTGGAGACAAGTATTAAAACAAGAAAATAAATAAGTTAAATTTAGTAGTTGCTCGTTATTTATAGAAACACATTTTGTTTTTCGTCTGTGAGTCACTGTGTGTTTTTTTATTTGTTTTTAATTCGTCCACGATGTGAGAAAAATCGTAAACTAAATAAATAATTATTTTTTTCGTAAAATCTACTGAAATAGGATTGCGATCTGTTATAAATAACTAATCGTTAGCAAATGTTATTACTCAGGGGCTTAAATATTTTCTTTTCTTTTACAATTGTTCTCTAGTCTTTACCGCAGGATACCTCGAGAACGATTATATATACAATTTATATTTTACATAGAGGTTCATTTATGTAGCAACGTGAATGTAGATGATAAGTCTTGTGACTATATGGGATTTGCGAGAGCATCAGTGACGTTTAGCTGTTTACAGGATATCTAGAGAACAAATGAACTATAGGTATAACTGTGCATACATTTTCAGCGAAGTCTGTTACACTAAACACTGTCAGGTGTAACTACCCTTCTTAGTTGCATCTAAACTGGATAAACGTACGTACAATTACACAACGTACAAACATTTCTATGAACGTTAGTATGGTTGACTATCCCAAAATTTAATAGATTTCACTCACGTCTAAAACAATGCCTGGACGAGGAAATATCTGCGTGTGGGGAGTGTTGCCCGGCATGTACCTGAAGAACTCCAACTCGTCCTTGTACCACTTGACTGAGTAAAGCTTCTCGCCGTCTGTGTCGAACCTGCAGCAGAGAGTGATGTCCTCGTGGATATCCACGTACGGGGGAACTACTACTTCAGTCAGTCGCAGACTTGTTACCTCTGCAACATTATTATAAATATTATTATAATTGTTTGGTTACAGAACTCCATCTCGTCCTTGTACCACTTGACTGAGTAGAGCTTCTCGCCGTCTGTGTCGAACCTGCAGCAGAGAGTGATGTCCTCGTGGATGTCCACGTACGGGGGAACTACTACTTCAGTCAGTCGCAGACTTGTTACCTCTGCAACATTATTATAAATATTATTATAATTGTTTGGTTACAGAACTCCAACTCGTCCTTGTACCACTTGACTGAGTAGAGCTTCTCGCCGTCTGTGTCGAACCTGCAGCAGAGAGTGATGTCCTCGTGGATGTCCACGTACGGGGGAACTACTACTTCATTCAGTCGCAGACTTGTTACCTCTGCAACATTATTATAAATATTATTATAATTGTTTGGTTACAGAACTCCAACTCGTCCTTGTACCACTTGACTGAGTAGAGCTTCTCGCCGTCTGTGTCGAACCTGCAGCAGATAGTGATGTCCTCGTGGATATCCACGTACGGGGGAACTACTACTTCAGTCAGTCGCAGACTTGTTACCTCTGCAACATTATTGTAAATATTATTATAATTGTTTGGTTACAGAACTCCAACTCGTCCTTGTACCACTTGACTGAGTAGAGCTTCTCGCCGTCTGTGTCGAACCTGCAGCAGATAGTGATGTCCTCGTGGATATCCACGTACGGGGGAACTACTACTTCAGTCAGTCGCAGACTTGTTACCTCTGCAACATTATTGTAAATATTATTATAATTGTTTGGTTACAGAACTCCAACTCGTCCTTGTACCACTTGACTGAGTAGAGCTTCTCGCCGTCTGTGTCGAACCTGCAGCAGATAGTGATGTCCTCGTGGATATCCACGTACGGGGGAACTACTACTTCAGTCAGTCGCAGACTTGTTACCTCTGCAACATTATTGTAAATATTATTATAATTGTTTGGTTACAGAACTCCAACTCGTCCTTGTACCACTTGACTGAGTAGAGCTTCTCGCCGTCTGTGTCGAACCTGCAGCAGAGAGTGATGTCCTCGTGGATATCCACGTACGGGGGAACTACTACTTCAGTCAGTCGCAGACTTGTCACCTCTGCAACATTGTGATAAATATTATTATAATTGTTTGGTAGCAGAACTCCAACTCGTCCTTGTACCACTTGACTGAGTAGAGCTTCTCTCCGTGTGTGTCGAACCTGCAGCAGAGAGTGATGTCCTCGTGGATGTCCACGTACGGGGGAGAACTACTACTTCGGTCAGTCGCAGACTTGTCACCTCTGCAACATTGTGGTAAATATTATTATTAATGTTTGGTAGCAGAACTACGACTTATATTTTTATTTATCTGATCATGTTTACGCTTTATACGTTACTCAGACCTCGGTCTCCCACTTAGGAAAATTTAAATAGAAATTATACATTATATAAACGATATTTATTGAATATAATAATCATGGTTATTGTTTATTTATAGTTCGTATTTTTTTGGTATGAAAGAAAAAACAATCATACCTTCCAAACATTCGTGACTAGATTTTGTTTTGGGAAAAAAGCTTATATATAACTCAAAACCATTTACATTTTGAGTACTGCAAGTTATTTTGGAAATGACTTGAAGTTTTAAGTCCAATATAAAAGCCATAATTCACGCCATTGAGACCTGGCTGGCAAGTATGATCTTTGAATTCAGGCACGGGCTAGGTGTACACATTGATTGAAAGTCTTTGAGTAGACAGAGCTGGAACATAAAGTGGTAACGTTTTACGTAATATATTCTCTGTTATCAATTATGGTAATTTCTTCACATACTTGTCCAAAATGAAATAATTATGTATTTGGATTACCATAGTATAAATTCGCAGCAATCCATTTATAACATTCTTATATTTCACAAGATGGTAATAAGAAAGAAAGTATGTTCGAGACATCCGTCGGCCAACTCTCTCCAGTATCAATTGGGCAGAATATTGTTAATTCCTCGTATTTAGAGAAAGTACTGAAAATAAAGAAAACAAAAAAGATAATGCACAAACAGTGTTATCAAACTCAGGGTAGCAAATGCCAATGGTCACATTTAGAACTTAGTAGGGGCTCTCTTTAATTTATATAAAATCATTCCTTAAAAGGAATGGTAAGTGAAACAGTGGGTATACAGTATCAATGAGGATATTCTTCTATACACTGTATACCCCAAAAGGATTACAACGTTGCACAGATCTGTATTTATTAATTACTTATTTGTTAGTTTGATTTATTTGAAAACTTAGGCAAGCTTCAAAAATTGCTTAAAAATCAAAATAGCTAATTTCTATAAATAAGTTCTAAAATAAGATCGAAATAAGTTATGCAACCATGTATATTCTTTTACAACCTATGAAAGGCCCTTATTGAGAATTTGACAAAACCTTTTTTTAACTAAGAGTTAAAAAAATAATGACTTGTTCAAGGAGTTATTATATTTTCATCGTTTTCAGCAAAATATGTAAACCGAGAGACCACGTTCCACCTTATACCTTATGTAAAAAAAGGTCAAGGTGTACGGATATTCGAGTTCTGAAGATATTATTTACAATTTTACAGGAAATATTCCCGTCACGTTCAACTCGACCCTTGGCGGCACTTCACTCAATCCCTGTGTTTTCCTTTTCGGTTTTTTTTTCTTTATGTTGAGGCAATATACCTCAACATAAAGATAAAAAACTATTATGTAGGCAGTATTTTCAAAACCTCTTTGCATAACAGACTTACTCCGTGTGCGACAAAGGTGCCTGGACAGATTCATTTTGAATTCCATGTACACAAGTCGTTCATATATGCCATATCAGAAATATTAAAACAGCAGTGCTACATATATATATATATATTAATTATATATTATTATTATATATTAAACCCTGGTGACTTCCACCAAGCATATAAAGCAGAAAATAACAGACATAAGCTACAATCAATATCATTACCTTCTACGCGTTTAAAAGATGTAACATTGTCAATACCCGTTAAAAATAACTTATTATTTGAATTTTGAGTTTACTCAAGGAAGCTTATCACACAGATTACACTTTTAGATGACAATACGAAGCTTTGAGACATACTGTACCTTATTTTGAACATATATTTTAAAAGATTTAAAAATGCAGTATATTAATTTTTGTGTATAAAAGTACTTGCCAAAAATTGTCTTTCCTTAATTTTTAACATTTAAACAAATGAAAATGCCGTTTCAATCAACTGAATCCAGAACGTGGTCTCTGGTTTTTAATATATTGCTGAAAACTATGAAAATATAATAACTCGTTGGTATACGTTATTATGGTAAATAGTTGTTTTTTAAATCCTTTGTCAAATTCTCAATAATGATTTTTCATAGTATGTATAAGAATATCCATGATTATAGATATAACTTATTATAAATTAGCTATTTTGTTAAAAAAAAAGCATGCAAAGTATTCAAATAAATAAAACTAACAATTTCTGTGCTTTAAACATATATTTACGAGTATAGTACTTCTAACGTATTTAGATGTTCTCCATACGCTAGTTTAATCAACATGTTGCATAACAAAATAATTTGTTGTACTTAATCACGTAGCTTCGCATAACAGAAGTCTATATAAATTGTTTAGTAGCAAAAGAATTGCATTTTTATATAACTTTCCTAGAACTTATTTGGTTAAAATATCTTAATCAATAAAACGTGATCTCGATAACACTTTACATGTTGAATATTTAACGTGTTACAAGTGAAGTAGATGAATAAACTCCATATAATACAGTTGGTTTAATAAAGAATAGACGCAACAAACTAATTTAGGTAAAAGGGGGCTTAACTTGATAGGGACCAAAATATTGTTACATACTTTAGGAGTGGTTGGTGCTCTGAATGTAAAGAGGAGTTTTGGAATGTACACTCGTGCCAAAATTCGTTTTCGTTTATTAATAAACCTGGAATACCCGATTATGTTATTTTATTTTATTTTTCAGTGTATAAGTAACAACTAACGTTTTTCAGAGGAATAATTTTTACCTTTCTTCGCATTATTCTTACCAGGACCTTTCTAAAGCAATACTTTCACACTAAAAATAAGCAATCCTTCTGGGACGTTGAATATTGCCGCTGGTATTGTTAAAATATTTTTGTGAACCCCTGAGTAATGGGTTTTTCATGTACGTTATAAAATCTAATCCCGATATTTGATAAGATCTCAATCATATTCAAAACCTTAAATAAATTAGAAGAAAATAAATAATAGTAATAATCACTTAAAATAACTATTACACCTTCGTCATCATTGCACTACAAAGCCATAAATTTACTACAACATTGTAGTCATGCTAGCATTGTAAGCATACATTACATATGCATGTACTCGTCACCCGAGGGGATCTGCCACTTGTTTGCAATACGAGCATTGTACATACATTACCATATGCATATACTCGTCACCCAGGAGATCTGCCAGTTATTTGCAATAGCATTGTAAGCATATTTTGCATATGCGTATACTCGTCACCCCAGGAGATCTGCCAGTTATTTGCAATAGCATTGTAAACATATATTGCATATGCGTATACTCGTCACCCTAGGAGATCTGCCAGTTATTTGCAATAGCATTTATAAGCATATATTGCATATGCGTATACTCGTCACCCCAGGAGATCTGCCAGTTATTTGCAATACGAGCATTGTAAAGCATATATTACATATGCATATACTCGTCACCCCAGGAGATCTGCCAGTTATTTGCAATAGCATTGTAAGCATATATTGCATATGCGTATACTCGTCACCCCAGGAGATCTGCCAGTTATTTGCAATACGAGCATTGTAAGCATATATTGCATATGCGTATACTCGTCACCCCAGGAGATCTGCCAGTTATTTGCAATAGCATTGTAAAGCATATATTTCATATGCGTATACTCGTCACCCCAGGAGATCTGCCAGTTATTTTGCAATACGAGCATTGTAAACATACATTACATATGCATATACTCGTCACCCCAGGAGATCTGCCAGTTATTTGCAATAGCATTGTAAGCATATATTGCATATGCGTATACTCGTCATCTCAGGAGATCTGCCAGTTATTTGCAATACGAGCATTGTAAGCATATATTGCATATGCATATACTCGTCACCCCAGGAGATCTGCCAGTTATTTGCAATAGCATTGTAAGCATATATTGTATATGCGTATACTCGTCACCCCAGGAGATCTGCCAGTTATTTGCAATAGCATTGTAAACATATATTACATATGCGTATACTCGTCACCCCAGGAGATCTGCCAGTTATTTGCAATACGAGCATTGTAAACATACATTACATATGCATATACTCGTCACCCCAGGAGATCTGCCAGTTATTGGAATAACATTGTAAGCATATATTGCATATGCATATACTCGTCACTCCAGGAGATCTGCCAGTTATTTGCAATAGCATTGTAAGCATATATTGCATATGCGTATACTCGTCACCTCAGGAGATCTGCCAGTTATTTGCAATAGCATTGTAAGTATATATTACATATGCATATACTCGTCACCCCAGGAGATCTGCCAGTTATTGGAATAACATTGTAAGCATATATTGCATATGCATATACTCGTCACTCCAGGAGATCTGCCAGTTATTTGCAATAGCATTGTAAGCATATATTGCATATGCGTATACTCGTCACCCCAGGAGATCTGCCAGTTATTTGCAATAAGCATTGTAAGCATATATTACATATGCATATACTCGTCACCCCAGGAGATCTGCCAGTTATTGCAATAACATTGTAAGCATATATTGCATATGCATATACTCGTCACCCCAGGAGATCTGCCAGTTATTTGCAATAGCATTGTAAGCATATATTGCATATGCATATATTGCTATTATATACTCGTCACCCCAGGAGATCTGCCAATTATCTGCCAGATTTGCAATACGAGCATTGTAAACATACATTACATATGCATATACTCGTCACCCCAGGAGATCTGCCAGTTATTTGCAATAGCATTGTAAGCATATATTGCATATGCATATACTCGTCACCCCAGGAGATCTGTCAGTTATTTGCAATAGCATTGTAAGCATATATTGTATATGCGTATAATCATCACCACAAGACGTCTGCTTGTGATTCACAACATGCTAGCATTGTAAAAATATATTGCATATGCATATACTCGTCACCAAAAGAGGTCTGTCAGCGATTTCCAACATGCTAGCAAGATTTTGAGGTGTGGAATTCGTTTTATTATATCTTAACTACAGGAATTTTCACTATCAATCAAGGTAAAATAAAATTCAATAGTGTATTAAAAATTACGAAACTCATAGTATTATTAAATTTGAAAAATAAGTGCATAATCCGAAGAAAACAGCTAACAGATTCGGTATTAATTATAACTATTTTACTTATGTTATGATGTATTTATAAGTTTGGATGTTACATGTTGTACAGCCGTATATTTATTTATTTTTTATTTATTTATTCAATTACATTGTTTTACACAGTTTGGCCTCGCCAAGTTACATAAAAACCTTGTCGGCGAGGTCCAGCGATATTTCCTTACTTCTACTGCTCCACTTCTACTGGCAATAATGTCTTTAATAAGTTGTATCGCTTAAATCAAATTTAATAAATTAAACTACTAATGACGATTTATTTTGCGGTTTAGGGCAGGCATCATGTTTCTATTTATATTTGGCAATTGTATGAATATGGTTTGAACTTAATATAACATAACAATAACAATAAAATAATATAACGATTACATAACGAAAAACAATATAAATTACAATAACATGGTTAGATATCTGAAAAACGATTTTTTCTAATAATAATAACAATATATTCTTCTAGGAGTTCAGTGGTGTGTAATACGTGCATACCTGTCTGAATTTGTTCCTCTTTGTCTGTCTCCAGTTGTGTGCAGTAGTGTCGTCTGGTCGAAACAGTTTCTGCTAATCGTGGTTAGGTTATGTTTTGTTTTTGGGTTATGTTTATGTTATGTTTGCTCACTGAGTAAAGTGGGTTTAGTGGCCTTTTCGTAGTCGGTGAATAAAGTAGTGTGAATAAACAACAGTCTAGTACAGTGAGAGTGAATCTGAGTAATGAAAATAGTTTTGAGTGTTGTGCAGTGTAGTGGAATGTCAGTGCAGGCTAGTGGGGATTGGGCCAGGCTAGGCCTATTTCTAAGACATCTACAAATGGCAAGTTTTTGTCTTTATACTTGATATAGAGGTCTAGCTGTATTTAAACCAAATGTAGGCTGCCGATTTAAACTTCTTTAGATTTGGTAAATTTTCTATTTTCACTAGGCAGTTGATTAAATAGATTCGGTACTATATATTCTGGTAAGCCTGCGCCCATAGTCTGTCCTTGGGGTGTGTATTTTGTACTTAGCCAAATGCCTAGTATTATAGCTTCTGTCCAGGGTTTCCTTAAATTGTTTGTTTTTCATAATATATCTGTAAAATTTTAAATATATACAATCCTTTAGGTGTTAGTTGTCCCTTTAAACTATAGTGCGGGTCCAATTGATTGTCATTTATGTCCAATTCATATCCGTAGAGTGCCCTTAAACATCTTTTTTGTAAATTTAGTATTTGGTTTAAATGGCTATTCGCTGTTGTTCCCCAGGTAGTTATTCATATTGATTATTGATTGAAATAGTGCCTTATAAACTGCTATCTTTGCTGGTTCAGTAAGTTTATTTTGCAGTTTATGCATTATGGCAATACAGGGGCCGAGTTTTCTCTGTAGTAAAGTTACATGACGTTTCCATGTTAGCCTATTGTCAACAGTTATGCCCAGGTATCTCACAGTTTCAACCAATTTAATACTCTCACATTGACATTGTTTATGACCATGCAAACATTCACAATCATGGTAATTTAATATTTACTACTCTATCAATTTTCATATTCTTTTGGCAAATATGCATTAAGCATGTCTTTTGGTTGTTTATTATCAAGCCATTGTCATGAGTCCATTTGTTTTAACGTGTTAAAATTTATTCTGTAGTATTTCTTCTGCAATTCTTATATTCTTTATGCTGTGACAGGAGTAGTATGTCATCTGCAAAAGCAAAAATGTGACAATCCTCAATCTTTCTTTAAAATCTCATCTAATATAAATTATAAAAAGAGCTGGACCGATTTGGCTTCCTTGCGGTACTCCGTACTTTATATTTCTCTCATCGCTTAGTGTGTTCAATACTTTTTACCACAAATTTCCTGTCTTTTAAATAGCTCTTAAACCATTCTAAAATAGGGACCCCTCACACCCATTTTGAATAGGGCTGCAACAATCTTATTATGCTCTACAGTATCAAAAGCTTTTGAAAAATCAATAAACAAAGCCAATCCATGCGGTTTAGTGTCCATAATTTTATTTCCTATATCTGCAAAACCCTTTTAATGCCATTTTCAGTGTTGTAATTCTTTCTAAATCCAAATTGTTTATGACTTAATATTTTATTCTCATCTAAGTATTTATTTAAGTTTTCTAATACATATTTTTCTAATATTTTCTCTACAGATGATAATATGGCTATCGGGACGATAATTTTGAAAATCCTTTTTACTGTTATTTTTGTATACTGTCTAACAATAGATGTTTTCAAGCAATCCGGAAATATTCCTTCTTTTAATGATTTATTTATTAATGTAGTCAATGGTTTGGTGATACCATCCATTGCTTTTTGAATGTCTTTCATTCTTACTCCATCGATTCCTGGGGACTTGTCAGCATTAATGCCTTTTATTATTTTTACAATAGTTTTCGGAGTAGCTATTAGGTATGTAGAAATTCTGTAATACACTGTTATCCATATTGTCATTTATATCACATTCCTCTCTATTACCACAGCAGTGTTTTATTCTATCAATGCCTTCTAAAAAATAATTGGCAAAGCTATCCACAATTTCTTTGTTATTCATGGTTTTTCCCATAGCCACCTCAATTGTCTTATCAATATTATTTTTTGTTGTTCTTCCAAAAGATAATTTATGTTTTCCCAAACCTTCCTGGAATTGTTTTTGTTGACTTCGAATAAATGCTGGTAATACCTATTTTTTCTATACTTTATTTTTATTGTTCAATCTATTTCTTAAATTCTTGTACAAATTTCGGAATCTGATGTTAGAGGGGTCCCCTTTCCATAGTCTAAATATTACTGTCCCTTTCCTTTATTAAGTTTTATTAGTTCCTGGTTCATCCATTCTTTCAGTGGAGTCCTTACGTGGTGTCCACCTTGCTTATCAATCCTCCCACCTGTCCTATTTATGGTAATAGTACTTCTGTCATAGATGCTAATGAATTTATTTATTACTTTCTCGAATCCTGCATTTACACTAGTTGTATCTTCTATATCCCAAGTTTCTTTCTCTATGAGTTTCTTTAGCAGTGGTTCTTTTAGTATTTTAGTTTTTTCAACCTCAGTGTCTCTTTTCTTCCTCCCAATAGCTCTATTCTGGCAACTATAGGGTAATGGTCAGAAATTTTGGTTTTAATTATACCAGTGAAAATTTTTTTTAATTGACATATCCAGTTATATAATAAATGTGGTCTATGCATGATCTTACTACACTACCCAGGCGTATTTCCTCTCTCGTGTAGTCCCATATACCCCTTTCTAGGCCCCTTTCTGCTAATGCTGCCTCATAACTCAATACATTTTATATCACTTTTGTTCTTCAGATTTATATTGGTATCCCTATTAGTATCAAATTTTCGAGTGTGTGCAGTTTCGTGAGGGCATAAGTTAGCTCTTCGGTGGCCTGTGGGAGTGAAAAACCACTAGAGGAGGTGGGAGGTCTGTACACTGCATGAATAATAAATTTGTAAGGTTCTTTCGATCCCACTATACTCAATTCTCCAGTAATGTGTTCGTAAGTGCTTATGTTATCAACTGTGATTTGTGAAAACTGAAGCGTTAGGTCATTGACAAACATAACAATCCCCCCTCCCCCCTTGTTTTCTCTAAGTTTTGACACTTTAATGTTAGGATGGCAAAACTAAATAAAGCTAACTCATGAGAGTCACATGACACTTCAGATAAAATAATCAGAATCAAACTTAGGCCTACTATTTTTGGATAAAATTTGTAATTTTAGTGTGTCCCAGTGTTTATTCAGAGATCTGATGTTTAGATAAAGAAGGTCTATATCCTTTCTACTTTCACCTAGGCTATTTGTCCATTCATCAAAACTGCCATAATTACAGTAATATAAACGACTATCGGTTAAATTTAATTCCTGCATGAATAATGAGTTAAGACTAAACTATTTAAAATGTAACAAACAAAATCTAAACATTACTGGCAACAGGTAGAGAGGCAACAAGTAATAACAAGCTAAATAGGAACTATTAAAAAATTAACAAACCCTCTTTGCCTCCAATAAAGGGAACAATAAACTAAAGAGGTGTAAAGAGCAATAACAACAATCAATAACAACACACAACAGAGATCTAGATACAATAAACAACAATAAATTAAACAAACTATGAAAAAATCAACAATTTCTAAAGGCCTACTATAGTATAAATATGGTTAAGAAAAATGCTGTGGTGGTAATATATAGGCTAAATTCATGCTACAGCTTCCAACAAACAATATAAACAATCAAATATCCAGAATACTGGTGAAAAAGGGCTCCATTTCGAAGTTAAACAATTTAAGTTAGTTTTTTGTTTGAGTTTACTTTAGGCTAACCTAGTTTATCTTTTTTAGGTCGTCTCTAGACTTGATGACCAGAACATTTTGACTGGTTTCTCCCTTTTTCACCAATACTCTCCCGCCACTAAACCAAACAAAAGCGTAGCCATGTGTTCTTAGCTTAGCGTCTTTGAGTAACAGCCTATGATAACCCGAAAGACTCTCGTTGAAATAAAACTCCGCTGATTTTTGCTTTTCTCCCACTGTGCAGCCACTTGTCTCTTATAGTCTTTGAATTAGAATTGGACGATGATGGTGGGTGGGTTGCCGTCTTTACGAGGTTGTAGACGATGTGCCTGATGAACTTGGGAAGGCTGGTAGTCCACATGGATGTCTTTGGCCACCTTTTGTAGCACCTCTGCAAGATTTTCTTGTGCTGAGTTTCCTTCCACTTTCAGCCCATGTATTTCTAGGTTTAGCCTTCTACCGTATTGGTCCAGGTCCGCAATATCAGCTGAAAGTTCTGCCACCTTGGTGTTCAGCTTGTCAACTGCTTCTCTGGAAGCTTGACCATTTGACTTAAGGGTGTTAACTTCGGCTTTAAGCTCTTTATTTTTCAGCTCGAAGTTCGACGACCTCATCCAGCAATGCGTCATACTTTTCAGCGAGAAACTTCATAGATGGACTCAATACTGTCGAGTTTTCCCTTCATGTCCATGAGGGCCGTTACTTTGGCGAGGATAGACCTCTGAACACTAGGCTACTAACCTCTAAATCGTCATCCGGGTTTGCTTGGGGAAGTGCGTCTTCATCTTCATTTTGGGATGTAGAACCTTTTTTATTCTTTCTACAAATAGTACATACCCAAGTAGACTGCTTAGCGCCCATGGATGTCCAAGTTTGCTTCTTCACGCTGCATCTTTCAAAGTGGAAGCCTCTGCTACAGGATGAGCACGATGCATAGTCTCCGGTTTTAGAAAGTTTATCGTTACAATTGCCACAGTTTTCTGATGCCATACTGAGAATGATATTTAAAAAACTCACAAAAATATAAATTGAGTGTAACAGCTATGTAATAACTTACAATTTAATGTTAAATGTGAGAGCGTAACGGAAGGCTGTCTGCCCAAAACAATACCGCCTTTTTTATTTGAACCAGATATTCTAATGGCTATGCCAACGGTAGAGAAGCTTTCTATTACTGCAATTTTTATGATCTCATTCCGGGACAACTTTAAAGCAGAGTACGTCTACAAGCTTATCTTTAGTAAACAACTGTTTTTTTTTTTACCTGTTTTAATGTTTATAAGATGTCTCTCAAGTAATCCATCTGCAGGTTGATATACTACATTGATGACACAAATAAACAGATCGCACAGTGCTAGCGACTAAAAGTAATACTTTACATTATATATAAATAAAAGAAATAGTCGATTCTTTGTGACAAAATAGTTGATATTTAACACTGTCAGTAATAATTCATCGTTGTATACTCATTATTTTTAACTTTTCACTGGCTTCTCTTACTTCTATTCATTTAAATGTGTAATTTTAACCTAAACGTATAACCCATAAAAGAAAGTGTCATGACTTTCTTTTAAACTAAAATAGTTCGAAAATTATGTTATTACATAATATACATACATAATATTAAAATATTGAACATTCTTATAAATTATTGAATATACAAAAAGTGAATATTCATAATGCTTGGATTATGATCAAAGGTCCATGTATTTTTCGACTCTTTCTCAAACTTCCTAATAATCATTTGCATCTTGAAACTTAAGGTCTTGAAATTTTCTTTAAATTCTGGATTGCTTGTATGGTTCAAGACCATTATTTACAACTTCAGTCATCATTAACTCATCCTCTTTTTGTAACACTAGAACTAAAGTTATTGTCATTTACCAATGTATTTCTCTTCGTGTATCCGTCAAGGTCATCAGGAATTTCAAATTAATGAACTTTAATATCAAATCTCTATTTATATTCTATTCTATTTTATTTTCACAGATTTTATATTTAGATATTATAATTTAAATGCTGCTCTTACGCAATATTAGCGTCATTATTGGATTATAAGTTGGCAGCTGTAAAATATTTAAAAATAATAAAATTAAGATGGAAAATCGTAATTTATAGCATCTAGACTGTGGGAGACGTTTTATGGCGCAAAATCAGTTTGATCAAGATCACTCAGTATAGAGCCACAGTTAAGTGCCTACTAGTATTTTAACTAAACATTTATTAAATAGTAGTGTTTTTTAACTTGAAACATATTTGTTATGATCATAGTGTAATTATATACCCTAACAAAATTAGCGTTCCATGCTCATTTAGTTGTATGTTTTTAAAATAGTGTGAGTTTTAATTTTATGGAACTAACAGATGTAGATGTCAATACGTAACAAAATTGAATGTTTTGACTACTTTAACAGTTTTGAGTTCTCGTAAATATATAAATATTATTTTACAACATTATAGATCCATTAAAACAATGGTGCAGTTTAAATACCTCTCCGAAAGCATATTTTACACAATGTCACTAAATTATCTTTAACTACAACTCTGGTCAGTTTGTTTCAATATAATATTTTAGACGACCTAAAATCACATATAACACCTGTACTTTACCCAACACGGGGGAAAGTATATCTGAACTTTTTATATATTTGTGCTGAAATATGTCATAATTCGGCAGCAATAAATTTGAACTTGTAATAAATCTTCAACATGAATTAAATGTCAGTTTGAAATATGTTACAGAATATGGGGATTATAAGGAGAAACGCGACACAAGATCAAGTAAATAATTAATAAACAAAAAGAGAACGTGGCATTTACATACAGTTTCTACATTGTTACAATAAAGTTATAGGCCCACACTTTATAGACAGCTGTTCTGTTACGACATTCTAAGAAGCTCTTAGATCACACATTGTGCTGAGCACATACATTTGTTGATTAGTAACACATGCACAGCTTAGAGTAACACTCGAGTTTTACGTTACACACAGGCCACAAACAGATGTTCACTTGCCTTCAGCTGTGTTCAAACTTCAGTATTATAATTATTTAACTTCTTAGAAATATTTCTTCAGATAAGGTACAACATCGATTTTTTTTTATAAAATTCAGCGTTAAATCCTACTGAAACTTTATATTTCCATCAAGCATGATGTACTACAATCGATTGAGTGGAAACATATCACCTTGATATTACTTTTAAACTCTTATTTTATTGTTATTTGGTCATAGATATTTCATTTTAAACATACAACTTCGTAAATAGTCCTTTTTAATGAGTTTTATATTTTATTATGCGTTATCTACAAATAATTTAATATGTTTTTACTTTAAATCAAGTATATTTACTAAGAACAACTCAAAAGAAGGTAAGGTTACGCTTCACCACATGTCGCATAACAGGCTCTGCTGAAGTTGCACGTAGTATTTCACAATACACAATACAAGCTTTATAATATTCTATGGTCAATTCGTTTTAGAGATATCGTGAGAACTTACAGTCAGACAGAAATTTCATTTTTCAGCTCCTCGCGCTTTTTCAGCTTCGCTACCGTTAACGAGATGGCTCCCATAATTCTACGTTTGTATGTAACGGGGTAAAACGTTTTTTAAGTAAACGTTTTCTTATGAGGTAAAGCTCAAGGTACTTTTACTACAACCAACACTTACACACTGAGATATCACATATGTATATTTACTACTCAACATGTATTTAGGTCCCCCACTCACTGACTTTAAAACGGCGAGTACGGATGCTGTTTACTTTAAAATCTTAAAGGTAACACCGTTTCTTACTTCAACTGAATCCATAGTTATATTCTGCACAAAGTTTACCCAGATATAAAAATTTACGGTACACTTTTACAACATAACTTGCACAACAGTGCCAAGTCTTGGATAATCCTGTAAAATAAAGCCAACTTTACAAAAAGTAACGTACACAGCTCTTACATTATATTCCAAACAGCTTTTCATTTATGATAATTCACTTCAACTTCATGCTGTGGTTCTAACGTGGCAATCGAATACACTTTACTTATATGGCATTAGGTAATCAAACAAAATGAGAAACATAAAAATGTTATATTTCCCATTTTTACAGTCCCATCTTTTCATTATTATCCTAGAATTTTCCTATTACGATGATTCGACCTATGTTGCTTGTAATAAATAAGTAATAATATCCAAACTACTTATCACAGAACTAATAAGCAACAAATGAAATAAGACCATTTAAAAATAAAACAAAGAATAATAAAAAAAAACTCATTCGTTACAAT
This sequence comes from Homalodisca vitripennis, assembly GCF_021130785.1. Taxonomy (NCBI): domain Eukaryota; kingdom Metazoa; phylum Arthropoda; class Insecta; order Hemiptera; family Cicadellidae; genus Homalodisca; species Homalodisca vitripennis. The sequence continues at coordinate 145,856,795 of NC_060210.1, forward strand.
AGGAATATTATTGTGTAGTTACTTTAAGAATTCAGGGTTTTTATCTATTTACTGTCAGTGATACATTTTAGTTTTGAAACAGGATTAAGATTCAGTATATTTTTTAAGTTTGGATAATTTAATTGTATAGGCTGGACCACAAAAACATTATTGATTATTATTTTCATCGTGACTTATTGCGATCAAATTTTCTGATAACTTTTGGTATCTGTAGTGAACATTTAGTGTAACGTCGATTTTATTAATTTAAGTACTGAATAGCTTGTATAATAAATAAAATATAATAAATAAAAGGAAAAATCATTACTCCACTCACAAGAGGACATATATGGGAAGAAGTATCATTTAGTGTAAAGTATAACGATAATTGTAATTTCCAATGTTTCTAATGAACAACCTAATTAAGTATTAAAGTATGTGGTAAATAACTAAATAAAAATTCTGTAAAAACGAAATACATAGGTTATCCACAGATTTTGCAACCTTGAGACCAATTAATAAACTGATTATGTGTCTTTGCTGGATAGGAATTTCCAAGACCAAGTATACAAACTTAGTCCAGTTCTCACACACATATTTTTGCGGCATTTAGGATATCCCATTAAATAGCTACTGCAATTACCCTCTGTGCTTCACGTGAGCCTATATTCAATATCACTTCGATCTGTTCGGCAAGCGTAACTACTGCCGTAGTTACAACTTCCTTGGTCGACTTGCGAGAATGATGAGGCTGAGTAACAGATTCTGCAATAGCATTGATTTCTTTAATGAAAGTGCCTCAAATTTGAAGAACAGTACTGGCTGTCTCCCAATATGCTCCTGCGTAACTACTTATTAAATTTAGTGTATGCTTTGATTTTATTACCATAGATTGTTATCCATTGTTATGTATTAATCTGTAGTTTATAGTTTGTTATTTGTTATTTATTGTTTGTATAATGCTTTTGCCGTTGGAATAAACAAAAAGATAAAGGAAAAATAAAATTTTATATATATATATATATATATATATATATATATATATATATATATATATATATATATATATATATACATTTCTGTTCAGTTTCCATAGTTGGTATAAAATGACTGATTTCAAATGTAATATGGATTATCGTTAAAAATAAATTAGTAGAGAACTTAAAATATCAATGTTGGATTGAAAGGATTTCTTTCAATGGTATAAGTGTTACCAGCCATATATAAAAAAATTCAAATTCCCCTCATAAATTACAGATTTTCTTATTTCTGCATTGACTTAAAAAATGTGATTTGTGTGTTAGTACTACAACAAAGATATAAAACACTTCATAATTTGTTACTCGAGTCAAACGTATTTCGTGTTATCCTATTGCAAAATGTAATCAATACTTGATCGGTTTTTGTTATATTCAATGTTTTATTTTAGTTATAGGTAATAAAATATATACATTCATTTAATGAATAAGTTCAAATTATCTTAATTTAATTTCTTTCTATGGGGTGTTGCCTAAAAAGTAATACAAGTTGACAGTGATGTAGGATTTCTCAAGTGCTTAAATAAGCATTATCGGTATCCATTTTTAATGGTATACAGTATTTTATACCACAATATGCTCTGTGCAGATAAATATTGTAAAATAGTATTTCTTCGTGTATTATATAGAATATATTACAATTCAGAATTTAAATGTAATCAGATCAGGTAACTCTAAGGCAGAATGTAACATCAGTTTGCCTATGTTCCAGGAAGACTGATATAGTCTACTGCACATGCGATATTTATACCGTGATCCAGCCCGTCACTCACAGTACGGTTATATATCACCTGCTTCCTTGCGGCTTAGCGCCTTGTAGGTAAAAACTTTATTAATTCATACAACAAATATTAATTCGCATTTTGAATTGTGTATTATTAAGAACATTATTCAATTTTCAACTACAAAAAATGTATCTACCTATTATGTTATTTATCAATTATTATCGATGACAAAATATAAGAGAACCAGTTTAAGGGATTCAGTTACATACATTTTGAAATAATACTCTAATCTACGGACCTCTGTGTTTTCGGGTTTTATTGAGAGATATAGTCACGAAAAATGGGATTAATCCGAAGGACATTATTTTAATTAGTACACTTTAGATCCTATAATGAAAAACCAGTGGAATCGTGTGGTGTGGGTCCAACCGCGTTCTTAAAGTTGTTGTGTTTAAAAAGTTTGTATTGTGATTTGTGTTTTATGACATCGCGGAAAACTGATATACACATTGAGTTTAGATAAATAAGAAACACATTTTTGATGACTATATTACCAAGTAGTGAAGGACTTTGACGAGAAAATAGGTCTAAATATTAAAAAAAATTTTACATGATGCCGGTCAAAGTGGAATCAGAAAATTTCGAGAGGTGTAATCCAGATCCTTTAAAGTGCATATAGCTTCTTAAAAGTTAATAAGCTACATTCATACCCCTTAAGTTTAATTCTTAACTAACGAGGATATACGAGTACTTGGAAAATAATTTCCTTAGATCTATCTTGCTGTAATCAAATAACTTTTTACAATAGTACCTGTCTGTCTACTACTCATCAAGTCAGATTCTTAAAACTTATAAAAAAGAACTCAAGTCCTATCTCATTGGCTGATTTAACAGAACCTATCTTCGAGGGTCTGGAAGTATTTGATTTCTATTGTCTGTGCACAAGACACCTCTAAAACGGAAATTTTAAATGACGCTTCTTAATTTTATTATAAGGAACAACGACTTTTGATAATCTGCGTGTCCATCCATGTAATTTGACTGAGCGTTAGAGAACATGTTTACATTGGCTTCATGGGTAATCATGATGGCAACGAGGACATCTTGTAATAAAAAAATGTGTAAACATCCTTCAATACTCCAAGTGATATCTCGAGAATTAAATAATCTATACAACTTGAAATTTAGTACATTTTTCGTAGCTTTCACTAAAGTCTCTGGCAAAATTATTCTACTGCTTGTCTGTGTTTGCTGCTAAATATTTTAAGAACGAACTGAGCTACAGATTTGAAACTTTGCATGTAAAGTCACTTCTACAAATCAAATCAAATATCCTTTATTTCCATCAGACATATAACATGCATTGGATTGCGTCATAAATATTGCATGTACAGTTTTTATATCTATACATACAGACTATTTATTTCCAATAAATTCACTGAGGGTGTAGAAACATTTTTCTATTAAAAACGCCTTCAGTGTTCTCTTAAAGACCATTTCATCATTTACATTCTTAAGGTCCACAGGAAGAGAATTATAAAAAATTATGGCATTATAAAAACAGTGATGTTTGAAAAAAGAGGTTGCGTGGGGGGTAATATTTAATTTGTTGCTATTCCTGAGATAGTGTCCGGACTGCGGAATTAGTGACTCGAAAATGTCCTGGCTTTGCTTAAAAAAGACCAATGTGTGGTAAATATAGATACTTGGAAAAGTAAGCAGATTGAACTTCTTAAAATGTGATTTGCAGGATTCTGATTGACGGATGCCAGCAATAGCTCTCACCGCTTTCTTCTGCAAAAGAAAGACATGGTTTGTTCTGCAATTTTCAAAACCCCAAATTTTAACAGCGTATGAAAGGTAGGGATAAAAAATATGAAGTCAGAAGCACATCGGTGCCTGTGAAAGATGAAAGTCTAAGAAGAACAAATATACCAGCACAGACTTTACGTGCGACATGATTTACATGAAAGGAGAAGCTAAGATTCCTATCGACAATTAGGCCTAAAAACTTGACCATTTGCTCAGAACAAACCTCTGCATCGCCAATCCAAACACTCAAAGAGTCATTGCGTCTTGATGAAATTGAAAAGTCTAGCAATGTAGTTTTATCAGTATTCACGGCCAAACCATTACTCTGAAACCACTGGACTATTGAATTACACTGAACAAACTTATTTATCTCCATATTGAAACGACAAGACTCATCAATTACAAGGGATGTGTCGTCAGCAAACAAACACAACAAGCCCCTCGAAACACAACTGCTGAGGTCATTCACATACAAAATAAAGAGGAAGGGTCCAAGTATGGAGCCCTGTGGCACACCCGTCTTGACAATCTGCTCGTCAGAAAAGCATCTTTTCCTAGTATTTACGATTACAAAGGTACAAAGGTACGGTCCTAGGTACACATTACAAAGTGTACGTTGTGTTTGGTGATGGGAATTTCCCTCTATGGGATATGGCTAAGCATTTAAGTAGCTTAACAATTCGCAAGGTATCTCAAGAACAATGTTATCTGTATAGTTACAATTTTTCATCAAATTTCAATTCTACATAGACAAGAATTGTTTTGATGAAGGCGCATTGTTTCTATGGGACTAAGCATGGTTAAGTCAGTGAGTAGACTAGCACACTTTCTCTTGTCGCCCGTCCCCAATATAACTCGGGAATGAAATGAATTATAGAGTTAAAATATTGCATGGATCTTTGACGAAGCCTGTTACGCGACACGTGGTATAACGTACTTCTGCTCATAATATTTTGACAGAATGGTTTATGAACTGTAATTATAAAACTGATAGCCTATATAAACTATGAATTATAGCGGCACTATTCACCCGCAGTACAGGGTGGCCATATAATTTTATTAAATTCAAACATTGTCATTCACAATTTCAATTAATGTAAACTTACAAGCGGCTATATGCTCAAAGTCACGTGCGACCATATAAAAACAAATATTTCTCTTTAATTATAAATTATATTAAATAAAATACAATAATACACGTATGTTTAATCCTGTGTCGACCTCAGGATTCATCTCAATATAAAATAAACTTTAATAAAGTTACAATATTCATAATTACAATAACTTAAAACACAATTAACCATACTAAACATTTTTAATATCATACCATAAAAATATATTGTTTTAATATTTTTTTTTAATGTTTAGTTTTGTTGGGATGTTATAAGATATGTCCACCGTGTGCAAGTATATTTTTATGCACATCACCTAGGGTATTGTAATATACATTTCTATAGCGTGTCTTTCAACAGTTAAAGTCCAGTTGTTATGAATGTTTATTACACTTCAGTAAAGTTAGATAAGTTTGCGGGGAGAACAGTACTCAACTACTCGTTAACCTCACCACGACGTGTACTAGGTTATTTCTAAGCAGTTTAGCACGAATATATATATATATATATATATATATATATATATATATATATATATATATATTTTTCTATTATACCTAAAAAAAGAGTACGTTGACATTTTCAGACCTGTAAAAAATATCGCAAGAAACTATAACCGATTGGTAACTATAATTTCTCTAATCATCAAGAACTTTCAAAATTATGAAAATAAAGAATACATAAATGTACTGTTTCGATAAAAAGCAGCAGTTGGATTAAATTAATTATCAAATAATGTTTATATATATCTGTGTGTTTAGGAAAAGTTACATGTCTTCTTTTACTTGTTTCTATACCAAATGTTTTTATTGTTTACAATGTGTGTTTATATCCTTCATTCTTATATTTGTTTATATTTTGTTTATGCAAGTTTTTGATAATGTCACTAAAAATTGACGAAATATTAAGCATTCAAAGTTAAGAAAACGTGGTTTTGTTTTATTATATATATATATAATAGGCACTTACGATACACTTTTAAATAGTTTTGGAAAATGTATACTATTATATATATATATATATATATATATATATATATATATATATAATAAAACGGAAATTGGTTCAAACCATTAAAACATGAAAGATGAAACAGACGTTTAAAAATACTTTATTTTCCGTCCTTCTGCCTGTAGCCTACGTATTCCATATAACAGTGCGAATATCAATAAATGATAATAGTTATCATAATCCCAAAAATGTTCGGTTTGGTAGTAAAGTTTGACTGAAGTAGTAAGTAGCTTAACGGCTTACACAACTCAAACATTAAACATACAAAGCCATCAATACTCAGCTTGACCTTGATACGAGATTGGTTATTTTGTTTGTTTTAGTCCATTCATAAACATTGTAACTATACATTCCATTCAATTAGTTCTGTATTGAACACGTTTACTCTGCCAAAGTAACTATTATGCCTAAACAAGTAGTGATTATAGAATTTATTTATCGATACATACAATCTCTGTACATTACAGCTTAGATAAATGGCGTAAAGAAAGTAATGGGTTCCTATAGTTAAAACCTATATGTAGCTTCCTAAACTAAATTATTGACTAGGCAGTCGAGCTTATCATTTCCAGTCGCAAAAATCATAATGACACGCACACACACAATTCAATCACAGTAAGGACTGCTTATTTCTCTAATTTCTCTAGATTTATTTATTGAAAATAATATTGGTACCAACTAAATAATGATTATAATTATTATTTACTAATAAGAAATAATATCATTGGTTAATCATATAATAAGTTAAATAACTATAACCTAGTTTTACGTTGTAGCCTTTTATTAAAAATTTTGTTACTAATTAATATTTTCTCAGAATAAAAGCTACTTTATAACTTCTATTTTATTGTTTTTCTTATAAAATTTGTTGTATTTTGTTACAGATTCCTTTTGTTTTAGTTTTATTATTATATGGATTTATTTAAAACTCGACCATAAACTTTACTTGAGCAAACGTTAGCACGTGTGTTAATTTTACAATTTAAACAACTGTTAATATGTTAGATATTCTTATATTTCATTTATATAGTTTATTCGATTCCAAGCTTAAACTATAAAAATGGACCATGAAGTTAAACTATAGCCTCAGTAAAATCATATACTAATTCCTTTATTCCAAGAGAACTGTAACTTTTGAAACTATCACTGTACGTAACTTCCTAAAATCTTTAATATAGAGAAAGAAAATTTGGTAAATACGATGGTTGCATAATATTTAAGGGCTAGACATTTCAAAATATTCGTAAACAGCGCGAAATGTGCGTATTATTTTTAATGATATTTATTTTAGGCTTTTATCTTTTAATGAGCTTGTTAAATGCGTGCAATAAATATTTATAATGTTAAATCAATCAAATCAAATCATAATATTCACTAATGTTTCAATTTTTAAAGTTATATACAACTTGCTAGTCCGCTACTAAAGCCAAACCAAACCCAGCAGAGCAAAGATATGACTGCTCAATGTATAGCCAGCTTTACCTGTGAAACTGGGACTGGGGCTTGGTGAAACGATCTACTGAGACTAATGAGGATAGGTTACAATATTTATGAGCGATAAAATATCAGAAAATGTGAATATGAGGAGTAGCGAATATATGACCACTCAAATACAAACCACCTTTACCTGTGAAACTGAGATTTGTGTTTGACGAAATGTTCTAACCGGCTAAATACAATGTACAATATGTATGAGCCAGAAAATGTCAGAAATGAGTAGTGATGAGTGTACATTATAATTTCTTATATATAAGCTAATTCTTCAACATCAAATCATTCATCAAGTCATTCGTGTCAACCAAATTTTGTACATAAGTTATTATTTACTCTTTCCTAATATTTTTTTATCTATTTCTTCACTAACAAGCTTTATCTGCCCACCTGTAAGAATATTTGCCATTATTTTATATAGGCTATCTAATAAAACTTTGCTAAACAAATTGACAAAGATATTTACTAGTACGTACTATCATGATATTTTTTAAATAAAAACTACAAATCATGTTCATATTTTTATGGTCCACTCATAAAAAAAGCACTATATTGTGTTTTAATAATGTAAATTGGCGATTAAACAAAGTGTATCGGTTAATAGAGTTGCCGCACATGTTTCGCCTTTAGTAACACACGAACGTTTGCCAATCGCGAGCCATTTCAGTAAATCTTTACCTACACCTGATTACAGTCCAGAGTTAACACACGGACTTTGGCTAACAATACATAGGTTAGATAAGTCCTACGTACAATTTCACTGGTTGACTAACAATTTAAAATATTTTCACCAAAATTCAGGCTTTGATTTGGTTATAATGTATATTGACATTATAAAAATATTATATGGACTTTTCTTTACCAAATTATTCTTTACAAATATGGTGAGGGTTGGATTTTAAAACTTTCCCAATAACCACTCTCTTTATACAGGATAAAAAAATCTATTTAAAGGCCTAAACATCATGGTATTTTAAGAAACTTAAAAAAAACTGTTAACCAAATTTACAAAACGTACCGAAACTTCAAACCCGTAAAGGCATCCCTTAAAAAATTATACTAGCACTTTTGTTAACATTTAAGAAAACAAACATTTTTAATTTAGGAATAAAAACGAAGCTTAAATAACAAAATCACATACCAACATACGCCATGTTCACCATAACATCAAAACAAACACTCATAAAAAGGAAACACATTACTCACTCATATTGTTGTGTTAAGATAGTCGTAATAATAATAAATAAATATTTTAAATTATATAGTTTGACATGACAAAATTACTTGAAAGTAAGCAAATGATGTTTTACAAAAATTTGAAATGAATATCTACTACATGTTTTGATCCTATGACTGTTGAACGGTAGAACGTAGCAGTGCTATTAGTGTATAAATAATTATCGATTTCTATAGAAAAATAATAAGATACACAAATTTCTGTACTATTCGTCTTTAAAATATTTTAAATTTTGAATAGTTAATATTAAGTTAAGAAGTAGAATTCATCATTTTACAAAAGTAAACCATAAATATGCAAGTTATTTCATCATCTCATAAAAATACTGGGTTATATACGAATGACAAAATAATACATGTAAATAATGTTGTCTGTCTACGATATGAGTAAGTTCAAGATAGTAATTCCTTCGTTTTAATCATTATAGTACTGAACATCGTCCTGAATTTGTGATGCTATCGAAAGTAATTAACAAATATAATGAAAATACCGTATGACCAGGAAACCTTTTCACTCCCCTCATAGTTACTCCAAGCCACCTAATGGATAGAACATTACTTTATATTCAGTTCAGTGTTTAGCAGCTGGACAGGTATAGTAAATTTTACATGTATTTTAATGGTAATATACTCGTATTGCAAGGAAAAACTTGTTAAAACGATATAAATTTAATCTCTGAACATAATTATATATATATATATATATATATATATATATATATATATATATATATATAAGTAGATATGAATGTGCCGGTTCTGGACCACTTTTGGGACAGACAGAAAATCAAGGGAAAATACTGTTTAAAGGACAATAAACGAATCTGTAAAATCAAACAGTAAGGGGTTCCTAGACCACTTTTGGGACAGACAGAAATTCCATACAAAATACTGTTCAATACACCATAAATATGTAAAAACAATTCACAATACAATTTACTTAAATAAACTATGGTAAACTGTATTCAAGCAATATTTCAAGATATGAATATGCCGGTTCTAGACCACTTTTGGGACAGACAGAAAATCAATGTAAAATACTGTTCATTGAACCATAAACAAATCTAATAAAATCTAACAGGAAAGCACGAATGTTAAATAACCGAATCTTTAGCTGTTTTACTGTTCAATGTTTGCTTCTACATTTATAAGCTGTTTTAATGAAAAAATCAAAAAATCTTAATAAAAAATCTTTATTCTACAAAGTTAATTGTAACACAGTCTTTATCTTTAATAGTCTTCTTTCCAGTAACAACCAAGTGTAATTTTTCATTTTTGTTCAATTCTTTAATCTTTTTTTCATCCAAAACAGTCAAAAATCTGTTCGGCAAGTGTACTTTACAATCTTCCAACTCGGCAATTATTGTAAACCCGAATTTATCTTTCATTTTCTCCAAATTCAAGATTCTATATCTCTTTTTTTCTTCCAATTCCACTAATTTCTTATATTCTTTGAATCTTAGTTCACCAACCTTATTCAACTCTTGTAACAGCGCTGCCATTTATTATAGAAAAATCTTTTAACTAAATTTAGTTAAAAGATTTTTCTATAACAAATAGAACAATCTGAAAACATTTGACCAGAAATTGTGCTGATTTGTGTCAAAAATCACTACTTCTCAAAATTTAATTTTACAAATTTTTGCTCTTTAAATAGAACAATCTGAAAACATTTGACCAGAAATTGTGCTGATTTGTGTCAAGTTGTCACAAAAATCACCACTTCTCAAAATTTTAGTTTACAAATTTTTGCTCTTTAAATATGGAGCGGAAAAAGATAGAGTGCCCATACTGCAAAAAAGACATTTTTGAACATCACTATACTCGTCATTACAATTCGAAAAATCATTTGAAGAACAAAGAAATTTATAATAAAGAATTGAATTATTTAAGACAATGGGCTAAGGAGAATCAGATCGATGGTCACGAGAAGATGTACAATATAGAAAAATTGCGTGAATTAAAGAAAAACTTTAAGGAAGATAAAAAAGATCTCAATCTATTTAATGATGAAAAAATTCAATCAATCGCTGAAAAATTGTCCTTAGAAACAAACGATAAAACTAAGTCTGAAATGATCGAAGAAATTGACAAAACTCTTAAAGTAAAAATCCGAAAATATCATTGATGTAGAAGTTTTATCCTCAATACACGGTCTTTTCAAGCAATACATTTTAACAAACTTGAACGACAATTCCATGTCAATTTACAAATATCTTTCAATTATGCGGTCAGAAATTAAAAGTTTAATCGAAAAATTTCAAGAAACCGTTAAAAATATGAAGGGCTATCTCTCTTTAGAATGCGAATACGAACGAACTTTAGTGAACGGTGAAACACAAACTTGTCCAATGTACTTTACTATAAAAGCAGACGAAATCTTCGACGTAAACGACTTTATTACTAAGCAATTTAATAAATTAACACATCGAGAACAGACAAATCATCCAAATAAGGGCTCTGGTTGGACATTAAAACGTTGTAAACAACTGATTTTGAGCCTTAATAAACATGAATTTATGAACGCAGGATCATATATCGATTTACCAAAGGAAATCAAAGATAAAAAAGCTTGTGTAAATATCAAAAATAAAGATGATTATTGCTTTATTTACTCTATCCGATGCGCTATTGAAAAACCCGAGACTCATGTTGACAGAGCAAAACAATACGAAAAATTCGTGAACGATGAGATATTTTCTGGATTCGACTATCCTATGTCTTTAAAAGATATACAATTATTTGAAAAACGAAGCAGCAAAGCAAAGTACAAGTATCCGAAAATGTCTGTAAATGTCTATACTTTTGATGAAAAACTACACATAGTACCGTTGCAAATTTCAGAAGTTTATGACGCCAAGTTAGAAGTTGATTTATTGTATGTTAAACAAGATGATAAATCCCATTATGTTTTGATAACAGATTTAAGTAGATTAGCGAGTTCACAGATATCAAAAAATGCTCACAAGACGTTCTTGTGTCGAAGATGTTTAAGCCATTTCTACAAATATAGTGCTTTATCAGATCATTTAGAAATTTGTAAGCAACATGAAGTTTGCAAGCCAATTATGCCGTTTCCGGGTCAAACAACTAAATTTACCAATTACCAAAAGAAAATTTAGCCATCCGTACGTTATTTATATGGATTTTGAAAGCATATTAGAGAAGATTCCCACATGCAAAAACAATCCGCAAAAATCGACTACAACCAAGATTCAGAAGCATATTCCTTATGGTTTTACTCTATATTTAGTGTCTAATGTGACCAATCGTATGTACAAGCCGATATGTTATCGAGCAAAAAATGAAGAAGAGTTGCCGAACGTTCCTGCAAAATTGTTTGAAGAACTCAATAAATTATCGAAGTACATAGCTAAAAAATATAATTCAAAGAACATGAAGCCCATGAAATTGACTGACGAAGAAGAAATTTCGTATCAAAATTCAAATCTTTGCCACATTTGTGAAGAAAATATCGTATCAAGACACTGAAAAAACTTTAGGGTTTTTACCAGATAATTGGAGTTCTGCTTATGATGCATTCAAAAAATGCAGAGATCACTGTCATTTGACTGGAAAATTTCGAGGTGCAGCTCATAGAATTTGTAATCTGAATTTGAAATTTCCTCAGAATATTCCCGTTTTCTGTCACAATATGTCTAATTACGATACGCATTTGTACATAAAAGAATTGGCAAAACAATACGGTAATGTTGATTTGATTGCAAACACCGATGAACGATATATAAATTACTCTGTAAATTCTGGATACGGGTATGAATTTGATGGTGACAAACCTAGAAAGTTCATAAAATTCTCTTTCGTAGACACGTTTAGATTCATGGCGTCATCTATCGAAAAATTAGCGAAAAATTTAAAGAAAGAAGACTTCAAACATACAAATCATTTTATACAGGATGGAAGAATATTGAATGAAATTATAGAAAGACAGCCAAATGACAAAGAAGAGATTTTTAAAATATTGTCAGGAAAAGGAATATTTCCCTATGAATTTATCGATAGTATTGAAAAACTTGATTACAAAGAAGAGCTGAAAATTCAAGATTTCTATTCACTCTTGACAGATGAGAGCATATCTGAGAAAGATTATCAACACTACTTAAATGTTTGGAACAAATTAAAAGAGAAAAATCTGGGAAATTATTCTGATTTGTACAACATTCAAGATGTTTTATTGCTCGCTGATATCTTTGAAAATTTTAGGAATATTTGTTTGAATTGCTATAAGCTTGATCCAGCACACTATCTGACTGCTCCTAGTCTTGCTTGGGATGCTATGTTAAAATTAACGAAAATTGAGCTTCAGCTAATTAACGATTATAACATGTATTTAATGATTGAAAAAGGTATTCGCGGAGGCATTTCTCAATGTATTAAACGATATGTTAAAGCAAATAACAAATATTTGAAAGATTTCGATAAGACAAAACCAGAAAGCTATCTGTTGTACGTCGATGCAAACAACCTTTATGGGTATGGGCTTATGCAAAATTTACCATATAACGATATCAAGTGGATGGATCCAAAAACGTATACAAAAGAAGAGTGGAAAGAAACAATTTTGGAACTCACTGGTGACGAAAACTATGGCTATATTCTTGAAGTCGATCTTGGATATCCAACAAATTTACACGAACATCACAAGGATTTACCTCTTGCTCCAGAACATTTTAAAAACAAACTTTGCACAACTCTACTGGATAAAACTGAATACGTTGTTCATTCGAGAAATTTGAAGTTCTATTTGGAACAAGGTATGATTTTGAAACATGTGAATAGAGTTATTGCATTCGATCAGAAGCCTTTTATGAAAGAATACATTGATTTTAACACAAACATGAGAACCAAAGCTACAAGCGACTTTGAGAAGGACTTTTACAAGTTAATGAACAACTCTGTTTTTGGAAAAAGTATGGAAAATGTGCGAAATAGATGTGATATTAGACTAGGAAATGAAGAATTTTCAATGAAACAAGCTAAGAAAACAAATTTCAAATGCTTTAACATCTTTGACGACAACTGTATAGCGAGTCACATGTACAAACAAAAGGTTAAATTTAACAAACCGATTTACATAGGATTTTCAGTTCTCGACCTCTCAAAATTGCTAATGTACGAGTTTTATTACAACAAATTAAAGAAGTTTGATCCAGATTTGAATCTGTGTTACATGGATACAGACAGTTATTTTCTAGAATTGAAACGAGATCCTTTTAAAATTATTAAAGAAAATATAGATGACTTTGATACAAGTGATTATCCAAAAGATCATGAATGTTTCACTACTAAAAATAAGAAGGTAATAGGGAAATTCAAAGACGAATTGAACGGCGAGATATTAGAAGAATTTTGTGGTTTAAGATCAAAGATGTACTCGTACAAATATCTAGACAAAAATCCAGTTAGGTGTAAAGGAATTAAGAGAAGCGTTGTAAATAAAACAATAAATATCGAAAACTTGAAGAGATGTTTGTTCGAAGATAAAGAAGAATTTAGGGAGATGACTGTAATAAAAAGCTATAAACATGAATTGTACACAGTTACCATAAACAAGCTGGCACTGAACGCTAAAAGATGATAAGAGAATCGTTTCTAGAAAATAAGATCGATACAGTACCGTATGGCTATAAAAATGAAGCAAAATCTGATATATTAGACGAATTAAATAAACTTGGAAACTTTGATATGTAAATGGAAGATGATTTAATTCACTGTCACAAGTGTAAAAAGAAAACGAAAAATATAGATTCAAAAATCGTTCAAACTCAAAATGGATTGTATAGAATTGCTGCAAAATGTTCAAAATGTAAGACAAACAAGAGTAAGTTTATAAAGAATCCAAATCCAAAACCTGTTAAGCAAGAATTGAAGACTAAAGATGAGATAGAGATTGAAGCTCGAGAAATTCATGCACCAGTACGAAAAAAGTTTAAAAAGAGAAAAATTATAACATTAGGAATTGACGATTTATGGGCAGCAGATTTAGTTATAATGTCTAACTATTCAGATCAAAATGATGGATTTAAGTATATGTTAAATGTTATTGATACTTTCTCAAAATATGCTTGGTCAAGAGCTATCAAAAGAAAAAACGGCAAGGATATTTCAAAAGCTTTCGAAGATATAGTAAAAGATGCCATAAGGATCAATCACAAACCTCCTAACCTACTTCATACAGATAAGGGTTTAGAGTTTAAAAATAAAGAATTTAACGAAGTTTTGAGAAAATACAACATTAAGATTTATCATACTGAAAACGAAGAGAAATCAAGTATTGTAGAGAGATATAACAGAACTCAAAATGAGAGAATGAAAGTAATTTTTGAGATTAATAAAAACTTTAAATGGATCGATATTCTTCAAAAAAATCGTAAACAATTATAACGATACAGTTCACAGCACAATCAAAATGAAACCGAAAAGACGTAGATAAGGATGCAGAAAAGGAGTTTTTAGAGACCGTTTTCAAGTATGTTCCACCTGAAATTCACACGAAAACTAAATTTTAAAGTCAATGATCATGTAAGAATTGTTAGTAAAAAACAAACATTTTCGAACAAATATAAGAACAACTGGTCAAGAGAAATCTTTGTGATTTATCAAATTAATAACACAGATCCTGTAACTTATTAGTATAAAAGATTTAAATAATGAAGAAATAACCGGAAAGTTTTATGAATATGAATTGAGAAAGTCAAAGATTTTTTCTATATAAATGGAGGCCCAAAAGAAATGTTCAATGTGCAAAGAATTAAAAGGTTTTGAAGAATTTTATAAAGATAAGAGTAGAAAAGATGGAATTATTTATAATTGTAAAGATTGTTATAGGAAGTATCATAAAGAGCTGTATGATAAAATAGAAAAATTAACTTTGGAAGAGAAAGAATGTCTTAAATGTAAAGAAACTAAAAAAATTTCAGAGTTTAATAGTGATCACTATAGTAGAGATAAGAAAGACTCATATTGTAAAGATTGTGTAAAGAAGAATCACCATAGATTATATTATGAAGATACTCAATGTGAATGTGGAAGAACTATAAAATGGTTAAATAATTATCAAAAACATTTACAAACAAAATATCATAATTCAAGAGTTTAACATTTTCATCGTGTAATAATTTTTTCTATATAAATGGAGTCTCAAAAGAAATGTACAAAGTGTCAAGAAGAGAATAGAAAAGACTGTTATTGTAAGGAATTATATGATAAAATGAACAAATTAACTTTAGAAGAGAAAAAGTGTTACTTTTGTAAAGAAATTAAAAATATTTCTGAATTTAATAACTGGCAGTATAGTAAAGATAGAAAAGATGCTTTTTGCAAAGATTGTGCTAAAAAAATTTTCAGCGAAAGTTATAAAAACGAAATGCCTTGTGAATATGAAAAAAGAATTCTACAATGGTTACCTAGTTATGCTAAACATTTACAAACAAAATATAATAAATCGAGAGTTTTTAGTAAAATTTAGAAACATTTTCATCGTGTAATTTAGATATTCTATAAATCAGTCGAGATTCTGCCATATTTGTAGTAAAATGATTTCCGTTGTATAAAATATTCAAAGATTCTTTCATTTGGTTATACAGATTGATAGAATTTGGTTCGTCATCAATGAACAAAATCTCTAATTCAGGATAATTTATTTTTAGATGTTTTAATCGGTTTGGTATTTCTCGTTTCTGAGCTCTGATAACGTAATAAGGCCATTCCCACATGTGATTCTTCTTAATTAACACAAAAACAATGGTGTTTTTTCTTATCAAAATCTTTACATACCATATCTCTCTTCATTAATTCCATTCGCAATTCTTGATTCTCTATTTTCAAGGATTTCATTTGACCTGAAATTTGTAACTGTTTTATTTCATCTTTTAACTGCTTATTTTCGTTTTTGAGTTTGTACTCACCATATTTTCTAATGGAAGGTAATACTTCTTTCGTAACCCAATTTTTAAACAATTTCGCTTCTGGTTTATGCGATCTCAAAATTAAAGAATAAAGTCCAGATTCATTAACGAAAACAGTGTTATTTTGGAAGTTTGGAAGGTAAGCTATTTATAGCCCCCCTTATATTTAGATTAAAATAGAAGTTTTTATCATCTTCGTCAACGTTTATTCTGATCGTTTGCATAGTATTTTCATATTCTAGAATTTTTGCTACGTCTTTAGCCTTAAACCAGATCACATTGTTTTCGTCAACAATCGTAAAGATATGTTTTGTTATTGAATTTTAGTTGATTATTGAGTAGGTCTACAACTGACTCCATTTAGATAGAAAATAAAATTTAACTAGTAATTTTTATTTTGAGTGTAAAGTCCAGATTCATTGATAAAAACAGTGTTTTTTTTTTTGTAAGAGTCGCGATTCGATACCCTTGTCAGAATCTATGTTTTCGAAGCTTTTTTTATATTTTTTCTTTAACATTGTCTTTATTCGTATTTTTTGTGAATATTTGTGAGGTGGCCCTCGAGGGCTACCTTATCTTTTAGATAAAAGTATTGGTATTTATCATCATTATCAACTCGTTTTGAAAGTTTGAAGGTAAGAACGATTCGTTTTCCCCCCTTGATTCATCATTCTTTCGACAATCTTAAATATATTGTTGTTTTTACTCTCATTATTTAATAAATTTCCCTCAGAGTCTTGAACAGTTAAGACGATTTTTTGAATTCTTTTCATAATTTTTCTAATTGGAATATAATCGATTTCATTCGGTTTTTTCACTGATTTTTGATCCATAAGCAACATTTGGGAAAAAAGTGTACAAAATTTCAGATTCTTTGTGTAAATGTTCGGTATGATTTTCAAAACTAGGTTCAACGAGATTACAATGTACTTCAATTACATCGAACGGTCTAAATTTTGGCGTTTTATTTCCTAAATATGACCTGATTTGGCTCAATAGTTTCTTGTGAACAAACCCTAATAAATCTACAATAATTGCTGAAAAACATTATTCTTACTGGTGATTTTATTTGAATTTTATTAGAGAGATAATTTTTTTGCATTTCAAACTTGTTTTCGTCAAAGTTTAAAGATTTATCTGATTGTTTGAATGTTTTTCAGATAATTTTTAAGGGAATTTTTTATTTGATCGAAAGTATAATATCCTTTGTTTAAACCATAATATTTTGTTATGTTCTTCTCACTAAATCCTATACAATAAGGAGAACTTTCACTAATATTTATTACAAAATTGTCAGAATAAAAACCGCCTTAAACCGATAAAATAATTTGATTCTTCCTCTAAGTGTATAGGATGTTTCCAAGTTTAAAACTAATTTAGAGCTTTCTGAAGTCAACTTGAACAGCTTCATTTTCGCAAGCGTTTGCTTCAAAGATGAAAATCTTCTATTTAAATGGAGAAATTTTTAAAAGCAAAAAGATCAGATAAAACTTCAAACGTTTGAAGAAAATAAGAAAGATCAACCAATCAGATTGTTAATTGTTGGTTCAAGTGGATGTGGAAAAACAACTTTATTATTGAATTTTATCTACAATAGGTTGATTCCTTATTCCCAATTTGTATGTTTTTAGTAAATCTTTAGAACAAGACGCCTATAAAAAATTACAAGAAAGATTTGAAAATATTGAGAAAAACTTAAACAAAAAAATATCACATTTTTATAATGCTTCTGAGGACATAGTTCCGTTAAAGCGAATGTAAACCCAATTCGTTAATCGTTTTTTTGATGATTGTATTTTGGAAAATCAGGACGTTATTAAGGAATATTTCGTAATGTCCCGTCACAAAAACATATCTTGTATCTATCTTTCCCAATGCTTTTCAAAGGTTGATAAACAAGTTATAAGAAATAACCTGAATATGTTGTGTATTTTTAAGCAAGATGATCACTATTCGAGAAAGATTTATAACAATTATGTGGGATCTGATATGAGTTTTAACCACTTTATTGAGTTATGTGATAAAAATTTGGAAGGAAGACTACGGATTTTTAACTATTAATCTAACTTTGACCCCCCCCCCCCCCACCCCCCCCCCCCCCCACCCCCCCCCCCCCCCACCCCCCCCCCCCCCCACCCCCCCCCCCCCCCACCCCCCCCCCCCCCCACCCCCAAATTAATTCGGAAATGTTGCCAATGGGTTTTTATTGTGTTACATTTCTTATCCTTTTTGACTCTATCCTGCTAGTTACCCCTGGTCACGTGTCTAATAAACATATAGCGCAATAAGCTGGAGCTTTGGTAAAAACAAAAGATTATTTTCTATCTATAAAATAATTGTAAAGTTTTTAGAGGTATTTACATTTTTTTCAAGATATCTTTACTTCCTATTTATTTCTCAAATCATACATGATGCAATTTTCTGAAACCAAATAAAAATTAAACTCCTTACCATCACTGTGCGAAGTCTACTATTTTGGAGGAAAAACACCGACTTTGATTTAGGTGCTCAACAACTGGTTTTAGAAATTTGTAAAAGGAGACATCATGTGAATCTATGATATTAAATTTGAAATGTCCCTTAGTAGCACTAAAGATTGTCGTAGTAATATAAGAAATCACGACCTGTAATACGTCGAGAGCTTTTTCCTAGCTTTTCTCCATGACATCTTCTAGATTAATTCTATTGACTTCAAATAAAAGCATGTCTTTTGGAAAATTTAAAATTTTAACTGTTGGTTGTAAGACCGGTTAATAAGTTTCCCAAACCATACATTTCTTTAGTATGCAAACTTAATATGCGATATGTAATGAAATATGAATACAAAAATTACGTACACGTAACCAATGATATTATTAATTAATTATTAATGATACAATAATATTTAAATTGACTAAAAATCTTCCAAAACATCACTACACCAACGACAGCTAAACTTTGGATCTTGTGGTAGAACTGTATAATATTTACAAATGTGTGAAATAGTATAAGATTTAGTTTTATTGTTTAGAAAAATTAATTTATATTTGTATTCTATCTCTAAATAATCGATAAGCTGATTGAACTGCAGTATTAACGATGAGGTAGAATCAGTTATTGCCTCCCCATTGACCGAGACAGATAGAGAGAGAGAGAGCTTTAATCGAAATCATTAAGATCTGACAGGTGTCATTTTGAACAAGTATTAGGTTATAATCACATGCAATTTTTTAATATTTTTAAGTCGTGTTTGAGAGTTCTATATTCCAATTTATCATCATTTGAGATCACGTGACATGCCCTGATCGGTCGGCATAGCGTCCCTTTTCCGGGACATCATTTTACTATAACACTACCAGGTCTACGAGGAGAGTGCACTTCTGGATGGTTTATATCTTCTAGTTGAACCTACTCTGAGATATACATCAGTACAGCAAAGGCCAATGTGTCACTTATATCTGGGCAACCCTATAATGTCCAGGAGCTAGTATACTGCGGAGAATAACTGTTGGAGTAGATGGAGCTCCCTTAGTGTTACAGGGAGTTGCTTTCCTGGACATGGGGGAGTGCTGTACTCTGCCTACTTTAACTGGAGAGGCTAAAACAGAGCTGGTTTCTCCTTCTTCAAATGGGACAGGGCTGCGATATATACTGCTACCCCTCCTCATGGGATTTCAACAGGAGATGGCCCTTATCTCCCAACCCTAACCACCCTGAATAACCTGTAACTTAGTAAACAAGCGCAAAGGTCCTTTTATGACTAATGGCAATGAAGGGGTTCTCAGATTTTTGTTCAGAGTGAAAAATTACTACCAGATACAATGTTTTTATTTTTATAGAAATAAGAATTGCTTGTAATAGGTTAAGTAATGCTACTTTAAATATCACCAATTATCCTTGCAACAAATAGTTTAATATATGGTGAATAAAATAAAACGTGAATAGAAAAAAGATCTAAAATAAACTTGCGAACTATACATTTAGCTGATTATAAAGGGTAACACACTCTCTAGTTTATAATTACATAGTTTAAGTAAATCAATTCAAAGTAAATGTCTTACATTTTCCAAGAAACCAGAGGCCTATGGAGTGAAGGAGAATGAGTGACACTGTCTCCAGCGGGCTGAGGGTAGAGGCGAGCGTACATTCGAGCAGTTACTAGCTGCGGTGTAACGCTCGCGTGGCGCTCTCTGGGGAGGCGAGACAATGAACGTAGTTTAAACTTGCGCACAACTTCTACTAAGTCATTTGTTCTAACGTTATACATATGACGTTACACATGACCTAACTTAATTAGATAACAGTAAGAATATATTCAGCTATTCTATTAAATATTACATTTGTGGCATTCTGTTTGATTACTGTCCACAATAATCTTTATACACAACAACCTCGATATTCTAATATAAGTGTCTGTTTTTCATTGGTTGGATTTTTTTGTACTCCAATCGTGCTCTTGTTAGCACTTACAGAAAACTATCCAAAGTTGATTCTCCAGTTTAGTAAGCCATTTTGTTCTTATACGGTGGTCGTTAAAATTTAAAGAAATCACAACACAGTTATTTATGGACTTTAAGAATACTGGAATACATATAACAGTTGCTAAACATATTTTTTATCTAGAACGGTTTTTATATATCACTACAATGTAAATTCCACAGTAAATAAATGATTAATATTCAGGTGTCATAAAACTTACTTACTTCTTACGATTCAGCCAGGAGGACTACTTGAGTAATTAATCTAATATATACCAAGATCGCATTTCACAATTCTACATCAACAAAGTTGCTACTCGCAATAACTCGAGTACATGTGTGCATGCAAAGTGTGCAGTACGTACTATAACTTAGAGCAGCGGTTCCTTAGAAACAACTCGAGACAGATGTAACAAACCTATACAATATTAACTAGCAAAGAATGATACCCAACTTCTTATGATATAATATGATTCTATTTGTTTCTTATTATCATTGTATATCTTCCATACAGCATTGTACTGAATGGGCAATACGGATATTGAATATCGATATTTGTTGCTTTTTAAATGTTGCTACAAAAGGTGCAAACTAATAAATATTTCCTCTACTATAGTACAAAGGAGCAAGTCCTCTTATTTTTCAAGATATAATGACTAAGTATGAAAAAATAACTACATAACTGTATCCACCTTCTTTACCTAGTAAGTGATATTGAATATTGATATTTGCCTTTTTAAATGTTGTTACATAAGGTGCAAAAACTAATAAATATTTCCTTATACTATAGTACAAAGGAGCAAGTCCTCTTATTTTTCAAGATATAATGACTAAGTATGAAAAATAACTACATAACTGTATCCACCTTCTTTACCAGTAAGTGATATTGAATCTTTTTAAATGTTGTTACATAAGGTGCAAAACTAATTAATATTTCCTATACTATAGTACAAAGGAGCAAGTCCTCTTATTTTTCAAGATATAATGACTAAGTATGGAAAATAACTACATCATAACTGTATCCACCTTCTTTACCAGTAAGTGATAGGATTTCACTACAGCTACAATATTTTTCATGGATGAAAGATTGATAAAATACTGTAACTAGTACTATACCATACGTAGTACGGGAGAGTGTGTACTAATAAATAGAGCTTAGCCTTTTGGGAACTGACAAGAACTTATTATAACGCAGTGATATAGGATAGCTACTGATATTCTGGCAAGGACGAATATTAATGACTGATATTTTAACTAACATAGCCTTATTTACAAAACATAGTATTAATAGTCCTGAACACATAAAAATATTTGGCTTTCAACTAGATCATGAATACTGCATTGTATCAGGTTTACAGATAGTTTATAGATGGGTGGTTTTCCGAAGCAGTAAGGGTTGGCCCTTTAAGGAATCATCATAATCCTAAATCCGAATTAAAATATTTATGCTTCTATCATACTGCGTAGGCTAAATAGAGTTTAACACTTTCATAACATTAGTATGAACTGTAATCTATAATTATTTTTTTAGAAATGGGTATTTTTTCTGTTTTATTAGAATTCCCCTTAATTTTAAAACATAGATGCTCACTAAGAAACTTAACTCACGAACTTAATTTCAAGGATTCATCCCACTGGCTCTAAATAATCAATTGAATATTAATAAATTATTAAAATCTCAGGTGGTATCAGGGGAGTGAGAGGGGGGGGAGAGGGACAAGGGGGGTGAGAATGACAGGGTCAGACAGAGAGATTTTGTAGTATAGATTCTATACGGTGGTGTAATTGACATCTGGCTGGTTCGTTATCTTAATTTAAAATAAATGTCTCATGATTTTTATCAAATTACACGTTTATTACAATTCATAATTCTCGAACTCGCGAGACACGAATGTTTAAGAAGTATGATAATGTGTCGATCAATTCTTAACAACTGGAAAGGCCCAGAAAAAATATACATCTTATTGTGACATGACTGTGTTCAACTCTTCATAAGATGTTTTAAAAATTATAAATGAATTTCAACATGGTCAAAATCCCTAACTACAAATTGAGTTTAATGTGCTTTGTAATAATTCTCGGTGACAAAACGGGATATTTGGCAAAAACTACAAATCTGTCAGTCAAATAATCACCTAATAAATTCAATTTATTATTTAAAACGCGAGCATCATTTCGTTTGCGATCTGGCCCACGGTTCCTGTGGCTGGTTGCCAAATACAGTTATTCAGATACCATCTTAATGTTAGGCAAGACCCACCTTCACACAAAGGAGGTTTTACATTTATAAAACTTGAGAGCACTGGTGAATTGTTAAAATATTTAAATATACTAGTCTAGATACAATCAAAGGATACATGAGATTTTGATGTCCCAAAGGGAGTCATAAAGAACAGGATACTGGTTGTCAGATGGGCTTACTGAAAAGTATAAGTGATGTAATCTTTAATTTAGCCAAAAATAAATAAAAATAATAGTGATAATCAAGTTGATGAGCAACCCTGAACGACAAGAGAAATATTCAGTGAACAGAAATAGTGAGTCCAGTGCTTTCAGAATGAAAGGCGATTAAGCTGAAGAAATAATCCGTTTAAAGGTTCAATTACAAAGGTACATCGGGGCTAAGCGGATTAATCACCACAATAGGAGTGTTATATAATTTATTCCTATTGTTTGAGTTTTTTTCTTTGTATATATATATTTTTTAAACGCTTTAGTGTGATAATTAAACAGCTAATAGTGTGATAATGTTGTTCCTATTAATTTTCTCATTTTAGTTAAACCAGAAAACACAAATTAAATTCATGGAACAATCGATTATTTTATTGCACAGTGTATTTTATGATAAATTATAATAATTGTGTAATGCCTGATGATGGAATCATTGATTCCGAAAGGCCTTGCGCAACAATAAAACTAATATTGGATAATTTCTTATTCATTTACCAGTAAACCTTTTTTCCAATGCTCCAAGATTCTTCAATATATCTATGTTTTTAGAGTCTACAAGATTTTATATGCTCCTGTCATTCTTTGGAATTAATTAAATTTATCTTGGGTTGGTACGCTCCCCCATGTCCGAATTCAATATTCAATTAAAACATTCACATATTGGCTTATAATATATTAAATGTATGATCAGAGTTGAATTTAAATATCCATTCTGCTTAGTCAGAATAAAGGTAAATTACACATGTGCCTTTCATCTCAAAATATCTAACTGAAGATACATTATTATTTTGGACGTTTAAGTTTCACAAAACTGATGCTACGATAACTCTCATGCTATAATCTTATTATGGGCATAATCTTAACACTTTCAAATATTTGGAATTTTTGGAAGATAAAAATCGCTATGAATTTTAAAATCATGGACTTTATTTAATTACAATCGTCCCAAAATTATTTTTGTAAACATACTCACTTACAACACATCAATTTCGTTGTATACATCAAAACACTTTTTAACGGCTGCACTCTTGAAACCATACAATTTATTTTTTTTATTTACCAACGGTAAACCATTTTCCAACAATATATATAATAGTTTCTATCATTTTTCCTGTGACCAAACATGTCTCCAGAGCGAGTTCCATTAGAAGTGCGGAAATCGATCCTACTTAGGAGATAAGAAGAGTCAATAAAATAGTTAAGAAGCTTGAACAGAAATGTGGCGCCCTAAAGTCGTCTTCTATTGCATAAGGGCATGGGTCCAAGTTATTTAGCAAATTCTTCAAATTGCACTTCAAGATAGGGAAACAAAGTCTCATTCCAACAAAACGCGAAAATCTTCTTTGTATCCTCTAAAAAAGTTGATTATGCTCATTATAGTGAGAATACCAGACCACAAAACAGTATTCAAGAATTTCTGAATTAAGGTGACATGCAGCATTGTGAGAGTCAATATACTTAATGCATTTGCAGGAAATCTATAAAGGAAGCTGAGCTTCCTGTTGGTTCTAGAATACATATGCTCAATGCGCCTCTGCGGACAGAGAGAGGTATCAAAGATAACAATTGGATCACCAACTTAAAGAGCGTCGAATAATGTGGTCACCTCCTAATTAATAATTTTGAAGAATATGCTCTCTACAGTAATAGATAGACATCAAGCACCATTTATTTATGTTGAAGGTTTAGAGTTCTCCTCACACCATCGATTAACTCTGACAATGTTATGCTAAAGATGACTGCAGTCCCTTAAAGTTACTAAGTTACTGGAAAATCGATTAAATTATAATTAAATTTCTTCGTTGTGCTATATGTTTTCTTGCGTGTATGCTTTTTTATTTATTCTTTGTGTTTTGCTTAATTCTATTAATGTCGATGACGTGTTCGGTTTTTAACTACTTGACGACATGATTTTATAATGGGACAGCGCTCCCGAAACTAGTCATCATTGATAGAACACATCGCATTTACGAAGGTACGTAGCCTTATTTAATTAATAATAGATACATAGTTTTTACGTAATAGTAATAGTTTGAAGTAAACCCACAAATTCATTAAAATAAAAAAAAAATTTGAAGTATAACCGCTTAAGATATGTCATTCAGAGTTGTCGCAGAAACAATAAAAATATTTTAGTTAGTTATTAAAGCTTTCCTACATAATGCTGTCTGGCACTACTGTATCTCTGGCATGGGCATGATGCCTACCGCTTTGTTTTGTATACATTGGTCTATATTGTATCGAAGTGATTATTGTTATTAATAACTACTCGTATATGTAGAAATTGAACTACTAGGCAGCTACTATTGTCCACAGTTACCAAGCGGTAACTGTTGTACATACTTTTGACTAGTTTAATCATTTCTCCTATTATTCATAAAAGAATTATTTATGAATAAACTTTTCATATTGGTGATTATTATTTATGTTATTTTCAGCATTCCTGGTTTTTACATTTGTTGAAACGCATATCACTACTAATGAGAAACTACTAATTAGTTTTATAAGAAAATATTAAGAAAATTTCTTGAATTCTTGTTTAATCAATGGTAAATGTAAAAAAATGAATGACAGTTTTTGAATAATAAAAAATAATTGGTTGTATTGTAACCGACGATCTTTTTTAATTAAAAGACGATTTTCTGATTTAACGGAAAAACTAACGGATGGTACTGCAAAGTTGGAAGTGGGCTGACATGTGCCGACAGTTTGTGGTAAATAACTTTTTCATGAAGCCATCAAAAAGCTGCCAGGTAACAGCTGGCTCACCCGCGCGTCCTGATTCGATATCTGTAGCCTGCTTCCTCGTCATATCATTAAAAGACATTTCCGCTCCATAAGGCCGGAACAGTTTTCTTCTGAGTAACGTTATTACGGAACGTTTTATCTAATTAAAAATTATTGAAATGCATCATAGCACCCCGTGCAGCCTTTTAACTGTAGGTAATTAACTACTTCTCGTGTTTCATTGACTCAGTTTAATTAATTGAATTTTTAACATTAAAGTAACAGTGCTTTTCACATTGCACAATGTATGATATAATCTGCAGGATACAACTACTATTCAGTAGGCACACGTTGATGCACTGTAAATGTGAAAACTAATCGTGTAAGTATAAAATAATAATAATATTGCACGGTTGGAAAAGGTTCGTATTTTTCAAACCTGAATAAACATTAGAATTACAAAACAGTATTAATGTTTTATACTTATATTGCTTATTATGAAAGCAATTATTTGTCACAGGCTTATATTCAAACATCGCTACAGGAGTCCAACATTCTCTGCGGTTGTTCGCTAGTGAAGCTTTCATAATCGGGTTTTCCGCGCTCACCCTGCCACTGCCAGGACAGCACCATTTACCCCATTTCTCTGACAGAAAACTTTGTTCTCTTTTTTTCTATCTAACCAATATTTTGAGGTGGCATTCCTAGAAGCATAGACTTTCAGGACTATGCATGATACAAGTGCTGATGAAATTGTAACTATTTCTTTCAAATATTCTGTAACAAACCCAAATTGAATTACGGTTTATATGTAAAATGGGAAATACAAATGAACCGACAGAGATGAGTCCATCACTTTTGGTGACTGCAGACCGCAATAAAACCACTATCGCCCCCTTTCCATTGATGACAAATTCAAAGTGGTTCGATATTGGGGTCCACATTCCGTGCTAAGAAACACTGTTTGTGAACCACTTTCTTTTAAGTAAAGAGCAACGCCTCCTGAAATACGGCGGGCTTACATGTAAGTAATATAAAAGTCTACTTTTAATGTATAAAATTTTGGCACCAGGGCAGCATTCCACATAAGAAGCCCTCTGACTTGCACGTCACACCTAAATAGTGTAAATGGGAATCTCCGATCAGAGGAACATTTTTAAACTGTCTCAGCTAGAGGCTGTGATTGTAGAGGGGGTATCACAGTGTAGATGAACGACGCTAACTGACGCTGAACTGTTTGAGAGGTTGATGGGTTTCACTATCTTGGCCTGTTGACTGGTTAATGAAGAAAATCAGCTGCGATCTGTTCTGCCCAAAGTTCATCTTCACCGGACCTGCTTTAACCCCTTTTCTGCCTGTCTCACCTCGGATCTCAAAACCTCCAGGTCTACCTTCAGCACCTCCTCTGTAGTAAGAGGGCACTGCCATTCAGATGTAAGGGTATTGATACTCTACTCCAACAGCCTGTTGCAACTACAGAGTTTGAAGCATTTATCTTTGTACCGTTATTTAGTTTTACTTCATATAATACATATTTTTGCAACCCAGTTACTTGTTACTGGTGAGTACAAGTTACATCCGATGTTCTTGGAACTAAGTTCTTGGCGGATTGATAACCTAATTGGTACGCGTAATATTTCTCTCGGGAACTTTGTAGCTGCCGAACCTCGCCAGCAAACATTTATATAAGTTAGCCCTTTCATGCGAGACATCTAATTTGAATGTAATGTAAAGTAAAATTTATAACTTGTAAAGTAACTTACCTTGAATGTGTTTTATTTGCCAGATCAACTTGGATAATATTTGTGGCGATGTCCTTCTGACGAGACCACGTTGTCGTGATTATAAGTTGTCTCGATAAATGGCTAATTCCGTAGCGATTTTGTCTTAGGCGAATTGCAGTTCGCTCTTCGAGCTCACTTCTTGAGTTCAGGTCCTAATTACTCCATGTTTTAGACTTCCAGTCTAATAATCTTTCCCTTTTCCGACTACAGCTGCATTGTTGAGCCAAGAATGCTGATGCCCGCGTTTGTGAGACAAGTTCATCGTAAAGGGAAGGTGTTTTTAAAGTTTCAGTAATTATTAATTTCGAAGGTACAATCTATAGAACATTGGAAAATTGAGGCTCATCCCATGGTATCATATTTTAGTTCATTCATACTCTATTTGGCAGCAAAGTGGCAATACTTTATTTTATTTTACCAACTAGAAGTGGTGCTTTTATGTTTATTTGTCAATATTAAACATATACGTAAACTTCGAATTTCAAGTATTCATTACTACGACCTCAGCGGTATCCAACCCCATGTGTATTGTCCATTCGGTACATCTTCATACGCCGGTTAAATTACTTACGTTAGGTTACAAGTCTTTTAGCGTAAGCATCATGTTGGTCCTACAACTCATAACACATGATTGATTTGTCTTTAAAGGTTAAACCTGATTTTCAGGTCCACTGACTTGCTAGCGAAGTTTATATATTGTTAATCCCGTCATGAAGTGGCAAGATAGAGTTATCAGTAAATTTTGTGCATTTCTATTCCCCAAATGAAGTGATGAATTTGTATTTCCAATTCCACCACGAGGCTGGTGAGATAGAGTTCCCAGCAAATCCGTTGTGTTTCCGATCGAGCCTTGAGGTTGGCGAGGTGGTTACCACCTTAAGCCATTGTGCTTCCACTAATGTTGGAGTTTGTAATTGTTTCTCATGACAAAGCTCTACCATTTAGATCAATATCGCAAATGCAATAAATTAACTCAAATTTACTTTCTTGAATACGTATAAAAAGTGTTTTAAAATGAGATATTTCACGATATTGTGTGACTTAAATAACGATTCAACAAAACCTAGAACTCGTTAGTAACACCGAACTAAAAGTGTAATTCTAAGTTTTCTTTAAACATAAAACGTATAATATTATAAAATATGATTTTAATATTTACAAATCTCAAAGATTATTTTAGATTTGTATTATGTTTTAGCAGTCTTAGGCATGACCACTAATTACAAAGCATTGGGAAAGAAAGAAATTTATTAAGCTTGATTATTAAATTATTCTCATATTCATACAGAAATCCTATTTTATGTATTAAGTCTTGGAATCTTCCAACTATTTTTTCGCACAAAGATAATATATAGTTAATAGTTCAATTAATAAACTGTATTATAAAATACAATTTGTTGATTGTTTTATCTATGCTATAGACTTAAAATAAAAATTAATACTAACTTACACATTTTACTTATCTAGCGTTTAAATTTTGTTATCATACTTTATTATAAAGTAAGATAAATAGTTAACTTGGTATAAACCAATAGCTAAACGATTACTTTATTAAATGGCTCTTGTAAAATGTAATTATATAAATCTTACATAAACTTTAATGACGTATTTTGTATCCTTTATTTGGCAATTTGGCCTCAATTTTAAGTTCATTTCGAACGTGTATTGATTTGGATCATTCTACCGTCTATAACAGCATAGACCTAAACAGTTCATATTTATGATCATGAATGCCTAAGTATGAGAGCTAATGTAACCAGAGAGGCAGTCATCATCACATGTCTACGTCAATAACAATATCAGTTAGTGTTTTATAATTAGGGCTAATTTTATATGGAGATGACGTATTGCTGTATTAAACACAAATAATATATAGCCTTTATAGCTTATACAAAGAGATACTATGTCTTCTGATCCACACAACGAAGTTAAAAAATAATTTTTATCATACTATTTAAAAGCTTGCACCAATAATTATTAAATATTTTGTGTACTCGTATGTAATAAACCCAGGAACAAAACCTCTGTACTAAATTTAAAAGTAATCTAAATTATATACCGAAAATTTGTATACTTTAGTTTGTAATCTTAAAATAAACAAACTGGAACAAGTAATAAAAAGTTAAAGAAAATGAGTCTTTACCTAAAATCAATTCAGTGAAATCAAATATGTATATTAGAATATTATGCTACCAATATTTCTTATACAATTTATGTACCTCTTCAAATAATAACGTGGTTTAAAACTTCCAGATTTTATTCTATGCAATAAAATTTCACTTGTATTAATGTATAAGCTTGTATGAAAAACTTGTATAATTCTTCTGAGTCTGTCGTTACAACAATACCTACTCCATTGGCCTCAAAGACATTTTCTCTTACTAACAGTGAAGTAAAGCTATTTATAAAGTACATACAACAGAAGTTGTGTTAAAACACCTCACAGTTTGACGAGTGATTCTGGACTGAGAAAGAGTCTCAATATTTAGTACATTACGACATCATTGTTGTTTAATCCCTCAGGTATGGGCTAACTACACTTTAATGAGTAAAAAAATCTTATATTGAATGGCATATCATGAAGAATAGAAAGACGGGGAATTGCCACCATCAGATGTTCAGCACCGATCCGGTTGTTATATATATTCTACATTTGGCACCGAATAAAAATCTCAAGAATGATGGTGAATATACATGACAATGCGGGACATGATGGTGAGTTGTAGTGAGGCTTTGTTCAATGTAGACTGCATTTTGTGTGTCTTGGAACAGTGAACATGATACTGTTGGATACATGGATACTTGGAACAGCCACTGTTGAGACACAAGATACGACCTGCAGAAGAGGCTGCAGATAGAACAGTGACCGTTATTGGTTAGGGATATTATATAGTCTTTAGAGTTGACTATTGGTGTTTCATTGGAACAATTATAGTTATTTTTCAGGAATACTATACGGTCTGTAGAAGCGGCTCTCGATAGAACAGTGATTGGTATTGGTTAGGGATGTTATATAGTCTTTAGAGTTGACTATTGGAGGAAGAATGTTGGGCATTTGTTTCAGTCATGTCTCCTTGGAATAAGGAGAGACCACCTATGTACAAGTCTCTCCAGTCAAAGCGGGCAAGGGTTGCACACAAGTCTAGGCTAGCAACTGCATGTAACACTATCCACCAACTCCAACACTTATCCCCCACAGTAGACTAGACCTATCGATCTACACTTGCACCCACTATCTCTAATTTTGCGATGATGTGCCGATCCTGGAAATCCATCCTGGGTTGCTCAGATTTATGTGACACATTGGATTTTATTATACTCGGTGTAGGTTCAAACGGAAGGTATAAACCAGCGAGAAACGAACTCTCCTGGGTATTCATAAACTACCCTGTAAACTATTAGTAGTATGAATCCATTGCTGCATTTTACATAAAAAATGGGGGCTTTAAGTATTAATAAGTACAACTTCACCGCGTCCAAAGATAAACATTTTCTTTTTACTGATCGCCGACGAGGAACCCCATTGTTGTTTAGCCTTTGTCTAAGTTTCACAGTTCACCGAGTCAAATTAGGGTTTTGATTGAGATATCAATATTAACAGCTGTTCTCCACTTCTCGGCGGCTCTGTTTGTTCTTTTCCATTTCCCGGATACTTCTCTCAAATTGAAATTGAAATACTTGGTATATACTCAAAGTGAATTTTAATAGCAAGAAATTTTCATTTAATAACGTGTGTTCGTAGTTTTAATAATATGTTAGTTTTAAAGCTGTATACAAGATTATTGTATTTCGCTATATTATAGATCGTTAAAAATATTATTTTTAGATAAAACTAAGTTATTTGTTAAAAATATTTGCTCGTTTACATTGCACTGAAACTAAGTATTATGTCTATCTATCATTGTAAAAATAGAATTAATAGTATCTCTTAAAATAATTTTTTTTTTGGGTTAAATTCTATATTTTTATATATACTTCTTACAAAACAATAAATATGTCAACCATAATCGTTACAGTACATCAGCACAAATATTAGAAGTAAACATCGTAGAAAATAGATTTTGAGTAAATCAAAATAGACTAAGCAAAACTGATTTCAAATGTAATTCTTCGGTTTAACATTATTGTGGTTATGGGCACTGTTTGAATAAAAATTGTACCAAATTATTTACAAAATGGCCGGTCAACAAAACAGCTTACTTTGTACAATTTCCTTACTATGTTTTTTTTCTCGCAAAATATAATTTGTTCACTTTGTTATTCTCAAAGGACTTGTAACATGGACGGTGAGGTTAAATTTTATTGATATCTATCTAATTTTAAAGCTCGTGCAACAATATTTCTTTACTCTCCAATAACTTTAAACTATATTAATTTAATAGCTTTTTCATATAATATTTCAATATTCAACACATTTTTACAGCCGACATTTGGATAGCTGCAATAAGTTTCAGATATCCAAATGTTTTTTTTCCTCACTACATAATTGTTTTTGAAAAATCAGAATAAATTTATTCTGGTTTTAAACTAGAGATTTTTGTACTTACGAGTTTAAAAGTGACGCTAATATCTAGCCGATTAAGAATATTATAATAAGCTGAAATCGAGAAATATCTGTATGATTGAAGACTCTTGGAACAATTGGAAAAACATATATACTACTAAATGTAAAGAATACAATACTTTTCCAATTTATTTATTTTTCAGACTAAGCCTTTCGAAACCAATGGTTTCATTATCAGGCGACTCCACAAATAAATATTTACATAATTTGTATTACAATTAAAATGCCATATGGTGTAAATATGCAAATACAAAGGTTTTGGAAATATTTCAGCCAATATAAAAATTAGATATGGCTTCAGTATAATTTTTGAATAAATTGAAAAGAAAGAAGACTGGAATTTTAAATAGGGCTTCCTTCTTCATTGTTTATGAGTTTTTCTTTATTTATGTTTATGTGTAGTGTTTCCCAAGCATTTAAGTTCATTGGTTTTGTTACTTCATTTATTAATTTTCGAAAAATAAATAAAGAAGTATTGTATTCTTTACATTTAGCAGTATTTTACATATATGATGTTCAGACAATTTCAAGATTGTATTATATAACATTTGTAATGGTTATGAAAAGGCTTGCGATGCATTTTCAGGTTACTTTTTCTATTTTAACTAATGCCTTCACAAATAAAACGCGTATTTCTTAAATTCAAGTGATTGCTAAAGTAATAAAAGCGACTGTCTGCTCTTGATGAGTGAACAATAATAAGAAACCAGGGTCTCCCCCTCAACCAGCTCCACTCTACCAAAGCACTGAGAAGTTGTATCACAGTGCAATGCTATTTTATGTTATACTTAACTTATTTACTATGTTAAATTTAATCTGTTTTGGCATTATCACTGTTGCATTTATTTTAATAGGGAACTATCCTAATATCACGCACACAATTTGTAGAGTGATACTGTTTGGATTAGCTTCAAGCTTAGAGGCCACAATCAGTAGCTTTGTTAGGGGAATATTTCACGAATTCAATAATAATTTTACTATTTCATCGTAAAACAGAAATCTAATTAATATGTGGTAACATATCACACACGCCTACGGCCTTCTATAACCTTTGAATAACTCTAGTGCGTGCAGTAGCGTAACCATGTTAAATTTTAATATTATTGATTGTAATTTGCTTCATTATCTCCTCAGGAATACAGATCACAGCCAACGTCACTTCGTGGGCATATTATATCCAGGCGTATTATCTGTACAGTATAAATATGTTCATTAAATTTTAATTTTTTTAATATAAATATAAATATAGCATATCAGTGCGTCATTGCAATCTCCTTTGAAGTTAGGTTGCAGTTAGAATTCACGTTACTAAAATGTTAGGCAGATTTTGTGTAACAAACTGAGCTACTGCAGTTGCCTCCATGGTAGGTGTTAAAAGCAAGGTATTTATAACTTGACCGAACAGGACAAAAAGAACTCAAAACCACCCCAGTGTCCAAGATATCCTATATAACGCGACTTGTGTAAATGATAGCTGACCCAGAAAAGCCCCAGACTTGGTGCTAAAATTTATTGTATACTTCGGCTAAGTTCGTTGACCAGTTCGGTACACATTTGTTCCAAATATTGAAAGTTTTTTAGATATTGATTACATGGAAATCCCATTAGAAATTTTCGATCAGCAATAACTGGCGAAAGAATGCTGAAACAATGTCATATTTCGTAAAACATGATTAAACTTATATATTTAACTCGGCTAAGTTTACTGGAAAACTTGATACGCCATTTTGTCCCAATATGGTGGCTGTTATAATGTATTGAAAAATTATTGCTTATCTATTTATGGATCTAGAGAAAAAAATGTTTTGTACAAATGCATTTGGAATCCTGTATGTCTAAAATAACCCATCTTGAAGTGGTCAAAAAAATACTTCAATCCACTGAGCCTGAACTATTATTTCTTATTACCTATAACTGTAATCTGATATATTAATAAACTTATACTAAAACAGTTATTGTACTCGTAAATGATGGTTTCCTTAGATGGTTAAATATCTTAGATACAACTCGTCCCTTTATACACATCCGCCACCTCGAAACCTTAAAACAACGAAACATTTGAACTTAATAAATATATTTTCAAATTCCTACAGCTGTTAATAAGGTCTGTATTGTGTACAAGCTAATATAAAACATTTTGCACGGATAAGAAGTATCGCGATTTTAAAAATTATTTATTAACGGAGACTAGCAAATAAGCTTATACGAGACATTTTTAGGTAATACTACGGTTTTTACCGTGTTCAGTTTTATTACTTCGGTTACTTTCTGGTCCTCCAAACCGTGTATGGCTGTCATTGTGTACCCTTAAGAGATATCGAAAAGGTTTTTTTGGACAAAAGAAATTATATTAAACCAAGGATTTACTGAACCTTGCTTAGATTTTTTGTCTTCAGTAATTTCATATCAGAGGTACAATTTCTAAACTATAAACAACAGTCATACACCAAAATATTTTCGGATAAATAAAAATAGTTTTAATTGCTTAGATTTAAGAAATATTTTGGTGTGGTATTCATTATTTTATATCCACTTGAACGGCCACGACCTTGCACTTATTCATTATTTTAATTTTGTCTGGTTCTAGGATAGCTAATATAAATCTATATTATGTTTATAGCTAATATATTTATAGCTAATATAGATTTATATTAGCTATCCTAGAACCAGACAAAATTAAAATAATGAATAAGTGCAAGGTCGTGTCCGTTCAAGTTGATATGAAATAATGAATACCACAAAAAATATTTCTTAAATCTAAGCAATTAAAACTATTTTTATTTATCCAAAAATATTTTGGTGTATGACTGTTGTATTTAGAGTTTAGGAATTGGTACCTCTGATATGAAATTTATGCTGTTAGCATAACAGTTCATAATAGTTCATGTCGACTGCTTCAAATAGAGTCTTTCTGAGTCAAGTTCTGAGGTTCTTATGTTTTAGGACATTTTCTAAGATAGATTAGTACTTACCTAATCGCTGAAATCTAGAACGCCTTGGTAAATTATGGTTACTTTTTAAGACAATTTACTCACTATAAATGTAAAAAAATTTAAACTAATAAAAAAAATGTGTAAATTAACAGTTTATTACATTTGACAGGCTCATTCCATTAATATTACACAAGTTTAGAGACTAAGATGGGATTTTTCGTTACTTTAAAGACCAGTGGGGCGTAGCCCGGAGGGATTTTCGAAATAAGAATAGGACTATATTCATCCCAGGAACTGTAAAAAATGTCCATGTAAAATGCCAGTACAATCGGTTAAGTAGTTTACGTCGGCAAACATAACAAACAAACAAAAGGACTTTCTCATTTATAATATTAATTAGGATTGGAACTAGGATAAAACACACAAAATATTCCATTTAGGACCATCCCATGCACTAAGATTAATAATTTAATGATTCTCGGTTGACGTCTTTTAGTTTCCTACAAGTATTGCCTTAGTGTTTGATTTACAACATTTCACGTCAAGAAAAAAATATTTTATGCTAAAACTATTTTACTCGTACTATATTTTATTCAACGTTTATTATTTAATTTATATCAAGAATGCCAGCAAGTAAATGATGTGTGACGTTGAACTACTGATAACAAATAAACGGAACTGAGTGAAAACAATACTTGTTAAGAATAAGGAGAGGATCATTAGAAAAAACGAGGACAACGATGTCGTTTATCTCAGTCCACGTCTAGTAGTAAAGTCAGCTTTCAACTGGGATAGTTACTACAATAAATGTCTTTATTATACTAAAATAAATTATCAATATTAGTACGTCTCCTCGACTTATTATTTTGTTATATTTATTTTCTTATTTCCAATTTTAATTTGTATTATTATTTTTTTTAGTTTTAATTTTAAACTTTTCAAACACACCTTAATAAATCGGTCACTCAAGATAGAATTTTTATAAGCTACAAGTTTTCATGGTATAGGTCACTCTCTCTAACATTCTTTACAATAAGCTGTTGAAATATCCACAGAGCCACTTGGTCAATTGATGTGAGTTTCTTTAAGTGCCAATCTCGTTAGCGTAAACGTTCGACTAGGCCTATTATAGCAAATATAAATCTCAGTGTTACACACAATAATCTTAACAAAATATAGCATAACCCAATTTGCAGTTAAAATAAAATATCAAAGAAAATAAAACCTCCAAGAACTCCTAAGCAAACCGTTATAATAAAATTCAAAGGTGACCCTCAACAAACACAAATTAATATTAATTGCAGTAATTCTCCAAAGGCAACAAAATGAATGTCACTTCTCAGACCTGCCAAGTTAAATATGATCTACAACTCTGCCAAGAGGTGACCCAGAACGTTTAAAATACAAACAGGGTTGTCTCACATCCTAAACCATGACTACAAATTGCTTTTCCTTCTCCATAAAAATTAAAATAATAAGTGTTGAAAGTTTTAAAGTATATTAACCGGATTTTAAATGAGACCATTATAAATGAGTTAGTAGCCGAGAAACTAATTGTGTGTCACATAATAAAAAGAATTTGGTGAACATAAAAACACAGTAGAATTGAAAACCCCTAGAATCAAATAAAACAGGTGATTAGTTATTTATCTGATAATTAATTAAGCTTTTTTAAGTTACCTTGTAAAAAAAGTATCATAACTTTTTTATTCTAAGCTTGACTCATTATCCTTTAGTATATATGGAAAATAAATGATTTTCCATTTGATCATTCTATTTGACCGCTTAGCGAAGCCTTTTCCTCGAGTTGCTGATAAAAAAGCCGTTTTCTGTCTGTCTGTACCACCTTGACTTATAGGGTTTAAATTAGCTGTGAAACTCGACCTGTAGATCACTATTGAACATGTTAAACTACGATGCGTAGGAACTATAAATCTTGGTGGGTAGGTACCATGCTCGTAATGAGAAGAGCACAAAATAAACAACTAGTAAACATTGTAATCGGGATGAATTTACTTTGTTTAATAAAAAGGTTTCATACATAGCTTAACATTTTTAGCTTAACCTGTAGTATCATCTTCAAATTTAGGTCAACTGTAAAAGATGAATATACTATGTATTACTGACTGGGGTACTTACTGATGAAAAACTGCAAATGGGATCATGGCTCGCATGTATGTTGAAAATTTTGTACTTACTCACTTTTTTGTCTGTTGATTAAAATTACTCTACTATTTTAAGTTAAATCTGCGAACAAAAAGTTTTAAAATTTTGAACAAATTTCATAAATGGATAACAGTGAGATAATGCGCAATGTACTGCTTTACATTTAATTGGTTGCTTTCCTTATTACAGTAATACTCTACTGTAAATTAATTCCATATAATTAATTTTGGTTTTGAGTACTATCTAACAGCATATTCTTTTTCTCTTTCAAGACCTTTTTTAATGCTAAATGTTTGAAGCACAGCAATATTTGTCAGTGGTTAAACACAATAATGAATACGGTTAAATAGACCTCTTTCTAATCTGTGATTACTGAATAATCTGTTAAGTACTCATACTTTAGTACTGTAATACGGTGTGAGTTTGGTACTTACAGATCTTCAAACCATACAAAAGCCTAGGAAAAGTATTTCACAAAAGAAGTTTATTTTTTAAGGTTTTAAGGTAACCACGGAATAGATTGAAACTAAAATTCATAGACTAAAATATAAATTAAACTAAAACATTAATAATTGTTATATTGAGCAATGTAAACATAATAAGATGAAAAAGATCCTTATTGTGTGCTTGTGACTACATTGGCTGTTGTTTGCTGCTAAACTGTCACCGCCAGAGACCGGATTGTAAACAGCGTGGTACAGTATCCTAGCGAGAGCAAAAGTACGAGTACTGTATAAGCACAACACAGCCACTCCATCCTGTTTGTTTTGCGCATTGAATCCAATTAGCCAAAAACATGTGTTGTGTGTTTGTTGTATCCGGAAATCCCTGGAGCTCCAGACAGTTCTGATTCAGACAGAATGTGCGCCACTGTATCACTTTTGCCTTTAGTTACGCCTCAAGTAGAATGGTTATAAATAGTATAAACTCATCTCATTTTGATGCCTTCATAACAATACCCTTATTTTGATACTTTTCACCTATGCAATGTTTAAATATTACTAAATGTTAATAAAAACACTACTTTTTTCCTAATTGTTTATTTTTTGGACGAGGCCTTTCGAAACCAAAGGTTTCATCTTCAGGCAACTCCACAAATAAATATTTACACATTGTTTGTTACAATTAATATTAAAATAACATTTATGGTGTAAAAATTTAAATACAAAAATTTTGGAAATATTTCAGCCAGTATGAAAAATTAGATTTGACTAGAGTTTAATTTTTGAATAAATTGAGAAGAAAGAAGATTAGAATTTTCAATAGGGCCCTCTTCATTGTTCATGAGTTTTTCTTTATTTCTGTTTATGTATAGTGTTTCCCAAGCATTCAAGTTCATTGTTTTTGTTATTTCTTTTATTAATTTTAGATTTTTAATCGATGTTCTGTGTCCTGATTCAATGCAATGCTTGGCTACAGCAGATTTGTCAACTCTTCCATATTTTGTGTGTGATAAATGCTCTTTAAATCGTGTTTTTATTGTTCTTTTTGTTTGTCCAATATAAATTTTGTCACAGTCATCGCATCCAATTTCATAAATTCCCGATTTTCTATCATTTGAAATTTTGTCTTTAGGGTTCCCTAAAATTTGTGATAATTTGTTGCTTGTTCTGTGAGTGACAGTTTTATTTGTATGCTTTTTGAAAGTTTTGCATATTTGGTTTGAAAAAGTGCTGTTTGTTATAACCTGAAAACTATAAAACAGTGTAGGCTTTTTCATAGCCAGTTAGGATGTAATGTGTCTAATAATAAATTACTAGTCATAACTAACAAATATTCTAATGGAGCATGCCTTGTTATGGTCCTATTAATTAAGTATATCTAAATAAGTGTAACTAAGAGCAATGAGTGTTCTGCATAAACCGATACTCTGTTTGCAGCACAATGGCTTTGCCACCACAAACTTTTGAAACAATGCACATTTAATTCTTAATCTGTCAATATGCTCCTATACATTAGTTTTAAAGAATCTACCTAACAGTAATATGAATTACTGTTGATAATTTACATGAATCCATTATAGCCTATGAATCAATTATACGTTTGAGTGACTTTAAGAGCTGAATTTATACTGGAAGCAATTTTGATTTAAGCCCCTCAATAACAGTGTTAAACCTGTTTGAGTTTTACAAACTTTTTGGCTAAAAATTATGGGATTATTGTAAGGCTTTATTGTAAGGATCCGACCTTATTAAAATAGTGTATGTCCGTCTTTCGGTCAGTGCCAACTCTTGATAGAAAATGTCTATATACTTCAAATTAGTTTGCTAGTGTCTAAAGAAAAACTACTGACTTTTGGGGTAAACATTTCTTGATTAAAGGTGTAAATAAAACTCATTTTTGAAATCGTCTGTTGGATAATCATTATTAACAGAAATTTTCTTAACAAACAGATTACCGTAATCATTTTTTAATACTGGCTCATAGGTAAATGTTTCATATGTTATGTATCACTCGTTGAGATAATTACGCACCTTCTTTATGTTCTACAAAAGGAGATGAGTTTTCCTTTTTTCTTATTCTAAGCCTTATTTGTTTTCTATCGGTAAACAACGATTTTCATGCAATATATTAATGTTTATATTATTGTAACTTTCTTTTTCAGCAACAGCCACCTGTATGCCTACTGATGCTCTCTCTACCTATCGTGGAAATAACATACCATTTATTTCTGCAGGCGGCTATTTAATCTGGTGTAGGGTAGGCTGACACCAATCACATTCCCCTGAACCTCTGTAAAACGGAAGTTATCTGAACTTATGGATAAATAATATCTAAAGGCAGTAGAAATAATTACAGTTGGCACAGATTCAAAGTTAAAACTGTAATTAAAATATATTACTTCCAATATTAATTACTTCAAACTTGAAATGTTTATGTATTAAATTTATTCTGACTGCTTAATATTAAATTTCTATTGCAAGGAAGATTTAAGTACAATTAAATTTGAAAACTTTACTTAAACAAATATTGCTATGGTTTTTACTGTCTTGGAATGTTTCTTTAATTGTTCAGTTTGAGCAACATAATACAATATTCCCTGTAGAAGAGAACTAACATTAGTTGACAGTAAATTTCCCATGCGAAAATATTAGTTCGAATATAAATTTTCTACTTGCACAAAATCCCTCGCAGAAAGGATTTGGAAAAAAGAAAAACTGCATAACTAGTGCACCGATTATCCAATAATAAGGCTAGAGAAATTAATTGCCAACCCTTCTACCCCTATTTTAACCAATTATCGTAGTTGACTTCCGTATAAACAGCTGTCTTCCTGTACCATTCCTACCTCGCGGACCCGTTCTTGACAAATTACATTTTAATTTTACCTATGTTGTGACAAATATACTTATATTTTAAAACACTTACACACATATTTTCTCCCATAATTATTTATTAATTTAATTTTAATTTTTAAATGCAGCTAATGTTACAATATACACCCCATGTATAATGGTTCATAAAAAACCATTTTATTTTTTTAAATAGCAATATGTGCAATATTGTAGGTATATGCATACTTTCAAAAAATATATTTATTCCAAATAATAGGTCTTTTACGAAAAACAAAACTGTAAAAACAGTGAAGTTGTATGAAATTAAATTAAACCCTGTGAAAAGAATAGATACGAATATATAATCGATCGTCTGTTTCCCCTTCACCAGAAAACTTCTTTCATTTAAACTTTTGAAGTTTTCCACTAAATAAGGCCTGAATTAAGGTTCTTTTAGTGATAAATATGTCTAAATTTGGTTTTTACTTTCCTTCTGATATACAATTTATAATGCAATTAAAAATCTCCCAATTTACCTTATTTATCATTACGGGCTTTAACACTTAGAGCTTTATTAATTTACGCATAATATGCTATAATAAAAATCCAACAATCACGATTTAAATCACAATTTTGATTTTAGTACGATTATGACCTTGATAAGGTCAAATTTAAAAACATATTTTTCAGCTATTAAGAAAACCCTAAAAGGGAATATTATTAAGCATTTATGATAATTTTACAAGTACTTCAAAATATCAGAATCTTCTGATTCTTTGCTGCTCAATTAATAATACCATTAGTTAATTTAGGTATATACATGAGGAACGTTTTATATATTTTAGTAATTTACCTTTAAAATATGCGCGTGAAATTCTGCATGAACCAAAACATAGTACATTCTATAGATAAATGTTTCCCACTTAAAGCAAACATTCCCAACCTTAGTCAATCACGATTCGAACATAATTGTTCCTGTGTTCACTTCGGACATGGTTGTTTATTGGCTAGTCACTATTGTAAATAATAAAAAAAGAAAACATTTTTAAAACTAATTTTGAGTTAATTTAACAAGCTCAACTTTGTTACTATAAACCGCCGCTATTGTGTATAGTCGTTTTGATGTCGGATTTGTGGCGATCTCTTCGTATAATATATATGTTTAATTACATGTAATACTCAACTTATGCTCTCATTTAAAGTAATCTTCTTTAAGAGCTTTTCGCGATAGGCTGGGATATAAGACATTTGCTTCAAAAATTAAATACTGTATTTAGGTGTACTATCGATTATCATTAAGATTACTGCTATATTATCAAAAATGTGTATCACAGTTCCCATACCTTTTTTACATCCGCATATGGGTCAGAGGTATCGGGCTTCCGTATAGGGATCAGAGCTTCCTCATACTCGTAATTACACCAGAGAGTGCAACCTCCAGAGACTAATGTTTCTGGTAGTCCGTGAGTTTTAAACTACTAAGTGGTCTAATTGGCCACCATCTTCCATGGACTGGGAACATCTATAAAGGTTAACACAGGCTGAGGATTTGCAAAGGCCGGATGCTTAGATAGATCTTGAAGTCCTTACTTGATAGCGAATTTTGTTGGGCGCTCCCAACTACTAGACGATAGATCCCAAACTGTTCAACCTTCCAGAGATAAGCAATGTACAGAGAATTCCATTTTACCTAATATCGGAGCCTACTCAGAATAATAATCTACAATGTGGTACTTTCCCAAGTTCCGTTTGGTTTCTAAGGCTGGAAATATGTGTG
Organism: Homalodisca vitripennis; assembly: GCF_021130785.1. NCBI lineage: Eukaryota > Metazoa > Arthropoda > Insecta > Hemiptera > Cicadellidae > Homalodisca > Homalodisca vitripennis. Next base: position 145,899,260 of record NC_060210.1, read on the forward strand.
TAATCTTCAAGAGGCGAAGTAAATAAGAAGGCTGGGTTCTCTCTACGTCCGATAGTTCCCAGAAGGTGGAGTCATAGTTGTCTCAAAATGCGGCAGTTATTAAAGTTTCTTCATACCTCCAAATAACATATTGTTCTAAATACAAGATGACCATAGAGTTAAGCAAATATTACGGACTAGTTATTCTGAGGTTATTTGGAGACCTTTTACAAGTCAAGATATTCTAAAGTCTGCAAGCTTCTAGAAGTCTGGTGGTCCCAGATACCAGAGGCGATACCAGATAATATGAAGTCTTGAATAGAATTCAACAGGTTGTATCTATAGAGGATTCTAGACCCAGAAGTCGTATACTCTTGAAGACCATCAATTTGTCATGAATTTGAAAATATTGTAAAATTCAAATCTGTTATGAACCAAGATAGAAATCATCTTTTATACTGTGGCAAAAGAGTCAAAGTATACCGTTTTGTCACGTTTATAACCGTTAATAATTTAGAACAATTCATAAAGTTATCTTCTGATAACCAGATAGTCTTAAAGATTACTTCGCATTTTAATGTTCATTTCACCATTAAATTATTTATGCGGCGATTAAAAGGAAATTAATGCTTTTTAATTAAAGTGTCTTATACTGCGAAGTTTCCAGGTGAGTTTTTCCTCTGAGTATTATCACTACTTCAGGATGATTTCGCTACTAGTAGGCAGGTGAAAGGGTTTACGTGTGTTATCATTCTTATAAATGTCCACTCCTCAACCACATTACAGCTCTTTACAAAATAATGCGTTATGAAAATAATGAACTAATGAACTAAACCGACGAATTCTAGTTCATTACTTCCTTAATACCAAGTATGACCTTTATAAAAATGTAGGGGAATATCAGGCGTATTAAATTTCGACGAGGTTTCCTGGAGTAGGTGATAATTATACACTAATGAGCGCTACTGCACCCTACCGTTCATCACACACCATAGCGATATGTGCTATGCATTTCTAATTTTGGCATTGATAACACTGCATACTTTCAACTTGTCTCGTTCTGAAAAATTAAATTTATACCCTTCAAATTGTATTAGTGAAGTTTACAAAACTTGTATAGCTAACCATAAACGAAATAACGCTATTTTTAATTAAAAATTTTATGATATTGATAGATGATTTTACGTAGCATTTTAATATTAATTCGTATATATTTTTAGAAACTGTACCGTTTATAGGATAATGAAAACGTAATTTTATGAATAAATCAATAACTAAATGACGAGATAAAATAAAGAATACAGTTAAATGAGGATAAATAAAAAAAATTATTTTTGTCCATAACAAGTTTGAAGACATAACTATCCACAAAAGGTGGTAGAGACATCAGATATTGGGTGGAGTGGAAGTGTTTGCTTGTATGAAATAGATAATTCAGCTATTAAGCTGGAGATGAATTCGGTACAGGTTAGAATTCAAACTGGCGCTACTACTGCTGTCTGGTTATATACAACCGAACTGTGAGTGAGGGCTGATCGCAGTATACATATCGCATGTGCAGTATATCAGTCTTCTTGAAACACAGGCAAACTGTTCCATTCTGTCTTTAAAAAATAAAAACTAATTAATGTTTTCTCCATGCCAGGTTTTTTACAATACATCAAATGATACGACGAGAAAAATCATTCACATAAGCTTTACAAAGTATATTCATCATTTTTTGGGTAAGAGTCACGTTAATCCCCATCCAGACTAAAATGCCTTGTGTCTCATTGAATTCCAACAGTACTCTCAAAAATTACTGGTCAGTTTTTTATAGAATACGTTTTAATGCCTACATAAGGTACATTTCAAATCTTGTCAAGTTTGTTATTGAGATTATTTTATTTTATGGTGGGTGTTTTAATTTATTATATATGATATTCATTTACAAACAATATCATGTTAATAACTTAATAGTTAGACTGTCCTAACTTGCCTATTAGTTGACACGTAAAAGGGATTAAAGAACTTTAGTTCACTGATATTTCAACTCTTTAAAACTAGGTTTTCCGTGCCAGTTATTAGTTCTAAAAGCTCTTTTTGTAATGCAGTTTAACTTTAATTTTAATAGAGAATATATATTAAGGATGAATGAACTTTTAGACAGGCGCGTCACATGCTAACATGGTTCTGATCATAATCGTGTTCAAAATGAAATATTAAAAAAAAATTCATTTTAGAGTAGAGCACAGATTTAATCACTTTTTACGTTTACATTATATATATCTGAACCTAATAATAATACATAATAAATTTACATTACTTACTAATTCGTCAATTTTGCTGGAAATTGAATTAAAATGTGAGATAACAAATTAATTTATTATATTCAATTCGTATGTATAAATTCAACGACTCCCAAAGATTCCCATAAATCATATTTTGTTGGAGGTTACTAGTGGCACCGATTTAAAGAAAATCATTTTATCCTAAATTAAATCTTAAACATTCTCCGAATTTTATTTTCAACAACTCATCTCTTACTAAATTTATATTCAGTGAGCTATGCAGTAAATATTGGGCAACATAGTAGGACAGAAGTAATGGCAGTAGCTATTTAACGGAATGCCCTAAATGGGCAACAGTACGTGTGTGAGAGCGAGCCCGAGTTCTGATACATGGCCCGGACATTCCTAACCAACAAAGATACATCATCAGTTTATTAACTGGTCCCGTTAATTAAAAGCGACAAATAATTTTAGTTAGTTAATTTTATTACTTAGTTAACATTTATTATGAAATATTTGCCAATGGCGTAGTGTAACGGGTACAACGATTATCGCAAGATAACCGGATCGAGCAACGTTGAGCGTGGCTGCTCCTTGGATGGGTGACCGCTGAGCGATCCTGTCCTTACAAGCAGCCCGCCTACCCGGTCATTGGAGGTGGTTCGAAAGTCACCTGTAATAAGCCGTTGGTCCCCAGGTTAAGTGTTAGAGAGGGCTTCTTAGCCCTAACTACGCCTGGTAAAATAAAACATCTTTACTTTACTTTTACTTACTTTATCAATAAATATAAATACACAGATTCTCAGTGCTCAAACACAGTGTTCATTAGAATTCAACCTTATATAAATAACATAGTATAATATGCACAAAATAACAGTTCTCCCAAATAGATCAATAACTGATCTTTTGAGTATTTTTATTTTTATAATGCACTGATTTCTTTTACATATTTTTGCACAAGCTATTCAATACCTGAATTACTTATGCAAGCCATAATTAAGTATAAATTAAGTAATAAAAGCCATTTACTTAAAAAAGAAATACACAGTGCGAAAAATCGTCATAAAAACTTTAAATAACTATAATATTTTATAATACTATTTGTATGGATTATACTACAAAACAGATGAATATATATAAAACTCATATCTAGGATATTGAATTTCAATATTGTTCCAACACTAAAAATTGTATTTTGTACAGAGATAAAATACAAACCTGAATTCATAATATACCCAATTATATTGTTATAATAATGAGCTTATTTTACTTTTTATTATTTTGATCATTTTTCATTTTTTTCTTTGATCATAAAATTGTATTATAACTCGTCTTATATTCCATAAAAAATCCATAAATCCATAAAAAAACACCACCATAAATGTCCATAAATGTTTCACTTAAGAAACTTTAATTTTAGTACCATAATGATAATAAGTTGTTTACAGATGATAATAATCGTATACGATTATTTATTAACAATAATGCTTTATCATTCGCATCCAAAATACAATTTCTTGCAGAAAACATCTATACAGAAAACAATTAATAGTAAGACATAATCGAATGTTTAACCATTCATTTTCATCCAGACACTAAAAATTTTTTTGAAGTAAAATTTTATCAATTTGAAACCAATTACGTTTTATAAGAACTTTTAAACTTTAGCCCCATGTTATAATCGGAGCTTCGGATGCGCGGGCGGCAGCTGACTAACCCTCTTAAAGTTTTCTGGGTAAATATATTTAATTTTACTAATTATTTATGGACTATATTCCTATCATTAGTAGAAAACTTTGGCATAGAACAGGCGAGGTAATACAATATAGCATAGGGTTTGAAAAAAGAGGGATGGACACAACCGTCACGTTATGTACATAAAGATTAAGTAAATTATCATAATTTTTAACAATATACTGTAAGGAGTATAATATCAGACTTTTTGCACGTTATTATTGCTATTGTACAGGTATATCTGATAAGCAATCTCATAAAAAGTCGGCATTAAATATATTATCTGATATACTCGTAAAGGTAGAATCTAGTTATAAGAGAACGCCATAAAACAGTGAACACATTAAGCGTTTAGTAGGGATAGAAAACAAAATATTAAAGGGAAAATGCTTTATTTTTATATATACCAACAAGATCACACGAGATAAACATAGATCCCACCACCTAAGCTACCGACCGTTACGTTAAGGTTAGACCTCCTACCACAGATTGGTGACCCTCACATAGACCGTAATTACTCAGTAGCTAAGTGACAGGAATTGTAGTCCTCACTTGTCATTTGGATCTATGGAAAGCTTGAATGAACGAGTGGGCACACTGTTGGTGTTTATTATTCAAAGAATTATTTTTTGGGAGCATTCCTTAAATCACTATTAAAGATTAAATAATGTAACATTCTTCTGTACAGAACCGTCTTTTGTATAAAGACACAACCGTTGTTAGCTGAGCTTTAGCAAAGCCTACCATTCGTGAGGCTGGAAAAGTTTCATTCTTTATGTCTGTACGTACGCTATTTCGTACAAGAACTGACGAAATTGTGCATGAAACTTCATTTCTATGTGAAAACACTGAGTTCGATGAAGGTGCATGTCCCTCCATGGGATTTTGCTGGCGGATAAATAATTGTTAACATTGGTTTCAGGGTAACCATGATGGAAAAGATAAAATAGCAGAATAAATAAATTTTAAAGCAAACTCAATAAACCTATGAGAGATTCAAACACACATTATAACACATGTAACCTAACTACCCCAACATTTGTAACATCATTTTATTGTTGCCTAGGTGTGTGGAATATTGCTATTTAAATATTGATATGAAACGCCATGTAACAAAATATGTATCTATAATGTGGCAAGATATGTCAAGAAAAATTTCGTTTTTTGAACATTTAAATTTTGCATGAAATTTTATTTCTACAAGAATAAGTTCTATGACGCGTAATTTTCATGGCAACGTCTATTTCGAATGATTGTCTTTCTGTATGTCCACAGAACATCTCGAAAACGGAATAAGCTATACAGATTTGCTGGTATCATTTCTGTCTGTCTGCATGATCCTCGAAAATAAACTGACGTACAAGACTTGAAATATTGCATGAAGCTTCATGTCTATATTAGCAGTATTGAGTTCGATGATGGTGCATATTATCCAATGGGATTAGGCTGAGTGTTCGCGAATATCTACACTAGTCCTAGAATATCACGTGTAGACTTTAAATATTGCATGAAACTTAATTTATAGTCAAACAAGAACGATTTTTATATTGGTGCATACCCAGCAATGGAATTTAACTGAGCATAAGTAAAGGCTATTACTCAGTGGGCAAACACAATTTGGCTTTTGTCTCTCACTGGATGTAAAAACGTATTTGTTGTATGATATAGGTATGTCTGTTCGCAGGACATTTTGAGAATGACAAGAACCAGAGATTTAAAATTTGGCATTCAACTTCAGCGAAGCCTGTTGCGTAACAAGCGGTGTGGCGTACTCTTACCTTGTGACTTAAAAGTAGTAACGTAATAAAAGTAATAAACAAGATATACATTTTGAACATATGAAAGTGGCTAGAATTAATAAATGTTTATAGTATAATAACAAATCTAAAAAGACTCGTTTAGGGACAACCAACATTGAAGATTCGTTTGTATTAGTTACCAGTTTTCACCAACTTCAGTGACGGAAATAAAGGAAATTATCAATAGTTTAAAAAATAAAAAAGTCTTCTGGTTTTGATAATATTAATACTTCACTCGTTAAACACATCTCTGAGATAATATCTCCCATTTTAGCACATATCGTAAATTTAAGTGTTTGTACTGGTGTATTTCCAGATAAGTTAAAAGTAAGTACAGTGATTCCTATTTTCAAAAAAGTGTTATCTTTAAAATTAGATAATCTGCGTCCAATTAGTCTGTTATCTGTTATCTGTATTTTCAAAGATTTTTGAGAAGTTAATGAAAATAAGACTTATTAAATATCTCAATAACATACATTTTTTCAGTGCTAATCAGTACGGTTTCAGGAAAGGTAGATTCACTGAAGATGCGCTCGTGTGTTTAACTGACTTGATATATGATAGCATGAACGAAGGAAATAAATCTACTGTTTTATTTATCGATTTTTAAAAAAGCGTTTGACCTAGTAAACCACGAGACTTTGCTTCGCAAGTTGGAGGGCCGCAGGTGTGAGAGGGGATTGCGCTTAAATGGTTTCGTAGTGTTCTTTTTGGTCGTGAGCAGCGTGTTCGTGTGGGTGAATGTCTCAGCTCAGCGTTACCGTTTAAAGCTAGGTGTTCCTCAGGGTTCTGTCATCTCAGCGACTCTTTTTTTGGTTTTTATTAACGATTTGCTGGAGTTAAACCTCAATGGAAAACCAAATGCTTTTGCAGATGACATTGCACTTTTTTACTGTCATGGAAATATTGAAACACTTTCTGAAATTCTAAATGACGATCTGCATAAATTAAGAAATTGGTGTGAATTAAATTCAATGCAAATAAATGTTAGCAAGACAAAATATGTAAATTTTGATTTTAAAGGTTTCAATTTTTTTTCTTAGTTTAATGTATCATATCAATCGTTCTTGTGAGATTAGCTGTAATTGTGAGACCATTAATAAAGAGAAGGAATTCAAATATCTTGGGATAGTTTTAGATGAAAAACTTAACTGGAAACACATATAAATTCTTTACATAATAAAACACTTAAATCTTCGTTAAGAAAAATTTTACTTTCTAAGAAATTTTGCTCTACATTTATTAAGAACGTTGTATTTTGCCTTAGTTGACTCCAGACTACAATATGGGGTGGTTTGTTGGGGGTGGTGCATATAGATATCTAATTCAAAAATTGCGTGTCGTTCAAAATCGCTTTTTACGAATTATATTAAGAAAAAAATCCGTGACAGTTCTTTTCCTTTGTTTATGGAGTTAAACATTTTGCTCATTCAGCATACTTATATCTATAAAGTTCTTAGATTATTTTACCAGAGAAGCGGCATTACTGGAACTACTGATCTTTTATACTTAACGCGTAATATAAATCGTAGAATATTTAGAACTCCAAAAAGTATATAAATCGTCGTTTAAATGTTCATTTGTGTCAAATGTCACCGCACAATTGGAACACTGACAACCAGCGTTGGAAAATGGGAAAATTGGCATGAGTGAATGTGGGGCGACTGAATTTCTGTATGTTTGACTGGTCTTAATGTGGAGTGATTGGTCCAAATTATAAAAAAAAATGAAAAATTACTATTGCTATACATTTTTGTAATGTTCTGGCAAAAATAAAACTGATTTGATTTGATTTGATTTCGTCATAGTGGCCCTACGTTTTTTAATAAGCTACCCTTGTCAATAAAAGAAATCGGTAGGACTAAGAACTTTTAGCTTTAAGGTAAAAATATGGTTGTTTTCTTTGAGTAATTTGTAATTATTTTTAATTATTGTTAATTTAGAACAAAAAAAATTAAAACTTTATTATTGCTAAAATAGTTTTGATATTTTTTAAAATTATTAATTGTTATTGCTTTATTAAATATAACAGTGTAATGGTGGCTGTATAATTTAATGTATTTGTAGTGTGATACAAAGAACAGACGTCACAGTGAGCGGCTCTGTGTCATTCAAGTGAAAATCTGGACTCTAGCTTTTTTGTTGTTATTCTTTTTTGGCAATCTGGCCGCAATACTTGTAATGTGGCCAGTTCTTATTCCGTAGAAAGAGTGTTTTTGTTCTTTTTTATATGTAAAAAAAATGCTGGAATAAATCATCATTATTTATTATTTTTATTAGTTACAGTATTTATCTAGCTGAAAATTCAGTGAATCTACTTGTTTTGTTTTTCTAGGGTCATTATCCGTGATGATTAAGTGTAACCTTCGGTTTTTTGTTGCATATACAATACTGTATACAATTATGCTTACCAAACTATTTAGTCAATAAAAATGCTTTAAAAAGGAACGTTAAGTACTTTCGTCCATTTTGGGTTTATTGAAATTTTCTAAACAAAGGAAATGGGTGCAAAGTGATTCAGAAATTAGATGAATTCACAACCATGAACTTTCCACAAACAGTGTTACAAATTTTGAGTATATACATTTCAAAGACTTTAATGTAAAATGACAATTAAAAGTTTTTAAAATGAGTGATCTGATTAGTAGTGTTACTCATTTATCGGCTATGCAATGTCTGAATCTGTGTTTTAATTACTTTATGAACAAGATCTTATAGCATTCAATTGGTAAAAAACAGTTGTTTACAGAACAAAGATTTAAATATAATGTTCCAGAAAAAGGCTATAAAATATTTGTTGCATTGCAATAACCGTTATGGGAAGCTCTTCTCGACAGTTGGTGTCGTCATAACAAGCGCTGGTAAAATATACGATTGTAAAACGCTGATGCTATAACCAAACTGTGAATGTGTTATGCAACATTAGTAAAACAGAGACAATTAATGTTTTATTATTACCCGTTCTTATATTCTACCCGTCAACTACAAAGAAATAAGTTTCTTTGTAGTTGACATTGAAAACCTTCATATGTTGTTGAACGTGGTCCACCTCTCTGAGTTGTTACTGTGAGTAACTTTGAATATTTCCTTTCGTACAAATTATTGGCAAACTGCCATAGTAGTTACGCACAAGTAGAGACCGAATGGTGCTGACATACTGTTCTCCTATACGTGAATGGCAGTCTCAATGGATCACCCTATGAAATGATTAATAAATGTAATGAATTGATTAAAAATCGAGATCTGCTCATCATTTCGTTTGCTATGTGATCTGTGCTGCCTATTTCGTGATTCATTGCAAAATCCACGAAGTTATCTAGAGATCGTGTCTTAATGTTTTGGAACAATCTGAAACCTTCAAACAACCTGAACTTCATATGTCTGTAATTATCTAAAATGGTAGAGTATATCAACACCGGACTCTTTAATATTTTTGTTATAAATATGTACCATTTCCATTGCATGCCAACAAATATACTTTAATGTGTATTGTAAATTACGGGACAATTCTCTACAATGGTAAATCCTGAACAATCAACGGGACGAAACAATTTATGGGGTGACGTAAATGCATTTAAATAATTATTTAGCGTTGTTATTGTACCTCGACGTAATTGGCGTTTAGGGAACAGACATGTTTTATTACTAGTGACCTTTTATGCCTTGTTTAGAGTTATAGTAATAACTCTAAACAAAACATCAGGACATTAAACATATTTCCTGATTTATGTTCCTATTCCATATAAATTATTTTCATTGAGTGTTTAACACGAAAACTCATTATTTTTAATTTAGCAAAATATGTATTTTAGATTTATATTTGTATTAGTGCCTATTTGTCATGAATTTTTCCATTCAATTTCTACTTTTGGAATCTATTTGTTGATGACAACTTGCTATTTTCATCTATTAAAAAATGTATTACAGGATTCATTATTAAATCAATTTCTTCTACTTTTAATGCCTTTTTGAGATGTGTTAATCGTCATTGCTAAACAAATTCTCACATCTATTATATACATATTACATGCTTTAAGTCGGAAGTTATAATATAATGCATTGAAATTTTATATACGTGGTATAATACCTCATCTCCTCGAACAAAGACAATTACCAGTACCTTTTATTAAGTTTTTAATTAAGACCAAGAGGTTCGTATATGATTATAAAATTAAATATATATATATATATATATATATATATATATATATATATAATTTTATAATATCTAAAGTAAATGTCTTATTATAAAATGAAGAATAAAATTAATTTGCCTGGAGTACGTGAAAAGTATTTACTTTAGTAAAAAAAATGAAATACATATTTCCTGTCTTATATCATAAACAATAATAAAACTAGTAAATTCGGATTTGTTTAAAGAATCCAATAAACAAACAGCCTAGACAATGAGCTACTTTACAAACTCAGCTCATTGTATGGGATCCTAACGAGGCGTGTTCCTGTCTCGACGTGCATACATTATGGATGACGTTGTATATTGTTCTCGTTCTTTATAATAACAGGATTTACTCCCACTTTTAGTCCATTAATGTGTAGCGAATTTAAACACTGCATATTTTCCTATAGATTTGGTGATTTTGACAGTTGACCTATTATCAGATCTATTCTATTATTTTAACATCAGACAATAAGTTCAGGAAGCTCCAAAATTCGGTGTGTATCAGAACCTTAAATATTATCAAACTATAAATAGCAATACCATCTTGATAGTTTAAAATGTGTGTCTAGTTAAAACATTAATTACTAGAGATTTTAACGCTTATTTTCTATGTTTTAAAGTTAATTTTCTAAGTAATTTCAATACTAACTTTTGAAACAAGCGTTTTCTCTGAAGAAATTTAAAATAATACTTTTAAAGGAATTTAAACTTTGTACATTGATTTGTATGTTAATGGAATGACTACAAAAGCCCTTCTCTTATTCCTAACTTATAAATAGCTGTGCATTCAAATTTTGGGGTGTGCCTACAACTTACCTTTTTCAAAACGACACCTTTGACATAAACGTAGGAACTTACCTTTCTTTTCCACAAAAATTCTTACACTGTAAAATATAATAGGATTTTCAAATTAAACGCTGTTTTATAAACGTATTGAAAATTATTTTGAATATAGTTACTTTTTATGTGTTTGTATGTTTATAGACAAACATACGTGTGTAAACACGTTTAGATTATTTTTCATTTTTTTCAATATCTTCATTCTGCAACAGAAGGCTGGACAATTTTAGCAGGCATACCTCCACGTTGCAATTGCAAAACCAGTTTCATCAATTTAAAAGTTTTAACAGTTTACAGCCACTATATCTTAGAGATAGCACGTTCAGTAAAGTCAAAACTTAACACATTCACGGAGAATCAAACAGTCCACAGCCATAACACAAGACATAAACATGTTATAAAACCGTTACAGCTTAGACTAACTTTGTTTGAACGTTCGCCTCACTTTGATGTGGGGCCGAAAGTTTACAATAGGTTACCTATGCATTTTTGAGACATTACTTGCACAAGTATATTCATAAAAAAATCTACATCAATGGCTTGAGGAAAGAGCATTCTATTCTTTAGCAGAATTACTTCAATATCAATCAGAAAATTGCTGTTTTAATTATATTTATGATTATTTATTTAACGTTTGTATTTACCACATATTAATGTATTTTTATTATTTAAACCAACGAATAAAATTATTAAATACATAGCCCTTAATTTATGTCCTAATATAAAGCAGATATGTTGCTTAAAATAACTATGTTTATCTGAAAATTGGATTTTAATACATATTTACAAGGATTTTAATAATAAGTTTAGTCCATGATATTTACATTATCGTAAACTATGATTGATTGATCTAATTGTTAGTGACGCTTATGAATAAATAAATAAAATTAGGCGTACTCGTACGTATGCCGGAAACAACTAAATTTATATTTGTTACATACAACATTACAGTTATAGTGGTTGGTGGAATGAATACCTACGCTTTTCTTCATGTTCTTACCAGTCTTGATTTTGAATGGGAAATATATTAAGTGTCAAAACCATTATATTTATGCAAGTACAAAATAATGCGTGAACACCGATTCAACAGTTATGTATTAGATTATGTATTTAGCTTACAAACACACAATGGAAGCTTGATTTCATCCTTAATAAATCCTGAGGTTCTGAATGACATCTTAGTGGATTTTGGAATATAAATCAAGGAGTTTGTGCAGTTTAAATATTTTCGTAACATGGATATATTAATATAAAAGTGAATAATATGAAATAAACGTTAACACTGTTAATTTTTCCGTTTACAGCTATTTATTTAAACCATATATAATATTCAGTTGATTTACAAACTGAGGCATAAACCTTATCATTTTAATAGTTTATCTATAAATTGAATTGCTATGTACGCTTACAGGACAGTATTTGAGCTGATGCCACCAAAGTTACATAGACTGGCAGAGTTGTCAAGTTGGCTGTGATTCACTTACAGTGACGTGGCAGGCCGTCCTGTCACATTGGCATTGAAGACAACGATTCTATTATGTTAAAATCTATAGAAGTTACTTGTTTCGATTAAGGTATTTCTTGTAAGGAGAGTAGAAGAGTTTTAAGTTATCTTTCACTGTATACAACAGAATAGCATTTACTCAGATTTTATCTCATGTGTAGTAATATAATCATGTATACTTCTATCTTATATATCAGCAAAGACTTTGATTCCTTTATTAGTGCAGGTATATTATTTAGTTTACGTTATTTTTCTGAACAAAAACGAGAAAATTTCATCGGTTCTGTATGTTTTGGTGAGCTGAATCTATTGTTTACCATCTCCGAAAAGGGTAGCGAAACAAATAATATACGAAAAAACATAAAGGTTTTACAGTTTTCACTTTAAAGCATATACTTTATTAACTAGATGTATTTTTAAGAGATTCTATAACTCTATAAAATGAACGACAAAACTTTCCTATTAATTTATTACAAAAACCATCAGTTTTTAGAGGCTTCGCAAGCAATTTACGAACTTTAGGTACGTTTTGCACCTGTATGAGCACTTCTGGTTTGAGTGAATTATATTTCCGACGCCAATATTAAGTTTGTCTTGTTGCCATGATCTTGAAAATACGCTAAAAAGTAAATATAAATTTATGAACATTTTAATTTACTCTGCTCCTAGTATGTTTTATTCCATACATGATTTTGTCCCGATGAAGAAAATATATATTACAGATCAGGGAAGCCTACTTCTTTCAAAACTAAAATGCTTTTTATACCAGTCTTTAAAATTTATAGTAAAAGTTAGATAGTAACAATTGCCTTTTAGAACTAATACTTAATATTACATATAAATGTAAAGTTAAAAGTATATTAACAATGACACTATGCTTTTGTTTCGTTATAAATTGAAAAATATTTTAAATATTTTAGAACATTTAGATCCGGAGTTATGTGCATTAGTTTAAAAGAACGCTCAGCGAACTTTCATCTAGCATACCTGTTGTTCTTGCCGACTGCTTCAAAGGGCGCATCTTATATTTTAGGGCATTTTGTAAAGTATATGAGTATTGACCTATTCCGCGAAATTCAAAGGCGAAAAGATTATAGGTTATTCGTACCCACTATACATGTAAACAAATTGAAAATGGGAGTTTTTGCTGATTTAAAGACCAGTGGGGCGTAGCCCGGAGGGATATTCAAAACAAGAATAGGCCTATATGTATCCCAGGAACCGTAGAATGTCCATGTAAAATTTCAGTACACTCGGGTGAGTAGTATACGAGTGAAAATAAAACAATTTAACAAAGGGACTTTTGCATTTATAATATTATTAGGATGTTCAAAGAGTGGTCGCCACTAGAGTGAACTTATCTTTGGTCAAAACGTGAGAAAGTCCACCTTATAACTCTCTATATTCGGAATTTAAGGGTTTCACTAAAAATATCCTTTAGCAAGTTTACATTAGATACAGTTTATGAAATAAAGATTGACTAAAATTTTTATTTATCCTTGTATAATATTACAATATTACAAAATAAATATTATAACCTTACAAACCTAAACCGCCACAATAACTGGTAGTATAGCAAGCTGTTTGGCAGTTTTTTATTAGCATTTCTGTTACTGTTTGTTTGAAAGTATGACTTTGAATTATATTACATATGAACAAAGTTAGACCTCAAACTCTTTTAACTTCTTATTTTTGTCTTAGAACTCTATGAGTTGTATCATAAAAAATATGAATATTACATAACTTTAAAACACCTTTGGACTTGTATAATACTTATACTTATAGTTACAAACTTTATGAATTTTTTTGTTTATGAATGAATTTTTATGATGTAGAAAAGATGAGTTAGTTTTAAACCTATTATAATTAAATGCATATTAAGTTCACAATTCTTAGATTTCTATTTGCTAAAAGCAAATAGAAATTAAAATTTTAAATAAACTTAAAAATTATCATTTTTTATTAGCACAGTAGAACAGATATGTCTTGTGTATAAAACAATGCAATAACACAAAGATCAAAAACACCGAAATAATACGTCTTATAATAAATCAATTCCGTGAAATAATCTAATGAACTATATACATTATTTAACACTCTGTAAAATCTCTGTAACAATGCGATTTCTATTTAAAGGTTAAAGAACCTATTGAAGGGTAAACCTTATAGTAACCCTTTACCCAGCCGTTTATCAAAAGGGTTTAGTGTCAGAATGTTTAATAATAGCTGAAACTGATTAAAATAGTTTTGGACCAAATACGTAAGGTAGACGTACTTTCTACAATATCCACGGTTATATTTAAAAACTGTATAGAAGATTGTGTAGAAGACTTATTTTTATATTACACGATTATTTAATTGTAACAGTACTAATTTGGAACAGCAACATTTAATACATGCAATGTATTACGTATATAGAACTGTATAAAACCAATTTTTATCGATATCAACGTGGTAAACGAAAGGTAGAACAAATGTTATTTTGAGTACTTATATAATGAAATGTCCGTTAACAACGGTCTTGCACGTAACTTTAGAATGTTCTCATGAAATGACAAGCCACAAATATTCTGTCACCGTTACAATCAAGTTATTACTAAATTAATTAGTTTGCTTTACCAGACACTGCATAATATTATTGCGCAATTATATTACTGAAGTAATATATCAAAACTATAGATATTTTATGGATTTTTATATCGAAATGTCAGTATTTTGTTATTGGTGTACGCACATGCAGAGTCCACAACACAAATAATTCTATTATGCAGATGTATAGCTCTTGTAATAATGATTACTATATGTTATTATGATAATTTTCACAGTAATAAAATGTTATAGCACGGAAAATAAAACATTATTTCATTTTATTTTAGGGTTTACTACGGAATTTTACTTTTTTCCTAAAACTAGTAAAGCAAGAAGTTCTTCGCATGAATGTATTATTATTTATTTATGTTAATTATTTTTAGAGCATGAATCATGAATCAATGCTAAATCATTAATAGGTTGAAGTTTCTAGATTTCTGTTGTGAGTTAGGTCCTGAGATTCCCAAACTCAATACTAGAATCTTCTGAGGGAAATAATATAAATTCTTTTGTTGTATAGGGAATTTTGAGTCTTCTTCACAAAAATTAATTAGTAGTAAAATAGTAACTTAACGAAAACTAACAAGGTTTTAAATGACACGTACAATTAAAAACAAATTTAAATGCATAGTAAACGAAGTATATTAGCATAGTAAAATTTTAATAGATCACATAGTAAAGAGGTGAAAGTAAGTATGATATAAAAATTAAAAACATAATACAAATGGAACTAAAAATTGCTATCATCTAACTATTGACAGACTATATTTGAAACTTAATATGATCTATGTATATCTACAGTCTTGTAATTTAAGATTACCTTTTTCACAGTGTTTGATTATTTGGGCCCATATTTCACTGATAAGATATAAATACTAAAACCATCGAGAATTTGATTACATTACTTAGTTTTCAATCTTTCCCATGTTGAAAGGTATCGGTCACTAGAGTTCTGAAAACTGAGTTCTTGTAATCTAGAAGACATCTATCGCCATCCTTTGTGAGCTTCAAGCATAACAAGATATACTAAATATAATAATTGGCTGAGTGTTAACAAACGTATGACTCGTGGGGCTGGAAAATTGTATTTCTGTCGTCTGTCTGTCTATCTGTTCGTCTGTCCGCACGATATCTCTGTTGAAATTTATTAAAATTTGTTAAAAGTTAATAATAATTGGTCATACATCACAGATCTTTCAACAAAATTCATTGATTCAAAGAAGCTCCTAAACTCATTCAGTACCGTTAAAATAAGTTTAAACATAAAGCAGTAGTAAAAATATTCACTAAGGACTTCGAACTGTTTTTTAAAGTTCATTTGACTAGTTGTATTAAATTTACTGAGAAATGCATTTACATAAAGTGGTCTGTATCGTAGACTTCTCTTTTGTAAGAAACAGTTTGAAAGTTAAATTAGTGTAAAGCTTATCCAAGGAGATCATTATACTAAAAGTTTTCGTTAACTAAAACTGGAGTTCGTAGAACTATTAAAGCTTTTTTGCATGGATCATCAAAGCTTCTTGCTTTACTGAACTCTCAAAATTTAATTGTAAACCGTAATAATATTATTTTGGAACAGTAAAATTAGGTACATTTAAAACGAAAACGACACTTTAACTTAGTAGTTTTCCATATACTTTAGAAAATATATTAATTTGTGTGTAATAAACATTACACGCATACAATACAATAACTTACATAGTTAGAAACATATGTAATAGCAGTTGCTCTAGACAGATGGTGCAAAGCAAAACATTTACTCTGTATTTGTATTGCAGATTATCGTCCATTAACAACACTTGTCCACTCACAATGGCTGTAAAATCATAATTGCTAGCCATATCATCAAATTAATGACAGGTCCCAAATAACTTGCCGCTCTTACAATATTAAATTATCATTAAATTAATTATACATCAGAGTATGCATGATATTAATGTTAAATCATTAAAGCATCAGCATACAACTCATGGAACTGATAAAATCCATTTCTCTCTGTCTGTGTGTCCATGCCGCTCCATGGAATTTGGCTGAGCGTTTACGAATAGTTTTTACCCCCCCACCCCCCCCCCCCCCCACCCCCCCCCCCCCCCACCCCCCCCCCCCCCCACCCCCCCCCCCCCCCACCCCCCCCCCCCCCCACCCCCCCCCCCCCAAATATTAATTAGGATTGGGACTAGGATAAAACACACAAAATATTCCATTTAGGACCATCTTCATGCACTAAGATTAATAATTTAATGATTCTCGGTTTTAGTTTCCTACAAGTATTGCCTTAGTGTTTGATTTACCAAAGTTTCACGTCAAAAAAAAAAATATTTTAAGCTAAAACTATTTTACTTGTACTATATTTTGTTCAATGTTTATTATTTCATTTATATCAAGAATGCCAGCAAGTAAATGGAGCCGTGTGACATTGAACTACTGATAACAAAATAAACGGAACTGAGTGAAAACAATACTTGTTAAGAATAAGGAGAGGATCATTAGTAAAAACGAGGACAACGATGTCGTTTATCTCAGTCCACGTCTAGTAGTAAAGTCAGCTTTCAACTGGGATAGTTACTACAATAAATGTCTTTATTTATACTAAAATAAATTATCAATATTAGTACGTCTCCTCGGACTTATTATTTTGTTATATTTATTTTCTTATTTCCAATTTTCATTTGTATTATTATTTTTTTTAGTTTTAATTTTAAACTTTTCAAACACACCTTAATAAATCGGTCACTCAAGATAGAGTTTTTTATAAGCTTACAAGTTTCATGGTATAGGTCACTCTCTCTCTAACATTCTTTACAATAAGCTGTTGAAATATCCACAGAGCCACTTGGTCAATTGATGTGAGTTTTTTATTAAGTGCCAATCTCGTTAGCGTAAACGTTCGACTAGGCCTATTATAGCAAATATAAATCTCAGTGTTACAAACAATAATCTTAGCAAAATATGGCATAACCCAATTTGCAGTAAAAATAAAATATCAAAGAAAATAAAACACACCAAGAACTCCTAAGCAAAACCGTTATAATAAAATTCAAAGGTGAGCCTCAACAAACACAAATTAATATTAATTGCAGTAATTCTCCAAAGGCAACAAAATGAATGTCGCTTCTCAGACCTGCCAAGTTAAATATGATCTACAACTCTGCCAAGAGGTGACCCAGAACGTTTAAAAATACAGACCAGGGTTGTCTCACATCCTAAACCATGACTACAAATTGCTTTTCCTTCTCCATAAAAATTAAAATAATAAGTGTTGAAAGTTTTAAAGTATTATTAACCGGATTTTAAATGAGACCATTATAAATGAGTTTAATAGCCGAGAAACTAATTGTGTGTCACATAATAAAAAGAATTTTGTGAACATAAAACAAAACACAGTAGAATTGAAAACCCCTAGAATCAAATAAAACAGGTGATTAGTTATTTATCTGATAACTAATTAAGCTTTTTTAAGTTACCTTGTAAAAAAAAGTATCATAACTTTTTTTATTCTAAGCTTGACTCATTATCCTTTAGTATATATGGAAAATAAAATGATTTTCCATTTGATCATTCCATTTGACCGCTTAGCGAAGCCTTTACCTCGAGTTGCTTGATAAAAAAGCCGTTTTCTGTCTGTTCTGTACCACCTTGACTTATAGGGTTTAAATTAGCTGTGAAAACTCGACCTGTAGATCACTATTGAACATGTTAAACTACGATGCGTAGGAACTATAAATCTTGGTGGGTAGGTTACCATGCTCGTAATGAGAAGAGCACAAAATAAACAACTAGTAAACATTGTAATCGGGATGAATTTACTTTGTTTAATAAAAAGGTTTCATACATAGCTTAACATTTTTAGCTTAACCTGTAGTATCATCTTCAAATTTAGGTCAACTGTAAAAGATGTATTTACTATGCATTACTGACTCGGGTACTTACTGATGAAAAACTGCAAATGGGATCGTGGCTCGCATGTATGTTGAAAATTTTGTACTTACTCACTTTTTTGTCTGTTGATTAAAATTACTCTACTATTTTAAGTTAAATCTGCGAACAAAAAGTTATAAAATTTTGAACAAATTTCATAAATGTATAACAGTGCGATAATGCGCAATGTACTGCTTTACATTTAATTGGTTGCTTTCCTTATTACAGCAATACTCTACTGTAAATTAATTCCATATAACTAATTTTGGTTGTGAGTACTATCTAACAGCATATTCTCTTTTAAAGACCTTTTTTAATGCTAAATGTTTGTAGCGCAGCAATATTTTTCAGTGGTTAAACACAATAATGAATACGGTTAAATAGACCTCTTTCTAGTCTGTGATTACTGAATAATCTGTTAAGTACTCGTACTTTAGTACTGTAATACGGTGTGAGTTTTGGTACTTACAGATCTTCAAACCATACAAAAGCCTAGGAAAAGTATTTCACAAAAGTTTATTTTATAAGGTTTTAAGGTAACCCCGGAAATGATTGAAACTAAAAATTCATAGACTAAAATATAAATTAAACTAAAACATTAATAATTTTTATATTGAGCAATGGAAATATAGTAAGATGAAAAAGGTCCTAACTGTGTGCTTGTGACTACATTGGCTGTTGTTTGCTGCTGAACTGTCACCGCCAGAGACCGGAGTGTACACAGCGTGGTACAGTATCCTAGCGAGAGCAAAAGTACGAGTACTGTATAAGCACAACACAGCCACTCCATCCTGTTTGTTTTGCGCATTGAATCAAATTAGCCAAACATGTGTTGTGTGTTTGTTGTATCCGGAAATCCCTGGAGCTCCAGACAGTCCTGATTCAGACAGAATGTGCGCCACTGTATCACTTTTGCCTTTAGTTTACGCCTCGAGTAGAATGGTTATAAATAGTATAAACTCATCTCATTTTGATGCCTTCATAACAATACCCTTTTGATACTTTTCACCTATGCATTGTTTGTTATAACCTGAAAACTATAAAACAGTGTAGGCTTTTTCATAGCCAGTTAGGATGTAATGTGTCTAATAATAAATTACTAGTCATAACTAACAAATATTCTAATGGAGCATGCCTTGTTATGGTCCTATTAATTAAGTATATCTAAATAAGTGTAACTAAGAGCAGTGAGTGTTCTGCACAAACCGATACTCTGTTTGCAGCACAATGGCTTTGCCACCACAAACTTTTGAAACAATGCACATTTATTTCTTAATCTGTCAATATGCTACTATACATTAGTTTTAAAGAATCTACCTAACAGTAATATACTTTTATACTTTATACTTTTGATAATTGACATGAATCCATTATAGCCTACGAATCAATTATACGTTTGAGTGACTTTAAGAGCTGAATTTATACTGGAAGCAATTTTGATTTAAGCCCCTCAATAACAGTGTTAAACCTGTTTGAGTTTTACAAACTTTTTGGCTAAAAATTATGGGATTATTGTAAGGCTTTATTGTAAGGATCCGACCTTATTAAAATAGTGTATGTCCGTCTTTCGGTCAGTGCTAACTCTTGATAGAAATTTGCTATATACTTAAAATTAGTTTGCTAGTGTCTAAAGAAAAACTACTGACTTTTGGGGTAAACATTTCTTGATTAAAGGTGTAAATTAAAACTCATTTTTGAAATCGTCTGTTGGATAATCATTATTAACAGAAATTTTCTTAACAAACAGATTACCGTAATCATTTTTTAATACTGGCTCATAGGTAAATGTTTCATATGTTATTTATCACTCGTTGAGATACTTACGCACCTTCTTCTCAAAAGGAGATGAGTTTTCCTTTTTTCTTATTCTAGCCTATTTGTTTTCTATCGGTAAACAACGATTTTCATGCAATATATTAATGTGTATATTATTGTAACTTTTCTTGTTCAGCAACAACCACCTGTATGCCTACTGATGCTCTCTCTACCTATCGTGGAAATAACATACCATTTATTTCTGCAGGCGGCTATTTAATCTGGTGTAGGGTAGGCTGACACCAATCACATTCCCCTGAACCTCTGTAAAACGGAAGTTATCTATAAACTTATGGATAAATAATATCTAAAGCAGTAGAAATAGTTACAGTTGGCACAGATTCAGAGTTAAAACTGTAATTAAAACTATATTACTTCCAAGATTAATTACTTCAAACTTGAAATGTTTATGTACTAAATTTATTCTGACTGCTTAATATTAAATTTCTATTGCAAGGAAGATTTAACTACAATTAAATTTGAAAACTTTACTTGAACAAATATTGCTATGGTTTTTACTGTCTTGGAATGTTTCTTTAATTGTTCAGTTTGAGCAACATAATACAATATTCCCTGTAGAAGAGAACTAACATTAGTTGACAGTAAATTTCCCATGCGAAAATATTAGTTAGAATATAAATTTTCTACTTGCACAAAATCCCTCGCAGAAAGGATTTGGAAAAAAGAAAAACTGCAGAACTAGTGCACCGATTATCCAATCATAAGGCTAGAGAAATTAATTTCCAACCCTTCTACCCCTATTGTAACCAATTATCGTAGTTGACTTCCGTATAAACAGCTCTTTTCCTGTACCATTCCTACCTCGCGGACCCGTTCTTGACAAATTAGATTTTAATTTTACCTATGTTGTGACAAATCTACTTATATTTTCTCCCATTATTATTTTATTAATTAAATTTTAATTTTTAAATGTAGCAAATGTTACAATATACACCCCATGTATAATGGTTCATAAAAAAACCATTTTATTTTTTTTAATAGCAATATGTAAAGTATTGTAGGTATCTGCATACTTTCAAGAAATATATTTATTCCAAATAATAGGTCTTTTACGAAAAACAAAACTGTAAAAACATTGAAGTTGTACAAAATTAAATTAAACCCTGTGAAAAAGAATAGATACGAATATATAATCAATCTTCTGTTTCCCCTTCACCAGAAAACTTCTTTCATTTAAACTTTTGAAGTTTTCCACTAATAAGGCCGGAATTAAGGTTCTTTTAGCGATAAATATGTCTAAATTTGGTTTTTTACTTTCCTTCTTATATACAATTTATAATGCAACTAAAATCTCCCAATTTACAGTATTTATCATTACGGGCTTTAACACTTAGAGCTTTATTAATTTACGCATAATGTTATAATAAAAATCCAACAATCACGATTTAAATTAAAATTTTGATTTTAGTACGATTATGACCTTGTTAAGGTCAAATTTAAAAACATATTTTTCATTTATTAAGAAAAACCTAAAAGGGAATATTATTATGTATTTATGATAATTTTACAAGTACTTTCAAAAGTTCAGCATCTTCTGATTCTCTGCTGCTCAATTAATAATACCATTAGTTACTTTAGGTATATCTATTAGGAACTTTTTGCATATTTTAGTAATTTACCTTTAAAATATCCGCATGAAATTCTTTATGGACTAAAATATAGTACGTTTTATGGATAAATGTTTTCCATTTAAAGCAAACATTCCCAACCTTAGTCAATCACGATTCGAACATAGTTGTTCCTGTGTTCACTTCGGACATGGTTGATTATTGGCTAGTCACTATTGTAGATAATAAAAAAATAAAACATGTTTAAGACTAATTTTGAGTTATATTAACAAGCTAAACTTTGTTACTATAAACCGCCGCTAATGTGTATAGTTGTTTTGAGGTCGGATTTGTGGCGGTCTCTTCTTATAATATATGTTTAATTACATGTAATACTCAACTTATGCTCTCATTTAAAGTAATCTTCTTTAAGAGCTTTTCGCGACAGCCTGGGAAATAATCTTGAAGTCCTTACTTGTTAGAGAATTTTGTTGGGCGCTCCCAACTACTAGACGACAGATCCCAAAGTGTTCAACCTTCCAGAGATAAGCAATGTACAGAAAATTCCATTTTACCTAATATCGGAATAATAATCTACTCAGAATAATAATCTACAATGTGGTACTTTCCCAAGTTCCGTTTGGTTTCTGAAGCTGGAAATATGTGTGTAATCTTCAAGAGGCGAAGTAAATAAGGAACTAAGGCTGGGTTCTCTCTACGTCCGATAGTTCCCAGAAGGTGGAGTCACGGTTGTCTCAAAATGTGGCAGTTATTAAAGTTTCTTCATACCTCCAAATAACATATTGTTCTAAAATACAAGATGACCATAGAGTTAAGCAAATATTACGGACTAGTTATTCTGAGGTTATTTGGAGACCTTTTACAAGTCAAGATATTCTAAAGTCTGCAAGCTTCTAGAAGTCTGGTGGTCCCAGATACCAGAGGCGATACCAGATAATATGAAGTCTTGAATAGAATTCAACAGGTTGTATCTATAGAGGATTCTAGACCCAGAAGTCGTATACTCTTGAAGACCATCAATTTGTCATGAATTTGAAAATATTGTAAAATTCAAATCCGTTATGAACCAAGATAGAAATCATCTTTTATACTGTGGCAAAAGAGTCAAAGTATACCGTTTTGTCACGTTTATAACCGTTAATAATTTAGAACAATTCATAAAGTTATCTTCTGATAACCAGATAGTCTTAAAGATTACTTCGCATTTTAATGTTCATTCCACCATTAAATTATTTATGCGGCGATTAAAAGGAAATTAATGCTTTTTAATTTAAGTGTCTTATACTGCGAAGTTTCCAGGTGAGTTTTTCCTCTGAGTATTATCACTACTTCAGGATGATTTCGCTACTAGTAGGCAGGTGAAAGCGTTTACGTGTGTTATCATTCTTATAAAATGTCCACTCCTCAACCACATTACAGCTCTTTACAAAATAATGCGTTATGAAAATAATGAACTAATGAACTAAAGCGACGAATTCTAGTTAATTACTTCCTTAATACCAAGTATGACCTTTATAAAAATGCAGGGGAATATCAGGCGTATTAAATTTCGACGAGGTTCCTGGAGTAGGCGATAATTATACACTAATGAGCGCTACTGCACCCTACCGTTCATCACACACCATAGCGATATGTGCATGCATTTCTAATTTTGGCATTGATAACACTACATACTTTCAACTTGTCTCGTTCTGAAAAATTAAATTTATACCCTTCAAATTGTATTAGTGAAGTTTACAAAAACTTGTATAGCTAACCATAAACGAAATAACGCTATTTTTAATTAAACATTTTATGATATTGATAGATGGTTTTACGTAGCATTTTAATATTAATTCGTATATATTTTTAAAAACTGTACCGTTTATAGGATAATGAAAACGTAATTTTATGAATAAATCAATAACTAAATGACGAGATAAAATAAAGAATACAGTTAAATGAGGATAAATAAAAAAAAATTATTTTTGTCCATAACAAGTTTGAAGACATAATTATCCACAAAAGGTGGTAGAGACATCAGATATTGGGTGGAGTGGAAATTTTTGCTTGTATGAAATACATAGTTCAGCTATTAAGCTGGAGATGAATTCGGTACAGGTTAGAATTCCAACTGGTGCTACTACTGCTGTCTGGTGATATACAACCGAACTGTGAGTGAGGGCTGATCGCAGTATAAATATCGCATGTGCAGTATATCAGTGTTCTTGAAACACAGACAAACTGATGTTCCATTCTGTCTTAAAAAAATATAAACTAATTAATGTTTTCTCCATGCCAGGTTTACAATACATCAAATGATACGACGAGAAAAATCATTCACATAAGCTTTACAAAGTATATTCATCATTTTTTGGGTAAGTTTCCCGTTAATCCCCATCCAGACTAAAATGCCTTGTGTCTCATTGAATTTCAACAGTACTCTCAAAAATTACTGGTAAGTTTTTTATAGAATACGTTTTAATGCTTACATAAGATAAATTTCAAATCTTGTCAAGTTTGTTATTGAGATTATTTTATTTTGTAGTGGGTGTTTTAATTTATTATATATGCTACTCATTTACAAACAATATGATGTTAAGAATAGTTAGACTTTCCTAACTTGTCCATTAGTTGAGACGTAAAAGGGATTAAAGAACTTTAGTTCACAGATATTTCAACTCTTTAAAACTAGGTTTTCCGTGCCAGTTATTAGTTCTAAAAGATCTTTTTGTAATGCAGTTCAATTTTAATTTTAATAGAGAATACGTATTGAAGGATGAATAAACTTTTAGTTAGCCGCGTCACATGCTAACATGGTTCTGATCATAATCGTGTTCAAAATGAAATATTAACAAAAATTAATTTTAGAGTAGAGCACATATTTTATCACTTTTTACGTTTAAATTTTATATATATATATATATATATATATATAAAATTTAATAGATATATATATATATATATATTATATATATTATATATATATATATATATATATATATATATATATATATATCTGAACTTAATAATAATACATAATAATATTTACACTACCTACTAATTCGTAAATTTTGCTGGAAATTAAATTAAAATGTTAGATAACAAATTAATTTATTATATTCAATTCGTATGTATAAATTCAACGACTCCCAAAGATTCCCATAAATCATATTTTGTTGGAGGTTACTAGTGGCACCGTTTTAAAGAAAATCATTTTATCCTAAATTAAATCTTAAACATTCTCCGAATTTTATTTTCAACAATTCATCTCTTACTAAATTTATATTCAGTGAGCTATGCAGTAAATATTGGGCAACATAGTAGGACAGAAGTAATGGCAGTAGCTATTTAACGGAATGCCCTAAATGGGCAACAGTACGTGTGTGAGAGCGAGCCCGAGTTCTGATACATGGCCCGGACATTCCTAACCAACAAAGATACATTATCAGTTTATTAACTGGTCCCATTAATTAAAAGCGACAAATAATTTTAGTTACTTAATTTTATTACTTAGTTAACATTTATTATGAAATATTTGCCAATGGCGTAGTGTAGCGGGTACAACGATTATCGCAAGATAACCGGATCGAGCAACGTTGAGCGTGGCTGCTACTTGGATGGGTGACCGCTGAGCGATCCTGTCCTTACAAGCACCCCGCCTACCCGGTCATTGGAGGTGGTTCGAAAGTCACCTGTAATAAGCCGTTGGTCCCCAGGTTAAGTGTTAGAGAGGGCTTCTTAGTCCTAACTACAATTGTACGCCTGGTACGTTTATTGTACGCCTGGTAAAATAAAACATCTTTACTTTACTTTTACTTACTTTACCAATAAATATAAATACACAGATTCTCAGTGCTCAAACACAGTGTTCATTAGACTTCAACCTCATATAAATAACATAGTATAATATGCACAAAATAACAGTTCTCCCAAATATATCAATAATATTGATCTTTTGAGTATTTTTATTTTTATAAAGCACTGATTTCTTTTACATATTTTTTGCACGAGCTATTCAATACCTGAATTACTTATGCAAGCCATAATTAAGTATAAATTAAGTAATAAAAAGCCATTTACTTAAAAAAAAAAAAAAACAGAAAACACAGTGCGAAAAATTGTCATAAAAACTTTAAATAACTATAATATTTTATACTTTTTGTATGGATTATACTACAAAGCAGATGAATAGCCTATATAAAACTCATATCTAGGATATTGAATGTCAATATTGTTCCAAAACTAAAAATGGTATTTTGTACAGAGATAAAATACAAACCTGAATTCATAATATACCCAATTATATTGTTGTAATAATGAGCTTATTTTACTTTTTATTATTTTGATCATTTTTCATTTTTTTCTTTGATCATAAAATTGTATTATAACTCGTCTCAAATCCATACATGCTTCACTTAATTTTAGCACCTTAATGATAATAAGTTGTTTACAGATAATAATAATCGTATACGATTATTTATTAACGATAATGCTTTATCATTACATGCAAATTACAATTTCTTACGGAAAACATCTATACTGAAAACAATTAATAGTGAGATATAATCGAATGTTTAACCATTCTTTTTCAACCAGACACAAAAAAGTTTTTGAAGAAAATTTTTATCAATTTGATACCAATTACGTTTCATAACGAACCTTTAAACCTTAGCCCCATGTTATAATCGGAGCTTCGGAAGCGCGGGCGGAAGCTGACTAACCCTCTTAAAGTTTTCTGGGTAAATATATTTTATTTTACTAATTATTTATTGACTATGTTCCTATCGTCAGCAGAAAAATTTGGCATAGAACAGGCGAGGTAATACAATATAGCATAGGGTTTGAAAAATGAGGGATGGACACAACCGTCACGTTATGATCTTTGCATGAAGATTAAGTAAATTATCATAAACTTTAACAATATACTGTAAGGAGTATAATATCAGACTTTTTGCACGTTACTATTGCTATTGTACAAGTATATCTGATAACCAATCTCATAAAAAGTTGGCAATAAATATATTATCTGATATACTCGTAAAGGTAGAATCTAGTTATAAGAGAACGCCATAAAACAGTGAACACATTAAGCGTTTAGTAGGGATAGAAAACAAAATATTAAAGGGGAAAATGCTTTATTTTTATATATACCAACAATATCAGACGAGATAAACATAGATCCCACCACCTAAGCTACCGACCGTTACGTTAAGGTTAGACCTCCTACCACAGATTGGTGACCCTCACATAGACCGTAATTACTCAGTAGCCAAGTGACAGGAATTGTAGTCCTCACTTGTCACTTGGATGTATGGAAGGCTTGAATGAACGAGTGGGCACACTGTTGGTGTTTATTATTCAAAGAATTATTTTTTGGGAGCATTCCTTAAATCACTATTAAAGATTAAATAATGTAACATTCTTCTGTACAGAACGTCTTTTGTATAAAGACACAACCGTTGTTAGCTGAGCTTTAGCAAAGCCTACCATTCGTGAGGCTGGAAAAGTTTCATTCTTTATGTCTGTACGTATGCTATTTCGTACAAGAACTGACGAAATTGTGCATGAAACTTCATTTCTATGTGAAAACACTGAGTTCGATGAAGGTGCATGTCCCTCCATGGGATTTTGCTGACGGATAAATAATTGTTAACATTGGTTTCAGGGTAACCATGATGGAAAAGATAAAATAGCAGAATAAATAAATTTTAAAACAAACTCAATAAACCTATGAGAGATTCAAACACACATTATAACACATGTAGCCTGACTACCCCAACATTTGTAACATCATTTTATTGTGCCTTGGTGTGTGGAATATTGTTATTTAAATATTGATATCAAACGCCATGTAACAAAATATGTATCTATAATGTGGCAAGATATGTAAAGAAAAATTTCTTTTTTTGAACATTTAAATTTTGCATGAAATTTTATACCTACAAGAATAAGTTCTATGACGTGTAATTTTCATGGCAACGTCTATTTCGAATGATTGTCTTTCTGTATGTCCACAGAACATCTCAAAAACGGAATAAGCTATACAGATTTGCAATTTTGAATGAAATGTTAGTGAAGCCTGTTAATCCACGTTGCGTGGTGTACTTTTATCTTGTTTTATATATAGTTATTGTTTGAATAGACCAGTTATTAAGGATTCGAAAGAGCCTCATTTAGTTTGTGTCATTGTCGGCCTATCACCTGGGTGAAAACCTTTATAAAAAGGTCCTAGAGACTTGAAACTACATAGGTTCCTCTTTAAACTCTCTCTTTAAACCTTAAAAAGCACGAAACCTTTAGAAATTTAATCGTTCTAAGTGATTTTAGAACACTTCAAAACTAACTTTGCAGTGAGTTAAATTAGACACAACATTATACCTATACAAATTTAAGGACAACGTAGACTTTGCTATTTTATTATCTGAACGTTAGCGAAGCCTATCTGTCGAGGGGCTGGTATCATTTATGTCTGTCTGCATGATCCTCGAAAATAAACTGACGTACAAGACTTGAAACATTGCATGAAGCTTCATGTCTATATTAGCAGCACTGAGTTCGATGATGGTGAATGTTATCCAATGGGATTAGGCTGAGTGTTCGCGAATATCTTTAAATTTGTCCTATAAGTATCACGTTTAGGCTTTAAATATTGCAAGAAACTTAATTTATAGTTAAACAAGAAAGATTTTTATATTGGTGCATACCCAGCAATGGAATTTAACTGAGCATCATAAAAGGTTATTACTCAGTAGGCAAACACAATGTGGCTTTTGTCTCTCACTGGATGTAACAACTTATTTGCTGTATGATATAGGTATGTCTGTTCGCAGGACATTTTGAGAATGACAAGAACCAGAGATTTAAAATTTGGCATGTAACGTCAGCGAAGCCTGTTGCGTAACAAGCGGTGTGGCGTACTCTTACCTTGTGACTTAAAAGTAGTAAAGTAATGAAAGTAAATAGCAAGATATACATTTTGGACATATGAAAGCGGCTAGAATTAATAAATGTTTATAGTATAATAACAAATCTAAAAAGACTCGTTTAGGGACAACCAACAATGAAGATTCGTTTGTATTAGTTACCAGTTACAGTATTTATCTAGTTGAAAATTCAGTGAATCAACTTGTTTTGTTTTTCTAGGGTCATGATCCGTGATGATTAAGTGTAACCTTCGGTTTTTTGTTGCATATACAATACTGTATACAATTATGCTTACCACACTATTTAGTCAATAAAAATGATTTAAAAAGGAACGTTAAGTAGCTACTTTCGTTCATTTTGGGTTTATTTTAATTCTCGGAACAAAGGAAATGGGTGCAAAGTGATTCCAAAATTATACTAATTTACAACCATGTACTTTCCACAAACAGTGTTACAAATCGTTGAGTCTGAAAATCTCAAAGAATACGATGTAAAATGACACTTAAAAGTTGTTAAAATGAGCGATCTGATTATTACTCATTTATCGGCTATGCAGTGTCTGAACATTTAGTTTGATTACTTTATGAACAAGATCTTATAGCATTCAATTGGTAAAAAACAGTTGTTTACAGAACAAAGATTTAAATATAATGTTCCGGAAAAAGGCTATAAAATATTTGTTGCATCGCAATAACCGTTATGGGAAGCTCTTCTCGACAGTTGGTGTCGTCATAACAAGCGCTGGTAAAATATACGATTGTAAAACGCTGATGTTATAACCAAACTGTGAATGTGTTATGCAACATTAGTAAAACAGAGACAATTAATGTTTTATTATTACCCGTTCTTATATTTCTTATTTAACTTCTTATTTCTTTGTAGTTGACAGTGAAAACCTTCATATGTTGCTGAACGTGGTCC
Source organism: Homalodisca vitripennis (assembly GCF_021130785.1). Lineage (NCBI taxonomy): Eukaryota > Metazoa > Arthropoda > Insecta > Hemiptera > Cicadellidae > Homalodisca > Homalodisca vitripennis. The sequence goes on from NC_060210.1 coordinate 145,929,304, forward strand.
ACCTCCTTGAGTTGTTATTGTGAGTAACTTTGAATATTTCCTTTCGTACAAATTATTGGCAAACTTCCATATAGTAGTTACGCACAAGTAGATGCCGAATGGTGCTGACATACTGTTCTCCTATACATGAATGGCAGTCTCAATGGACCACCCTATGAAATGATTAATAAATGTAATGAATTGATTTAACAATCGAGATCTGCTCATCATGTGATCTGTGCTCCCTATTTCGTGATTCATTGCAAAATCCACGAAGTTGTCTAGAGATCGTATCTTAATGTTTTGGAACAATCTGAAATCTTTAAACAAGCTGAAGTTCATATGTCTGTAATTATCTAAAATGGTAGAGTGTAACAACAATGGACTCTAATATTTTTGTTATAAATATGTACCGTTTCCATTGCATGCCAACAAATATACTTTAATGTGTATTGTAAATACAGGACAATTCTCTACAATGGTAAATCCTGAACAATCAACGGGACGAAACATTTATGGGGTGACGTAAATGCATTTAAATAATTATTTAGCGTTGTTATTGGACCTCGACGTAATTGGCGTTTAGGGAATAGACATGTTTTATTACTAGTAACCTTTTATGCCTTGTTTACAGCTATAGTAATAACTCTAAACAAAACATCAGGACATTCAACATATTTCCTGATTTATGTTCGTATCCCATATAAATTATTTTCATTGAGTGTTTAACTCGAAAACTCATTATTTTAATTTAGCAAAATATTTATTTTATATTTATATTAGTGCCTATTTGTGATTAATTTGGCCATGCAATTTGTACTTTTGGAATCTATTTGTTGATGACAATTTGCTATTTTCATCTATTAAAAATGTATTACAGGATTCATTATTATATCAATTTCTTCTACTTTTAATGCCTTTTTTGAGATGTGTTCATCGTCATTGCTAAACAAATTCTCACATCTATTCTATACATATTGCATCCTTTAAATCGGAAGTTATAAAATAATGGATTGAAATTTTATATACTTGGTATAATACCTCATCTCCTCGAACAAAGACAGTTATTACCAGTCTTTGGTAATATATATATATATATATATATATATATATATATATATATATATACAATATATTATATATATATATAATTTTATAATATCTAAAGTAAATGTATTATATCCTACTATAAAATTAAGAATAAAATTAATTTGCCTGGAGGACGTGAAAAGTATTTACTTTAGTAAAAAAAATTAAATACATCTTTCCTGTCTTATATCATAAACGATAATAAAACTAGTAAATTCTGATTTGTTTAAAGAATCCAATAAACAAACAGCCTAGACAATGAGCTACTTTACAAACTCAGCTCATTGTATGGGATCCTAACGAGGCGTGTTCCTGTCTCGACGTGCATACATTATGTATGACGTTGTATATTGTTCTCGTCCTTTATAATAACAGGATTTACTCCCACTTTTTAGTCCATTAATGTGTACTGAATTTAAACACTGCATATTTTCCTATAGATTTGGTGATTTTGACAGTTGACCTATTATCAAATCTATTCTATTATTTTAACATCAGACAATAAGTTTAGGAAGCTCCAAAATTCGGTGTGTATCAGAACCTTAAATATTATCAAACTATAAATAGCAATATCATCTTGATAGTTTAAAATGTGTGTCTAGTTAAAAAATTAATTACTAGAGATTTTAACGCTGATTTTCTATGTTTTAAAGTTAATTTTCTAAGTAATTTCAATAGTAACTTTTGAAACAATCGTTTTCTCTGAAAAAATTTAAAATAATACTTTTAAAGGAATTCAAACTTGGTACATTGATTTGTATGTTAATGGAATGACTACAAAAGCCCTTCTCTTATTCCTAACTTATAAATAGCTGTGCATTCAAATATTGGGGTGTGCCTACAACTTACCTTTTTCAAAACGACACCTTTGACATAACCGTAGGAACTTACCTTTCTTTTCCACAAAAATTCTTACACTGTAAAATATAATAGGATTTTCAAATTAAACGCTGTTTTATAAACGTATTGAAAATTATTGGGAATGTAGTTACTTTTTATGTGTTTGCATGTTTATAGACAAACATACGGGTGTAAACACGTTTAGATTATTTTTCATTTTTTTCAATATCTTCATTCTGCAACAGAAGGCTGGACAATTTTAGCAGGCATACCTCCACGTTGCAATTGCAAAACCAGTTTCATCAATTTAAAAGTTTTAACAGTTTACAGCCACTATATCTTAGAGATAGCACGTTCAGTAAAGTCAAAACTTAACACATTCACGGAGAATCAAACAGTCCACAGCCATAACACAAGACATAAACATGTTATAAAACCGTTACAGCTTAGACTAACTTTGTTTGAACGTTCGCCTCACTTTGATGTGGGGCCGAAAATTTACAATAGATTACCTATGCATTTTCGAGACATTACTTGCACAAGTATATTCATAAAAAATCTACATCAATGGCTTGAGGAAAGAGCATTCTATTCTTTAGCAGAATTACTTCAATATCAATCAGAAAATTGCTGTTTTAATAATTATATTTATGATTATTTATTTAACGTTTGTATTTACCACATATTAATGTAATTTTTTGACGTGACAACGTCTTAAATTAGGTGCGGCTCGGAGTCACTCATGAAAAAGTGTAACGCCCGGTAACGTTTACGATGCCCGTCCAGTGGGTCCTCCGCACGGGATCCGCACGGGATAAAGCAGATAACTGTGGGTCCGCCCGCACGGGATAAAGCAGATAACTATGTTTATTCGTGAAAATGTGGAGTGCTTAGATTCGTCATTTACAACAAACTACAACAATAAAGGTACTGATATTTCATTATCGTAAACTATGATTGATTGATTAATTGTTAGATTGACACAAAGTTGAGAAAAACTGAGTTTATATAGTTATGTCATACTATGACAAATGTTGATAGTGTTAAGTAAATTATTAGTTTAAATCACTCTGCAATCAATCGTAATTCAGTCGATTGAGAAGAAACAGCGCGTATTGCTAGTCAAACATATAAAATAACAAATTATAACCTCTAACCTGTCATAACAGTGCGACCAAAACAAACGAACTAAACCGACCAATCCACCACGCGCGGAGTTAGAATTTAAACTGTGTTTAGCAAGAATTTCAAATTCCAATTTTAGTAAATGTTTTATTCAACTTTACCATTTACAATAACAAATTTTAATTGATTTCAAAATTATGGTACAATGTTTTAGTAAACAAAATATATTTCTATAGTTAAAATTTGTTCAATTCTAATTTTCATTCAATTCCTTATTTCCTATTGTGCAATTTAATAATATTCATATCAATAAATATTCTACCAAGAAAAAGACGTTGCCACGTAAAATCTTCGCCCGTTAAAACCGACTTTACAGGCAACCATAATGTTTTTTATTATTTAAACCAACGAATAAAATTATTAAATACATAGCCCTTAATTTAATTTTTTATGTCTCATATTTTAAATATGTTGCTTAATTTCTGATAATAATTGTTATCTGATTTTAATCCATATTTTAAGGATTTTAATAAAGTTTAGTCCTTTGAGTTACATGAGAAAGTACTAGGCATAACAGTATGATCTAATGTGACGCTTATGAATAAATAAATAAAATTAGGCGTACTCGTACGTATGCCGGAAACAGCTAAATTTATATTTGTTACATACAACATTACAGTTATAGTGGTTGGTGGAATGAATACCTACGCTTTTCTTCATGTTCTTACCAGTCTTGATTTTGAATGGGAAATATATTAAGTGTCAAAACCATTATATTTATGCAAGTACAAAATAATGCGTGAACACCGATTCAACAGTTATGTATTAGATTATGTATTTAGCTTACAAACACACAATGGAAGCTTGATTTCATCCTTAATAAATCCTGAGGTTCTGAATGACATCTTAGTGGATTTTGGAATATAAATCAAGGAGTTTGTGCAGTTTAAATATTTTCGTAACATGGATATATTAATATAAAAGTGAATAATATGAAATAAACGTTAACACTGTTACTTTTTCCGTTTACAGCTATTTATTTAAACCATATATAATATTCAGTTGATTTACAAACTGAGGCATAAACCTTATCATTTTAATAGTTTATCTATAAATTGAATTGCTATGTACGCTTACAGGACAGTATTTGAGCTGATGCCACCAAAGTTACATAGACTGGCAGAGTTGTCAAGTTGGCTGTGATTCACTTACAGTGACGTGGCAGGCCGTCCTGTCACATTGGCATTGAAGACAACGATTCTATTATGTTAAAATCTATAGAAGTTACTTGTTTCGATTAAGGTATTTCTTGTAAGGAGAGTAGAAGAGTTTTAAGTTATCTTTCACTGTATACAACAGAATAGCATTTACTCAGATTTTATCTCATGTGTAGTAAAATAATCATGTATCTTATATATCAGCAAAGACTTTGATTCCTTTATCAGTGCAGGTATATTATTTAGTTTAAGTTATTTTTCTGAACAAAAACGAGAAAATTTCATCGGTTCTGTATGTTTTGGTGAGCTGAATCTATTGTTTACCATCTCCGAAAAGGGTAGCGAAACAAATAATATACGAAAAAACATAAAGGTTTTACAGTTTTCACTTTAAAGCATATACTTTATTAACTAGATGTATTTTTAAGAGATTCTATAACTCTATAAAATGAACGACAAAACTTTCCTATTAATTTATTACAAAAACCATCAGTTTTTATAAGAGGCTTCGCAAGCAATTTACGAACTTTAGGTACGTTTTGCACCTGTATGAGCACTTCTGGTTTGAGTGAATTATATTTCCGACGCCAATATTAAGTGTGTCTTGTTGCCATGATCTTGAAAATACGCTAAAAAGTAAATATAAATTTATGAACATTTTAATTTACTCTGCTCCTAGTATGTTTTATTCCATACATGATTTTGTCCCGATGAAGAAAATATATATCACAGATCAGGGAAGCCTACTTCTTTCAAAACTAAAATGTTTACAGCACTATACATGTAAACAAATTGAAAATGGGAGTTTTTGCTGATTTAAAGACCAGTGGGGCGTAGCCCGGAGGGATATTCAAAACAAGAATAGGCCTATATGTATCCCAGGAACCGTAGAATGTCCATGTAAAATTTCAGTACACTCGGGTGAGTAGTATACGAGTGAAAATAAAACAATTTAACAAGGAGACTTTTGCATTTATAATATTATTAGGATGTTCAAAGAGTGTCAAAAAACGTGAGAAAGTCCACCTTATAACTCTCTATATTCGGAATTTAAGGGTTTCACTAAAAATATCCTTTAGCAAGTTTACATTAGATACAGTTTATGAAATAAAGATTGACTAAAATTTTTATTTATCCTTGTATAATATTACAATATTACAAAATAAATATTATAACCTTACAAACCTAAACCGCCACAATAACTGGTAGTATAGCAAGCTGTTTGGCAGTTTTTTATTAGCATTTCTGTACTGTTGTTTGAAAGTATGACTTTGAATTATATAACATATGAACAAAGTTAGACCTCAAACTCTTTTAACTTCTTATTTTTGTCTTAGAACTCTATGAGTTGTATCATAAAAAAATATGAATATTACATAACTTTAAAACACCTTTGGACTTGTATAATACTTATACTTATAGTTACAAACTTTATGAATTTTTTGTTTATGAATGAATTTTTATGATGTAGAAAAGATGAGTTAGTTTTAAACCTATTATAATTAAATGCATATTAAGTTCACAATTCTTAGATTTCTATTTGCTAAAAGCAAATAGAAATTAAAATTTTAAATAAACTTAAAAATTATCATTTTTTATTAGCACAGTAGAACAGATATGTCTTGTGTATAAAACAATGCAATAACACAAAGATCAAAAACACCGAAATAATACGTCTTATAATTCCGTGAAATAATCTAATGAACTATATACATTATTTAACACTCTGTAAAATCTCTGTAACAATGCGATTTCTATTTAAAGGTTAAAGAGCCTATTGAAGGGTAAACCTTATAGTAACCCTTTACCCAGCCGTTTATCAAAAGGGTTTAGTGTCAGAATGTTTAATAATAGCTGAAACTGATTAAAATAGTTTTGGACAAAATACGTAAGGTAGACGGACTTTCTACAATATCCACGGTTATATTTACAAACTGTATAGAAGATTGTGTAGAAGACTTATTTTTATATTACACGATTATTTAATTGTAACAGTACTAATTTGGAACAGCAACATTTAATACATGCAATGTATTACGTATATAGAACTTTATAAATAAAATTGAATTTCGTTATCAAAACAAACTTTTATCGATATCAACGTGGTAAACGAAAGGTAGAACAAATGTTATTTTGAGTACTTATATAATGAAATGTCCGTTAACAACGGTCTTGCACGTAACTTTAGAATGTTCTCATGAAATGACAAGCCACAAATATTCTGTCACCGTTACAATCAAGTTATTACTAAATTAATTAGTTTGCTTTACCAGACACTGCATAATATTATTGCGCAATTATATTACTGAAGTAATATATCAAAACTATAGATATTTTATGGATTTTTATATCGAAATGTCAGTATTTTGTTATTGGTGTACGCACATGCAGAGTCCACAACGCAAATAATTCTATTATGCAGATGTATAGCTCTTGTAATAATGATTACTATATGTTATTATGATAATTTTCACAGTAATAAAATGTTATAGCATGGGAAATAAAACATTATTTCATTTTATTTTAGGGTTTACTACGGAATTTTACTTTTTTCCTAAACTAGTAAAGCAAGAAGTTCTTCGCATGAATGTATTATTATTTATTTATGTTAATTATTTTTAGAGCATGAATCATGAATCAATGCTAAATCATTAATAGGTTGAAGTTTCTAGATTTCTGTTGTGAGTTAGGTCCTGAGATTCCCAAACTCAATACTAGAATCTTCTGAGGGAAATAATATAAATTCTTTTGTTGTATAGGGAATTTTGAGTCTTCTTCACAAAAATTAATGAGTAGTAAAATAGTAAATTAACGAAACTAACAAGGTTTTAAATGACACGTACAATTAAAAACAAATTTAAATGCATAATAACGAAGTATATTAGCATAGTAAAATTTTAATAGATCACATAGTAAAGAGGTGAAAGTAAGTATGATATAAAAATTAAAAACATAATACAAATGGAACTAAAAATTGCTATCATCTAACTATTGACAGACTATATTTAAAACTTAATATGATCTATGTATATCTACAGTCTTGTAATTTAAGATTACCTTTTTCACAGTGTTTGATTGTTTGGGCCCATATTTCACTGATAAGATATAAATACTAAAACCATCGAGAATTTGATTACATTACTTAGTTTTCAATCTTTCCCATGTTGAAAGGTATCGGTCACTAGAGTTCTGAAAACTGAGTTCTTGTAATCTAGAAGACATCTATCGCCATCCTTTGTGAGCTTCAAGCATAACAAGATATACTAAATATAATAATTGGCTGAGTGTTAACAAACGTATGACTCGTGGGGCTGGAAAATTGTATTTCTATCGTCTGTCTGTCTATCTGTTCGTCTGTCCGCACGATATCTCTGTTGAAATTTATTAAAATTTGTTAAAAGTTAACAATAATTGGTCATACATCACAGATCTTTCAACAAAATTCATTGATTCAAAGAAGCTCCTAAACTCATTCAGTACCGTTAAAATAAGTTTAACATAAAGCAGTAGTAAAAATATTCACTAAGGACTTCGAACTGTTTTTTAAAGTTCATTTGACTAGTTGTATTACATTTACTGAGAAATGCATTTACATAAAGTGGTCTGTATCGTAGACTTCTCTTTTGTAAGAAACCGTTTGAAAGTTAAATTAGTGTAAAGCTTATCCAAGGAGATCATTATACTAAAAGTTTTCGTTAACTAAAACTGGAGTTCGTAGAACTATTAAAGCTTTTTTGCATGGATCATCAAAGCTTCTTGCTTTACTGAACTCTCAAAATTTAATTGTAAACCGTAATAATATTATTTTGGAACAGTAAAATTAGGTACATTAAAAACGAAAACGACACTTTAACTTAGTAGTTTTCCATATACTTTAGAAAATATATTAATTTGTGTGTAATAAACATTACACGCATACAATACAATAACTTACATAATTAGAAACATATGTAATAGCAGTTGCTCTAGACAGATGGTGCAAAGCAAAACATTTACTCTGTATTTGTATTGCAGATTATCGTCCATTAACAACACTGGTCCACTCACAATGGCTGTAAAATCATAATTGCTAGCCATATCATCAAATTAATGACAGGTCCCAAATAACTTGCCGCTCTTACAATATTAAATTATCGTTAAATTAATTATACATCAGAGTATGCATGATATTAATGTTAAATCATTAAAGCATCAGCATACAACTCATGGAACTGGTAAAATCCATTTCTCTCTATCTGTGTGTCCATGCCGCTCCATGGAATTTGGCTGAGCGTTTTACGAATAGTTTTACATTGCTCCTATGGATAACCATGATGGCAAAGATAAATAACATACTAAATAAAGTTTTAAACAAAAGGAACCAAATTAGTTGAGATTTCAACATGTGATTTATATTGGCTGAGCTTTAGTGAAGCGAATCAGTCGTGGGGCTAGAAAATTGTCATTTTGTATACCTTTCTATCTGGCGATCTCGAAAACGATCTGTCCAATAGAATTGATATTTTGCTTCAAGTTTCATTTGTATATTATCAACAATGAGTTCGATCTTAATGCATGTCACTCCATGGGATTTGACCGTGCATTAGCTAATACTGAACTTTGGTCTTGAGAAACCATGATGGAAACGAGGAAAAGCAGTATAAATACAGGTAAACATCATTTGATTTTTCATTGAGTAAAAATAAAAAGAGTGGAAAGTTAATGTTAATACTCGTGGCGAATTGATATCAGCATTGTAGTACTATCCTTAACTCACCGGGACTTTATTAAATTAAAGCTTATTAAATTTCCTAAAAATTCATACAATAACTTGGGATATCGTGCAACGAGTAAGCCAATCGAGCTTGCTGAAAAGACGGCGTTTGTTACTCTTCGGCGACTTCAAGAGGAAACCCTCAGCATTAATCTTATAATATTGTTGGATAGTATGTCCCATTGCATAAATATCAATATATAAAGTCCTTTCAATTATTCTTCTTATAAGAGTACTCTTCAAGAAACTACAACTCTTGAAGAACTTTTAAGTAAAAATAGTTTAGGGGTTTTCTAATTAACATAAAATAATATTGAAAAACTTAACAGTATTTGAATCTGAGTTAATCAAATCTTTAAAATTAATTCTAATATCCAATAATATATCAAATAAAGATGTCAAATTCTTTAAGATTTAACACTTATCGTATGGAGCTAACATCGAGTTAGCCACAACAACAGCTGTATATGAAATAAGAGTAAAACGATATTTAAATGAATTTAATACAATTAAAATCTAACAACCATTATTTTTACTGTAACCATTATTCCGTTACGACAAACAGTATTGCTTTATATGCTTTTAAGCTGAATAAGTAAGTAAAAGTAATTTAAAGTATGATGTATAATTCATTTTAATCTTGCTTCAAGTAATATATTTGATTTATATTTTCCGATTCATATATTATGGATTAAATTAAGTAATCATCCTGTAAACCATTTAAATAGATAATGAATACTTAAGTGGTCCTATATTTATTGAGGTCAGCAAATAGTTGAGTCGCCTTTCCTTGTCACTTAGTCAATATACATTAGGCTAATACGTGTGGGGATTGAAGCTCAACCAAGTGAACTGTATGACCGACAGTTTCCTTGTTAATAACAGACAAGCTTATCAACTTTAAACTATAGATTAAACATCAGCAGATATTAGGGAATAAAAAAATTACACGTATCACCATTATGGTTATTGTACCTCACATCATATTCTACAAAGAAGGCATTCGAGAATCAACTAAGATTGTACGCAACTTCATTATTGTACGAACAATGTAAGTGAACAATCTACTTCACTTATTTACACGTTTTACTCATCTTTAATGAAAAAACAACCTAAGGAATAGCAATAAAGTTTGTAAAAATCAAATTCTTTAAACATTATGGCTGTAGCTGTGATAAGATGTAATGCTGCTTTTTTAGTTATAGAGTGATTTTGGCAACATTGATTCTAAATCAATTACCCATGTCGCTTATAGTGTAAATATTAAAATGTAAAATTTTGCATCCAACTACTCTAAGTGGTATGTTCTATTAAAACGTTTTCTTATGGTAAATCAATAAAAAATTTTAGTTTCTAACCTTTTTTAGCAAAGTAAAGATTACAGAGAAGATTACTCTTCATCGATTTTACCCAATATAACGATTTCTCTTAAAAAGGTCATCTTTATTTACTGGTCACAGAATTAAAAGAAGTGACAAAATATTTATTTATGCGATGTAATAACGCAAGACTGTAAAACTGTATCTTACATTTTAATTCAACAAAAATAATTATTTATGAGTTGTAAGTAGGTATTTGCGTGTTCAGAAAATAAGCAGGCTATGTATTGTTTAAAGTTCTTTCTAACATAAAATTTCAGTGTGTATTTAGTTAATTTTCAGTTATAATATCTCAAATCAATCATGTAGGCTAAATTGGTGACAAAATACTTTAAAATATCGTTCTTGTAATGTTCAAAGCAACCTTATGTTACATCGCACCGTGTTACTATTTGAAATTCAATAGACGCTAAAATGTTTGAAGTTCGGTGTCTGTAATGTTTATTTAACATTTGAAAAGAAACATTCTAGAGCTATGAATTGAACAACAAGTTATCTACATTTAGTTCACAAATTCACATTTTATGTAAAAAAAGATTACTGAAATATATTTCCTAAATTCTTAAAAAATTCTTTTCCTCTGATCTAACAACATTTATATCAAACTGAGGATCAACCCACTTATCCATGGACGTAGCATGTGATCATTTTATTTCAAAGCCTCATAATACTTCGTAAAGAATTTTTTTAAACGAAATCAAATTTATATTAAGTAAATTTAAACCTAAAGTTAAAAACTTTTTGATTACTCAGTGATTAAAAAATGTTTTCTGTAGTATTGTGTTATTACTAAACAATTAATTTCTATATATTTCTTTGCTGAGAAAGTCTCATAGTTGTATAAAGTAATGTTTAAAACGTTCATGAATATTTAAATTATACCCATTTGAAACATTCAGTGCCAAGTATATATATTTTTATATAATGATTATCCCTATGAATGTTATGTTGTAAACCTTTTTACAAAAACTGTTTTTTTTTTTTTTTTTTTTTTTTTTTTTTTTTTTTTTTTTTTTTTTTTTTTTGCTTGGCACTAGATCGAAATAGAAATTTCATTTTAGTTTAGGTACCGTTAATATTAAATTAGAAAAAATAATGGTTTTTTTATTTAGAACTATATGTTAAACAAACTTTGCTAAATTTATTTCCAAACATGTCATAAAACGTCGCGTTGCGATAAACTGTTATTAACACCTCTCGACAGTCGGAGTAGTAATAACATAAACTAATTTATTTCGTATAATAAACCACTACACTGATAAAATATTATAATGCAAAGTTAATCCATTTTTCTTCCGTCTAGAGAAATTAATAATTTACCATTATATACTTTTTAAAGTATACTGTACACATCATCAGTATATATTTTATTATTATTGGAATTCACAAAATACAAAGTACACAAAGTACACCTGTGAAATACTGGGGAATATATTGTGGAAAGAAGTTTTGCAAATATATTGCCTCATGTTAAATGTTTAAGAAAACAGAGTCGGTGGCAGGGATTGAGTGAAGTGGTGCCGCGAGCCGGGTCGAACGTGACGGCAATGTTGAGTGTTGCGTAAGTAAAGGTGAGTCACATCTTCAGTACACCACGCCGTTAGTCATTAGATTTTGTTACTTAAAATTGTCTTTTAAGTAACAATGACATGTTTTAGTCTTAAATAATTAGTTTTATAACTTTCAATGTAGCTAAATAGACACAAAAACAAATAATTAGTCAATTCCTTCCAAAGGTTATACGATCAAGATTATCGCTCTAAAAATAATTAACATAAATAAATAATACATTCATTTTTATGTTCAAAACGCCTCATTTTCTTAAACTATATAACAAAAATCACAATTTTAAATTTATAAAATAATTTTTTTTACTTTCACTTCCCAAAACAGTTTCACATTTTTATCATAAGCCGTTTTTATTTGAGCCCGATTACAAAATGTCACATATTGCCAACTTTAAATGCCAGTAAATTCATGAATAAAGGGTAAAAAATAAAAAACTATTCTGTCTTAAACTAAGCTATCTTTAAGAGCTATGAATTTTACAGAAAATATATTAAAATTCCAAAAAGATTATTGTACCACCTTAACATTTCTGACGTTACTGTAGGCTATAAACCGCATTAAATAATAAATTTCAGAATTTTTTTGCGATTCCATTTAGTTAAATATTTTACAATTCATTCACAAGGTAATTTTTCTATCTAAATATTTCTGTGACTGATTGTTCTGTGACCATATTTACATTCATAGTATGTAACATACATATAGAACATTTAGCTTTGAGCAGACAACTGCAGTGATGCTGGTTGCCTTTCTTGTATTTTAAATTCAATTCTTGAGTGATTGATTTTGGCACAATTCACATTATTTAAATGTAAATAAATAGAAATGATAATATTATTTGTTTATTTTTTATTATATTCACTCAACTTTGATAACTTTTTTGAGATGACTAGCCCGGTAAAACATAAGTTTCGATGATTCATGTGAACGATTTTAAGATATTTTTCAATATTGCCTTACTAGTTTTCGGCAAAGATTGAAATAATGATACAAATACATTTTTATTGACGTACAGAAAATGTTTTTGTATTACTGCCATGTTCAACAACAATACTCCTTATATAACACTTATAATTACAGAGTCAAAAAAAGTTCAAAACAAATTTATATAGAAATTTGAATAGCTTACCAAGTAATAAAAGAAAGTATGAATATAACAAACAACAGAATTGAAAATAAACAAAATCTTGCTGTTTCTTTATATTTTTTTTATTTCCTGCAGACTAGGATAACAAATTATATATGCAAATCGATGGTAAGATAAAGAAAGTTCTCTCTGAACGGTATTTTTCTATAACCCTGACTGTTTTAAAAATACCAAACTAAAATGTACAACATAACAATGTTTTTTACAATTACCAAAGAATTGGAGTGTGGATAATTAAATCGAAAAAGATACATTTAATACGATCATGTCATACTCCTTTCTGTAGAATATTCGTATTTATCCATAAAAAAATGTGTGTTTCCGTAGAAAAAACATTTACAGATTCATATACTTCTTTTCATCTCATAATATTGCAATTCATAATAACCAAGAGTATATAGGATATTTACAAAGGACGTCCATTCGGTCTCCGTTTGGAATAATATTAAGATAATTTTGGTTACAAAAAGCTCTATAAGGTACCATTTTACGAAGAGCGGAAAAATAGAAAAATAATATCATACAACGAGGGGTGATATGAATTTGAAGTTTAATTTTTGTCTTATAATTAGGGTGATAAGGATTTTAAGATTACAGTATATCCATCAAAGGGAGTACCTTTTATTCACGACAAATTAACTTTCATTAGGAAAATAAATTGTAATACACTTTATTTTTTAATTATATTTTACTACAATTACAATTCATTTAAGTCATAAATGGATAAAAAAATGTCATTCACTGGAGGTATAAATCGTGTAAACTCTGTAAAAACTCCCATTTGTCCCTTTAGCCGTTTTTCTTGAAGCCTGATAAACTTGCCTGAATATCATATTTTTAAAATCTGTAATTGGTATTGGAGTTATTAAAAAATCATTTACACTTTTTCTGTATCAATAAAGTTATTTCAATAGGCTACAACTTTATAATATAAATATATTTTCTGAAAAATCTGTTGCACTGCCTTAACTTGGTATCTCATTTAAAAATAACAATCCTGAAATAATCTATATAAGTGTGCCATTTTATAGTGGTCTTAATATAGTGTTCACCAAAACGAAGACTAGCTTTTTAAATTAATGGGTTAAAATGTGTATGCTTAATATGGACTAAATATCTATGTTACTGGATCACCTGGAAATTATCTGTGTATGCCTAAAATTATCAGCATATTTGTAATTTTCCAATGTTAAAAACTATAAATCGCACAGAAGCACGGACAGTCAGGATTCTTAGGTGAGAGCTTCACTAACGAGTCTGTATCGAGTGAAGCGCTTTGTTTCACGTAATGATCATCGGTCGTATTGATTTTAAAAGGTTTGATTTAAATTAGGTTTAATATTATCTGAATCTGTTTAAAGTCAGCTTTAATACATTTTATTTATATTGTAATCTGTATAAATACAATGGCTTAGATATTTGTATCTGATGATTTAAAACATACATCAATCCAATATAATGCACTAGTTTGCTAAGAAAAGTACATATAAAATTAAAATAGTCCAACACAATTGAGTGCAGCTAATTCAAATTGCACAATATGGATAGAGTTACCTATTTACCATTAAGTTTAATACATTATAAAGATACCATACTATTTTATAAAATATACCTTAACTTTTAGCAGCAGAAAAAAGATTTGTACAAAGGTCTGACTTTTCGTTAATTGGATTCGAACTTCAAAGCAGAGTCAGAGAGCTGGGCTATACTGATTCCTCAATCAGTACAGATTTTTGAGGGTGTATACAGAGTAGACGTTATAATTTCATGAACATACACTGCAGGTATAGTTTAAAAAGAAATTTCTAGCTAATAGCATATTTTCTTTTGCACTAATTATTCCTTTTTCATGAGTCATAATGTTAGCAAAACGTAGTCTTATGGCTCATGATTGATACAGTTAACAAATATGAATCTCATATTGTATGTACAAGAAATTATTTTGAAAGGTTTCGTCAGAGAATTTGCGAAATCTTCCGCGGAAAATTATTTAAATTCTAATGATAAATGCAACAATGTAAGCCTGCCGACAACTGTTTCTTACATTTCACCTGTAATCTTAAAAATCGTTAAGACCGTGTTTTAATTTTATCAGATACTAAGGCAAGCCTAGTAAGTTTTATTACAATTCTATATATATATACTTTAAATTTGTATACATGGCAATAGCCTTATTTAATTTCAATAAACATTGAATCGCAAAAAGTACTTACATATATATATATATATATATACAGGGTGACCATTAAGTCTTAGGACGACTTTATAACTTTAAAACGACAAGAGATTTCGCAACAAAATTTGGTATACAGTTACTGGAAATTGTAAGCTACTTTTCTGTGTACATGGTGTTCGGATTTCACCTTTGGGGGACGGCCCGTCGGGGGTTATAAGAAAATCTTTAATGACAGCCTATGTTGAGTTGTATATCATTTTAAATGTCTACTTGAACTGAAAACAATGCCGCAAACCGGACTTCAAAAGGTTGATCCAGTCGGAAGAAATCGCTGTTCTAAGTTTAAAAAATTGTTTAATACCATTATTACATAAGAAATAACTAATACTTTAGCTGTTAGAAGTTAAGGGGAATACTTACTGAAAGTCTTTCAAAGTAGGTGTTCAAAATGTTCACCATCGGTTGTCTGGCAATGTGCTAACCTGTTATAAAAGCCGGCTACTGCATTTTGTATGTATTCTCGTAAAATAGCTTGAGCTTCATGTGATATCCTATGTCTGAGTTCGTTCAGATCTGTAGGCTGAGTTCGATACACTTTGTCCTTGATGTAGCCCCATAGGAAGTAGTCAAGCGGAGTTAGGTCAGGGGAACGAGCCGGCCACTCAATCGCATCACGTCTTCCAATCCACAGGTGTGGGAATACTGCATCTAAGTATTGCCTTACCTGAACACCATAGTGTGGCGGTGCTCCGTCTTGTTGGAAAAAACATATTTGGAAGTAAGCGCCCAGAGTAGCTTGTGAAGCAGGAACAATCTCATTTTGGAGCGTATCATGATACTTATTGGCATTTAAATTTCCATCGATGAACAATGGTCCTATAATTGAATTACGTACGATACCTGCCCATACCTGCCCATACGTTTAATTTTTGGGGATGTTGTGTGTGACACTCACTCATCCAGTGTAGGTTAACTTTATCCCAATACCGGCAGTTATGCCTGTTAACATGGCCATTCAACATAAAAGTCGACTCATCTGAGAATACAATACCGTCTAAAAGTATTTGGTTTTGGTCAATGTTATTCATCGGAATTTCACTGAATTCCATCCGGCGATCAAAATCATCTTCGCTTAGTTCCTGCAGCAGGGTAACACAGTATGCTTTGAAACCAGACTTCTTTAATAATTTGCGAACTGATTCACTACCTATTCCATGAGATTGTGCTGCTGATCTAACCGATTCGTTTGGATTTTCACTAAGTATTCCTCTTAACTTCTAACAGCTAAAGTATTAGTTATTTCTTATGTAATAATGGTATTAAACATTTTTTAAACTTAGAACAGCGATTTCTTCCGACTGGATCAACCTTTTGAAGTCCGGTTTGCGGCATTGTTTTCAGTTCAAGTAGACATTTAAAATTATATACAACTCAACATAGGCTGTCATTAAAGATTTTCTTATAACCCCCGACGGGCCGTCCCCCAAAGGTGAAACCCGACCACTATGTACACGGAAAAGTAGCTTACAATTTCGAGTTACGGTATACAAAATTTGGTTATGATATCTCTTGTCGTTTTAAAGTTATAAAGTCGTCCTAAGACTTAATGGTCACCCTGTATATATATAACTGAATGATAATGCTATTGAACACACTTTTTACATCTTGTATTAGGATTGTAAATTGATGTCCCACAATGAGAATAACAGTTTGGAAATATGTAAGCAAACAAACTATAGAACATACATGTTACGCTAAAAAAGTTTTTACAGCCAAATCAGAAAATCTTGATCCTCCAGTTTATGGAAATTAGGGCAATACCATGGATTTCTGGCGACTGAGCCTAGGAACTCGTACTAGCATCAATGAGTTATTTTTGAAGTAAATAAAAGATGAAGAATTCAAAGCTAATCTAAAAAGAGATTAGATCGTTTAAAACGTAATTTTACAGCTTTTATTTTGTATTACTAAACGACGGCAAATGTACGAAAATTCTCCTGTTGCCTTGACATACGAGAAATCTTAATAGAATTTGTTTTTCCAAACCAAATTATTGGCTATAATAAAAATTATAATGATATAATGTTAAACTTTTGATAGCTGCATGTTAGTAATTATATAACTGCATGTTATATTGATTGAAATATTTTAAGAATTACTTTTGGCTAATACTGATTTAAAAACTTTAAAAATAATGAAAATATAGGTTACTCTTGTGTCATCGCAATCATGTTATTATAAATCAACTTGCATTTTTATAAAGGTGCATTTTCAAGAGAAGGATAAAATATAATCCGGAAAGAAGTTTATTGCCTCTATTAAGTGTTTAAAAAAACAGAGTCACTCGCAGGGATTGAGAGAAGTGACGCCGCTGGCCGAGTAGAACGTGATGCGAATGTTCCATTATGTAAAGGTGTCTTACATCTCTAGTACACCCTTAGTCTTTCATTTTTAGCTCATTCTTATAACATTAACATAGATGAATATAACAAGGAGTTGTAATAAGCATATGCAAAAATAACACGCAACAAGAGATAAATAATCAAAAACTTTAAAATAAAACAATTAACAACATTCTTAAATATATATATTTGCAAATAAACACTATTCAAAGTATTTTGGTAAGTTTGTTTATATAACTTAAAACAGCGATGACAATTTATATTTTTACATTGATAACTATGAGAAACTTATATAGTTTTTTTATAATTTGTGGTTTATTGAGTTATAACTCTATAACAACGGCTCATTAGATAACAGGTTTTCATTGTGAAAACGTTTGGATTATTATTTATTCTATCAGGATTTTATACTCGTTTAAAGCATTATATGATTATTGATCCTTGTTCTACCCTATATATTTATCTTAAGATATTTCAGAATATACACATATCCACATCTAGTTAGTTACTCCAAGCTATTTTAACCAGGAGGCGTATCCTGTGTTTTCCTGCTAAAGAACGTCTTATCTCAATGGAAGAAAAAAGAAGTAATATGGAAGTTCAAGTATCTTAAGGTGTTGTAAGCGATGGAGACTAAAATATTTCTATCTAATAAAAACAATTCTTATCGGCATGACCTACGATCTGGCGATGGAGGTGACCAACCCGGAAACACCTCAAGGAATTCCTCCCAGCAACAGCTCTCTTCGTGCGGCATTCGGTCTGCAAATGCTTCAGCAGCAGCATGACGATGCCAGCGAAGAGGAGGACCTGTCACTGAAAAAAATGAAAGCTCTTTTGAAGGAGATGGCCAAGGCTCTCCTTACTCAGAGGAACGTGAACAAGGCGATTAAGGATGGAATTCCGAAACTCGATGATTTCCTTGGTGAAATCGAGGAATGCCGGAAGATCAGGCTGAAGGCGGTGAAGCAGGAGCGCGACATCATGAACCGTGTCATATCTGATTCACCTCAAGCTCAAGCTTATCTGGCTGAGTCTCAGACCCAAGCCAGAAAGCGAGTAAAGCGGCAGAGAGGTTCTTCGCCGGGAAGCCCTGAGCTTAGGGAATTGGATCCAGCGCCGAATCCAGTCTTCTTCTCTGCTTCCACACAGACTGAGGACGTTCCGGCTGCTGATTTAGTTTCCGCTCCTGTAGGGGTTCCTGCACCAGCAGCTGCTCTAATCCCAGCGTCAATCCCATCGACATCTCTCAACTCGCAGGGGCCCGCTCCGCAAACACCTTTGGGGAACTGGGAGAGACGCCTGTCAAAAAAGGAGAGGAGACAGCTAAAGCGCGCCGAGGCTGCCTCAAAAAAGACGCCTGCAAAAGGGAAGAAGAAAGTCCAAGTCACTGAACCGGTTAAGGAGACCCCTAGCAAAACTTCCAGGAAGCCTTCACGACCCAGGCTCAAGAAGCCTAGGCCTGAGGCGATTTTGATCAAACCCTTAGGGGGGCGATCTTTCGCCGATGTCCTAGGACAGATTAAAACCCAGGCGAAACCGGAAGAGACGGAGACTACAATCAAGTCCATCCGACGAACCCAGAACGGGGATGTTCTCCTCGAACTGGGAAAATCGAGGGACAAGGACGGTTTTGCTGCTTCCCTCAAAACCGCTCTTGGTGACAAAGGCTCTATTCGAACCCTTCAACCGAGATGTTCAGTGGAGATCCGAGACCTAGACGCTCTATCTACAGAGGACGAGGTGATCAAAGCGTTAAAGAAGGCGCTTCCAGAACTACCGGGAGAAGCGGGAGGTCTCAAGGTCTGGTTGACAAAACCAAATCGGAGCCAGCAGCGTATGGCAATTGCTGAATTGGGCGAAAAGCACGCTAATAAGCTGCTTAGCCTCCAGCACCTGAGAGTCGGATGGGTGAGTTGCAGGCTCAAACAAAGGGTCATCGTGCAAAGATGCTACCGGTGCCTAGCGTTCGGTCACTCTTCCCGTACCTACAGAGGGCCCGACCGAAGTTTCAACTGCCTCCGGTGCGGAGACCAAGGCCACAAGAAGAAAGACTGCACCTCGAGCCTCTCCTGTTTCCTCTGTAAGGAGACAGGTTCTGCTGGGAATGCTCTTGGTCACTTACCTGGTTCTGGTCAGTGCGGTGTTTTTAGATCCGCACTCGAACAGGCAAAAGGCAGAGGCCAATAATCCGCATCCTACAGGCCAATCTTCAAAGATCCTGGGGGGCTGATAATCTTCTAAATCAGCTCGCCCGAGAACTCGGTGTCGACGCGCTCCTAGTCAGCGAGCAGTATCGGGACAGGGACCCAGGCATTTGGATCCCAGACAGTCTAGGTACTGCAGCTTTCTGGGCCCGGAACTCACAAGAAGTTATGGTGCGGAGTCACGGACGTGGCCGAGGATTCGTCTGGATAAGGTGTAGGGATGTAACTTTCTTCAGTTCCTACCTCACCCCAAACGAGGCCATCCAAGACTTCCGCGACAAGATAGATCGTTTGGAGGAGAGCGTGCTCGGCACCACTGGGCACGTTGTCGTTGGCGGTGATTTCAACGCGAGGGCCGTCGAGTGGGGTATGCCCTCTACCAACTCCCGGGGGAAATACATCTTGGACTTCATCGCCAGGGCCGGGCTCGTCGTCCTCAACCAGGGCGACACGCCTACTTTCAGGCGCCCCGGGCAGAGAGGCACGATTCCTGACGTAACCTTCGCGTCTGAGTCTCTTCTTTCGAGGATCTCTGGCTGGAGGGTGGTAGAGGATTACACGGGTAGTGACCACCAGTACATTGTTTTTGATCTGCATGATTTAAACCGTAGAGTTTCCGCATCCCGGGATGTGCCACGCCGATGGAACACCAATAAACTGGACGTGGTCAAGTTCACCGAGGTTATATCTCGGGGAGCGCAGGCGAATCCTGGTGAGGCTGGCGCCGAGGCTTTAGTAACATCCACGATGGAACTTTTTGTCTCGGCCTGTGACCGGTCTATGCCGCGAAAGAAACTCCGCCGTGGCAAGCAACCCGTCTACTGGTGGACTGAAGAGATTGCGGAGCTCAGAAGAACATGCCTTAGAGCAAAACGTGCCGCCACTAGAGCGAGAATTCCTGCAGATAGAGTTCGTAAGTCGGATGTCTACAAAACTGCGAGAAAGTCTCTCCGCCGAGCTATCAACAGGAGCAAGGCGAATAGCTGGAGGAAACTTCGGGGACGACGTCGATTCCGATCCTTGGGGTTTGGGTTACAAAGTTGTGACCCAGAAACTCGGCGCCCGCTCTCCACCCTCCATCATGGAGGGCGCCACCATGGAGAGGATCGTCACTGCTCTGTTTCCTGTACATCCACAGCGACCACTAGTTGACTTCGAACGGGTGGAGAGCGTTCCGCTTTTTACTATTGAGGAGTTGGAAACCTCCGTTCTCACCCTGAAAAGCAACAAGGCTCCCGGCCCGGACGGGATTCCCAGCGAGGCTCTGAAGAAGATTTTCACCATCAATCCCGGGTTGTTGCTGAGAATGTACAATGCCTGCTTGGTTGAAGGAGTGTTTCCATCTCCCTGGAAAACCGCCAGGCTGGTGCTTATTAGCAAGGGAAAAGGTGATCCAGAGCTGCCGTCGTACTACAGACCTCTCTGCATGCTGGACACGGCTGGAAAACTTTTTGAAAAATTAATCCCGTTTCCCGCCCTGATTTCTGCCGTGGTAGCTGTCGGGGACCTATGCCTCGTCAGTACGGTTTCAGAAAGGGACGATCAACAATCGACGCGATTACGGAAGTACATAAAGCAGTTGAAAGAGCCGAGAGCCACAACCATTTTCTCCCGCCGAGTAGTGCTTCTTGTTACGCTTGATGTCAAGAATGCCTTCAACTCGGCGAGATGGGTCGATATGTTGGATGCACTTCGTGACACCTTCCGAATTCCAACGTATCTGTTGCGGCTCATCGAGGACTACCTCCGTTCTAGGCGTCTGATATATGACACTCGAGACGGAGCGCGGACGGTGGAAGTCACCTCTGGTGCCGCGCAGGGTTCAATACTCGGGCCCGGATCTCTGGAATATCGCTTATGACAGCCTCCTGAGATCCGAGATGCCAGAGGAAACCGTCTTGGTTGGGTACGCCGCCGATGACGTTGCGGCTCTCATCGCCCGCACGCAACGTTGAGGCTGGCCCAGCTAAAGTTGAACCAGGTCATGCGAGTGGTCAACGCCTGGATGTCCGATCACGGTCTTTCGCTTGCTCTGAGCAAGACGGAGATCGTGATTCTCACAAAGAAAAGAATTGACACCGTAGTCCCGCTGCGAGTGGGAAGGGAAGTGGTCCAGTCAACGCGTGCCGCCAAGTACCTCGGAGTCATGGTGGACAATAAGTTTTAGCTGGAGAGACCAGATCTTCCGTTCGGCGGACAAGGCTGCTAAGGTGGTCTCTTATCTTAGTAAGCTGATGGCCAATGTTGGGGGGTCCTCGGTCCAGCAAAAGACGGTTATTGATGTCCGCAGTCCAGTCCGTACTCCTTTATGGGGCCAGAGGTGTGGGCAGGAACGCTCTTACCAAGGAATGTTATAGGTTGCGACTCGCCCGGGTTCAGCGTCAAGCTGCGCTCCGGGTGTGTTCCGCCTATCGGACAGTATCCGAGCCTGCCGTCCTGGTGGTTGCCGGAGTCATCCCTGTCAAGCTCTTGGCAGGGGAGAGGAAGGCGATTTATCAGAGACAAGGCGAGATCGGCAAGGACGCAGCAAGATCCGAAGAGCGTGCCCGAACCTTCCAGCAGTGGCAACACAGCTGGGAGCACGAAACCCGAGGACGATGGACTGCGCGACTCATCGAGCAGGTTCAACCATGGGTCGAAAGGCGGCATGGCGAGGTGGATTACTACCTCACGCAGTTCCTGACAGGTCACGGCTATTTCAAGTCGTACCTGAACCGGATGGGCAAGACCGATTCACCGGATTGCATCTACTGCCCGGGCGTTCCCGACGACGCGGAACACACCTTCTTCCGCTGTCCGCGTTGGGAAAGGCCCCGCCTGGAGGCCACAAGAAAACTCGGGGTTTTTTCGGTGGATACGGTCTGCGAAAAGATAATGGAGGATGAGGGGAACTGGGATTGTTTGTCACAGTTCGTCCGGGGCATCCTCCTGGAAAAGAGACCCGATCTGGACCGCGAAGTGGCCCAGATCCCTTGACCGAGCGGCTGGATAAGGAGCGAGCCCCACGGGCTTAAGCCAAATTTAGGCCTAGCCTGAAGTAATGTGATAAACAATCCCAGGTTAGAATCCTAAAGAGTAGAGGAGGTTTTTTAGTGGGGTAAACCCGTTTTTTATAGGGGAGTCCCACACTACAGGCTGGCCACCTGTGTGCGTAATTGCATTTTTACCCCCCCCCCCCCCCACCCCCCCCCCCCCCCACCCCCCCCCCCCCCCACCCCCCCCCCCCCCCACCCCCCCCCCCCCCCACCCCCCCCCCCCCCCACCAATTAAGAATTTCATCTGGAAAGAACTAATAATAAAAGGCCCACTGCTGTTCCCTCTTTTTGCCGCCATCTTGTTTCTGCCATGACGATTGCCATTTATTATTGCTCCCTGGTCAGTCGTAAGTGGTCGGTCGGCTGATCCATACCTATTATATCCTGTATTCTGTAGTTCAGTTTTAATAATTAGTGTTTATTATAGTTTTTTTTAGTGTATGTTTTAGAATTAGTGAAGTGAACACACAACATGGTGCGTGACACAACGCGTTTTTTTTATTTAAACCTAGATTTTAATTATGTGTTAGGTTATTTATATACCTGAAAAAGAGATCAGATTGCAGATTTCGAAACGTAGTATTACTGATTTTTTGGTACAACTGAACGATGGCAGATGTCCGGAAAAATCTGTTTCCTTCACAATCCTTTCATCGTCAAAAACAAAGGGTTGTATTATATTTGTAAACACCTACAAGTTGCAGACGGACTCATCATTTGAAAAAAAAAAACTAAGCAAGAGTCTTGTGTTTTCTATATGTCAGCTATTTTAGTTAAAATTTTCAAACAAATAAATGAAAATTGATCACATGGTTCGTCTACAAGTATACTTTCAGCAATTTAAAGTAAACCTTGAATACTTTTGAATCAATGGCGTGGGGGTTAAAATCTCCAATGGTAACCCTCCCCTGGATACGCATATGCTCACAGCCATAGGGTGTTTTGTTTATACCTGGAACCATTAACGAATGCATACAACTGTTATGTATCAGTGATGCAAAGGTTAAATAAACTGGCTTTGTATTCATTTATGCTATTTTTCACTACTGGCATAACTTTGTAATAACATTAACAGCAACATTGACCCGCTAGTCACAGCTGTGGGCTGTGTCAATAATTATTGCCGGAACAGTTATTACGCCATTATTGAGTTCAATAAAACGTTGCCCCATAAACTGGCTGCGTTTCTATTTATCGTTAGAATATATTATATGTATGTCATAGCGAAACATCATACATGATTATTTATTGATTTTGGATGAGAACAGTAAAGTATGACAAATATTCAAAGTTTGTGTCAGTTTTAATAGTCATATACTTGGTGTTGGATACTTATTAGAATGTAGGGTAGAACTAAAACGTAATATAAGATGAGGCATATATTCACTGGAAATAAAAATGATGCAAAAAATGCTTTACTTTGTATCTTGTAAGACATTCATAAAATGTTTCTTACACAAATTTATATAGTGTTTTCCTGAATATTGAAAATCTTATTGACTTGGCAAGAAGTTGTGCAGCATTCTGTCTTCGAATTATATAATATTTTTTTAAATATGTGATAAACCTGATTCGCCAAAGTCTCAGGCTTTCATGTTATCCCAGCAACTCTATTACAAACAAAAACTCATCAAAGTTCATGCATAATTTTATCTAATGTCTCAAAGGTATCTAATTGTGAGTATCCTAACTATCCAAGACTTATGGTCCGAACAGTGAAAAGAGCTGTACATTCCGAAGCGATCAGAAATCGCTGTATACGGCCTGTAAACGGCCCTTCAACATGCAGTAACAGATTTATGACATCCCTCGTCAGTACCGAGAAACAGTCCAACCAGTACTGGATAAGGCTTCACTAAGTTATCGCAAATGTCACGAACTTGTATGGATCACCATGAGTTCAGTGGTAAATCTGTATTACATGAATTTCAGTATGACACGTGCCAGTCACTTCGCTCATGATATCAAAATATTGCCTTGCCTTGTTGAGAGATTTATTCGAAAGTGAATGAAATCGATGCGCGAACATTTTTAGTCTTTAATTGTCATCGGCAGCGTACTCAAGTCTACTCTTCTAACTATCTGGAGAAATTAATAATTAAATTTATTATTACAAACCTAACTGCTGTAATAATACCCCTAGGAGGGCTCACTTGTAGTTAGTTTATACCTGCCAATTTTACCTATGCCAGGTCTGGAATAAATAATGTGTTATATACATCTGGGAAACACAATGGACGTTAACCACATGTCGCGATTTTGGGGTAAAATTATTGAGTGATAGGTTGGTCTAGTTTACTGCGGGGTATGACTGTCGGGTTGGATGGAGCTCACCCAGTGCTAATAGTTGTGAGTATAAACACTTGAGGGGACTGCCTCCTAGACGCTTTGACTTGACAGGCTGGAACAGAGCTAGCCTCTTCCAAGGTGACATGGCTGAGGTGTAATGTCCACTTCCCCTCCTCATAATGGACATAACATGGGATATCTACGAGAGACGGCCCATACCCCCAACCTAACCTATAACGACTTGGATTGTTGATATTAATATTCCAGAGTATTAATATATAAATCATCAATAATACATCCAAGACGATATAAAATATTTTTTGATTAGTAAAGATCCTAGTGAATATTAAGTACAATGTATTACTAAAATTGTTAACTATTAAATATTATCTGGTTTGTCTAAAATAAAAATCACAGTTCTAAATAAAAACAATGGATTTATTTTTAACTGGCAAATTAATAAGTTCAACGTTTCAGAATTTTTTATCACTCAATTTTCCACAAAGAATTGACAAACCTTTTAGTAAATTTAAAAATTCCTTTGGCAAGAAATAAAAATATTAATCAAATTATCAAACTAAAAATCAGAGCTCTCTTCTAAAATAAAATAATAAAGTTTTTAAAATAAAATGAAATACCACTAGGAAATAATAAAAATAAAAATGTTCACTTCTAAGTTCACTCAAAATACAAAATAAAATTTCAACTTCTCTTTACACTATTTGAACCTTAACTTTCAAGTCTCTGCAATTCAGATTACAACTCTCTCTCTAACAATTATAAAGTTCAATTAATTTTCAATTAATAATTCACAATAAACAGTTCCAGTTAAATATTAATAAATTACTACTTTTTCAAATCTCAATTAAAGTTATTAACAAAGTTCAATTTTAATTCACTTCTCTTGCAAGCATGAACCAAATGTAACTTGTATGATTCTATTATGCTCTATTGTTCTTCGAGAATAAGTTATTCAGATTGCTCTGTAGTTTCTATGAATTTAATTTTTCCTCAAAATCACTCGCAGAAAAAAAATTTAAGAAATACGGCGCACTGCAATTAACTTTACTCACGAAAATAACCAAAAGAAGGGCGAAAATTATGAGCGGGTGCTTAAATACTTCCCTTTCCAATCACCTTTGCAGGACATCCGTGGAGCTCTCTCATTGGTCCAGCTGTATCAAACCAGGAGAACAATACTCACAATAAGAAAAGTTCTAATCAATTCAAGGCAGTCAACCTGCCTTCCTAACAATTTAAAACTACCAGTGCTAACTTGCCAAAGGATTGCATGTTCGATTTTACCCTGACATTTCATAATCTAATCTAAAATTAAGTCCCAATATTTCGATCCCAAAATTTTTATTTAATTTAAGTTTTAATTAAAAAAATAAATCAATGTAGCTTTAAAAACGCTACATAACCTTAATAATTCCGAATATGTTTTCATTCCGAAAGCAAGCACAACATTTCTTTAAGAAATACGTGAAATGAAAGATCTCACCGGTTTCTTGCCCTGAGTATGATGAACTAAACTAGTTAGTAGTTATAAATACTTCGGATAACTCAAACGGTGTTCGTTAAAACAAGTTTCGATGCAGTAAAACACTGAGTAAGGCATCCCAAGCGAGTCGCTTCTTACTTCCAACTAATTAACAATATATTACATCCTGTAGAATTCCACTTGCTGGATTGTGATTCTAGAGCACATCTAAACGATATGAGCACTTTCAGAGAACCCATAAGAATTACACCAAATTACTTATTAATCTAAAGAGCTGTATTTTCTTCTGTAAATAAGTACTTCATCTTTAGAACTACAAGTAGCTTATTTATTGCTATACTATGTTTAAATGCATAATAATATAATGCTTAACATTGAGCAATAGAATCAACTATTTGTTTTAAATAGATGCTTGAAAAAAAGGTCCAATGATTAGTAGGGTCTACCAAACCATTCAATGAAATACAAATCTTTGTATCCATAAAAAGTTTATGTAATTCTGAATAAATTACTGTCCTGAGGATATTTTTGGAGGACAAAAAGTATTAAATTTACAACCCATTGTATACGTCAATTAAAATAATATAGTAATTGCATGAAATGTGTGATAATAATTACATAATGGTAATTGTGTGATACACGTTTAGGATATTAAACATATTATTACATAACGTTATTGTTTAAGGGGAGTAGCCCCCTGTCTAATATATTTTATGAATAAAAAGGTACATAAAGGGAAAAAACTATTTTCAAAATCACAAATGAACATTAACGTAATTGAAGTTTTTAGGATTTTTACCTTTTAGTACTATCATGGAGCACAGGATGGGTTGTCAGGGTCTTTACCTTCTTCCTCACGTTCGTCTAATGCCATTCTTTTCAAGGCAGTGTCTTTTCGGAATTTCTTTGCTACTTCGTCAACGGATCTGTCAGATTTTGGAATTCGCACCGCGCCACTTTTCTTTAGCGCCGCTACACAATTTTGGCCGGTTCTAGGCCTAGCACTTTGAACACGTCACTTTGACACATTTCCCTTGTTGTAGCTGGACACTGCTGGACCTTTGTAGGAATTCGGCTCCATATTATATTGTTCCAATAATTTGGGTACCGTCATGCGTGCACTTTGCTAACAACAACGGATTCTTTAGGTAAATTTTTATCCTTAGGGCTAAACTTGCATAAAGAAGTAGGTCTAGTTCCTGTCGAACTTGGGGTTTGTTTATTGGTAATAGTACTGCTACTTGTAACGCGGTTCCAGCCAACAGTCTCCCTCTTTTTAAACACTCTTCATATTTTAAGAATTGTCAAAAATATCTAAAGAATATATAACAACAATATTTATCAGATAAGACGTCTTGAACATTCACAAACAATAATTCATCAAAACACAGACAAGTAAACTGGACATATGATGTTTATATGCAGCTGTACTAATACAAAAAAAGACGGCCTAACGCTGCATTTTCGCCATAAACATTGTGCAGGTATGTGTAAACATATTGTTTCATGGCCTAAACAAAAAGCGTATATAGTGTTGTATATTACCGTAAACGGTAAGAGTTAAACTACTCAAATGTGACAAGATAAAACTCAATTGTTTGATTTTAATTATAAAAACCATGAGGAGTATACTCTTGTACATAACAGTATACTACTTGGTGTGCTTTGAGTACATTACTACAATGTATGTGGAATTGGCATAGTTAAAACAATCGCATAGTACTCAAATCAAAGTTTACATTTAAACCAATCCATAAGAGATCCGTAAATCATTGATGCATGACATAATAATCACCAAAGCTTTGAGATGAAATGCCCAAAGGTCTGATTAATGTAAACAAACGGATTAAACTCAATTTTCATTTATATTATGCTACTTTCTTGTTTCGATCTTGGTTAGCAAAAGTTGTCATTTAAACCAGGACAATGCCAACTTAATGATTTTGCCTTAATGATATTTTTTACCTTCTAATGCCTTTCACCTTGTACAGTTAGAGGAATTTAGCTGTGCTCGTAGGGCCCAAATACTACCCTTTCAACAAATAAACGCTATCTGTGTGGCGGGTTGCGTTTACGTGCTAGCCGCGGAGATGAAGGCGCAACAAAATCTCTTTAACGACTTTAAACTCACGATTTAGATTTGCAAATTAGTATTGACAAATACGTTATTTTAAAAACACGTTAAACAACACTATAACAGCTGAAAAACAAGGATAAGTCCTATTATTGCTATTATTTGGTATTCTCTTATTATTTAATTCCACAACAATCAGCTTTGTCACAAAACAGACTGCTTTTAGCGAGTGTGAAGAGTGATTTGGGCGAATACAATTCCTCAAAGGAGGGTTTTACCCATGAGTCACAGGAAATGTTTTCGGGACGCAGCGCATAATACTACCCTCCTCCCCTCGCGCCACACACACCACACACAAGGTAACGCGAGCAGCTAAAGTCCTCGAACGGTAGATGATGACTTACTCTGTGGGTATCCAATAATTTGACGAGTACTTTATTATTATAATATTGTCTAGATAAAACATAGAATTTTAAATGTCAAGAACTGCCTAGCTGTTAGTAATATTAACCCTCTACCCAGATGGAATTATATTTGGTACTAAGCATAACATTTTAAATAGTTCAGAAATATAGTCACTGTCTTCCAGAGCGTTATATCTGACCAGGTAGAATATATTCTTTTTAGTTGGAACTTTGATTTTTATAACATGGTACAATTTTCATGTGTACGTTGTTATTATAAATGTTTTATCACACACACACACATAGAAATATAATTTCCAATAATTTCATAGTGCACTCTTGTTTATAGCCCGAAGGCGAGACATGATTTTCACTTTAAAAGCACAGAACTTGTTTTTTTTTTTTAAATCAAAAGAGAAATATCCCGTAAAAAGCTTTAATTTTGATAGTGGTCGAAATGGGAGGCTTTGAAAAGCGTTAGAAGTATGATCTTATAAATCTTTCTCATATAATACTTTTCTTAGATTTATATGGTTAAACCAAAGTAGTACAAATAAAACATCACGTAAATACATCAGCTAACCATATAACCATTAAATCGGTGACTTTCAGTCCCTTTCTTTATCCAGTTGTCTGACGGCGAAATGATAATAATTTTGGGACTGACGGTCGATTTTGAGTAAAATAAGCTAGCAATAATATAATCTCAAAAGATTATCATCTATATTTTAAATCTTTCGACGACCTCCGCCAAAAATGACTATCGATTTCTTTCTTAGAAGGATAAATCCTTCTTTCGGTTCCACAAACGTCAGGCTCAGTGGTTATACTGTGTAGTGCAAAGCGAACCTGGATTCTAAATTATTATGTTCGTAGGCTACGTAAATAATGCAATACTACATTATTATAATTAAATAGGTAATAATATTAAAAACAGGTTTGAGTTTAACATTTTAATATTCGATCTAACAGTAAAATATTATATGAAAAAGTTTCAGCAATCTGGAATGTAATTTGGTAAGATCAGTAAAATCATGCTGGGGTGAACATCATTCGTAGATCCTTCAATAGGGTAAAACGCCGCTGAAATTATTAGCCACCTACCGGTATTCGTAGTTAATCGCCATATAACCTAAATCTGCTTCACTATTTAATATTCTCGACGAGTTTGCCTGTAAATGAATGTTTACAGAGCTAATGAGTTCTAATTAATTAATCATGTTTTTAGCGCGTTCTTAAAATTATTTACCAATTAAATATCCACTTCCACACTTTCCTGTATAGGATAATCTGGATGTTTAACATTAAACACGTTAAAATATTAAATACAAAAATTAGATATATTTAGTTTTTACTGTGCAAGATATATAAAATTCTTTGTCTTCAGAGCTTTGTATCTAAGCTTTCATTGTCGTATTCAAATATACGACAGTGTATAATATCTTTACGCTGTAGCACGTTGACAAAAAAAATGTTAATCCTAAATCAGTGTTTTTCATTTCAGTTTTTAAACTTAAACATGAATTGTATGACCCATTCTTGATTTTTCTCTGAAGTCATTTGTCAAGATACCTACTCAAGTTGCTCATGATGTCTTGTGGTTCGTTCCAGAATAAAAATTAAAACATTTCGCCAATATTCATTTTGAAGTTGAACAGACTATTATACTAAAGAATATAATAGTAATGTAGTACAGTTGTTTAATAATCCCAAAATACTTGTGTATTTGTGATGTTTTTATTAGGCGTTCAAGATATATTTTCGTGGAAAACCTTACGAATGTCTTCGAACAGTCTTAATAGTATTTTTTATGTAAAATTGAGATGTATTTACTATAGTGTAATATTGTGTCATACGAAAATACTAAACAGAAATAGATACAATTTGTATTTATTTATTATTAAATAAGCTCCTCGTAAGTATATTTTGTTTGTATCTTTACAACATAACGTATTAAATCATTGTGTCAAGATATATATATATATATATATATATATATATATATATATATATATATATAAAATTTTATGGAGTGACCTGATGATGATGAAACCTTTGGTTTCGAAAGGTCTCGTTCATAAACAAAAACTAGGCCTATATTAGAAGTACTGTTTAATAACATTTACTACTCTCTAACAATTTTTTCCAATTGTTCCATGAATCTTAAAAAAATATATTATTATCTTTTATATTTCTAAATTTAAATGCAAACAAGAAAATATTCCTACCAAAAGTATACGATTAATTTTCTTATTACTATACAATGTTATTCTTCACCAGTAAGTAATAGATTACTAATACTGTCACAGGGTTATCAATGAATTCAAGATTAGAAATTAAATACTTTCAGAAGTGAAATACAGTTGGATAAATAAATGCCGTAGGACTCAAGTATCCAAATTAAAATGAAAGACTGTAGTAAGCTGCAGCGGTTACTGTTTATAGCCCAGTTTGTTCCTGTCCCGCTATCTAATTCCCTTGTGAAATACTGAGAGATTACAACTCCAAGAATGTTGAATATTTAATTTCTAACATAAATTCTTGATCTGTAACAATATATAGTCTGGGATATTAAATATCTTATAATACTCTGATGTTGACAAAATACACTGATATTAATATTTTAAAATCTATCGATTTTATAAAATATAAAAACTAAAAAGTTTGAAAAGCTAGTGCCAAATTTCGAATCATAATTTTTTTTACCCTCGTTATCTCTATTAACAGAATCTCTATTGCCTGCTAAATGATCTAAGTTTCAATCCATTTAGTAACTGTGAAGGCCACAAGAATGCGTGGCCTGTATCTCCAGTAGTGCTGGCTGTGCATATGTGCTAAGTGTCATCCAGTTGCTGGAAGTTTTTTGTATTTATCTGACTTCTCATCTTTTGCTGAAACATTTTTTGGATGTTGTATATCGACTTCTGGATCATTATATTGATAAAATTTAAATTAATAAAAGAATGGCATTAGAAAAGGGCAAGGAGTGTGGATAGAGAGACAATTGGAAATTAACAAAATAAAGTGGAAAATTAGATATCACTCAACGCCACAGTTTGTCACAGGCTAGGAAGTACACCGAGGGGAAGAACCCGTTTTAGAGACAATAATCTTAATTGTCACTAAACTAACAAAACTATTGCCAAGTGACCAAAGAGACAGAGAAAGCTCCAAGCAATGAAATTCAAGCGAATGCGGTGTGTGTGTGTGTGTTGTGTGTAAAACTTACAATATTTAAAAGTTTAACTACTTATTAAAATAAAATTACTATTATAAATATTATATAAAACGCTATGCACACAATTTTTAAGTCACACACTCGATGAAACAAACTCATTATTATGAACCTAAGTAAAAGAGCGTTGTAAAAGAACGTTCTGTCTTTTTTACAACCAATTTCGCTTTTTCCTTTAACATTTTGTCGCAAGAGATTATTTGTTAATATCTAATTTGTAAAAATAACAGTTTATTTATATTATTGAATTTAATACAATGAAATGTT
Source organism: Homalodisca vitripennis (assembly GCF_021130785.1). Lineage (NCBI taxonomy): Eukaryota > Metazoa > Arthropoda > Insecta > Hemiptera > Cicadellidae > Homalodisca > Homalodisca vitripennis. The sequence continues at coordinate 145,961,995 of NC_060210.1, forward strand.
ATCAGCGAGAACTATTTTGATATGTTACGAGTAACTCAGATATCTGTCCTTGGGTCCTTGAAAGTATTTAGTCATAAAATAATCAACCAATGTAACAAATTCTTGCATTGAAATTTGTAATTTCAAATCTGCACTAGTGTTAACCTGATATTTTGATAGCTGATACAATTCGTTGGTTGGTTTTGACGCCCATTATGAACTTTTGAATATTACTCTCATAATTAAAATAACAACATACAGTATACCATTAACTGTAATTGCTAGTTAATTACAGTATGGTCAGATGTTTTATGTGTAAATAAATATCGGATATATTGTAAATATAAACTTTAACCATCACTGTTTCATGAAACGTAACAAGTTTTTCGCAATCTATTACTGTTTAGTGATCTATTTCAGTAGTATTTTAATATACAATTTAAGTACTGCAATATAAAAACAATTAAACATGTTTATTACAAAATATTGTTGAACAACACCTTATTAAATGTTTAAATTGTGAACTTAAATTAATCATAATATTAAAAAGATTTGTTATTTTTTATGTGTCGTGTTTGATAACTAATCAAACAATAACTAGTTTGTAGAAGAACGCGAGAAAACTAGTTTGTGGAGTGTCACAACACGGAGCGAAAGATACAGACGTGACACAGAGTAATACATTTATAACGACTTGTCTGAACCTGCTCGTCTCCGTTTAATTATATCACTAGCTAGGAGGGTTGTTGAATTATTCTCGTTTCATCCAAACAGTAGACTCCTAAATTTGTTAGAAACCCCAAGCATGGGGTGAAGTCGTGTACAGGTGAAAAAAAAACATCGTCAAGGTCTTTAAGTGAGGTGTGTACACAACTATTATTTTGCTTAATAATAACTATCACACTTCCTACATTTATCATGTTCACCTCTTGTCACTGGTTCATACTTGATTTGTGTGGCTTCTGGATTAGTTACGTAACAAAACAAAAATATCGGTGTGATATGTTATATCGAAGTGACATTGCACTTATGTGGGATTAATTTGAACAATAATTTATAAGACACGATGTTGTATTTTAGCAGATGCCGTTGACAGTCAAAGGGTCAATAATATTAAACAAAGAGAATATAGAGTTTCCGATCGGCTTTTTGTAAGTCTCAATCACTCGAATAGTTGATTAAGAAATACTTAAAGTAGACAATTTGACAGTTTTAGAATTATTAGAATCAAATTTTTGTAAAACAGACTGAGGATAAGACCATGAGTTTTTACAATATAATTACAACTTAAGGTATGTACAGTAGTTAAAAGAGCTGTGAAGAACATTAAATATTTCCACTTAAAGACCACATTATACAGGAAAATGTAAGTTACACTCCCCTTACACTTTTTTTGTTATTTGATATATATGAAATCTGTTTGCGGCACTCTTAGTAGCTACAAAGGGCTACAATAGTAATGATAGTGTTTTCAAATTTTTACCCTGTGGGGAAAGAGTGTGGGGGGGGGGGTTAACTCATAAGTTTCAAATATAAATTATAGTCTTTCATGTTAAACAAGTCCAAAATGCATGTTGAATAACATTTACGAAAGATAAAAGTAATTCAAATAATTTTTTGCCATCCAGTTGCTTTGGTTTCCCCAAGAAAATGCTACAAAAAGAAACAGGCTACTTTGACAACAAAATTCCTTGAGTCAGGGATTGTTTAATATATACGAGGTCCAATCAAAAAGTATCCGACCTCGTCGTGTATCGCGGTTTCTGCTGCCAATAATGAGATAAGATTTGTTGCGACAATAGTTCCTACTATGATAAGGAAAGGTACAAAGTGTTTTCTTGATCCCCCGACTGGTTCGCTGGAGACGGGTCAGTATATACTGATAAGTCAAGTGCGCGTATCGGTTTTCTCTAACTGTGAAGATGACGGAAAAAGTGGAACAACGTTATTGCATTAAATTTTGCGTGAAACACGGAGAAAAGCAAAGTGAGACTATTCGGAAAATTCAGCTAGCATTCGAAAATGAGGCAATGAGTGTTACGCAGATTAAAGAGTGGTATAACCGTTTCAAAAGTGGTCGAACCTCGGCAGAAAGTGACGCGCGTTCGGGCCGACCAAAAACAAGTCGAACTCCGGAAATCATCGAGAAAGCAAAAGTTTTGATCTGTGAAAATCGTCGAATGACTATGGAGGAAGAAAGTACTGAGTTAGATGTCAGTTTCGGATCAGCTGAAGCAATTGTAACGGATGACTTGGGATTGCGCCGGGTAGCCGCAAAATTTGTGCCAAAATTGCTGACAGACGAGCAGAAGCAACGGCGATTAGATGTTGCCGAGGACATGCTGCAATGTTGTGAGGATGATGCGGACTTTTTGACATCGATAATAACTGGAGACGAAAGTTGGGTCTATGGATATGACCCTGAGACCAAATTTCAGTCATCACAATGGCAGTCTCCCCAGGATCCTCGGCCAAAAAAAAGCAAGGCAAGTTCGAAGCAATGTCAAAGTGGTGCTTACTGGTTTTTTCGACCACCGTGGAGTTGTGCACCATGAATATGCCCCTGAGAGTCAAACTGTGAATGCACAGTACTATTTAAGTGTCCAACATCGTCTCCGAGATGTGATTCGCCGCAAAAGACCTGACTTGTGGGCGTCTCAAAATTGGCGGCTACACCACGAAAATGCGCCAGCTCATTCTTCTCAGCTCATTCAAACTTTTTTGGCGAAACACAGCACTCCGCAAGTTCCTCAGCCTCCGTACTCTCCAGATATGGCTCCATGCAATTTTTGGCTCTTCCCCCACCTCAAAAAACCATTGAAAGGCACCAGATTTGAAAGTCGAGAAGCAATTTTGAAAAAAACGACGGCTGATCTCATGGCGATGCCGAAAAGTGATTTTCAAGACTGCTTCCAGAAGTGGAAACGTCGCTGGAATCGTTGTGTTGCTTCTTAGGGTGCTTATTTTGAAGAAAATTAACGCCAGCTTTTTTCAGGTAACTTCAGTTTTACGTAGCACCAAAAGGTAGGATACTTTTTGATTGGACCTCGTATATAGGGATTGTCTCTTCTCGTCAAAACATCATTTTTTATAATAAACTTATCATGTGTAATTTTATTTTAGTGAGGAATTGATTGTATCTGCAAAAAATTTTCTAATCCGATTATGTAGACTGTAAATCAAGTGTATATATCGTTGGAGTCATGTAGCAAGATTAATGTATATACACGATATAGCATTTGTAAGTACAAGTAAAACCTCAGTAAAAGCTATCTAGTAAGCTGTAAGAAAATTAATGTACAATTTTTTATGTAATATTGAACATGACTATTAGAAAAAAAGAATATTGTATCACTTTAAAAACTAATTGTATTTCTGATTTAAAATTTCATTTACTTTTTAGATATATGTACATGTTTTTATTGGTAATATAAAATTGGTTTTTATATTTGTATTATTATTTTCCTAAATTTCCTACTGTTTAGAAATAAGAAATAGCTTATTTAAGACTCTGATTAAATTACACCGATGTACTTGAATGTTATTTCTCTAAAGTACACCAAGGTAAAGTGAGCAATCCCCCCAGGGTTGGTCTCTTGAATGTAATATTTACAATCCATGCACTTAAGCGTGTTGATATAACGCATACTGACAAGATATACGTTGTCTATTTCAAGAGAAAACAAAACCACAAATATATATTTATTATGTTTAGGTGTTGGCTCAACAATTTGAAGCCCTATCAAAGTCTTTCACATCATCTAAAGTCTTAAACATCATTGATTTTTTTTATATTCTTGGTAAAGATTGATTTGAATGGTTTCCAAGCTGAGAGATACACCGCTGAAAGTGAAATAGTAGGAAACCCTGTGTAACTTTGAATCCAAGATGTTTCAAGATGAAAGCTCCCAATTAAACGTTACTCCACTAATTGAAAGTTTTTTTAAAGAGTACTTATTATTTGTTCACCTCTCATTGAGGAAAGTTAATATTGGAACAACTTTCTCAATTGTTTCTGTATTCTGTACTTCATTTGCCGCAACAGGCCGCAGTAGTCTAACTCATCCCGTATATGTTACAGCAACATTTTTTTGTTATCTAAAAGAATATTTTACACTATTTAGCGTTGCTTAGATATATTTAAAGTTATTTATAACGAATATTTGATGTCAGGACATTTAAATCAACAGATCGTTTTAATTTAAATCATCAGCGAATGCACTCATTGATCAAATTTGAAGATAACTTTGATTAGTGTAAAATTATCTTCTAGCACAAAACACCTTTAACGTGGTTGACAGCATTTTTAATGCATATTAAAAGGTCATTTACACCTCGTATTGGCATGCAAATCAAAAGGCTCCATGAAAATAATTCAAATATAAAAATATTATACACAAATATAATATTCCTAGTCGTAATAATAATAATACCCGACAATCTCTATAATTAAAGAACGGAAGTCTGACTCATCGTAAAATTTAAATAAATAAAAAGCACGAATGGTACCTAAATAGCAAGTATTTGACGGCTCATGGTAAATAACTTTTCCATGAAGCCATCAAAAAGCAGGCATGTAACAGCTGGCTCACCCAGCCGCTCCCATTCGACATCTGTAAGCTGCTTTATTTACTGTATTAAATGAAAATTCAGCTTTATATTCCGACCATGTACGCTTTTTTTTATATAAAGTGAAAGTTAACAGTTATTAATATTTTTTTAAATTTGTAATTCGTCTATATTATTATACATCCAAGCCTGCTTTAAATAACTGGGAATTCACAAACGCTTTGTACGAATGTTAACTGTTTAAATTAACTATCGTTCTATTAAACGTAATTATTAACTATAACGTTCTATGAAAGGCCATTATTAACTATAACGTTCTATTAAAGGGAAATAATTAAATGGCTGTTAAACATTCAACTAACAGTGATATTCACATTACGCTTGTACCAATAGTTTATTAGAATACAATATTCTATAAATGTGGAAAACATGAACACCAAAGTTATCTACGGTTAAAATCGTTTGAGCTTATAAAGCAAAGCTTGTTCACATATAAGGATTTTACAAATTCATTAGTGACTATCAACAAGTTAATTGGCCAGAAGCTGATATTAAATCATTGTTACAGAAGTCCAACATTTCCTGCGGTTACTCCTAAGTGAAGCTTTCATAATCGGCTTTCCGGGCTCACCCTGCCACCGCCAGGGCAACAGCATTTTACCCCACTTCTCTCACATAGAAAATAGAATAGTTCTCCCACTATTTTACAGTTAATTGTAGGGGTTTTTATTAATTAGAAAAACAAAGGATAAGTAACCGATGGACAATCTAAACCCGAAGCGAACGATACAATTATGTAGTAACCTATATTAATATAGTTTTATATTTTTAAACTTCATATAACAAAGAATAACAGTATATTTATGTGAAATAGTTTATTGGTATGCCGTAACAATTTATGAACCACTTTTTAATTAAAAAATAAATATGTAGTGTGGAAATATTGACTACTTGTATTGCAAATCAAACTTCATCCAACCAGCGAATATACTATTTAAATTTTTTCGGACATCTTACAGTTTATACCTCACTAATCTAATAGCATAGAGGAAAAAGAGAATTGCGTCGCATCGCAAAGAAGAATTGTTCAGTAGACAATTCTGTTATCACTTTTTAGTTAATGCGGTGGTGAGAAAATCTCTGGTTCTCAAAAATGAACTCGTTTTAACCTTACTACATTTGACAATATAACAACTGACAACCACCTCCTTCCACACGAATAACACTTCCAACCGACAATTTGATAGGTGCATTCAAAGTTATTTCTTTCTACACGACCTCGTTTGTGAAGAAACCATTACCGAGTCCCGACCAAATCACTGTAGTTTATATAAACGCCATGTTGTTACCATCCATAACCTATATCGCAACATCTTTGATTCATTTATATTAGGTAAAAATAAAACATTTTAAAGTAACTGGTTATGAGAATAGGAACAATGTCAAGTATATCGACTCTCACTCAGTACAGAAATATATGTAATCTATTTACCCATATGAATAATATATTTGAACCTGTTATATTATATTTAATCCGATTTTCATTAAGAGCAATATAATATAAAAATGATCAACTTCCACACGCATCACAGATCTGTATTCTAGTTACTTTGGAATTTAGCAGTAGACCCAATCGAAAGGACTCAATGGCCAACACTTTAACTCTTGCGATAGTCATTTGAATGTTATACAAAATCTGATTTCTTTAATGGCATATTCAATGCCAAATATCACTTCAACATACATCAACAGAGATCTTAGGAGTTAGCTCTTGGGGTTGGTTATTGAATATTACACTCAATCGTACGTATTTTAAGATCAATAATGACATCAATCGTCCAATATGGAAAATTATAGAACATCTCAAGTCCAGTTTTAATACTGCTATTTTTTATTATGACTAATACCTATTAATTAATATTTTCTTAACTATTTACCTAATCAGGCTGCAAATCCTCCTTTAATTTTTTTCTATAATTTGCTATCTAGTTAATATTAAACGTTTAAAATCTTTCATTAAAACGTTAAAATTTTCATACTCTGCAATCAAGAGAAAAAATTATATACCTGGTCAATCATTTTCGTCCATCTTTATTTAAACACATAGATAATACGTTTTTTGAAACAACTAATGTATTATGTTATGTTTTCTTTCAGTATTTTAATCTATGATTGAAAAATAGTGCAGCAATATATACATCTACAAGAACTTAAAAGTTATGAAGCATTTGACATATGTTTGGATTTAACAGTTTTAAATTTAATTAAACAAGTTTGGATATCGCTGGATACACGATACTGGACGATAACACAGGTTTCGCTCGGTTTGCATGCAAAATTTGAAGTAAGCCGTTCATTTCATTCTCTGGATATCCTACGGACAGACAGGCAGACAAGCAATCATACGAAAAATAAATGTTAATATCCTCCAGGCAGACAGCATTGTGTAAGCTTACTAAGCTTTAATGATGCTCAGCAAAATTTAACTCAGCGCATGTTTGGACATGTACCATAATAGAAGCAATTTTTGTCAAAGAAATTAAGTTTCATGACAAAGTTAAAATTATATCAATTATCTTTCTTGAGATATCTTGCCAAATCAAACATTCCATAAGACCAAATTCCTTGGAAATACAAGCACCTTAGTTGAATTTGGTGTTTTATTCTTTTCAAATAAATCTCTATGTAATATTTCAAGTCTATAGGTCAGCTCGTTTAGAGATATCGTGTAGGCAACATTAACGCTCAACCTTTAGATTACAATCAAAATATTTATTCATATAATGTTAATTTAAGGAGGTTTAACGTAATATCTGTGTCCCATGTAGCCGTAATTTTATCCTGTTATGCATTTATTTTATATAACGTTTCAAGAAAACCTTACCATACCTTCACTGTAATGGAGTTTATTTTTGGCTCTAATAATAGAGCGGTGTGTTAAAATGCCCACTTCCAATCGTAAGAACATCTAATACATTTTTTGAATTTCAAGTAACATAATCTAAATTATGCATGACTTGAAACTACTAAATTATGAACTACTTAAAGTCTATATCAAACGCACTCTTCTACACATGATCATAATCTTTGCAAAAAGTTATGTCTACGTGAAAATAAAGTCATTTTAATCTATGTGTTGTTGCTAAAAGTTGTGTATATTGTCCAACACGTTACTAACTTTCTCCCTGTAAGAAAACAGGCTCCGAAATAACCTGCCAATTATACAATGAAGGCATCACTAGTTTATTTGTCATCTCTGTTGTACTGGACGTTATAATGTTAATACAAAATCACATTACAGTAACAAAATAGGACCGTGTAGTGATCAGTCACTACACGGCTCTACTCCTATAAAATGCAAATTTAGAGGTAGGCAGTTATTGCTTGTCGTTTGTGCTAATTTCAATACGTGTATAAAAGTGTCTATTTTTATTATAGAACTAAAGTAATATAAAGTAGTGTGACTGAATGTCTAACACTATCTCAATAGAACGTTCTGAACTCCAACACTTCAGCGGAAGCAGGATATGGACTCCTCCCGTAGTTTCATTTAGCTGGCCTCTATAATGCAGTGGTAACATTAGCAACGGACTATTATAGAGCCATAGTCCGGGAGGCATTACTCAATTTCCCACCGTAGTAGGTTAAATGATATAATAAACAGCTGTTCACCTCACGGAGAGAAAGTGTCAGACGCTTGGCTTTTCCTCCTTTATACATGAAAGCAAACCGAAAACTACTTTTTTCCTAGAGTTGAAAAAACATAATGCATCTGTGCCACGAATCAATGTTTAGTATTTCAATAATTTCCGTGAATGCTACATCAATTTCATACTTAAGTTATAACAATTTTAAATTTAGTATTATTTAAAACATTATTAATTTTAAATTTAATAATTTTAAAATTGGTTATATTTGAAGTAGTTATGGTCCAATATTTCAAATAAATACTAAACTCAAACAATCTGGAATGTGTTTGTTAAGAGCAATAAAATCTGCTGGAATCACTAGCCAGTTACCGGTATTCAGATTATAGTGCTAATGAGTTTTAATTAAATAATAATGTTAAATTATTTGCTCATTGAATATTCACTGCTACACTTTCCTATGTAGGATACACAGGATGTGTTATTTATCACGCTAAAACATTAAATACACAAAGAAGATATTAGTTATTATCTCTTTTTCATAGATAGGTAGACGTATGCCTTACAAAAAAACACGAAAAAAAACGATCACATAAAATACGATTTAAATTGATGGCGATTATATGTGATGTGTTTACGTTGTTAGCTCGTCAACGAAATCCTTTATAGTATCCTTTATCAGTATTTTTCATTTGAGTGTTTAAAAAATGAAGACACTTGGTCTCATCAGTGATTAATTTAATAACTCGTAAGTAAAGTCCGGTCATTTAGAAACCACGAAAAATATTTTTGTTTACAGAATTTGTCATATGGTTCGTTTGACAAAGAAAATGAAATATAACTAACAAGACTATCTTCTAAGTTAACAATTACTAAAATAATTACACAGACATTTTATATATTTATCCTAAAATTTGTTGTAGTTATTGGGTATATTCTTAAAGCTTAAGGCAATAATTTAGAGAAAACCTGTAGGGTGTTATTCAAAAGGATAATATTTTATATGAAGACTTGAAATAAATAACGGGCTAAGTGCCAAAAATTACGAAATGGTTTTTTTTTATATGTTTCTGAATGTAAAGCCCTACATACCTATATAACGGGGTAAGTGCCAAATTGGAAGTAGTTTTAAAAAAATCCGATAGACTGCGCCATGGGCTATGTGCCACCCGCCTAACCTATATGACGGGCTAAGTGCCACTTCCAGTTTTAGTCAGCTTGCTGTTGTTGTTTATTTACAAGGGCTAAAGTGAACTGTTTGAGGTTATGTTAGTGTTTTTCTATTGTAATAATAGTTGATCATTATAACTGTTACTATGGAGAACGTATTTGAAGAACATCATGTTCAAAAGAAAAACAGGAAGAAAGGAGAAGGTACAAATCCAGCAGGAGATGAAATTACGAAGAAGTAAAGGATTGGCATACATAACTAAGAAGAAAACAAATTGTTTAGTGCTAAGGAAGAACCTAGTAACTAGGGTAAGTGTTTTTTAATTGATTAATAGTTTATTAAGGATAATAATATCATCGCTGTCGTGTATCAAAACTTTTTAAATCAAAAGGCATGGGTTTTCAATACCATAGGAAATACGAAAATGAACACAGGTTTAGACATAGTTTAAGAAATTTTGAAGGCTTGAAATATAGGGCTAAGTGGCTGACACTCAGTAATGTCAGCTACTAACATAGGTTTTATTTTACAGGCAATTTGCAAATGTAAGAACGAGTGTAAGACGATCAGTTCTGATTGGAAGTTGAAGCTCTTTACTGATTTTTACAACTTGGAGGATAATGTCCAAAACAAAACAACCTTCTCATGGGACTTCTAATTCTCATACCAGTAAAAAGAAGGCGACATGGTAACTACACAAATTAGAAGGACAGTAGAAGGCAATGCACTATTTGCTTTACTCTACCAAATGAAGGAGGTGGTGTGTTCAGTGTTTGTAAACAAACTTTTTTGGATACAATTCTCCATAAACAAGAGGCGAGTTGAAACATTAGTGAGTGCGAAAAAATTGGGGCATGACCTCATCATACACTGAAAAAAGAGGTAATAAATTGAAAACAAGGAAATTCTCTCAAGAACATGAAATGCTTATTCTTGGACACATAAACACTTTCCCACGTGATGAGAGCCATTACACAAGGAATAAAAGTTCGAGGAAATATCTTAGCCAAGATCTAAGCATAAATAGAATGTATCTTGCATTCAAAGAACTCCACACTGACTCTCCGATAACTTATCGTTACTATTTTAGTACTTTCAAGAAACATTTTCCCAGACTTATCCTTCCGTCTTCCAAGAAACAGACACATGCGACACATGTGATATTTTGAAAAACCCAGAGACAGGGCAGGCCCTGGAAACAGAGAGTTACAATTTAAAATTGAAAATCATCATAGGAAAGCTGCAAAAAGCTTTATCTGTAATGAAAGACGATTTAACCAACTCAAAAGATTCTAATCATAGATCTTGCACTGTATCTATGGATCTTCAGCAGGTGCTGTCACTGCCATGTTTAACACACAACAAAATGTATTTATTCACGACAGTTATCCTGCTATAATTTATGTATTCATGTGGGTGACTCCAATACAGGAAATATGTTTTTATGGAATGAGTCAATAACAGGCAGAGGAAGTAAGAAATTGCTTCTTGTTTTTTGAAGTCCTTAAATAATGGAATAACCAACAAAAAGGTTCTCAATGTGTGGAGTGATAATTGTTTTGGACAAAACAAGAACAAAATGTTATTGTTCTTGTGGTACTAATCTTATCTCTACAGAACAGTTTCATGAAATTAATCAAAAGTTCTTGGTACCGGGCACTCTTTTAATGAGCTTGTGACAGGGACTTTGCGCTCATTGAAAAAAGGAAGCGTGTTGAAAAAATGCGAAACACCAATGGATTTGGTTAGTTTTGATAGCGAATGCAAACAGGCAAAACCCATATATACAGTCACACTAAATGGCTCCTGAAGATTTCTTTGACTTTAAATCCGCTGCTGAAAACACTTTGGATACTAAAAAGTTAGAAATATCCAAGGTACACTGGATTCAAGTATCTAAAGGCAACGTGAAAGTAAAAACAAGGAGGACATTGAATGAAATGGAAGCATGGAAAGAATGTAATGTGCTGAAGAAAAATGTGGAAAATGGGACAAATTAAGGACAAGCTTTTCAACTTGAGTTGTAAGAACAGATTAACAGAAGATAAGAAAAAAAAAGATTTGCGTCAATTATTACCATTTCTTAAAAATGAAAGCAAGATATTCTATGAAGAAATTTTGCAAATGTAATCAATGGCACATAGCCCATTAAATAGGTTTATGACATGGCACATAGCCCATTAAATAGGTTTATGACTTGGCACTTAGCCCATGTTACACTTTTGTATTTTTTAAATCTTAAATGATTCTAGATACATGTCTGATTTTTAGGTATATTGTGTATCTGTACCCATGTAACTATAATAAAATTATAATCTCAATACTGTACGTAGTTATTTCACCCAACAGAAAAACTTGATTATCTCAAAACTTTGTTTTTGGCACTTAGCCCGTTATTTATTTCAAGTCTTCAATATGCACAATTGGAAAGGCATAAGAATGAGTTAAAAGTCGTTTTCGTAAAATATAATTGTTCATCATGAGTAGATGATAAGTAGATACAAGAGCCATTTCAGCTCGGTTTTAGCCAGTTCTCAAAAATTTATTTTGTTCTGTGCTGTAAGAAACATTTATTATAGCCATGTGTAAATATCTGATTTTTTCATGAATTATATTTGTAAGTTTTGAGTCTGGTGGTGTTTTTAAGATTGTAAGTCAAATGTTACAAATATACATAAAGCCATTATACAAAAGTAGAAAGATGAAATGATATTTATTAAAAAAAGTAAACAATAGGCTACCATAGAGAGTCAAAGATTCGAAACGGAGGAGTAAAGTAAATTTAACAATCAAGATTATTCTACTTTTGACTATTAAACTCATCACTCGCGAAAAATGATACATCGTATGTACTCGAACGTTTTCTCACTTGTCCCAACATCCTTGTTAGCCTTGGAATAAAAGTGCATCCTTTTACCACCTTGTGTCTATTTGTACTATAACTTTGAGATATATGGTATCTAAAATAGAATACTAAGTTTAGTAGTCCCCAGCAAGTGGTCTCAAAGGAGTTATCAGTAAATTTATTCATCCGCACTTCCATTCATCCCAATGTAGCTGGATTGGTATCTCATCACTTTTGAAGACTCATCAGGGTGCTATATATACAAAATATTATATTGCTGTAATATAATACACAAAAGAACACAAAATATTATATTAAAATTCAAAATTACTTTTTGTGTTATTGCATACTGGAAGTTGATATTATATCTTTACAATAAGAGCTACAAAATACTTGTATTACGCATAAGCTTTGTATCCTAATCGTCCTGATTTTATTAATATATACCAATATTTCTCTATACAACAATCTAATTTGTAATTTCGAAAGCCTCCTTCCCAAAATATTAAATTCATTTACGGTGTCTAATCAACTAAATAAGTCTTTTCAGTAAGTGACGAAGCCTAACAGAACTGTTTGAGTGTATCTGTGAGTCTTTCAGTTATTCTGGTACATCACCAAATGTTTTCTGTAAATATATTTTTAATAAATATAGGATGCTAGCTTTCAGATGCTAGCTTTGCATGCTAGCTTTTTTTTTATTTAATCCAAAACGGAATGCTTCACGTATCAAAACTCCTAACTGATGTATAATGCATAAATATTCTATATATTCTCAAACCGAGGTACCAATTAAGAAAGGGGTCCATAGCCTCGTCGCATCGATAGCCCAAAGTGTGTAGCTTTACTTTGAAGATTAAACTCGAGATTTTCTTTGTTAAAAAAATGTCAAGAACGCGTACCAATACAAAAATAGGTACTAACGTAAAATATGTCTAATTTATTAACTAATAAATACACAACATTTACAAAGTTGATTATTTCATAAAAGTAAAAGCCAATTAGTCACAGAAAGAGTTAAAAAATGTCAAGAACGCGTACCAATACAAAAATAGGTACTAACGTAAAATATGTCTAAATTATTAACTAATAAATACACAACATTTACAAAGTTGATTATTTCATAAAAGTAAAAGCCAATTAGTCACAGAAAGAGTAAAAAAATGTCAAGAACGCGTACCAATACAAAAATAGGTACTAACGTAAAATATGTCTAATTTATTAACTAATAAATACACAACATTTACAAAGTTGATTATTTTATAAATGTAAAAGCCAATTAGTCACAGAAAGAGTATAACACATTTGTATTAATTTCAAATTACCTTACATAACTTTATTAACAAAATTTATCCAAGATTTTACATACAAGTAAAAATTAAAAGACACTTTCCAAACATATTATACAAAACAATAAATATATTGTAATACGATACAAAATAAGTAAATTAATATCTATAGTCGTAGAAAAATCTTTATTATTCACATAAAACATAGAGTAGCCGTATTATACGCGTACTTCAGTGATACAGAAAACTGTTGGTCATTAAACCAACAGCACTGAGTATTGGTTGCTCCTCACTTACATCTTTATTATTCACATAAAACATAGAGTAGCCGTATTATACGCGTACTTCAGTGATACAGAAAACTGTTGGTCATTAAACCAACAGCACTGAGTATTGGTTGCTCCTCACTTACATCTTTATTATTTACATAAAACATAGAGTAGCCGTATTATACGCGTACTTCAGTGATACAGAAAACTGTTGGTCATTAAACCAACAGCACTGAGTATTGGTTGCTCCTCACTTACATCTTTATTATTTACATAAAACATAGAGTAGCCGTATTATACGCGTACTTCAGTGATACAGAAAACTGTTGGTCATTAAACCAACAGCACTGAGTATTGGTTGCTCCTCACTTACATCTTTATTATTTACATAAAACATAGAGTAGCCGTATTATACGCGTACTTCAGTGATACAGAAAACTGTTGGTCGTTAAACCAACAGCACTGAGTATTGGTTGCTCCTCACTTACATCTTTATTATTTACATAAAACATAGAGTAGCCGTATTATACGCGTACTTCAGTGATACAGAAAACTGTTGGTCATTAAACCAACAGCACTGAGTATTGGTTGCTCCTCACTTACATCTTTATTATTTACATAAAACATAGAGTAGCCGTATTATACGCGTACTTCAGTGATACAGAAAACTGTTGGTCATTAAACCAACAGCACTGAGTATTGGTTGCTCCTCACTTACATCTTTATTATTTACATAAAACATAGAGTAGCCGTATTATACGCGTACTTCAGTGATACAGAAAACTGTTGGTCGTTAAACCAACAGCACTGAGTATTGGTTGCTCCTCACTTACATCTTTATTATTCACATAAAACATAGAGTAGCCGTATTATACGCGTACTTCAGTGATACAGAAAACTGTTGGTCATTAAACCAACAGCACTGAGTATTGGTTGCTCCTCACTTACATCTTTATTATTCACATAAAACATAGAGTAGCCGTATTATACGCGTACTTCAGTGATACAGAAAACTGTTGGTCGTTAAACCAACAGCACTGAGTATTGGTTGCTCCTCACTTACATCTTTATTATTCACATAAAACATAGAGTAGCCGTATTATACGCGTACTTCAGTGATACAGAAAACTGTTGGTCATTAAACCAACAGCACTGAGTATTGGTTGCTCCTCACTTACATCTTTATTATTCACATAAAACATAGAGTAGCCGTATTATACGCGTACTTCAGTGATACAGAAAACTGTTGGTCATTAAAACCAACAGCACTGAGTATTGGTTGCTCCTCACTTACATCTTTATTATTCACATAAAACATAGAGTAGCCGTATTATACGCGTACTTCAGTGATACAGAAAACTGTTGGTCATTAAACCAACAGCACTGAGTATTGGTTGCTCCTCACTTACATCTTTATTATTTACATAAAACATAGAGTAGCCGTATTATACGCGTACTTCAGTGATACAGAAAACTGTTGGTCATTAAACCAACAGCACTGAGTATTGGTTGCTCCTCACTTACATCTTTATTATTCACATAAAACATAGAGTAGCCGTATTATACGCGTACTTCAGTGATACAGAAAACTGTTGGTCATTAAACCAACAGCACTGAGTATTGGTTGCTCCTCACTTACATCTTTATTATTCACATAAAACATAGAGTAGCCGTATTATACGCGTACTTCAGTGATACAGAAAACTGTTGGTCATTAAACCAACAGCACTGAGTATTGGTTGCTCCTCACTTACATCTTTATTATTCACATAAAACATAGAGTAGCCGTATTATACGCGTACTTCAGTGATACAGAAAACTGTTGGAAACCAACAGCACTGAGTATTGGTTGCTCCTCACTTACATCACAGTTCTGTGCGGCTCTCAGTTTTCTGGCAGGACTACAGCTAACTGATAGTTATCTAAGGGACAACGCATATCCTTTTTATTTGAAAAGATAATTAGAAACTAATATTTTTTCATCATGAAATTACACCGAAATTAAAACAACAATTGTTTAATTAAGTTTGAATACTACAATAGACAAAGGGTGTTTGATAACTAAAGGAAACTAAATCTAACATTCAATTTATCTTTCTTTATAAAAACAGATGGGATGCGATTTAAAAACCATTCTTTGACCTCGTTTTCCATTGTATCTATTTAGGAAATGTTTAACAAAATGAAATTACATTATACACTTTTAGAGTTTTTATACACATTACATTTTACATTACAAATTTTACATTATACATTACAAATTTTAGAGTTTTTATACACTTTGTAACTGCTATACAACATTTTTATATAAAATATATATGTGTTATATGAAATACCTTTGCATTGTATTACGAATAACAGGGAGTACATGACGGTACAAGTTGTGGAGCTCCATATTACAGTATGTTAAGCGTTTACGCCAAAAGATAATAATAATTTAGGTAATGCTGAAAGTTTAGTAAAATATTGCAACGCGCAGTTTGCATGCCCTGTATCTTTATTGGTACCTATTGACAAGTTGAGTTTTAGAGCTCCTGGTAGTAAACTTCTTGATAAAGTCACGTAATGGTTATTTCTTCAATTATTCCATTTCTATTTAAAAAATATAAACTTTTTTTAGTGAGTTTTACATCTGTTGATTTTTTACAACGCTTATTAAATCCTATTCAAAAATAAGCTTTTCCCTGGCAATAACTGTTTTATTTTTTCATCGGGAAAACCCCTCTCTCCTTTGGGTCCTCACACCTGGTTTTCTATAATTTCCAGAAGGAGAATCACTTGAAACTGTGAAATAAACGATAAAATGTTCCTAAGCACCGCTTAATCGTGTCTTCATCATTAAATAACCCAAACCCACCATATATCTGTACAATCCCGCTAACACCCAACAGCAAAGTCTCCTAGACTGTTTCCAGAATCAAGTACTGCCACAAGAAGAGTGGGCTTACAGTAGTGGGTTTTAAGTTACTACTATGTCTTTTATATAAACATGATATGGCCTTAGTAAAGTTTCAAGTACTATTTATTACTCTATCTCCCCTGAAACGAAATACTCACCTATCTTGATATAATTTTGTTTCATGCAACAATATGTAAAACTTATTTTTTGTATCGTAAGTAATAAATGTTACCTTTAACCTAAAATATGTGTCTATGAAAATTTGACTGGAATATGTTATTGCAGCCTTTTTTTGTTGCATTAGTTGGGTGCAAATATGATAATTACGTAGTGTATCACTGTTCCAGAACAAGAGAACACAAAGCTAAAACTATCAATAGTTGCCTTTGAGAAGGTCTGCAATAAGTGCGTCAAGTAGTCTTGTTTCTCAGCATTTAGGTGATCTGTCACAATCCTAGCGTTGTGAGGTGATGCACCATCTAGTTGATACCACAGTGTGCGGCGATCACCAAGAGGAATTTCATCTAGAATGTCTTCAACTGATGTTTGGAGTAAGTTTAGATATGATACACCATTGAGAGGTACATTACCCAGAGCTTGTATGTAAAGGCGTCCATTGTAAATAGATGCCCAGACATTGTAACCAAATCTTTGTTGAAAACGCCTTTGTCTCGTCTCATGAGGATTGTTTATTGACCAGATATGGGTGTCATGGAAATTTTTTATCCCATCCCTACTGAAATGTGATTCATCCGTCCACATTACACTAGAGATGAAGTTTTGGTTGTTTTCTACTTCATTTAACAACCATTCACAAAATACAACCCTCCTCACACTATCACTAGGTTGCAACGCTTGTACAGTTTGTACATGATATGGGTACATTTCCTCTCGCTTTAAAGTCTTCCAAACAAAACTTTGTGACATTCCTAAACGTGTAGCCACACGACGTGTGCTAATTGTTGAATCATCATCAACCATATTAATTACGTCATCTTCTTCCTCTACCATGTGAAGTGGAATGCGACCAGCGTTATGTTTGAGGTTATCTGTAGATCCTGTGTCTGACAAACGTTGAAAAGTTCTTGAAAACACTGCTCTTGATGGATGACGCCTGTTGGGATATCGTCTTGCATACTCAACACAAGCTTGAAGTGATACAATCCCGTTACACAATCCATAAACAAAAACAATATCAGCATACTCTTGTTTACTAAAGGTGGCCATGTTGTAGGCAAATCCTTATGAGACAATTTGAAATAATTAAACACCATTGTTACAACAAAACTTGTAAAAACAGCTGATTGCTAAAACAGCTGATTACTAAAACAGCAGACCTCTAATTGGCAGCTGATTAAAAACCTAATATTTCTGATCCGATGTTACAAGAATTTTACAAATATACAGTAAAGGTGTTTTTTATTTGTTATGTTTGTTCCAAAAAAATTTTTGATTTGTATTCTGAATTTTAGAATGCACTGGCCACTCATAATAACTGCCCAGTCTAGACTCAGCAGCCTTTTTGCAAAAAGACTTGTAATAGGTTTACAAAAAAATTCACAGTTTTGTTAATAATAAGAATATCGGTGCAAAAAAGATATTGCCGTTTTTATAAGAAAATAGCGCACATTTTTTTTCATTTAAAAGTTTTATTTTAAATAAAATCCCTTAAAGTTATGATTATTTAAAGAATTTATCTGTCCACCATTTTCTAACAAAATGAGCAAAATTAAGTTTATTTTGTTCCATTTAAAAAAAAGATACCTAAAGTAAGTTTACCAAATTTCAACTCGTTACCTCTTGTAGTTTCTTATTTATGATGGTTTACAAGAAAAACACAAACATACAGACAGACCCATGTGCAATGGAGGATTAATTTTTTCCTTGTTTTGATGACCTGTATCAAGTCCTGAAATATTGCACACCTTTTATGAATCACCCTGTATATATTGAGCTTTGCCAAAGCCTATGACTTATGGAGTTGGAAAATATTCACATCTGTCTATTTATTTGTCTATCCGCACAATATTTTGAATACGAACAGATCTGTAGATAATATCGATAACTGCAGTTAACTTACAATTGTGGATGACTCTTCATTTTTTAAGAGGATCACTGAGTTCGATTATGGTGCTTGTCACTCACATGGGGAGGAGGAGGGTGTAAAAATTTCATTTTCTGGATTATTACATGTCATTCAAACTATCAATAATGACATAACCTATAGAGGTTGTGAAATTTTGAACTGAAACTCAGCGAAAATTGTTGCCCTACACGCGGTGTCGCGTACTCTTATTTTACCATAACACACTATTTTCCAGCAAGCAGTTATTATTCAGTTTATCACTTGAAAGTTTAAATGTTATTAGTCTTTGAATTGCTCTAAAAATTAAAAGTTCGTATCTCTCATTCTATGATTGGAAAGTCTTTGATAATTTCTTATACCTCACCACAACAAAACCCCTCTCTTGTCTTTATTATATTGTATATAATATAATACTACCATGAAATTATGTGAAAACATCAATAAAGAGTTAAACTTAGAGCAATGTTTCTGTGAAAATCAACACAGATATAAACAAATTATTAGCTAAATTATCATTAAATGTGGACCATGCTCCTTAGAGCATTGTAGTCGCTGTACAAAACAATGATATACATTACCTACTATGGGTAATATCGGTATACAACAAGTATTTTCTTCTATTTGTTGGCATATTTAAGTCAAACGAAAAAATATTCTAACAAAAGTATACAACTAACCTACTTTTTTACTATAAATTAATTATTTTATTACATTCAATGTAGTATATTACAGTAATGTGTTATTATTTACAAGTAATTAATGAGTTACTACTAAGGGTACAGCATTAACAATGAATTAATTTTATCCGATAAAAATAAAGTTCTTTGAAAAGTAAAATAAAGTTGGATAAATAAATAACGTAGCACAGTTATGCAAATTAAAATGAAAGACTGCAGTAAGCTGCAGCGGTTACTGCTTATAGCCCAGTTTGTTCCTGTCCCGCTTCCTAACGCCCTTGTAAAATACCGAGAGATTACAACTCCAAGAATGCTGAATATTATATTTGTTACATAAATTGAACGTTCTCTACCTATAGACTGAGACATTGAAAATGTTATAAATCTTATAGACATTCACATTAGCTTAAAACTTGCACCCAAGTCACCTGTTCTATCGAAAGCTGGTATAGATGTTTCAGTGGAAGAAACCAGTTTTTGAAGATATATAAAAAATTCTGTCGTCCACTAGGGCCTTTTTAAAATCACTTTCATATACATTACCTAATTGTAATTGTTAGAATATCAGGTGTATTTTCTAACTTTCTGGCTTCATTAAAGTTATTAAAATAAACATTTAGTTTTATTTTGATTTAAGGGATTTTAAAAACAGTAGGTAACATTCAATTAATTGAGCACGAATGCAATATTTTCACGGAAGTAACATATATAGGATAATATATTTCCTTTCAAAGTGTGGCCATATTGTGAGTTTTTGGATTTTTTAGATTATTAATGTAAATACCTTATTTTTAAATCCTTGTTCCATTGCAATTTTACTTTTGATAGAAATGTTTTGACATGGTGTGAAGTGGGAAATATATATACCATGGTCGTACAATCAGAAAAATAGGGATATCCACGGATTTGTAGAGGATAGTGACATTTACACAGCCATTGAAGAATATGTCAATGCCAAAGTTTCATTTTAGTTGTGAAGAGAATATTTCATTTAGTTGCTATTACAATTTCAGATTTTACGCCCACGGTGTAATTGGCAAAAATAAATAGCACTGCACCAAAATCATGGTGGGTACCACTCTTATATAAATAATGAAAAAACCAAAGGAAGGTATTTACGAGGTCATAATAATAGAGGCAGTAGAGGTCAAGATATATCTCTTGGTATATTCAGCTATTTTTTTCTCTCCAAGGAAGTACTACATAAAAGTAATAGTTTCCATCAATAAGGGTATTTCTTAAATCACTTGGGGATGTTTAAATTAGGTCACGAGATGGAAAGATAGGGATTGTCTCTTCCCTTCAACATTCCACTGGTTATAATAAACTTATCCTAGATAATTTAATTACTGTGATGGATTAAATTATCCATCACATCTGCTCAAAATATTCTGAACAGACTATGTATACTATAAATGTAGTACATATACCATTGAACCATTAGCGAGGTTAATTTTTACACGATATGCCATTTATAAATATGAGTATACACTCTATTAAATCTTGCTTGTCAATATGAAAATTAATCCACATCTTTTCTGATGAGATAATGTATATTTCAACTATGAAAAATATAAGAACATTATATCACTTTAAAAACAACATATACGCGTATTTCTTATTTTCAATTTATTTATCTTTTGAGGATTCTGATCATATTGTTAAAAATAATGGTTATCAGATTTATTAATTTGTTTTTGTATGTATCATTTCCCCAATTGTTTACTATTTTAAGAAAATGCTGGTCAAGAATCCCGAATAAACTGTTGTACTTGTTTGTTACTGTACTCGATCTTGGCACCTCATTATTCAATCTTAGAAATAAAAATGAATCACTTAATCTGTTGGTAAGCGCTAATCTCACTACGATTAGACCAATTTGGCTAACTCTTTTTTGCACATTCGTTGAAATCCCAGGTTTTATATGAAGAGAAAGACCTGAAAAGACAGACCAAACGTGGATCTGAAAATATCTTAGACCCGAATTCCATAGTATTACCATAGTAAGTTTCCAAGAGCTATATACAGTGGAGTCCCGCTAATCCGAACACGTGTAATCCGAACGTCGGTTAATCCGAACAGGTCCAGGAGGAATTATTTATAACAATAATGAACAGTTATAGGAACTAATTACTTAAAAAATGAAAATGGGTGCATCATTTCGTACAAAGAAAATTTTAATTAAATAAACATACAGTATTTTATTAAGATAAATTGTGTACGGTACAGTACATAAATAATGAAGTTAAATACAGTACCAAATTGAAACTTATAGGTTAAGTATGAGTTAAATTACAGTATTAAGAAGTGAAATCAAACAAAAATTTTACGTATAGTACTGATGATATTATTATTGAGTAAAATATTAATTGTTAAAAGACATAAGTTCAGTTATTGTCTTCTGTTGCATTGAAGAGAGTTTATTGGATGACTCACATTGCTTAACAATAGAACTCACACTAAATACGGTAAATGTGCTTAGTATTCGCAAACACGTTTATTTGTCAAGACATACAATGCAACAGTCAGAAAACATGTTTTAACAATGTTGATAATTCTATGACAAAATAGACCCATTCTCAAGTTTAAAAACCGTATTTTTCTGTAATTCTGGCTAATCCGAACAATCACATAATCCGAATAGGGCTCGGTCCCAATTAGGTCGGATTAACGGGACTCTACTGTATATATATATATATATATATATATATATATATATATATATATATAAGTATACATTTTATTAGTTATCAAGACAATAAGACACTCAACTACGTCGACGTAAATGTATTCAAACGGCCTGAAATAGACACCTGTTGACCGAAGTAGATTTCATATTTATACGTGTATAAATATATATATATATACCTGGGCTCCTGTTCTGGTCAAAGCTATAAATATAGCGATTTCGACCGGGGTATTTCCTGAAAATTAAAAAACTTCCATAGTTAGACCAATACACAAAAATTGGGGCCCAGAGAGGCCTATATTAATTACCGTTTGATTGCCTTGCTTTCAAGCATAGAAAAAATAACTAAGATGTTTATTGTCGGAAAATTAAGTAAATATCTTAATGAATGCAGTTTCATTAAAGAAAACCAATTTGCATTTCAAAAAGGCAAAGGAGCTGAAGATCTCTTACATATATTTGGTACATATATTAATAAACAATTATATAAAGGATGTCACGTACTGTGCCTATTTTTTGGACTTGTCAAAGGCATTTGACACAATTGATTATTGCAAAATGGTTGAGACACTGAAAAGCATTGAGGTGGTTGGTCTGCAGCTGCAATGGTTCCAGTCCTATTTGAAAAATCGGAAGTTTACAGTTAAAATTTCCAACATATTTAGCACTTACAAAACAAATACTTGTGGGGTGCCTCAAGGTACAAATACTTGTGGGCCAGTACTTTTTAATATTTACCTCACTACAGTGTTTTAAACTGTAAAACATGTAAAATTATGGGCCTATGCTGATGATTTGCTACTAGTAGCAACTCATCATTGCTTGCAGACAGCTCAAATCATGTTGCAGGCCGACTTTGGCCGGGTTTGTGAATGGTTTCATGACATGGAACTGATCGTGAACTCGGAGAAGACAGTTATGATGCACATTCACTTGAGGAATAAAAATGTAGCAAGAAATACAGTAATAAAATATCACAAGTGCTCCTGTCCAAATTTTAGAAACTCAACAAATGGAATAGTAATAGTATGCAGTTGCAAATAAATAGAACTGGTAGAACATTACAGTTATTTAGTAATAATAATTGACAGTGGTCTTACTTGGAAAAAACATACTGAAAAAATTCAAAAGAAAATGTTGTCATGTATTGCTGCGTTTTATAGATTGAAAAATACCATTAATTTACAATGTAAAATATCCATATATAAAGCAT
This sequence comes from Homalodisca vitripennis, assembly GCF_021130785.1. NCBI lineage: Eukaryota > Metazoa > Arthropoda > Insecta > Hemiptera > Cicadellidae > Homalodisca > Homalodisca vitripennis. Next base: position 145,985,328 of record NC_060210.1, read on the forward strand.
TAATTGAGTCTATTATTAGGTATGGAATACAACTGTATGGGTCAGCAGCGTATTGCCATTTGAATAAGATTTGCCAACTTCAAAACAGGAGTCTACAGCTGATGTTTACACGCAGCCCAGATGATATAAATATTAGCAACCTACGAAGGGCGAATACATTAACCCCTCCTGTTTTTTATAAATATACGATATACGTGAGATACTTTGGTAATGACGAGTACATGATGGAAACTCCAATACTGCATTTCCAGATTTAAGAAACATAAAAAACTAATTGAACGGATTTTGGGAAGAGACTGGTAGAATTTATTGTGCCTACTCTTTACAATAACTTGCCTAACAACATTTACAATGAAAATAATCTTTTAAAATTTAAAAAATCTGTATATAATTGGTTAGTTCACACATATTAATAGTAACGCTTAACATTCCCTGATAATTTATGGACCTTGTTGTTGTTTTGTTTCATTATAATATTGTTTTATTTTATTATTGTAAGAACTGTTAAAGCCAAAGATGTATTCCTGTAGTTGTATTGATGTTTTTCTATGTTCATTAGTTGATCATTGTTGTTATTTATTATTGCCATGTTTACTAAGTATTATTTGTATATAATTTTACTCATTACAATTAACATCTACAAAAGACGGGTCCTATCTACAAGAGATTGTTTATATTTCTGTCAGAGAAATATTTTGCGTTCTTTTATTGTTATGTGTACAATTTACTAAGATATCTTTATTTATTTACTAATTAAATCAAGTATATTTCTCTAGACTTCTGTTATTCTCAGGGATGGATTTTTATTATTGTTTTTTTTTCTGTTTAAAACTTAAATAATATATTTTTGCTTATTTCACACTTTACTGCACATATTGAGTAATTGACTAGTTATAAGGTAATCTGAACTTTACGTAAAACCGATGATTGCAATTTATTACTGGTGTTCCATTAATACTGTACAGTATAACTCATTTATAACACATCAAGTAAAGCATAAGTACTCAACCGGTGCATACCAATTTAATAAGGAATGCATATTTTACTGGTTCTAGAAGTAATCTCCATTGTGCTGTATGTAGTGTTTCTGGTACACTATGTCTACTAAGGATATAACAATATTACTGGTTGTGTTTAATTATTTGAGCTTATATTAGAAATGAATGTATTTACTCGGTTACTATCTGTTGTTATAAACGACTAATATAGAAAGTTTGCTAAGAACTGCCAGATTGAGAGTTGTTTGAATTTTTATTTATTCTACTTTAAAATATAACAACATAATTTATATTATATGTAGTATTAAATGTAAGTTATTAGGGGCAATACCATAGTTATCAAGATAATGTTATTTACCTGGAAAATTGAATATCCAAATTTCCACTTACACAGTTGAATACTTTCAATCACACTTTACACAATATTTAACAAAGACATAACCGACACACAGTACGCCAGCATATGATCAAATACGTGTATGCGAAGAAAATTTATTAAGAAAGAATGAATAAATTTGATATACATAATTTCTAGAAAATAAACTAAATTGGAATAGCTGTAACAATTGTAATAACCACATTTATATCATATCAATTCACCTCGATCCGTCTGTATGTACATGACATGACTGTTGGTTGTTGCTCAATGCACGGAAATTAATCGTTTTTGAAAACTTGTTTGAACTGTACGTAATGTTTGTCTACCTCTTCCGATAACGCAACATCTTTAATGATTATTACACAAATGGATAGGAATGGGTAATAACTGATAAGACTAATGAGTTCCTTAGTTGACCGAGTCTTTTGACTAGTCGCCAAGGTAAATACCATTGACCTATTCATCCAATTTATTTACATTTCTTCAACTTTTCAGGTTATCTAAAAACTTAATCAACAGAATGTTCTTAATATTATTTAATAGTGTTATGAGAATGATGTATTGTTTTAACTTATAGTAATAATCAGACAATATTTTTTTATCAATCCAAATTAATAATTTCACTGTTGTATGTATATTATATACCAATGTTCACCACAATTAAATTTAAAATACTACGTTAAGGACCTGAAAGATAATTGAATGTAATTATGTATCTGAACTGTAGTAAAATATAGTTATATAGGTTCCCGCTGACAAGTATTGTACTTAGCGGGGCCTCAGAAATGTATAATTTCTTGAATAAATGCAATTCAATTCAATTCAAAAATTCAATATATATATATATATATATATATATATATATACAGACGTGTATATATACATATCGGGGCTGCAAAGCATACTCAACTATGCCACTAGCAATAACTTAGACAGACAGTGAATTTAAACATGCCGAATCAGGTTTCCAAGACTTATATCAGTATATGTTTTCAAACAGCAAATCCTAAAGAACTAGTCTATATTTTTTACTTTTGAATCTTTTAATTATGGCTACTAAAACATACGTACATGACTTATGTCTCCTTCTACTTTAAAAATATCATAGGGCTGCAAAATATTGTAGCATAGGTGCTTACACAATTAGGCTACGCCCCTCGATTTTGAAAACTGCGTGTGAAGCCGTTTAACTGTTAGTACTTAAATGATTTATTTACTATTTAAACACTTAATTTAATTTTTTATACTAAAATTTCTTTCACCTTAATTAATTTATTTTTCTTCATTTTTGATTTGCTAGGATTTCTAATAATGGAAGCTAAAATGCACCAAGGTAAAGTGAGCAATCCCCCAAGGGTCGGGCTCGTGAGGAGTGTAATATTTACCATCCAAGCACGTAAGTGTGTTTATGTAACGTGTACTGTTAAGATATACTCTTTATATTTCTCAAGAGAGAAAATCCAACAAATATACATTTATTATGATTAGGTACTAAGTGGAATACCGTTTATAATTTCAAATTTCGTTTACGACTCAAGAACTGCTTAATTTTTTTAAATTTTGGTAAGGTTTCTGAAAAGATTTATTTCCAAGCTGAGAGTTCTTCTGGTGTAAGTGAGATAGTAACAAACACTGGGTCACTTCGATTCAAAGATGTTTTCAAGCTGAAAGGTCTCAATTAAACGTCAGCCGCTATTTGAAAGTCTTTCAAAGATTTCTATTCATTCTCCTCCAATTGAGGAAAGTTAATATTAAAGTAACATTCCTAATAGTTTCGGTTTCATAAAATATTAAATAGCCTTCTTATTTGTTTTATTTGTGTTCTGGTTATTCGTGAATTCAAGTGTTTCAGCAGAAAACTTAATCAGTTTACCTTCGTTACATAAGAAAATATTCACTTGTTCACAATTTATTGGATCATTTAAATAATGTACTACGTAGGTAGCTATTTAACAAATTTTAGCTTATAACTTTTATATTTCCTTGTTGTTAAAACTGTTTTCAAGTTTAAAAATTGGAAGGAAACTACCCTTACTTTATAATTTTTAGACAGTGAACGGCATAACGTCTGGAATAATAATATTTCATTACTAGTCTCAAAAGTGACCTATTGCGGAATGAGATTGCATTTACGCGCAAGATGAAGCCGAGTGGGGAAAATGCTATCGAGCCTTACTATAAAACTGTAAAAAGTTTTAAAGAATACTTTTCATCGCGTAGCAAAAATGACTTTTTTTAAAAAAAGATAATCTTTTAAAAGATTATCTGACATTTCATAGACTAGTAATTATTCTTTTATAAGGAAACGTAACACTATTTTATCATTCATTTTGGTGTTAAATCAGCTGTTGGACATAGGACTGTAAAAATATAGTGCAATCACACTGGAATTTCAATTGATTATGCAGGGAAAGAAATTTTTACGTATGGAAAGTAATGTTTTAGAGATAGAAAATCAGCTGACTTAGCTACGAGGGAAACAATGGCTTTCGAAAGTTGTCCATCACCATACTGAGTGATGAATAGAACATTTTACTCTAGAATGGTAAAGCCTATTAGTACGGTACCAATATATGTGGTCAAATAATCAGATTGTAGTCATATAAACTAGGTTTTAAAACTTCCTGTGTTCACATTTAAAAACTTTACAAACCCGATCCCATTCTTCCAATCATTTTTGATCATATAGAGCAGTCTAATATACGAGTAACTTTCTTGAGTTCTTTGGGTTTGAAATTGTGTTACTATAGTTGGAAAAACAATCTAACACTCATTTCACTACCTTTACCCCATAAAGAACTAAATAATCATATACTCTGTACATGTTATCACAAGCTTGTTCGTTGTATATAAGGATTTGTTCTCAAAATAATGCATTTATTAGGTATATTAGAAAACTATTATAACTTTTATTACATAAATGCGAGTTTAGATCGCCTTTATAACTTTAAATTTGGCTTCAAAACAGAATTTCATCTAAAATCTTCGATAAACGGTAAATGCATTCTTTGTTTACATTTTGATGCTGTATTTTATAAATTTTAAGTGACCAATAAGTAAACCCAATATTGAAATACGTAATTGTAAAAGTAATATAAACCCTGTATCCGAAAGCCTTCAGTGACAAACATTACAATATAACAAATAATATTAAAATGTGTTTTAATAAATTAATTTGTTTTACCCAGAACCAATATTAACACATATAACTGATAGATAATAGAAAAAGACAAGAACATGTCCCAATAGGAGATCGAAACAGAAAGAATATATTGAGACCGTCCATACAGAAACAGAGAGCATGGCACTGTTAAACATTCCGAAGGACCAAAGGTCTTTAGATTGGACCCAGATACCAAAGATTAAGTGGCCTGACAAGAATGGGAAACTCATAATCGCTGCTGATTTATTAAATACTATGGATCTTCTAAGGTATGGTGTCTTAAGTTCAAGATTTTAATTTCAGCGTTATTACGTCTTAATGAAATTGGAGGACTAAACTATTATATTACTAAACTCATATATTACTTCTCATATCTAAAATAATGTTATATATATATATATATTTAACATTATTTTATAATATATACATATATATATATATATATATATATATATATATATATATTTAACATTATTTTATAATATATACATATATATATATATATATATGTGTATATTTGTGAATTTATGTTCCATTTAACAGATTAATGAACTTATTTTTATTTTAACCTATCGGTTTTATTTTTATTACCAGTAACTATTCAATAGATATACATGATTGAAGTCATATTTTTTAGAAATTTATTTCCTTAATGCAAATAAAAACATGAGAATGTAGTTCACGACACTAAGGCCCAGAGCAAGAGATCCCAGGACTGGATCTATCAGCAGCTACCTTTGAGATGGTCTTCACTCACTCTTGTGTATACGAGTATTATCGCTAATTTAATTGCTTGCTCTGTTGAGTAATTCATTAGCATAACACAATTATTCCAATTACCATTATGTGTCACTCCTAACTACACTACGATAGAAGACGTGAGTAATAGAGCGTGTGGAACAAACAAAATACAACGTATGTGCACACAGCCATTGAATGAGGGTGACTACAAAGTTCCTCAGAAGAGGAGACAAAGGGGAAAATAGCCCTATTACACATATTTTAGAACACATTTATTTAAAAATCCAGATATGCCTTGAAAACTAAAAAGATGTATTTATGTATGTATATATATATATATATATATCTTAGACCCGAAGTCGACGCTTTTTGACCGGGATAGTTTTTTCCGAGGATTATGTATATATAATATATGTATATACTGTACATAATCCTCGGAAAAAACTCCCGGTCAAAAAGCGTTGACTTCAGGTCTAAGATATTTCCAGTTCCATAGTACGGTTTCTCTTTTCAAATCTTTCTCTTCATATGAAGCCTTGGATTTCAAAGAATATAACAAAACAATTCGCCAAATTGGTCAAATCTACCTCAAGATTAGCACTTACCAACATATTTAGTGGTGACACATTATTTTCTATGTTGAATAATGAAGTTCCAAGATGGAGGAAAGTAACAAGTACAACAGTTCAATCGCCAAGTTTTTTTCTCTAAACAGTACACAATTGGGAAAGTAATAAATAAAAACAATTTAATCAAATTTTTAATAATTAGTTTTTAATCATATGTTCAGTATACCCAAAAGTTTAAGAAAGTGTAAATTAAAACATATATTTTTGAAAGTGATATACTGTTTTTATATTTGTAATAGTTCAGCTATGTACACTATTATTTTCAACAGGAAAAGGTTTATTAATATTCTTATTACCAAATAGTGAATGTATTCACATATTTATAAATGGTATAAATTAACCTTGCTAATGACTCTGATGGTATATGTACTCAATTTCAGTCTATATGGTCTGTTCAGAATATTTTGTGCATATCAAATGAATTCATCATGAAATGAAATTATACAGAATAAGTTTATTAAAACCAGCAAAGTGTTAAAGGGAAGAGGTAAACCCTATCCTTCCGTCTCGTGATCTAAATTAAACAATCCCTACATTTGATCATTTCATTACCTATCCACCACGAATTTGGTGGATGATCAACAGTCAGAATAATTTTTATACATCAAGATATAAAACGCTTAAAAAATATATTTGGGTGAAACATAGTCAAAGTACAGTTTGAACTTTGAGACTGTACTAACTGCAACAGGTTGTGACACAAAGTGGTAAAAAGAATTTTTCAGGAAGTTTTTAGTTCAGTTTATTTTTTGGCTTGTTTATAGCAGAGAAAAGTACGTACATTTTAATTTGAGTTAATAATCTTTATTTTATTAGACATAAGAAAGTTAAATTTTTAGTACGATTTTACGTTTGATGAAAGAAGTTAACTTTAATCTATTTTATTTATTTGAAGGAAGAAAACCTTTTCTTGAAAAAAATTTTACAACAAAAGTGGTTGTATAAGCTTTTAGGAATTGAATTTAAATATTAATTTATTAATAATTAATTTCTAAACTAGATACTTAAGTGCAGTTAAACTAATCAAAACATTAAGGAAAGGGTTTTTGTGAAACTTGCGGATCTCTTTATACTGAATTGCACCAATCTGCTAGTTTATACTGCTACTTTATTGTCTAAAAAAATAGAAATTTTGAAAGTAAGGTTTACTGGAGAATATAATAATATTTTGCAGTGTGCGGGCTAGTTTCTGGTAGTTGCATTATCCAGACGTGGCTCGTTATACTGTTTTTTTCCAAAATTGAACAAAAATATTTCGAAGACAAATTAAACGTTATAAAAAAATTGTGTAAAAATAGCATTAATGGTGGACTTTATTTCAAAAGAGCAACTGTTAGATGAGCTATTAACAGGCTTAAAAGTGTTCAAAATTTATGTGAGAACAATTATGTTAATGAAAAACAAAAGTTATGTGAGAACAATTATGTTAATGAAAAACAAAAGTTATGTGAGAACAATTATGTTAATGAAAAACTTTGATTCAAGTGTTGGAACTTGGTTAGATAAATGCAATTATTAGCAATAGTAGTGAATATTTTAGTTACCTATTATTAGTCGTTGACTGTTTGTTGTTATTACTAGATATATTTATTTTTATTTTTTGTTAGTTGATTAATACCTGATACATTTTATATGAACAATGTGACCTTGATTTATTTAAATACTGAAATACTTAAAAGAGTTTATATAGATATTATGATGCCAAGAAAATATATGAATCCATGAATTATAAAAACTGTTTATACCAACAAAGTTATATAAAATAATGTATATAGTTTTTATAATTAAAAAGTGTTGAATGCCTATTCTGGAGTAAATGTAAACAAGGAAAATGCATTGAAGCTTTTACAGTTTTAAGTTAAATAACATTGTAATAAACAAAGTTAAGAGTATATATATATATATATATATATATATATATATATATATATATATATATATATATATATATATATATAAACAAATTGAAATAAACTGTTTATACCAAATTCTTTGCTTGAAAAAGTTTATAAATTCTATTTTAAAAACTTTGAATAACAGTTTGACATTCAAACATAAACACGGTTAATGATGTGCTCGTATTTAAAATCCTGAATTAATTAATAGTCTAATAATCGATAAAGCTAAAATCTTCTGATGTAATCGTATGTTTCAGATAATTATAAAGAAAATTACATACCAACTTCGGCGTACGTCTAGTGCAGTAAGAATGGACACTGGACAGATATTGTTGGCCCTTTAAGGCTACAAACTGAAGAAAGAAAAGATTACTACGCGTGCATATTAGATTATTATTCCGCAAGAATTAAGTTCTAAGAACATCGGGAAAAATAATAAAAACCTGTAACGAGCAACAGAGTTTTGAAATTATATCAAATCAGTGCCTATTTTTGTATTGTTACATGGTCCTGAGATGTTTTAACAAAGAAAGGCTCGAGTTAAATCTACAAAGTAAAGAGACAGACTCTGGGCTATTGGTGCGACTAGACTGTGGACCACTTTCTTAATTGGTACCATTGTTAGAACAGAGAATATGTAGAACATTTAAGCATTATACATCAGTAAGGACTTTTAATATAGGAGATTTTCCGTTTAGAGAAATAATTTCTTTACATTTCCATAATATCTCCATAACAAATAGGTTTACAGAAACATTAGGGATGTACCGGGTTTGAGTCTCTTCGGAGCAAGTATTTTTTGTGATGGAGTGTTTAATGACAATTTATATATAAAGGACTTGACGTATCGAAAATTTATCTCCATACTAATTTTCTAACATAACAATGATTTTAGAGTTTTATTCCAAAGCTTATTATTTGCAAACCATTAATAGTTTCTTTCTTTCACTTTGCTATAGGCAATATCCAAAATATCCTGTTAATATTAAAAACAACTGTAAAAATCATATATATATGTAATTTTTGTTTCATCGCGAATGCACATTTACAGTTCTGCATCGACTAAGCTGCTTTGTGGAGTGTACCAAGAGCACAAGCATGCAACCGTCTTTAACTCATCAAACCCAGAGGAACGGTTCTTAGAAAACAACTCAAGGTAGATGTAACTACTACATAATTATACACAAGTACAGTACTCTTGTGTGAAACAAAATTTTAATTAAGTTACAAACTTATCATTAATTATTCGAAATGTTTAATACAATAATTTGAGGACAATACATACAGACTATTGTATAACTCGAATCTTTCTATTGGTATATTTGCAATTTACGTAGAATAAAGTAAATTTATAACAAATTATATAGTTGGTTTTCTTTTATTTATCGTGAATTGTTGTCTAAAGTATAAAACCCCTTAACTCACTCTTACTAATTTATTACTAATGCTAGCAAATTATTAATGAAAAAGGTGCCAGTAATGAAAGTTTCTCAGTAGTTAAACAAATTTGGATAGATAAGTAGCGTAGCACTAAGTTGTACAAATTAAAATTAAAGACTGTAGTAAGCTACTGTTTATAGTTTGTTCTCGTGCCGCTTATAAACACCGGGAGATAACTCCTAATACATATCTTCAAGGTATACGTTTTAGAAAGTTTCCAGCTCCTAGAGATGTAGCTTTCGGTAATTCTCGGCAGATTAAAAATAAAGTCGATTATTTTCATAAAGAGTACAAAAACCTCAATCATGAATATGTCTAAATTGCAATGGCCGACAATGTGTACACAATCTAGCAACAGGGAGACTTGATGTTTAGGAGGTGATGTTATGAGATTTGTATTCAATGTGTTGAATCTTTCAATCTGCGCGATGTAGAATGTGATGTAGATATAAGACGAGAAAACTACAAGTTGAGGTAAGATGAGGGTACTTGTATTAGTATAGTGTGACTGGTATTAGGTTCACAATATTTTCTCATATGAAAGTGTCCATCTAAACTGTCTTTATTTCATCAAGCAAGTATTAAACTGGCAGGTATTCCTGTACTTATTATGCTAACTGTGGACTGTCTACAAGTTCCAGAAAATAACTTTAAAAAGTACAAATGCCTTTAAATTTGCACACACATAATATATAAAAGCGTTTGGAAAATGTTTTTTAAACTAATAGGACTGTTTTATACCAATATTGACTAAATGCAGGGTTTGTGTAGCTGATTTCCAGTTATACAATTATTAACGGTTTTGTAATAAACACGTAAAAACTAGTTCGTGGAGTGTCACACTGGAGAATACAGCCGTGACACATGACACAGTAATACATTTACAAGGACTTGTATGTTGTCTGCCCTTGCCAGTCTCTGTTTAATTAAATCACCATCCGAGTTGATGAGTTCTCTCGTTTTACTGGTACAGTGAACATTGCAATATCTTAGAAACACCAAGCAATCAGTGGGTCAAGGTTTTATATATGTCCTCAAGGTCCTTGTGTTGGATTCGCGTGCATCTTGTTTTTTCTTTACATTGTGATCACATATCTTTACACTGAACTGGGGAAACGTACGTACTGCTTATTTTTAATATCTTGAGAATAATTTGCGGTAAACTATCGATGGGATTTTTATTCAGTAATTGTGTATCTCAAGACTGAGGAATAATCTAAATGATGTTGTTTGTAGATAATATTGCGAGTTGAAACGTCAGTAGGGTACTATGGTATACCCGTTACAAGATACCCGAGGTTTTCAGTGGGTTGTTAAAAATATTATTCTATGAGTGCCCATTACTTTTTTTAAACATTCTGTGCAATAAATACAAAGCTAAGAGTAGAAACTTTCTGGGAAAAACGGAAATCGTCTTTTGAAAGGCGCACATCGTTAGAATGATCAAAGCTTGTGGAACGATGACGTGAATGTCAGTGGGAAGTAAATCAGTGAGGTAAAATACAATATTTTTAAATCGTCACTCCAGGCGTAAATTAAAACAACAAGGGCGATATTCTGAACTCAACAAAAACATAAAATGTCTTGCAATCTATTCTGTATCACTGCTCTAAGTCATTAACAAGGGTCTCTTAAAGGAATTTATTTGTATTCCTTTTGTGAACAGCGAAATTTAAACTTAGCCTTATTGAGGTAAATAATTATCATACTTAATAATTTTTTCCTTCATTTTAAGGGTTTTCAATAAAAACATGCAATGTGGAATAAAATACGATTGAAGTTTGAACACGTTTAAAATTAATAACACGTGATATAACGTTATAAGAGGGCAGGAGGAGGCTTGTACAGCTGAACTAGTTTTTACACACACCTACTAGTAGACAGAGTGACCTTGGTGTGAGTTTCAGGATGTTCTAGAATTACGTGTAAACAGTTAATTTCATAATAGATGGTTTTTGAATAGGAACGATTGAGAACTTTCAAATGGCAAGGACCCTCACCGAGTCTGTAGACATTAAAAACTCTAACTTTTAAAAATTCAAAACTTCTAGAATTGGCTTTAAAGTTTTATTGATCATTCTAAAATGTGTTGAGAAAACACAGTTGAAGTTTGAACATTTTTGAAGTAATAACAAATTATATTATATTGTAAGATTTTTAAAACTGTGGTATGAAGATCCTTCCAAATACTCACTGGAAATGATTAGCCACAGGATTTCCAAGATTCCCTAACAGTAATTGACAACTTAATGTATCCGTGGAGGTTTGTAAGGATGTGCATTGACCAAGGTCTGAGCAAGTATGAACATGTTGACAACGTATGTGATAGAGTTACTTACATCTAGCATGTTTGCCTTGGAAGAGGTTTAGAAAGTTCTGCCGGTGATGACAGCATACGTTCGCCTCATTTATACACATTTTGGTAAGCATTGAGACCGTGGGAGAGGCTGGGTTAAATAGAAAACGGGATATTTTCAAGCTCCAAAAAAGTGGTAATATTTGTTGTAAATTATAATCATAGAGAGTAGCTTATGGGTCTTTTAAGGATAAATCATATTATCTAGGTTATTGACATCTCTATATGGTGATCCTCTACTGGCGTTCAAATGCCCTTTAATTCGGGTCAAGGATGTTCATTGGTAAGGAAGAGACAACGTTCGAGTACACAGTGCAGAGACTGACTGTGTTTCAGCATTTACCGCAGCCAAATGGTGTCAATATTACCAATGATCTTAAATGTGCACACAAATACAGTACAAATATTTCTTCAGCAAATTTATTTCAAAATCGTTTAACTAAATTTTTGCCTAAAGGGTTTTGTTTTGAGAAAGAAGTCATAATAAATTACTGAGTCATATAAAAGGTATCCAGCAAGCTGGATACAAAAACTGTGGTTCGGTGTAAAATAGTCCATAGTCCTCTATGTTGCATAATACATAAGTCTGATTGAGTATGAATTACTTGTTTCAAGATTATTATTGATGACGGACAATTTGGAAGTATAACAAGATTTTGGACATTGGTCCTTGTTAAATGTTGTGTCCTAAAAATAAAAAAAATCTATCATGAAATCCAGAGGGGTCAGAAGAATTACAAATGCATTTGAGTCAATGTACGATTCAGGCTCACAACACAGCACATAATGCACACATCTGTGATGGCTGCAAAATGGGGAGCATGAATATCGACACAATCTGTCCAATCTGAAACAAAAGACCGATATCACGGTGGTTAAAAGAGGGCAATAAGTGGCAGACGTCTTCGGCTTTACTTTTTTCTTTTTTCAAGTCTTGAGGACGTGTGGTTTTACAGACTATTTTCTGTTTGTATACTCATATTTTAATAAATGTGATAACATGTAATAAGTTGTTAAAAGTCTATATAAAAGTGTATTCAATTACTTTAGATTTGTAAGAATGATGATGATCGAGGATGCATCAAACACAACACGATGGTATTATCTCTCTTTGTGTAAATAATACAAAAAACTAAAGAAAGCCATTTATGAATAATTAAAAAGTAAAGATAAACTATTTGAAACAATTAGACTGTTTTCCCTGCCTAAAAATAGTGCATAGTGGGATATAAAGCTTCGTATAAGGACACTCACGGAATCAGTCAGAGATTTTTTAAATTAGGACATGGTTCAGAAGAGAAGGGTTTGTCTCATTCTCTGAACACATCTCCAGTTATAACTTAAAGACTATCTGATTCTGTACAGTTTGGTTTTGATAAATTAATTTAATTGCAAAAGACATTTTGTACTGACATTTTACACATTGATCGATTACTTTTTCATATATTTGTATTCAGTGACTTAAGTTTAATTTAAACGTGTTTTAACAATCATCTGCAAAGTAAAAAGTTTTTTCACATTTTTTATGAAGAGTAGGTGAAAGTATTATACTACATTTTTTATGTAAAAACTATTGTAAATTAGTGTATAATAATAATATCATGCACATATATGTTTTTTAGATTTAAAAAACGTTGAGAATATTTTTAACACATCAATAAGATCGATTTATTTGACAATCAAGTTTAATTTATACTAAATATATTACAAATTTGAGCTGGTATAGTTACCCAAATAAAAAATCATAACTTCCGTTTTTTCCGTGTTTTACTTCCGTAGTATTACATACAATTATTTAATTCCGATTAATATTAACTCATATTAATATAGTTCTCGCGATATGTGAGATCCAAATCATAACGAGTAGTATTAGGGGAAAGTGAGGCGCATATATATATATCAACTTTATACATACCCCCACATATATATAATGTTTATATTAAATATTCTTTTGATTTAAACAAAAACTTGATTGACAAAAAATAGTCAAATTCATAACTATAATGCACTCTCTTACCTAGTACCTTGTAGGTGTTAGTACGGGTTCAAATGATATAAAAATTAAAAGAATGCCTGATTTTTAACCCCTTCCATGGCTTCAGTTTTTAAAGCAATCAAATTTAATCTTTTTATTTTTTATTTTATATCTATCCGACTTTTGTAATTTTTAATGAATGTCTTGATCAAAATCATTATCCAATACTTCATAATATTCATACACGAAAGTTTTCTTCGGGGTTGATTTACTAGGATGTAGAATAATGGAAGATAAAATACACCAAGGCAATGTGAGCAATCCCCCGAGGGTCGGGCTAGTGAGGAGTGTAATATTTACCACCCAAGCAGTTAAACGTGTTTATATAGCACGTACTGTCAAGATATAAGTTTTCATTTTATTGTTGCGTAAATTAAATAAAACCATAAGTACAAGATTTTTATATTTCAGGTTTTAGGGTAAATCCTCATCGCATACATAACGTTTTTGTTTGAAACACGAAACGTGTTAGAGTATTACCACTTAAGATTTAAATACTTCGTAGTATTTACAGTACTTTTACAGTTGTGGAAAGATCGATAAAAAGTTTTCAAGCTGGGAGCTATCTTTTAGTGAGCTAGTAGCGATCATTGGCTAACTTTGGTTCAAAGATGTTTTCAAAGTGAAAGCTTTCAATTAAACACCATTCAGCTAATTGAAACTTACATCTGAAGCATTTGATGAACTCCTTTCATTGCGGAATGATATTAGATTGAAGTAGGAATAAATGGTTAATGGTTAGTGTTCGTTAACAATTAAATAACATTTTTATTAAATAAAGTGACCTTTGGGCAGAAAACTTAAATATTAATATTTGGTAAAAACAGTAATTTTTAACTTTTATCGTTCATATGATATTATTATCTTTGTCAACTCTTTTACTTATTTTAGACGCAATAGTGGTACAATAAATGTAGCAACTGTGATATAGTTTTACTTAAACTATTTTTTAAATTTTACTGCCAACAATTAAACAAAGAATTTAAATAATTATATTACTACTACAACTTACAAAATAAATTAGAAATGCATTATTTACGTATTTATTTATTTTGATATTTACCAATTCATGTATTCCATCTTTTTCAAGGTAATTTAAATTAAATTGTATGTTTTACTTGTAAATACATTGTGTCACTAATTATTTCCATACCAATTGTGTGGAATTGGAAAATACTCGTAAATCATTATTTAACATACAAAATTACATGTGAAGTCTAGGTATTTTAGATTTCTATGAGAAGGTTATACAATTCAAATTATCCTCAGAAATTGTTAAGTGAATACAAGTTACTTATACTAGAACTATTTAATAAAAGTTGTTCTATGGCCTCAAAACGATGCATCATCTATACTGAACTATGGTATAAACTGTGAATATAGTATCATTGTATTCGCTGTAATTTTAAAAAGTCTCCATCTCAGAATTTTTTTATAGCAATACTTGTCTTAAACATTACGTACATAACCCCTAAAACAGGCTCTTGCGAATCCCTAAGGTTACCATCAAAATTATTCCCAGGAAAAAAAGTTACTAGGTGTTGATCAGGATAGGATTCACATCAACAGGTGCGTAAATTATAACTCTATGATTAGCAATAAAATGTTAAGTCGTTGGGAGGAATCAAAATCTTCACGCTCTTTGCTTAGATATTATTCCTTATTTTTATCTTAAGCATTGTCGTCCAACAAAACTGTGGAATTTACAACGTATCGCTGTATTGACTATAAGAAAAATAAATTCCTGTTTAATATAAGCACCCTATCAGGTTGATGCTGAGCATGTTTTACTTGGAACTAAAAGATACTTGTAATAACTATTTAGTATATAACAGACAAAATAATTTTTATAAATCAAAATATAAAGTTTTTAGTAAATATTTTTGGGTGACATATTGTTAAATTACAGTTTGAACTTTGAGTCCGTACGAACAGTAACAGTTTGTAAATCATGTGGTACAAAGAATATTTCAGCAAGTTTTTTGTTAAAATTTATTAAGCCGTTTACAATAGAGAAAGGTATATTTTATTTTTGTTTAATTAGAAATTTTATGTATTTTGAGTTCTATAAAAAAGTTAATTTCTTGAATTTAAGTTTGAATCAAGAAGTTAACATAAGTTTAATTTTTTTATTTGAGAGCAGAAAACTTTTTCCTCATAAAACTTTGACAAGACAAATTGTTGTGTATGTAAGCTTTTGGGAATAAATATCTAACAAGTACAAGGATTATTCTTTTACGTCCAATGTAGTTTGAAATTTATGAACAGTTAATTAATAAACAATTTTAAAAGGATTATCCAGTCTTTCCTAACAAATAGAATTAATTAGTTTTTAACTGGAAATTTAAATGCAGTAAAACGAATAAAAAAAGATGTAAAGGTATTTACGTAAATCTTGCAGATCTTTCTACAATATATATATTTCGTATGAGTTTTTTTAACTATGAATGTTACTCCTCAGTTTATAAATGTTACTAATCACTATATAGTGATTAGTAACATATACATATACGAATAAAACAGTATATTACATTGTTTTCCTCAATTCCTTTGTATTAGTTAAAATGAGGTTCACGACACTAAGTGTGTCCCAGACCAAGGGACCCTAAGGCTAAGACTGTTAGCAGCCGCCTTTGAGAGTCTCTGCATCACGTGCTTCAGATAATCTAGTTAGTATTCACGCTAATTGAATTGCTTACTCTGTTGACCGATTTATTACCATAACCCAGTTCAATCAATTATCATTATAAGACATTCCTAACTACGCTTGATCGTAATAGTCTTATAATAATTACTACCAGACACAGTGTTCATATTTAGAAATAAACTACCTGAATTTCTTATAAGCGATTAAATCATTTAAAGTAACATCACTTAACTTTGCAACAATATTACTAATTTAGAGGTTAATTGAGAATAAAATGAGATGGAATTAGTCTATAAGGCCATTGAACTCTATCACCCCAAGAGGATAGCACGTATACAGATCTGACATTTAATATTATAGTTTCATTAAGTAGTATTCGTTTTCATCACAATATATTTTCTCTAGGACCTTATTGAATTACAGTTTAATGCTATAAATTGCTTTAGTAACCAATGCCTATCTTATAAAGGTAAAACATAATTAAAAATGAATAATGTTTGGAAAAATTATGTATTACATAAAAACCATTATTGTATATAAGATATCCAGATGTATAGGATAAAACCATAGAAATTTGATGATGAAATGCTGAAAAGGCTAAGACTCCTGATTTAGCTTCGGTGATTACACGTTTATTGCATTTTTAAGTATACAAGTTGGTTGCTCTGATGCTTTCGTTAAAAGTGGATCTTCTGCTCATACGCCTGTGAAAATACATTGATTTTCTTTCTTCGGCATCCAAAATATTGCATCTACTAGTTAAAATAAAATGTTTTTGTACCTAATTAATTGACGTGTGTAGCTTAATTCATGGCAGTTACTTCATTGTTTATTGTATACACTCTAATAAATGTAGAGAGACACTAAAGACAAAAATATAAGTCTGTGCACTGTGCCGCTTTAGAGTTAAAGTGGTAACATTTTATTCTGTAACCAGAGTAGAGTTGATATATAACATTGTATACTATAACAAAAGTTGTGTTGATATTTATCATTGTATATTATAACCAGAGTGGTTATAAATACAGTACTATAAAATATTTAGTGGTGATGTCCGTATTATATAAACATGTTTTGTACGCTGGTAAATAAAGTAAAAGAATGACGCGGATTGGAATTTCCCGAAGCCTATTAACCTAAAGCTAACAATTAGAGAAGAAGAAAACGTAAAAGAATATGCAAAACAATATTTTATAAAGGGTGATTCTGTTTGTACTTAGCTATACACTACATCCCTAAAATTATTACTAACCCTATTAAAAGATATTAATATCGTATAAACATTAAAATTGAAGACGATATCAGTCCAAAGTCGGACACGGAAAAGGCTTTGATCGCAAGCGAAGTCTCTTAGGTATCAATGGCCGAAATCTAAGTAAGCTACACGATGACAAGGTGTTTGAGACTTGAAGCGATGTATGGGTTTGGTTGCAGTGTTCTTAGGTTGGCTGAAGGCATTGACATAACTGGAGTAGTTTGGGATTTGGTAAGAGAGAGGGTTTGCTAGTCGGTATACAACTCTTGTTAGATCAGTGAGGCTGGTGCACAGTTTACCACATTCACTGATTTTTAACTTTCCACCAAATCTAAGTTTGTTTTGTTAACTCTCAATGACAATTATTGTTATTTATCTACTGCCTTTGTCATTAATTGTGTGGCCATTACAATTTCAGACAGACACAGTTGTGAGACTCTTGAATACCTTTTCATATGTTCATTAAAATATCAGTAAAATCTATATAAAGCAATTTTTTACGATCTAAATTTCTACTTATTTTTTAAAGGAACAGGACTTTCCCTTTTTATACCTTAATCTGTCAGTCTTAATTGGCCAAACGCTGTTAAAAATGCACCACATTAAGACAGCTAAGAAACAATACAAACAATAATAGCAATATTATTCCTGGTGGGAAGGTTTGATTGAACCAAAGAACTAACTTACCTTTGAACTAAAAAAATAGCTGGATAAGAAATTGTACCCGAAATAAATCTTGTATAAAACGCTGTTTTTAGTAAAATTGCATTTCTTCTTGTAAAGCTTTTACATGCATTGTGTACCATAGTTGCGTCATACTAATCAATTTCGTTTTATATTGTCTTTTAATCTTTATCGAGTACATATACGCATAATAATATAATTACGCAATAAAAAAAATTAGCCGAGGTTTTAATTTTTCAAGGACTAAAATTTTTGTTTTCGAAATTAAAAATACTGATGTTCTAAAACCCTGTTCAACAATTTCGCTTGTTTTTGATAAAAATAATCAGTGTATTTAGGTGTAATCAGTACTATTTTTCCATGAACTTTTAAATTGATTATATACTCGTTTTGTGAAATAGGTAAAAAGTGAAGAAAATATAAAACTACACGCATTTTTAATATTAATCCTGCTCACTTTTCTCAATTCATTTTTGAAGTGCCTAAAATTGGAGTCTTGTGATAGAGTAGTGTGAAGACGAGTGTTGGGCTAAAGTAAATTAAGGATACTAACATATTTTGGTGGTGGTGCTGCATAATGTATAAAATTAGCGTTGTAATCACATACTAAACTATCATTTGATTGCAAATGTAAGCAAGAGTGTACAAAATCTTAAATTTTTTAATGAAATTATAATTGTGTTCAAATATTACTGACATTAGGGCATTTCACATTTTGCGTCTAAATGAGTGTTCCGTAACTAATCAATAACTGGATTGTGTAAGAACACGACAAAACTAGTTTGTGGAGTATTACGACACGGAGAGTTTGCGAACGGTACAGACTCGACACAGAGTAATGCATTTATAAGGACTTGTCTGAACCTGCCCGTCTCCGTTTAATTGTATCACTAGCTACGACAGTTGGTGAGTTATCTCATTTCACTGTCACAGCGCAGGCCTTAATATCTTAGAAACACCAAGAAGCGGTAATTTCTTTTAAATGGAGTTTAATAATTTTTAATATTTTATTTATTTATTTATTTTAGTATTAGTATTTTTAATATTTTTGAACTGACTAAGATAAATCTATTTTATAATATTTCAAACATTGTTCCTACTGTAGTTTACACTCTAATATTGATGTTTTAATATTTTATGTACTTTTATATGTAACTCTAATGAGTTAAATTAACTGTCTATGCACAGACAGTTGATTCAAGGTCAGAATACTCGTATAATAAAGGCCGTTGCACCCCACCCTCCACAACCACCAGTTGCTATCTCACGCTAACCGTCCGACCGGCCGAATACTCCTCACGTATTTATCACAGCTGATTGATGATTGAGTCGCGAGAATCATCTGTTATTAGTTGTCTACTACAAAAACGTTTGTTATTTATACATTTTACAAAGTATGTACAGTATGTCTTTTAAAAACGAAATGTTAAAAGAAAATATAACCTATTATACTAAACAGACTACTCTAATGAACGCAAAACATTCTTTAGCAAGCATATTGTACGAGTTATCTTGTTTTCTTGATAGCGTATATGTAAAATAATGATAATACAGAGAATAAAACTCTCATTATCAGACGAACTAAGTCTGTAACTGTCTTATACGAATTTTAACACTAGATGCCTGACTTATGTCCCACAAAAGACATCCATCCGAAGTAAATGTATGCTCGCAACCAATCGTGCAGGAATACCCTTTTTTATTGTATTTACTTGTTTGGTGGAAGTCTCGTTTAGTTCTGGGGTCAGGAGGGCATCTTGTTTTAACCCCTCCTTTTTCTACCGTAGGCCGTTTACCCTTGTCGTGCTAAGGTGGTGACAATTATTCAATACCAACTTGAAACATTTCCGTGGACCGAGGCAGTGCTGTGTCAGGTGATAAAGACATAATTACCGTAAGTCACAGAGGACTCATCTTGTTTTGACTCTCTACAAACCCAATTCCATATCAATGTAACTCTCTCTAATTCAGCCCTCTTTGTCTTTATATTTCAAGTAACTTTGTTTATACAATCATTTGGTTCCCTATGGGCCAAAGTCGTCTATGGAATAATCACATTCATACCACAACTATTGCTTAACTGAATAATAAATCATGTGTTACGAAAGGTATATCCTACTCCTAGACTACTATGTCCGTCTGCTACATAAATTTAATACTCAAGTTAAAAAAATATTTAGCATTATTTAAACAGGTTAAAATTTTTATATTCGCTATATATGGTTCATCAGTCAACATTTGAAATAAATGCTGAGCAATCAATCTGGAACGTGT
The DNA here is from genome assembly GCF_021130785.1 of Homalodisca vitripennis. NCBI lineage: Eukaryota > Metazoa > Arthropoda > Insecta > Hemiptera > Cicadellidae > Homalodisca > Homalodisca vitripennis. The sequence goes on from NC_060210.1 coordinate 146,005,827, forward strand.
TTGGTAAGAGCAATAAAATACCGCTAGAGTGAATATCATTCGTGGATTCTGCAATAGAGCAAAACTCCGCTGAAATCACTAGCCAGCTACCGGTATTCGTAGTTAATCTCCGTATAACCTAAACATACTTCGCCTGTAAATGAATCTCTATTAGTCCTAATGAGTTCTAATGAATTAATAATGTTTTAACCCGTTGATTAAATGATTTGCTTATTAAATATACACCACTACACTTTCCTGTAAAAGGATACTCTGGATGTTTGACTTTAATTACGTTAAAACATTGAATACACGAAGAAGATATAATTATTTTTTCTTTTGCATAGATAGAAATAAGGCTTTGTCTTCCAATCACATTAAAATTTTATATTAATTATATAACATTTTTATATTCTGACCTTGTTACCTTAAATATAATGAAATAAAATTAAATATTATTTTATTTCAATTATATATGGTATGTTTACTCTGTACCTAAGTCAGTTTTTTAGGTGAGAGTTGAAATTTAAATGTACATGGTAAGATCAATGATTGATTTTGTACTAAAGTCATTAGTATATATATATATATATATATATATATATATATATATATATATATATATATATATATATAAGTATAGTATATATATATTTGGTCTGTTTGTTTAGAATTCCGTGAAATATTTGTGGTACGTTTTACAAGAAAACGTTATACAAATTTATCAACATTAACGTTTAGGTAACTAGAGTTTTGAAAAAACATTCTAAAAAGTAATAAAATGGCTCAGCAAAGTTATATAAGAACCACACAAGGCGTTTTAGTTACTGCGGTTGATCTTAAAGCTTAAAGAAATAATTTAGTTACAACCTACAGGGATTTGTTAATAGGGTCTTGATAGTTAGTACTTTGATGTGTACAAAAAAGTAAAATAATGATTTCTATTCGTTCTCGCATAGTATTTCATCATAACGAATAGTAAGTAGATAAAAGCGTTGTTAACTTTCATTTCAGCTCAGTTATCAGCCACTTTTCAAAAATGTTTTTTCTCTGGGGTGTTACTTAAAATTTAATATAACCTTATATAAACATAATGCTTTGGAAAATGCTTTTTCATTACGTAAGAGTTTTTTTTTTAGAAACTGTAAGTTACATGATTACATGAAAAGACATTCTACAAAATGGAAGGATAAATTATGTTTATTAAAACTCTGCACATCAGGATATCAATGAGAATGAGAGAGTAAATAAAAGAAAATCAAGAATCTCTATTATTCAACTTTCGTCTTTTAACCCTCGCAAAAATTTACTCAACGATATCGATTAGAACGTTCTCACAACTGCCCCCAATATCCTTGTTGGCCTTGAAATAAAAGTGTATCTTCTCTTCACCTTCTGTCTAGGTACAGTTGTACCATAGCTTTGAGACGCACGGCTCCAAGTAATCATCGGTAAAGTCTGCAACTCCGCACTCTCGCTTCCATCTCGCTGCAGCTGGATCAGAGTTTCATCATTTTCATCAGTATGTAGGCACTCGTATGTTTACTGAATATTTTACCTTTTTTAGCATACTTTATTACTATCTGAGTACAGTAATATAATACAAAAAAACAATATAAAATATCATAGCTTTCAGAGCCCCAAAACCCCTGAGTATTTGCCGACCCTCGCGCCCCGACTGGCACACACCAACACACGAGCTGCCCGTGCTACCTGCCGTCACTTTTGCTTCTATGACGTGCATACTGCTAATTTTTACATATTGAATGTCAGATTAATATCCTTGTAATATTTGATTTCTACATGTTTATTCCATGTAGATTTAAAAAAATTCAATAATAATAACCAAACATAAATATTATGAAAATAAGCCAAGACCTTCTATGTGAGTCATCGGCACGTTGAGGACATGTAGGCCGGGTTGCATGTATGACGGTGTGTGTGCGCGTTCGGGTGCATGTGTCGCTTTGTGATCATTTGTGGCTCTTGAGATAGCTGAGAAGCTATATACCAATATTAAAAATTTCTTTTTAGTTTATTGCATAATGGAAGGTTGATGTATCTTTAAAATAAGACCTGAAAAATGTTACGCCAGTAAGCTGTAACCATATCATCGTGAAATGTTTCGTATATATACTAAATTCTGTCGTATAGACAATCATTAATCTAAATTCATAATCTTTCGTCCTCTGAATATTATATCCAATTACGCTTTATAATTAACTAAACAAAGAATTTTTACTAAGTGACTAAACCTAATATAGTTGTCAAAGTATATCTGCCTATAAAAGATATATTACATAATTTCAATTATTTTGGCACATCATCAAACGTTTTATGCAGTAAATTTATTTTTAATATATAAAAAATATAACATATTAATTGAAAAGAAATATTTTCCAATGCGAAACGAAATTCCTCTTATATCAAAACTCCATACTGTTGTATAATACATGAATGTTCTATACATTCTCTGTTCTAACACTTGTACCAATTAAGAAATTGGTCCACATTCTCGTCGCACCAATAGCCCAGAGTGTGTCTCTTTACTTTCAAGATTAAACTCTAGATTTCATTTGTTAAAATCTTTGTCAGGACCATGGACCAGTATTAGAATCGGTACTGACTTAAATTGTATTAGCAACTGATTGGTTATAGTTTTTAAATATTCAGCTAACTTGTCACAAAAGAGTAGAGAACATTTTTATATATTTTAAAGCGAATACCATTATTAATTCTCATACTAGTAAAAATTACAACGCACTTGCGAAACATAATATACTGTAGTATGTTATAAAATGAAATTTATTAAATGAGCCCTTATTACAACAATTAAATATGGGATTATTTCCAAAATAATGTAAATAAACGAAAATTAATACCCACAATTGTAGCAAAAGTACTTCAACCGTAAAACAAATGGTTGAACTGTTGGTCATTAAAAAAACAGCACCAAGTATTATTGTTCTCTTCTCACTCACATCGAAGTTCCGTGTGGTTGCAATTGACAAACGTTCTAACATGTCGCTTGCTTTACGTGACTGTATCCTGGTATAGTTGAAAACTGTTGAACCGTTGTTATATAACGCATATCTATATTCAACATTCCATTCTAAAATTGGCCTATACAAGATTATTAAAAATTCTTATTTTGGTGTATTCTAGTCTTAACTCTGGAGAGCCTATATATCTGGCTGACAATTTCAAATTGATCTCTGAAACAAGCGCAAGAGAGAGACAAGAATGGCCTCATCAATTCCTCTTAATCCCCGCCATCGAACCTCAACTAACAACAAATCATTTGTCGTTACTGCTTGTCGAGCTTGGAATTCCCTTCCTAACCATATTAATTCACTAGGGAGTCGAAACCGATTTGCAGCCTTACTGAAAGCTAAATTGCTAGAAACGATGTCAGCGATGTGTTAGTTGGGGTAGGTTTTGGAGGACGGATAGGGTGCTAGTTAATGTGTGTATGACTTTATTGTATGAATGTATGAGTTCTAAATTCTTAAAGATACCTTTATTATATAATTTTGTTTTATTTTAAATGTAGTAGTTTTATTTGACTTAAGTACTATACTATTATATTAGGGTTAATTGTAAGACAGGGCCTTATGGCCCTAAATCCGCCCTTTTGTATATATAATACACATAAAGTCATTTGAATTTGAATTAAACCTACGGCACCGAGTATTGGTCTCTTCTCACTCACATCGAAGTTCCGTGTGGTTGCAATTGACAAACGTTCTAACATGTCGCTTGCTTTACGTGACTGTATCCTGGTATAGCTGAAAACTGTTGACATGTTGGTCATTAAACCAACATCACTGTGTATTGGTCGCTTCTAAATCACATCAATGTTCCGTGTTCTATGTGACTGTATCCCAGCAAGATAATACTATCGCCTTTGGTTGTATCTGTAACTCCGAAAGTAATCTGAGTTAGAACATAGTCACCTTATGATTTGATAAAAGTATGAATGTAAATGTTAGTATTAATCTAGTTGTGTATTATTTTTCTGTTAGGATCTATAATATGACACAAATCTGGCATTGATATTGTAGTCGAGAATGCGTCTCAGAATTACAATTCCGATTCCAAACTCTATTCATATAATAAATACATATATTTATCTCAAAGTAACATTATCGGAGAGTTACACATTTTTATATAATATTCAATTTTGTCTACAAATTTAAATTTATTTCAATAATTTGATTTTATTGCTCAGAAGCCATCAATTAATTCAGATGGAAAGCCAAGTTAAAGATTTTAATGATATCACTATTAATCTACAAGTATATATACAAATCCTTATAATTTTTACACTTGGGTTATTTTGTAACGTGACACATTTCCTTTACTTGTTCAATAATACGATTGGTTGAGAGAGGATGATATTTATTTTAGAACATGTATTTATATGTATATACACAATGCTGATATTCTCTGTGCGGAGTAGGATTTTGAGACGAAAGTTGAGCGCCCCCACATGGTGGAATTTTGATACAAAAGTTTTATTGTACTGATGAAAATACGCCAAAATGAAATAAGCTATTTTTCATTAAGTTTGTATACTGTAATGAACATATAAAATAATATCTGGTGTAATAGCTAAAACCACCCCACTCCAAAGTTCAAGCTATCTTTCTTTTAAAAAAAAGGTAAATGCTGTTTAAATCCATCTTCAAGTTTTTCATAGTATTTCCTTTGCTAATTTTTAATAAAAACATATAAAATATTTTGTACAACATTTTTATATAAAAGGAAATTTTACATTGTACTACGATTAATAGGGAGTACAGCAATTAGATTGAATTAAATTTAATACTACACTTTTACGTACGATGTAACACTGTAATACGATGTAATAATGTAATACTTCGTATGTTTATATACGAGGTAACTTAATTGCATGCTCTGATGATGAACTCATCAACATAATCCAATTATTCCTGCTAAATTTTAAAACATCATGAACGCTCCATATATAAGATGTGAAGCTCTAGGTTTTAAAGGGGTAGTTCTGAATTTCACTGTGCTACAAGTTTAAGTGATAATGGAAATTTAGGTAATGTTGAAAGTTTAGTAAAATATTGCACACGCAGGTTGCATCAACGATAGCCCTGCACCTTTAACGGTACTAGTTGATAAGTTGAGTTTTAAAGCTTTCTTACAGTGAAATTATTGATAGAGTCACTTAAAGGTCCTTGTTTCATTTGCTCTATTTCCCACTAAAATACTGGCTTCGTTTAGCAAGTAAAGTATTGCTGTTGTTTTCCTTGGCACCCCGTTTTATTTATACGTTTAGGGTTTGAGTCCTCTCTTTTATTTGAGTCCTCACAACTCGTTTGATATAAGTTATAAAAGGAGAATCACCTGCAACTACAAAATTAACGATGAAAATTAATTCCTAATACCGCCATATTATGTAGTGGTAATTTAAGAAACCACAAACCCTTCACTTATCTGCAGAACTTTCTGAGTTCCCAATGGCGAAGTCATCTAGACTAATTCCAAAGTCAAAGTAGTCCCACAAGAAGAGGGGGCGCACAGTAGTGGGTTTTAAGTTAGTACTGTGTCTTTTATATATACATAATTTGGCTTTAGTCAAGTTTTAAGCCAAAACTTAGACAGGGTTATGTATCACTCTCTCTTCTCTCAAACAAAATACTGATCTACATTGATGTAATTTTTTTCCTACAAAAATATGTACAACTTGCCCTTTTCTATTGTAGGCTGTACATATTTTTACCTATTACTTGTCAATATATAATGTTTAATATAATATATAGTATATGACAACGTGAATGGAATTTGTTATTGCAGAGTACTTATTACATTAGCTGGGTGTAAATGTGATAATGACATAGTTCATCATTGTTCCAGACCAAGAGAATACAAAGCTAAATCTATCAATAGCTGCCTTTTAGAAGGTCTTCAACAAGTGCTCCAGGTACTGTTGTTTACATACAAAGTAACTTAATTGCTTGCTCTGATGATGAACTCATCAACATAATCCAATTATTTTTGCTAAATTTTAAAACACCGTGAATACTTAGCGTGTAAACATTATCAAAGGAGTGTGTAAATTACACAATACTACATTATTTTGCGTTGTTTACAAATAATTAGCCGTGCACTTTAAATATGGCAGTCCATTCAAATTTATTATAAGTTTGTAACTTAATAATAACAAGAGAATGATGTAAAAGTTTAATTTTTATAACGAAGCACATGTTTTTCGAACGACTTGTATAAATATATCTTTCTAATGTTCCCTTGTAAATATAAATCACTTTTGTGAATGAATAATTATTTATTGATATTTGAGCACTATAAATGATATTATTATTTATGGTAAATATAGATTTGTATCGTTATACATATATATATATATATATATATATATATATATATATATATATAATTATATATATATATATATATAGTTAACATAATATTACACATAATAATAATAATTGACTTTGGAACAAATTGATCAAGTAACAATTGATAGGAAATAAAGCAAGTAAGGAAAGGAATATAAATTTATTTTATAATTAACTCAAAGTTTAGGTAAATACTACACAATATGTTACTTCAAATGTTTCTGAACGTAAGGAACCTAAATGTACAGACTCATATGGAGAGAAAGGCTTCTTCCATTGTTAATAATATTATTATAGTCTGTATTTCCTGATTTACTCATATATCCCATTCCCATGACCAATAACAGTCATTTTAAAGTAGGCAAGTATTTATTACTCAAAAATGTTACATTTATAAGAAATTATCTAATTTCCTTTATAACGTAAAATAATAATACTTTCATTAACGCTATGTAACCTTGGAACCAATTGATCCATTGTTTCTTAGAAAATATGACAGGAAAGGAATGAAAATCTAAGAAACCATTTTAATTTAGACCAAGTTAGTCAGAAAATGAGAAAACTCTTCAGTACTAAATAATTTAAGAAAGTATGCACAATCAATGCTTTGAGTGTTAATAAAAACCAGACACGTCAGAGAGAGTGTGTAGGAGAGTGACGCTCCCCCCCCCCCACAAACCTGACAGGGGTGGAGGTGAGCGTGCACACGTGAGTTACTTGCTGCGGTGACGCGCTGGCGTGGTGTTCTCTAGGGAGTCTAGGCAAAAAGTGTAGTTTAAATTTGCGCACAACTTATCCCAAGTCTTTTTTATTCAACAGCATATACAGTGTGTGAATGAAGAATTGGAGCATTGGAAAAAGTTTAATTTAGTATCACTGGTAATCAAATAGACATTTTCCAATATTGATTTTATTCTTACGGGAAACCAACGCATATAAATAGATTTATTTCCAAACAAATTTAGCCACCCACATCAACAAAAAAGAGCTATTTTTAATTCAATGATTTGCAGATTTTTAAACTCTCCACTCTCAATATACAACTACAACAAAGAAATAAATTACATAAAAATATTGCTACTTTTTAAAGGTTACCTCACAAAACTTATTGACAACGTACTTTACAAATCAATAAAAAGTAAAGCAAGAAAATCTAAAAGAAAATTACTACCCCTTCAAGATAAGAAACAAAAATTAATTTGTACAACATACTATAGTATTGCAAATCAGTTACACAAAACTTTTAAAAAGCATACAAACAAATCTATCACTTACAAAACAAACAATAAATTATCACAAATATTAGGAAATTCCAAGGCCAAAACTCATTTGAAAACAAATCAGAAATTTATGTTGTTAAATGCAATGACTGTGATAAATTGTAAATTGACCAAACAAAAAGGAACATTAAGACACTATTCAAAGAATACTTTGAACATATAAGATATAGAAGAACTGAAAATTCTGCTGTTGCGAATCACTGAATTGAATCTGAAACACTTTTTCTCTAATAAAAATTTAAAATTATGGAAAGAAGTTACTAATACGATACACTTAAATGCTTAGGAAACATTTTACATAAACAAAAATCAAGAAAAACTTATCAATAATGATGATTGACCTATTCAAAATTCAATTCTACTCTCATCTCAATTTATCAGAAAATTAAAAATGTAATTCTGTTTAATTATTTTATACTGGCTAATCATATTTCCAAATCCTTTACCATATTATATATATATATATATATATATATATATATATATATATATATATATATATATACATATATATATATATTATTTAGAAAATGTAAATATTAATTTGCTTGATGATGGTATCATTGATTCCGAAAAACCTTGCAAGAATAAAATCAATTTTGGAAAATTTGTATTAATTTACCAGTGATATTAAATATACAGTCTGCTTTAAAAGTTCTGGAACGGTTTAATAATTTGTTAACCATTTCTTGTAAAGCAATGAGACTTGGTACATCAAATATTACCCATAAAAATAAAACTTTTTGTGCGATTGTCAGGTTTTTATCTCATCAGAGAACAGGCCCACAAGTACTCAGAAAAAAATCTTAAATTAGTGCATAGGACGAGATGTATATCAAATTAAAAGTCTTTTATCTTAGAACATAATGCCGTAAATCGGACCACAAAAGGCTACCATATCCAAAATGGTGGCGTTTTAAAGTTTCTTAACATAGTCGGAGAGACTTTCCAAGTTTTCCATTGATGCCATGAACTAATCTTGCGTGTAGGCAACAATAAATACAAAAATGGGATTTCCGAGATAGTTTATTCTTGAAAAGTCATTACCCTTTACATCCTTGTTAGTAAATTGAATGTTGTTAATGACATTTCTACTGTCATTCCAAAATTAAAGTGATTCATTGTGATTAAAGTTTCATTAAAGTGATCTTATCTAATTTTATTGTAGAATTTATTCAAGCAGGAAATTGTATTATTCTTAAGATGTCCACAGTTGACCTTGTGATACAGTGTACAAGAATATTGGTACAGAGTTAATTGGTTTTTAACACACGTTTTATCAACGCTAAATAGTTGTGTATTTTGTTATTGTGGTGTCTCTGACTGACACTGAAAGAATAACTCTGTTTATAATGAAGAGATATGGTGACAGTTTAAGAACATTTTAACAAGTTGTGCATTTATTTAATGACAGTTTCCCGGACAGACCATGGATATCAAAGTCTACAGTATGTATAACAGTCCAACGTTTCCAAGAAACTGGGTTCATAAAAGACCGTGAAAGAAGTGGTAGGCCTAAATCTGCTATAAACGAAGAGAAAGCTATAGACATATTACAAAGTTTCGTCGAAGAGCCACACACATCAACTAGATCTGCAGCAACTTTTAATAGTATAAGCCAATTTTCAGTGTTAAAAATTTTAAAACAAAACCAATATCATCCTTACAAGTTGAAATTGCTTCAGGAGCTATCGGAAAACGATTTGTATAGAAGAGTCGAATTTTGTAAAACAATGATTGGTACTGTAGGTGTGGACAGGAAATAAATTTCTTACGTATGGTTGTATTTTCAGACGAAACTATTTTTACACGTCACGGAGATGTAAGTAGGCATAACTGCCGTTATTGGAGCGTTAAAAATCCACAATGGATGAGAAAATCGCCTTAAACAGACACCCTAAAAATCATAAAAAGACAATTTGAGTGGGGTTTCTTATGAATTGTGACGTTGAGATATACAATTATACCGGATTTACGTACTGTTTTGGGTCAAAGTTAAAGCACAGTATGATATCAACAGGATGGGGGACCACCTCATTATGCACTCACTACAAGTACATGAGCTGCCGGACAGAGAGTTTCCCAACCATTGGATAGGACGTAAGGGAACAATACAGTGGCCACCTAGATCATCAGATTTAAACCCTTTAAATTTCTTTTTATGGGGTCATTTAAATCAAACCGAGGTCGTTTACATAACTAAGCCTCCCAACACACAAGAACTAATTCATCGCATCAATAAAAAAAAAAATCGGCAAATACCTGTAACTGAAAGTAATTGATTTTAAATTTCACTACAGTGATTGATTCCAAGACTTTTCAATCACACTGCATAGGCTATCATATACAGGCTAATTCAGGTACATAATAAATAAACATAGATCATCGAAGAAGTAATCGAATCCTACATTTTCTACTTACGTATAATTCAAACACTCTCATCACACTTATTCGTTACACTTACAGTCGACGATTTTTATGTTTATTATAGCCCAAAACTGCGGGTCACGAAAAAATAATTGTAGGTGAGAAGAATACTTTCGCAACAAACGTGTAGCACAAAAAGGGAAACTATGACGACCAATCATTTGACATATCATAACCCAATTTTCAAGAACGTGCCGCTCTATAGGAAATATAATTTATTCGAACCAGAAATGCTTATACGAAGCCTATGAAAATACTGTACGTGCAATGCTCGGGTAACTGCTATGTTTAAAGGTATGTATACATCAGGTAGCGCATTCATTAAAACCCAATACAGAAGGTTCAACAAATACATTATAGATTTAATTGAAATGAGAATGTCAAATATATTGAAGTTGTTTATATTGGGAGATAAGATGTAATGTTACAACAAACCAACAACGTGGAAGAAGATCAATAGAACTTTGCTTAAACTGTTTATCCTTTGCCTTTGCACTGCATCGTCTCATGAAACTTAACTCATTATTCTCTTGAGAGTATTAGTTTGCATGAGCAAAAGTTCTACTGTAATATGAATTGTATGCAATTTATTGTCTAAAATCAATAATTATTGGCAAAATGGTCATAAGGAAAACAAATATTCTCATTATGAATGGATCCAGGATTGTTTTCAATTAGTATAAATTATCCCTGCGTCATACTATCAAATGGTAAATTTATGGTTTATGTGATATTCTTTTACAAACACTTTTACCATTTAGTTGGTTGTAGAAAAATGAGGATTTCATTCAATCCAAGCGATACTTTACTTTTTAATCATACTGAAACAAGAGCACCACGATTGTATACCGCGTTTCCTTTTAACGTAATAATATTGACTAAAGGAGGTTCATTCGGGTTCTATAGAAACATACAAGCATATATAGAGCGTAAGACGAGACAACCACATTAACGAGTTTGAAGATTTCTCAAAGGTGTCAGCTTAATCACTCGTGATATAATCTTTATAGTTAAACTTTTCCTCTTACAGATAGAGAGAATTGATGAAAACATTCTTCACGTAATTGTGGAGGAGGTGAAGGAGAGGCTGACCGTTTTTTTTTTTTTAGGTTTATACCCTTTTCTTTCAGAATAAATTTGGATGGGTTATTATTTGGCAAAATCCAGTTGAGAGAAGAGGGTTTGGGATTTTTATATCCTGTGTCAGAGAAGTGGTGTGAAATGCTGCTGCACTTACAGTAGCACGGTGAGCACGAAAAGCCGATTATGAAAGCGATACTTTCTTACAAATACAGCGAATGTCTGGTTTCTATAGCAATGGTTTAATATCAGCTTCTACCCAATTATTTCATTGATAACCTCTGTCGTTAGTGTAAAAACCTTCTATGTGGTCCAGCTTTGACTCAAAGAATTCCAAAGAATTAAACGTTTCGGAAATACTTGAAGAATAATTAGTTTTACACGTTTATGTACACTCAGATGTATCATCTGCGAACAAACTAGTGATACAATGCGTAATGGAAAGGACACTGTTATTTCAACGTTAATCAATCATTTAACTAATTGCATTTAATAGAATTAACTTTTTAAAAGTCGTACAGGACACTGTGCCACATTTAATTTTCTTTAAGCTGGCTTAGATGTATTTATATGAATCACAAAAAATAAACACATTTCGGAAACATATTGATTCGGAATTTTAAAGGATTGAATTTTTCCAATATACTTCAATAATGATTAGTTTTACACATTTATAGCGTATTATCTGCTAACAAAATGTGTAATGGGAAAAGCACTATTATTTGAATGTTAATCAGCTAGTAAATTGTTGCCTGTAATACAATGGGAGTTAATTATCTTTTAAAAGTTGTACATGGCTTTGTGTCACATTCCATTTATTTAATGCAGGCTTGAATTTATTATTAATAAACATACATCACAAAAAATACGTTTAGTTTTAACTTATTCAAACAAACAAAGCTGTTGCGGTCGGAATATGAAGCAGAATTGACATTTAAATAAAGAAGTAAAGCAGGCTACAGAAACCAGACGCTCGGGTGAGCCAGCTGTTACCTTCCTGCTTTTTGATGGCTTCATGGAAAAGTTATTTACCGTGAACTGTCGGCACATTTCAGTCTACTTGCTACTTAACTGTACTTTGTACTTTTAGTGTTATAGTATGACACACATCATTACAAGCCTGACCGTATAGGCAGTTACCACACCCCACTACCCCATCACCATGGGGCGTTGCCACATTGTCATATCAGCTCATTTTCAGTATAAAACGACGCGACAACGTGATGTCCCGCGCCGTTCCGGATGTTTAAAACAATTATTTCTTCAAGATTGGATTATTCTGCATGCTTTATTTTATTTTTATTATTAGCTCTCGTTCTGTATCGTAATGTAAAAACGTGTTAATTTAAATCGTGAAGATAAATGATTCAGGAAGATAGACGAAATGTTCAGATAAGCAGTAACGATTTCTCGATTATTGAATTAAATCGGTTATGCCATCACTAGTTATTCTTTAGTTACATCTGGCAACATCGCGCCACAACGTAGGCTTGTATTGATATGTCTCGTACTATAGTTACACTTTTCGTTGTGTCAGAGCATCGTCTTAGCTATGTGTCATATATTGCGATTTTAGGATTTATCTTTTTAGAAATTCAAGATAAGTGCATTAAACAATAACAAAGGTAAAAATGTAAGTGATGTAGACAAAAACTCAATCCCTCTTCTCGCAACCGGATTATGCCAATTAATAAACTCATCCAAAATTATTCAGAGAAAGAAAAGGGCCTCAGATTTTATTTTGCCTTCCCCTCCACAATTACTTGTGGAGAATTTATTAATTCTCTCTTTTAACTGACAAATTATAGCTGACACATCTTTAAGCTCGGAAATGTGGTTCTCTCGTCTGACCAGGGTTTCACGACTGGAAATCGTTCGCTAAAGCATCTTGTAGAACTAGTTGGGTTCTAAACATTGCCTTGTTTTGTGCAATATTTATTAATATAAACTAATTTCACTTATCTTTTTCCTCAGAACATTACACTAATTGCTAGCAAAGAATTATGGATTTAACTCTAGTTTTATTTTTACCATTGTATCGCTAGTAAGTCTATACCTACGTCAAAGCTTAAAACGGAGTTTTTACACGAAGCAATTATTGATTATTATTGTATGTTGCTGCAGAACCGGAATAAAACTCCTTTAGTCAAAATTTCTTTTATCCAGAGATGAAATCGAACAGATAACTCGATATGCGATCATGGTTCCCTTGTTTCAATATCATTGCAAGAGTAAGAGATATATTGTATTATAAATGAACATAGGTTTTAGTATATTAACTTAGTACTTGACATTATGCACCTATTGAACTGGTTCAATGATACAAGTGTTGATTATGTGTTAAAATGGCATAATAATCCAGTGGATTATTGCAAAATACTATATTTGGTTATACATTATTTAAACAAATATAATTATACATGTATGTTTAGATTATATGATGTCTGTTGTAATGCAATTCATTACGGGATTGTCAGACAATAAAGCGAATTTTTAACGACATGATTACTTCGGTAGTCATTGTCTCTACCAATATTGACAAGCTGCAAGCTAATCCTGCACCACAGGTCTATTTAAGTAACGTCATAATGTGTATGTTAATACAATACAAAAAAAAAATATTGAACTTTGTAGTAAAAAGTTACTGATCTATTTGTTCACAAAGTGATGCCTTTGTTTTTTTTATATATAAAAGAACTTCGCTCTTAATTACTAAACACGAAGAGGCCTCATTGAATACACATTCTAATAAGTCATGGGTTGATTATTGTTATTGTTGATTTAAGCATTCTAAAAATACAATATTCCTCTAATATGGCGTAATATTGTGAGTGGATATAATATTTAGTGCATAAAAATATATTAGCACTTCCTTTATAATTCCGGTGTACTAAGTATTTTCAGTGGCTGCTGAAATAGTCTTTAGACTACCATTTTCTAAATATTGACAAACTATCTTTGTAGTCTTTACTCACAGCTTTTATGTTGTATAATAATGTGCAATACTGTATTTAGCCAAACACACGAATATTTTCGCAATGCACATAAAACACCAATAATTATAAATAGGAAATAATTATTATAATCCATAGACCATGCGTATATCGAACCAATATCACACTGAATGTCTATATTTTACAACCTTTGAGACAGATTTGTCCCGTCGTTTATAAGGCATAATTCATAAACTGTTACAGTTTAATATTACAAATACTAAAGCATTATGAATGAATGGTTTGACGTAATTTATTTACCTATTTTATAAATTTATTACATTTTTCGTCTAAGGACAGGAACATTTCATAGTATTAGACGTTTTCTGAATGCCATCTTGCATTATGGAGAGACCCACAAGAATGAGGACTGTGGGGTCATGATCGCTTACATATTTAGAGTTTATTTTTAAAAGTACTCGGTTTATATTTAAAAGATTACATTGTAATTATATTCAACATTTTTTTAGTTAAGAATTTCGCCATATTTGAAACTATTTCTGATTTTAAAACTTAATGCAAGATCTAGCCTCACTAAATCCGTAAAATTTAATAGTGTGGACATAACAGGACGTAATATTTATGTAGAGTAAATTATAGTTTTAAACGACTGATACACAAATAATTTTTAACCCCTGCCCCGTCGTGTTTGAGGGTTATAATTGATAGCGAAACTTTATGATGGCATGACCAAAACAGGTTGCAGTGTATATACAGTAGTTACATGTAACATAAATATACATAGTATGCAGTAGTTGCGGTCTCGCTCGATACAGGTCTCGGCAGCTTAAACAGTTTAAGCTCCATCTCGCCTCTCTCACCCTCCATCGCACTGAGAGGTATTTTAAAAGTTTACACAAATCTTCCACTTATCCATTTCATGAACATCGATAGAACGCAGTAAAAAGTATGGTATATATTTTTATTTCTGCAATATAATCGTCTGTATATAGTTATATTTTGTTGTTACGTATACCCATACTTTCTTATAACATTTTAAATGACACGGTCTAGTTTTAGAACAATAGACTCGTTAAGAAAAATAAATTCTTAACAATGAACTAAATAACTTTAACCATAATGTTAGTTTTACTAAAATTTGTATGGAAATCCACAGAAATATTATTGCGAGAGGTTCGCTCTCTCATAAATCTAGTTTAAAGCCACATTTCTTTCATGATTATGTTTCCAAACTCTATATAATAGTTTTACAGTCGTGTTAGAAATTAATTAGTAAGTAGCAGTTACCGGTGGCTTTGCGCGCAACTTTTATTGAACAACAGATACGTCATACGTGATAGGCCTGTTCCTACACCATGCACACGCTTCCTGTGATGCTCCATACTTGAATTTAATTTATATGTGACATTATAAAATGACAGTTTAGAAACTTTTTCAAATTTATATAATTAAATAATGTACCAACAAATAGGGTTTTAGAGTGGAATTGAAAATATCAATCTCATGTGAGTAACTGCCAATGTCAATACTAACTTTCAAGTTAACAAGGTTAGGCAGGCATATAACACAAGACCAGAGAGCCACGCTTTATCAGTCTCCAGCAATAAATAGCCTTGCACTTCAATTCAATGCAGAGACGTATCCGCCTTGAGTTTCTCGAATAAAGATCATGAGTTCGATCCTTGCCTTATTTTTTTTAGATTTTATTCTTGCGATATATATTTTTATTCTCAAAGTTACCACATATTATTGTAATTAATAATTTTCAATATTTTATTACTTTCCTCTTGTTTATTTATTATATTGTTAAAATATATTTTTATTATAAAACTAGCTGTTTCCCGCGGCTTCGCACGCATTTCGCAAATGTTGTCCGCATATGAGCACTTCTGGTTCCAGTGAATTATATTTGCAAAGCTGATGTAGAGATTACCTTATTGCCAGGAAGTCAAGAAAGTCTGTCAAAAGTGTATGTTTATACACGTACATTAAAGTGGTCTAACACTCAAGCTTAAAGCTCAACCAGAAATTTATTTTAAAGACAAATATACAAACTTAGCGCCTTCAAATAATGTTTGGCAATTTAATATAGGTAGCTCTGTTGTAATTGCAGTTTATAATATGCAGGTGCTTTGATACCTTTTTATATTTTGCAGCGCCGCCTGGTGGCGAGTTTAAACCAATAGGCATAGCATATAAACCTTCTCCGTGGAAAAATACATATACATACAAATTTTGAAAATGATCGGGCAAATAGTTTACGATTCCATAAAGGACAAACACACAAAACATTCATTTATATATATATACTAGCGGGCCCGGCGCGCTTTGCTGCGCATTTCAATAATTTTTTGCAAAAGTTGCCCGCGGCTTCGCACGCAATTTCCCGTTGAAAACAGTACACTATATTCACTTATTCTTTTTCTATCACATTCTAAAACATTGCTGAGATAATTGATTAGTCGTTCCATCGTGAGCCTCTTGGGCGTATTATGAAGGTATGTACCATATTCCTGCTCTATCTAGCTGTTACCCACGGCTTCGCACGCAAATCTTAAGAAACCGAAGTCCTTATATTACTTAGTAAATTTTTTTTTTTACTATAATAAATTTTAGATTAAATTAGTTATATCTCCGATGCCACGATTGAGCTTGCTTTGTTGTCTCGATCGAGAGAATATGTACACACGGAGTTTTGAGAAACCATACTTCTGTCAAAAAAAAAACAACTAAGGTTGATTTTATAACATTCTTTATATTTGTAGCCAACGTAAGATAGTAATTATGATATCTGCATTACTCTTCTGATCAAGCATGAGCATGGTTTATATTAAATAAATATTGCAGTTAAAGGTGAATTTTTACGTCAAATTTTGAATTGTATTATCTGGATAGTAAAGTCTATGTTTAACAGTGATTGCAAAAACAGTTTAAACAAAATTTGTCGTTTCTCTTAAGCTTACTCTATGCTTTAAAACTATAAGTGTAATATATGTTTACAAAGAACAGCTGATTAAAAATTTGAAAAGACGTTAACATATGTTTGCTGCAATGCATTTCTTATGGGTATTTCTGTAACCAGTGGGGCGGAATCCTGAATCGGGAAAGGGATGGGCATAGCTTATAAACCTTCTCCGTGGAAAAAATACATATACGTACAAATTTTCATCATGATCGGTCCAATAGTTCACGATTCCATAAAGGACAAACATACAAACATTCATTTTTATATATATAGACTAGCTGTTTCCCGCGGCTTCGCACGCTTTTCGTAAGCTTTGCCCGTGTGTGTGCACTTCTGGTTCAAGTGAATTATATTTCCAATGCCGATGTAGAGTTTGTCTTGTTGCCACGACCAAGGAAATTTGTCAAAACGTGTATGTTTACAGCCATTGTACACATTACATGTACTTTATTATAAAGTGGTCCAAACCTCAAGCTTTAAGTTCAACCAGAAAGTTATTTTAAACACAAATTATACATAATAATTTAGCGCTTTCAAATAGTGTTTGGCTATTTAATATACGTGACTGTCTTGTAATTGCAGTTTATAATGTGCAGGCGCTTTGAAAACTTTTATCTATTGCAGCGACTCCTGGTGGTGTGAGTTACATCAATGGACATAGCATATAAACCTTCTACATGGAAAAATAAACGTACATACAAATTTTCATAATGATCGGACAAATAGTTTAAGATTCCATAAAGGACAAACGCACAAACATTCATTTTTATATATATATATATAGCGGGCCCCCGCGGCTTCGCACGCAATTTCCCGTTGAAAAACAGTACACTATATTCACTTATTCTTTTTCTATCACATTCTAAACATTGCTGAGATAATTGATAGTTGTTCCATCGTGAGCCTCTTGGGCGTATTATGAAGGTATGTACCATATTCCTGCCTCTATCTAGCTGTTACCCACGGCTTCGCACGCAAATCTTAAGAACCGAAGTCCTTATATTACTTAGTAAATTTTTTTTTTTACTATAATAAATTTTAGATTAAATTAGTTATATCTCCGATGCCACGATTGAGCTTGCTTTGTTGTCTCGATCGAGAGAATATGTACACACGGAGTTTTGAGAACCATACTTCTGTCAAAAAAACAACTAAGGTTGATTTTATAACATTCTTTATATTTGTAGCCAAACGTAAGATAGTAATTATGATATCTGCATTACTCTTCTGATCAAGCATGAGCATGGTTTATATTAAATAAATATTGCAGTTAAAGGTGAATTTTTACGTCAAATTTGAATTGTATTATCTGGATAGTAAAGTCTATGTTTAACAGTGATTGCAAAAACAGTTTAAACAAAAATTTGTCGTTTCTCTTAAGCTTACTCTATGCTTTAAAAACTACAGGGTGGAAAAAAAGTATGGAAACGCTTTCACTAATTTTGTATGGCTTCACTTATACAAATTAAATTTTGTACATCACCACTTGTATTAAGAACCTAGTTTTTGAGACCAGTGGGGACATTTTATCTTTTCAGGGGGGACGGCCCGTGAGGAGTCGGACGAAAATCTTAAATGTAAGCATAGGCCGAGTTTGGTATCAAATTAAAGGTCTAGTAAAAGAGAAACTCGTTACTGCAAACCGCACTTAAAAAGGGTTGACCTATCCAGAGTACGGGCCGCTTGAATTTCATAAGTAACGTTTGATTAATTATTATTTCTCCGCAATTTCACAGTCTCAAGTAAACTGTTCTGACTGAAAATGGACACTTTATGGAACACAATTATCCAAAAGAATTAAATTAAAAATTATCTATGTATTACAAAAAATAACCATTACCTTTTAAATGAGGTGCTCAAACTGCTCTCCGAACACTTGTTGGCAATGAGCTAGTCTATTATAAAAACCTACTGCAGTCACATTTTGAAGCATCTCGGGTGTAATTCTTCTTGCTTCTTCTAATAAACGATTTGTCAGCTCCTCAATGTTGGCTGGTTTAGTTTTATACACATTATCTTTTAAGAAGCCCCACAAAAAGAAATCTAGTGGATTAAGATCCGGTGACCTAGCCGGCCACTCAACGGTACCCCTGCGACCAATCCAACGGTTAGGAAACACTTCATCTAACAGATTGCGCACCCGCAAATAGTAATGGGCGGTGCTCCATCTTGCTGAAACCATACTGCATTAAAATTTGCCCCAAGAAGAGCACGCACTGCTGGCAAAAATGTTATTTGTCAACATATTGAAATAAATTTCGCCTGTTAGATTTCCATCTATCACAAATGGTCCTACAATGTTATTGTTTATTATTCCAGCCCACATATTCACTTTCTGAGGCCTTTGTGTGTGTGGCCTTCTATAATCCAGTGTGGATTATGGTCGGCCCAGTAACGGCAATTATGCCTATTAACTTGTCCATTAACAAAGAATGTAGCTTCATCTGAAAACAATATCGAACTTAAAAAATTTTGAATTTCGTTACACTTTCTCATCATTATTTCGCAAAATTCAGTCCTTCGATCAAAATCATCCTCTGCAAAGTTCTTGGGTTAGGGTTACTTTAAAAGGGTGATACTTGTTTTTGTGTAAAACATTCAACACTGACGTATGGCTCATATCAAGATCTTCTGCAGCCACTCTGGCCGAGGTGCTGGGATTTTCAACAAATGTTTGGAGTACATCCAAAAGATTTTTGTTCATTTGTTGCCGATTTAGGCCTGCCACTTTCTTTCGCGATCTTTGGCTGTTCTAGTTTCTTCAAATCTTTTTACTGTTTTTAAACACTGTTTGACTTACTAATTGGGGGTCTATCAAGAAAAGTGTCATCAAACAAAATGCGCTGTTTCTTCATAGGGACGAACTAGATATCCATACCCACGCATCATAAGCAGCGTGATTCTCTCAAACTCACTAAGTGACATTGCTTTTAAAACTAGTAGAATAAAATGTAAACACTTAAGTAAAAAAATGTATAACTATCGCAGTACCTTCTAGTGAAGACTTTCAACTTTATCTTACGTGGACGAAATTATAACGTAGACTAAAAACCAAGCTGATATTAAAAAATACAAAACTGTGGAGTTTTGCTGTGACAGTACTGTTTGTATTGCCTAAACCAGTTTATGTTTGCCTGAGATAAAAGGGCTGGAGGGGACTGGACCTTGACCTCATGTTGATAAGGAGTTACAGTGGTATTATTGAATACTCTCAGTTTCTTGAAGACAAGACAGGAAAAACCCCTATTTACTGTTATCCAACAAATTTAGAGGTAAAAAAAATAATTTTTTGTTGGAAAATTGTTTTTCAAATTTACATAACCGACATAAAAAACATACTACTGAAAGTAAATTTGTTACTTCACAAGACAAAATTACTAAATTTCTTTGTCATGAAATTCATACGGCCCGTACTCTGGATAGGGTCAACCTTTTTAAGTTGCGGTTTGCGGTAACGAGTTTCTCTTTACTAGACCTATAATTTGATACCAAACTCGGCCTATGCTTACATTTAAGATTTTCGTCCGACTCCTCACGGGCCGTCCCCCTGAAAAGATAAAATGTCCCCACTGGTCTCAAAAACTAGGTTCTTAATACAAGTGGTGATGTACAAAATTTAATTTGTATAAGTGAAGACATACAAAATTAGTGAAAGCGTTTCCATACTTTTTTTCCACCCTGTATAAGTGGTAATATATGTTTACAAAGAACAGCTGATTAAAAATTTGAAAAGACGTTAACATATGTTTGCTGCAATGCATTTCTTATGGGTATTTCTGTAACCAGTGGGGCGGAATCCTGAATCGGGAAAGGGATGGGCATAGCTTATAAACCTTCTCCGTGGAAAAAATACATATACGTACAAATTTTCATCATGATCGGTCCAATAGTTCACGATTCCATAAAGGACAAACATACAAAACATTCATTTTTATATATATAGATATATATATATATATATATATATATATATATATATATATATATATATATATGTAGATTATTTATTTATGACAGGTATGTTTTGTGATAGAAAAAAAGACTGATAAAGCATGCAAAGTTCTTAATAATTTAAATACAGACAAAAGAGAACTCTAGATCCGGCCAGGTGTCCTGACGATGTCTAGGTAAAGATTTTGACGCATTGATAAGAACTGATGCAAATACGATGAGAGTGACTCTGTACAGTCGGAAACACAACGGACAACTTCTAGTCACCATGCGTCTTCTCTCATCGCCACTATTCAATTCCCGTTCAGGGAACTCGGCCTCTTCTCGCTTCGCCTGCACCCGTCTCTCCACTTACTGCACCTACTCCAACCTCTGTTCTTTCAGAAACTCAGTGACTAAAATTCAGTTTATCAGTTTAACAATCTACTTATTCGCAAAGCCTATCACTCGTCGGGCTGAGACTCATTTCTGTTTGTCTGTCCGCACGATATCTCGAAAACTAAATGACAAATGAAATTGAAATTGTGCATGAAGCTTCATTTCTCTATGAGTAACCAGAAGATAAAAGAATGAGTAAGTTTGTTACTAAACAAGAATGAGTTCAATGATGATGCATGTCCAACCGTGGAATGTATCTGAGTGTCGTTATAGTCTATCACTCTGTAGGCTCACACAATATCTCTTATATTTGACAAAGGATGTAACAATTTGTATCCATATTATTGTCTGTAGTTCTACCTGTCAATAATAAAATGAGGTATAAGACCAATAATGTTGCATTGTACCTGAGCAAAGACAGTTACGCGACGCGTTGTGTAACGTATTATTTATTAGATGAGCAAAATAAAATATAATAAACTGATACAACGGAGTATCTTTCGGATCCAAAAGAATGTAAAGACAGATATCGAGTAGACGGAACAAAGTCATTAGAGGATTTCCTTGTATCAAAAAGAACCTATGTACCACGTTTGAAATCCTTAGGACCATTCTACAGACAGACGGGCTGTATTTTGATGTTTTTGCACCAAAATCAATAAGGGGTCTTCTTTGAACCAAGAGGAATATATGTACCTATTTCCAACTCTATAGAACTTTTATACCGATAATTAACGCTCGGATGGACAGACAACCAGACATTTTTTAAAAAGGACGTTAATAGTTTGAGTAGCAAAAAAAATGTACGTACAAAGAGATTACACTCCAAATAAATAGCTCCAGATTAGAATATTTGAAAAGTGGAGATGTGTGACTTTTAAAATTATAAAGCAATAAAAAAAAGAATTATTGTGATATCGTAGTGTTATTCAATAACTTTAGTTTTATTGGATTATTATTTCTAATGTTTTAAATCATTACTGCGTCATATGTTGTAAAAGTTAGACACTATTTTTGTTTAGTTTTCAATGTACTAGTGGCAAACACAGTAATACAATTATTGAATGAGTTTACATGCAGTGAAATAATAATTACGGAATGGGTTGGCTTCACTTCAAAACCTTTCATGCAAACAAAAAGCCCATTCCTCCATATTATTTATCTGCATGCATTCAACTAGACTATTAAAAAGTGCGTTGATAGTCCAAGTGTTTTTCCCCAAAATATAGCTATTTAATATTAGTGGAGTGGAGTTATATAGTAATTGAGAAAATTAAATAGGCTTTTTTGTTATTGCAGTATTTATGTAATGTTAAATAATAATATTAATAAGTTAACTTATCTGTTTAATAGTTTGTATTTTATGGAATATCAAAATGTCCATGCATATTTTTGTTTTATCAACACGTTTTACATGTATAAACCTATAGTACTAGTTGGATTTTATCACTACCGTTATAGAAGCTTTGACAAAACAAACCTAATCAAAGTTAATGTTCAATACATTATAAATAAGTTTACAAACTGTAAAATTGCCAAACAATCGAAGGCACGATTAGATAACACTGTATATGTGATGCAAGAGACTACACAGCTTCACAGGCAATTGTGCCTGCTACTCAGGCATCAATAAGTTTGGAAAGTTAACTACGAAATAACTATTAGCGCTATAATTTGTGCTGTTTTAGTGTGCTTGCTACTCAGGCATCAATAAGTTTGGAAAGTTAATTACGAAATAACTATTAGCGCTATAATTATGTAGCCTACATTAAAATTTAGTCTGTTTATTTCTGTGTTTAGGCATATAATCAAAATATTAAGAAACAATAGCTCTTTTATGTCGGTAAGAACGAAGAAAGTTTCAACCAAACTGCAACTTTGAAAATTTATAACTTGTGATCCTATGTAGACCATGTATTTTTATACAAAATAGGTTCTGTGTACTAAACCGTAACAAAAAATTGTACTGCTTTTGTGTATGCAGTTTTAGAATATTTTAATTATATCAATAAAAGTTGTTATCAAAGTACCATTTTAACTTTGATTCTTGACCGGGCGGTCCAAAAGCTTGAACCAAAGGGTGGCACATGAGGCATATAAGGTTAAACAGTGGATCAGCCCCTCCGTGATAAATGAATAGCAATTGAGATTGTATAACGGTGATAATGTGTTGGAAACTGTAACTATACGAGTATAATATGCAGTACCTGTTATTGTGCGTTATGTGAAGAAAGAAGGGTCAGGCGCAATATCTTACTGCTTTGTGGTTTTAAATATACGTGATTGCTCGTAGGCTTCATTAAACAACATTGAATTCAAGTAACCAAAACATTTTTAAAAAATACTAGAAACTCTTTTGTAAACACAAACGGCGTACGTTTCGTTCAATCGTAGGCTTTGCATTTTTAGACTAGTAAAAGTGTACGAAGGACGTTTGTACTGTAGGATTGTGTAGTCCATTTTGAAATCCTTTCTATAAAACTGTTTGGGTTTTATAAATAGTGTTTGCGTCCATATTTTTCTTCGGTTGACCAAGGATTCCTTTACTCTAGAAACTAATTCTCTTTATGAACCATCGGTTATACTTTCCTGTTTATAAGGAAGTTTATTAACGCTCACCGAAATTTCTCAACCTTGTATACATATCAATCATTTGAATTTAGGACACCACAAGACGCATTGCACTGTTGAGCAGATTCAAGTACACTGATCTACTGATCACTGCCTATAACTAAACGCATTGGTGTATTAGAGGTACATCAATTACTACAAAAAGGAATAACCATCCCCAGATGCAAAGATCAACAAGAGTAATATTTTCTTGACATACAAGTACCTATTTTCAAGGATGATATTCATACTGTTTGAAGTTAACAAAACATTAAGAAATGACATCTTAGCAATTACAATTACAAATTTATTATTTAATCATGCTAATATGAAATTTTTCTCAACAATAAAATTAACTTGTTTCCATGAAAACAATAGTTATATATTATTAAAATATGTGTTTTGCATTGTAGTAACTCCACGAAGCGTAATATACTGAAGAAGATATGCCGCTTTACTTTACTACAAGCTGCAAGCCTGGCGCTTACTGCTTCACACGACTACTGGATATCGGACCTGTGTCATGGGATGTGTCGGTTTGACTCGGACATTCTTCAAAACGATAAGTCAAAACAATATACATAGTAAAATTTATTTATGTGTAGTAAATAATATAGGCCGTATAATGGATGCCGCCTATGTTTTGCTGATAACAAGTATTGAGTGTTTTCGCTTGGAACTTGGAAAAAAATTAACTTTACTCCTTTAAAAAATTTTGTTTTGGTATTGTTTTTGTTTGTGGATTATTCGTATGTATTACTATTGTTTCTGTTACTCTTGTTCTATTCTGTGATTTTTATTGTTGTTACAAACTGTAATTAATTATATTTTAATTTGGCAGACGCCTAGAGAATAACATGTAGCGGTTTGTATTAAGTCGTATATTATGAACTGAGGTCATCAAATCTGTAATTTTGTAACTTGTATATTCTTTTTTGCATGTCGTAAATTTAAATGTAAAAGGCATCCAACTAACCAAATCACTAGCGTAGCGTGGTTAGTTAGTTTTAAGAATCCCATGTGATCTGAAAATTGTAATAGAAATTCATTTCGTCATTACTTCAGTATGTGCAGTGACCGTAAGTTTCTAAATACTAGGCATTACGTTTTGCAGCAGGGATCGACCTGAAAAACTTTGCCGGTAGGCCAAAAAGGTCTTCCATTTTATTGACAAGGTGGTTTTAGTTTGCGCTAAGGTATCAGTAATTTGCAGTATAGTTTAATAAAATAACACGTTTATACTTTGCAAACAATTTTTAAAATAATTGGTAATTTTTATTCAATAAGTAACGTAAATTTCGTTTCACTCATCAACGATACATAAGTTTGAAACAATTAATATACGCATATAATGAACTTAGTAGCCTACATACTGGTATTTCCAACTGTGAGATGTTTATTCATTTTATTTACTTTCAAAATGTTCATTTAACATTTTGAACTAACTTCATAGTCCGCAAAACTGGGTATTTTACAACGGACGAAGAATTAAAGAGTAAGATATACGAGTTTTTTTACAATGTTTCTGTACTTCAGATCGGATAGCGCCAACCTACGTCTAGTATCGGACAGAGATCCTTACTTAGTTGCAAACCCAATTTCATCTGCAAATCTCGTCCTACACATATCTTCAACACAAATTCCTTCCTTTAAGTTTTTCAGAAACCTCAAAGTTTCTGACAGTCTCTTGCGCGTTGGTTCAGATAACAAGACGTGAAAGGTGACTGTATACGAAAACGTGTTAGGTGTCCGTGTACCGTATGTGAAACTGTTGTTGCTAGAGCACATTGTATTTGCGACCCATACGGACATCACTCATACTGTACAGAGATTGAGGCAGTGTCAGATACTAGGTAGTCCGGGTAATTCATGATAACGGCTACTGCTGCTTGTGATGTGTTTGTGGCGTGCGACGTGTGTGGTGCAATGGTGACTAAGTCGCACATGGCACGTCACCATAACACTGCTATGTGCAAGTCAGCCGGAGGAGTCGAGCCTCACGTGTCGGAGGCAAAAGAACATTGTGTGCACTGCAACAAGTTAATAAAGGCTTCCAACATGTCTCGTCACGTTACAGTGTGCGGTAAATTGAAATCAACGGTTGAGCCTAAGAAGGCGTGCCCGCATTGTGAGAAGCCGATTATTATGTCCAACTTGAGAAGTCACATTGCAAAGTGTTCTCCAGGCGCCTTAAAGCGTAAGCATGATGATGAGTCTCCAGCACTTCCGCCTAAAGTCATGAAACCTAGCAAACAAGGGGGTAATATTAAAAAGGTACAGCAAACGTTCAATGGGCGTATGTTAACGTACATTATTCAAAGCAAACGTGGTATGAAAGACCCTAAAAGATTTCTTAAAATATGTAGAAAGTCAATCACTCGCGAAATAGCACAACTCGTTGATGAATACAACATCAAAGCTAACCTCGTGTTTGAAGCCGAATACACAAAACCGACGAGTGGCGTGATTCAAAAGATGAATTCAAAACTAAAAACTCCGCGATTCTTCCAACTATGGACATTAGAGTGTACGTTAAAACAGCAATGAAAAAGCTTTTGGTCGAAATGGAAGAGTTCTATGCTAAGGGATGCGGTTGGACCTTGCACAAAATCCTTCACCTCGAGTTACGAATTAATCGTTATGTTCCACTCAGAGGATCCAGTTACATGGAACTGCCCAAACAGATCTCAGCTAAGAAAGCAGTCGTAAACATAATGAACAACGATTAGAAATAATGTTTTGTGTGGTCGATTCTTGCAGCATTGCATCCCGTGGAGTGGCGAAACAATCCATACATAGTGCAACACTATCAACCTTTCGAGCACGATCTAGACGTACATTTGAACGGTATCACTTTTCCTGTGAGTCTCGACAACGTCAAGCTCTTTGAAAAACACTCTGGAATATCTGTTAACGTGTACCCGTACGATGAGAAACACTGGCCATCTATCCGTTATACACTACACAAGAAGAGAAACACACACACGTTGACTTGCTGTATATTAGAGATCAAAATAACTCTCACTACTGCCTCATCAAGGATCTCAGCCGATTAGTATGTTCACAAATAACAAAGCATATGCATAAGACTTGGCTCTGGAAGCGCTGCCTCATGCATTACGGTACCGAAGACCTGCTAAA
Organism: Homalodisca vitripennis; assembly: GCF_021130785.1. NCBI lineage: Eukaryota > Metazoa > Arthropoda > Insecta > Hemiptera > Cicadellidae > Homalodisca > Homalodisca vitripennis. The sequence continues at coordinate 146,032,984 of NC_060210.1, forward strand.
CAGACACAAAGAAGACTGCAGCAAACACGAGGCGGTGAAGCTCCTGACACCGAAAGAAGGTTCCACCTTACAGTTTGAGGATTTCAAGCACTCGATGAGAGTTCCATTTGCGGTGTACGCTGACTTAGAGTGTATGCTGACTCCCGTAGCCAGCAGCAGCCGGGATCCCAACGCAGGAAGTTTTTACACCGAAAAGTACCAGAAGCACGACGCAGTAAGTTTCTCGTACTACACCGTGGACTCTGACGGTGCGTACAAACCACCAGTTTACCATTTTGGAACTGACGCGGTGCAAATCTTTGTGGAAAGCATCATGAACGATGCCAGGGAAATATTCCAATTGTACTCTAGAGCTGCTTCCATACCGATGGAACTGACTGATGATGACTTGAACACCATAGCCAACGCTAACAAGTGTCACATCTGTGGAAATTCGTTCAACGATTCCGATGATTACGAAGTTCGCGATCGCGATCATCTGACTGGCAAATTCGGAGGTATGGCTCACAACTCTTGCAACCTCAACTTCAAGAAACCGCATTTCCTGCCGGTGTTTGTTCATAACCTGAGCGGGTACGACACCCACCTGTTCTTAAAGATGTTAGGGCTCGACAACAAGACCGTCAAGGTAATAACAAACAACGAGGAACGATACATTTCCTACACCATCGAGGTTGAGCGTGGAGTGAAAATACGGTTCCTGGACTCTTTGAAATTCATGGCCAGTAGTCTAGACTAACTAGCAAAGACCCTGTCTCCCGATCAGTTCAAACACACTTCCAAATTCTATGAAAGTGAGAAACTTGAACTGTTACTTAAAAAGGGTGTCTATCCCTACGACTACATGGACAGTATGGAGAAGTTTGAACTTCGTCCCTGCCCGCTCAGAACGACTTTTACAACAAGCTGAACGATGCTCACGTAAAGCCCGAAGACTACCGACATGAGGTCAACGTGTGGAACACCTTAGATGTTCAGGATATGAAAGAATACACAATGCTGTACAACCAAACGGACGTACTACTACTGGCGGACGTCATGGAGAACTTCCGCGACGTATGCATGTAGACGTACCAGCTCGACCCTGCTTGGTACTACACGGCTCCCGGACTCGCGTGGAGTGCGATGCTCAAGACCACCGGCATCAAACTCGATCTGCTTACTGATTACAACATGATCCTGATGATCGGAAAGGGCATTCGAGGCGGAGTGTCACAGTGCTCTAACCGGTACGCTGCAGCCAACAATCCGTACATGGAAGATTTCGATAAGGAGCAACCGACTTCCTATCTGACGTACTTGGACGCTAATAACCTCTACGGTTGGGCCATGAGTCAGTACATGCCGTATAAGAACTTTGTGGTGCAAAACCAACTTTGACGTTACAAAAGTTCCGGACTATTCACCTACCGGTTACATTCTAGAAGTCGACTTGGCGTATCCGAAGAAACTGCACAACTTGCACTCTGACTTACCTCTTACACCGGAACGTCGAGTACCGCCGGGATCGAAAGAAGCGAAACTCCTCACTACACTGTTTGAGAAGGTAAAATACGTTGTCCACTACAGGAATCTAAAACAGTATTTGTCGCTCGGCATGAAACAAGAAAGTCCACAGAGTGATGAGTTTCAGTCAGTCTGCCTGGCTCAAGCCCTACATCGACTTGCACACCCAAGTGCGTACGCAATCCAGGAACGAGTTTGAGAAAGATTTCTTCAAGCTCATGAACAACAGCGTTTTTGGCAAGACAATGGAAAACATCCGGAACAGATTGGACATCCGACTAGCCACAAAAGACGAACAAGTCGATAAGTGGACTGCTCAACCAAACTTCAAGAGCAGAACGTTTTCACCGAACATTAAGCGGCTGTTCACATGAGCAAAACGAAAAGCCTATTCGACAAAGCCATCTACGTTGGCATGAGCATTCTGTACATGTCGAAAACGTTGATGTACGACTTCCACTACAATGGCATCAAGAGGCAGTACGGCCACAAAGCCCAACTCCAGTATACCGACACTCACTCGCTCACTTACCACATCCAAACGGCCGACTTGTACGATGATATAAAACATGATTGATCTGTTCGACACCAGCAACTACCCCCAGCCCAACCGATACAACATGCCTCGAGTCAACAAGAAAGTGTTGGGCAAAATGAAAGACGGGCTCAACGGCAGAATCATGTACGAGCACGTGGGACTTCGCTCGAGTTAAAACGACAGTTATTGAGACACACCTAACCTTCGACGACTACAAACAGTGCCTGTTCGACAGAGGTGTACACTACGGTTCGATGAACATGATCCGAAGCTACAAGCACGACCTGTACAGCGTTGAACTAAACAAAATTATTCTGTCGGCTCACGATGACAAACGCTACATACTGGAAGACGGCAATCGGGACCCTGCCCAGGGACACTACAAACATTCTCGAAGAGGTGATGTCTGAGCTGGAAATCCAGTCTGCTCTCTGTCGATACAGTGAGACTACCTACGGTAAAAAAAGAAAAAAATAAATATTTTTTCCAATCTGTTTTTATTGATTTTATTTTTCAGATTAATAAATCATGCGCTTGTGCTTATAAAGCTATTTCGTCCTACTGAGCGTATGTGACTTCATAGTCATGTCCAGTCTTCGTCGACGTCGAAATGAATATCAGTCTGGTTTTTTCAAGACGTCTGGAAAAAAGCGTGTGCTAACACCGATCCGCGGCCGTCGAACTTATACGGACATAGCGATCTAGTAGCGTACATGATGTGGAGAAAATCCAACGATATAGGAATGTTGAGATCGTAGAACGAGCGATAAAACGTGAGATTAGTGTGTCTCTTTCCAAACGCCGAAAGCAGCGTATAACCAGCGGCATGTATCATTGTTTGCCCAACCAGTTCCATTTCACTATATTATTGAAACCAGTTTGTGGTGTTGCTCAGTATAGGACGATGGAGTCGCTGCAACAGAAATTTGGAACCTATCTCAAGATTACAAAGAACAGCGATCGTGTCACTCTCAGGTCACGGTCACTAACTGGGTTTAAAAGCAGACCATACAGGTCAGGCTGGCGAAACAGTCACAGCATCTAACCCGCCGACTTAAAGACCGATGGAAATAGTCGAAGTACACTGCGAACATTATGGAAAACAGTTATGTGAGCCACGGCGTGCACCAACACAGACACCAAGAGACGGCGGTCTTGTATCAGTTCCATCCCGGTGTGCCACACGGTTACAAAATATCCAGAGAGACCTCAGTACCCTCACTATGTGTCTGTGCGACAAGGGCTACGTAAGCTGCAACAGATCAAACTATCCATCAAGAATCAAAACAATACCGTTTTTTTGTTTAAACGACAACGTGATCAGTTACGTTTTATTTGGACCTGGTTCCCGATCGTGCATAATCTATTCACAACTTTGGTAATGTAGTACATTAGTAGACAAGATGTATTACTGCACTGTTTTGGTTATTGCAGCCACCTTAGTTTATGCAAATGAAGACTGACTCTGTGTGTTATTTGAAACATTAAGGATATTTAGAGAATAAAGTTGTAATTAAATCGTTTGTGTTGCGTGTTCCGTTGATCGAGTACAAGACAAACACCAAGAGCCAGCTGATTGCCGGTCTCAAACAAATGAGTGATAAGGATTCGCTGAAATACACTTATCTTGCAGTGTATCGACAAGAAAATCAAGTTCGGTTCAACTTTGACGTCACCGGTCTCTATCGTAACGAGTAAAATCCCAAATTCATTATCGTTTGCACTGCAAAACCGACCGCAGCAACAAGCAGAAGAAAAACCCAAATCGATTCGATCATTGCAACTTAAAGAATGTGTCGGTAAAAAATCAACGGACACCTCTACCAGGCAGAAATGCAAAACTGTGATATGGCGACTCAAAACTACAGGCTGTTGTACGACCAGTATTTGGCATTTAGAAAACTTATGTACGGCGATACGGTCGTGTATGTCAACATGGACGATTTTTAAATCGAGGTACCACATAAACGAAATTCATATTGAATTGGATTTCACTACAGCAGTTGCAGTCCGCACAAGGCGACGTGGGAACAACCGCTTAAATAATATTGGTGTCTCAGACTGAGTACCTGTACGACATTACGCGAAACGTTATTCATATGGTTCAGTAAACTGAATGCAGGAAAATACGTAACGTAACATATTTTTATTAAGGTCCTTGCATTTATGAATCATATCCACAGCTCGTAAGAGTAATTTTGATTATGTCACATACGCTCAGTATGACGAAAATAGCTTTATAAGCACAAGCGCATGATTTATTAATCTGAAAATAAAATCAATAACAACACTGGGTCGACAGAGCAGACTGTATTTCCAGCTCAGCCATGTGAACAGCCGCCTACTGTTCGGTGAAAATCGTTCTGCTCTTGAAGTTTGGTTGAGCAGTCCACTTGTCGACTTGTTCATCTTTTGTGGCTAGTCGGATGTCCAATCTGTTCCGGATGTTTTCCATTGTCTTGCCGAAAACGCTGTTGTTCATGAGCTTGAAGAAATATTTCTCAAACTCGTTCCTGGCTTGCGTACGCATCTGGGTGTTCAAGTCGATGTAGGGCTTGAGCCAGGCAGACTGACTGAAACTCATCACTCTGTGGACTTTCTTAAGTTTCATGCCAAGCGACAAATACTGTTTTAGATTCCTGTAGTGGACAACGTATTTTACCTTCTCAAACAGTGTAGTGAGGAGTTTCGCTTCTTTCGATCCCGGCGGTACTCGACGTTCCGGTGTAAGAGGTAAGTCAGAGTGCAAGTTGTGCAGTTTCTTCGGATACGCCAAGTCGACTTCTAGAATGTAACCGGTAGGTGAATAGTCCGGAACTTTTGTAACGTCAAAGTTGGTTTGCCACCACAAAGTTCTTATACGGCATGTACTGACTCATGGCCCAACCGTAGAGGTTATTAGCGTCCAAGTACGTCAGATAGGAAGTCAGTTGCTCCTTATCGAAATCTTCCATGTACGGATTGTTGGCTGCAGCGTACCGGTTAGAGCACTGTGACACTCCGCCTCGAATGCCCTTTCCGATCATCAGGATCATGTTGTAATCAGTAAGCAGATCGAGTTTGATACCGGTGGTCTTGAGCATCGCACTCCACGCGAGTCCGGGAGCCGTGTAGTACCAAGCAGGGTCGAGCTGGTACGTCTACATGCATACGTCGCGGAAGTTCTCCATGACGTCCGCCAGTAGTAGTACGTCCGTTTGGTTGTACAGCATTGTGTATTCTTTCATATCCTGAACGTCAAAGGTGTTCCACACGTTGACCTCATGTCGGTAGTCTTCGGGTTTTACGTGAGCATCGTTCAGCTTGTTGTAAAAGTCGTTCTGAGCGGGCAGGGACGAAGTTCAAACTTCTCCATACTGTCCATGTACTCGTAGGGATAGACACCCTTTTTAAGTAACAGTTCAAGTTTCTCACTTTCATAGAATTTGGAAGTGTGTTTGAACTGATCGGGAGACAGGTTCTTTGCTAGTTAGTCTAGACTACTGGCCATGAATTTCAAAGAGTCCAGGAACCGTATTTTCACTCCACGCTCAACCTCGATGGTGTAGGAAATGTATCGTTCCTCGTTGTTTGTTATTATAACCTTGACGGTCTTGTTGTCGAGCCCGAACATCTTTAAGAACAGGTGGGTGTCGTACCCGCTCAGGTTATGAACAAACACCGGCAGGAAATGCGGTTTCTTGAAGTTGAGGTTGCAAGAGTTGTGAGCCATACCTCTGAATTTGCCAGTCAGATGATCGCGATCGCGAACTTCGTAATCATCGGAATCGTTGAACGACTTTCCACAGATGTGACACTTGTTAGCGTTGGCTATGGTGTTCAAGTCATCATCAGTCAGTTCCATCGGTATGGCAGCAGCTCTAGAGTACAATTGGAATATTTCCCTGGCATCGTTCATGATGCTTTCCACAAAGATTTGCGCCGCGTCAGTTCCAAAATGGTAAACTGGTGGTTTGTACGCACCGTCAGAGTCCACGGTGTAGTACGAGAAACTTACTGCGTCGTGCTTCTGGTACTTTTCGGTGTAAAAACTTCCTGCGTCGGGATCCCGGCTGCTGCTGGCTACGGGAGTCAGCATACACTCTAAGTCAGCGTACACCGCAAATGGAACTCTCATCGAGTGCTTGAAATCCTCAAACTGTAAGGTGGAACCTTCTTTCGGTGTCAGGAGCTTCACCGCCTCGTGTTTGCTGCAGTCTTTTTTGTGTCTGTTTAGCAGGTCTTCGGTACCGTAATGCATGAGGCAGCGCTTCCAGAGCCAAGTCTTATGCATATGCTTTGTTATTTGTGAACATACTAATCGGCTGAGATCCTTGATGAGGCAGTAGTGAGAGTTATTTTGATCTCTAATATACAGCAAGTCAACGTGTGTGTGTTTCTCTTCTTGTGTAGTGTATAACGGATAGATGGCCAGTGTTTCTCATCGTACGGGTACACGTTAACAGATATTCCAGAGTGTTTTTCAAAGAGCTTGACGTTGTCGAGACTCACAGGAAAAGTGATACCGTTCAAATGTACGTCTAGATCGTGCTCGAAAGGTTGATAGTGTTGCACTATGTATGGATTGTTTCGCCACTCCACGGGATGCAATGCTGCAAGAATCGACCACACAAAACATTATTTCTAATCGTTGTTCATTATGTTTACGACTGCTTTCTTAGCTGAGATCTGTTTGGGCAGTTCCATGTAACTGGATCCTCTGAGTGGAACATAACGATTAATTCGTAACTCGAGGTGAAGGATTTTGTGCAAGGTCCAACCGCATCCCTTAGCATAGAAATCTTCCATTTCGACCAAAAGCTTTTTCATTGCAGTTTTAACGTACACTCTAATGTCCATAGTTGGAAGAATCGCGGTGTTTTTAGTTTTGAATTCATCTTTTGAATCACGCCACTCGTCGGTTTTGTGTATTTGGCTTCAAACACGAGTTTAGCTTTGATGTTGTATTCATCAACGAGTTGTGCTATTTTCGTGAGTGATTGACTTTCTACATATTTTAAGAAATCTTTTGGGGTCTTTCATACCACGTTTGCTTTGAATAATGTACGTTAACATACGCCCATTGAACGTTTGCTGTACCTTTTTAATATTACCCCCTTGTTTGCTAGGTTTCATGACTTTAGGCGGAAGTGCTGGAGACTCATCATCATGCTTACGCTTTAAGGCGCGTGGAGAACACTTTGCAATGTGACTTCTCAAGTTGGACATAATAATCGGCTTCTCACAATGCGGGCACGCCTTCTTAGGCTCAACCGTTGATTTCAATTTACCGCACACTGTAACGTGACGAGACATGTTGGAAGCCTTTATTAACTTATTGCAGTGCACACGATGTTCTTTTGCCTCCGACACGTGAGGCTCGACTCCTCCGGCTGACTTGCACATGGCAGTGTTATGGTGACGTGCCATGTGCGATTTAGTCACCATTGCACCACACACGTCGCACGCCACAAACACATCACAAGCAGCAGTAGCCATTATCATGAATTACCCGGACTACCTAGTATCCGACACTGCCTCAATCTCTGTACAGTATGAGTGATGTCCGTATGGGTCGCACATACAATGTGCTCTAGCAACAACAGTTTCACATACGGTACACGGACACCTAATACGTTTTCGTATACAGTCACCACTCGCGTCTTATTATCTGAACCACCGCGCACCAGACTGTCCCCGTCCACTGCGCGTGTGCTACCGCTGACTCACACCGCGTAGTGTGTAATTCGGACACCGCTGTACAATGGTCAAAGTCTGATTAAGGCACAACGTCGTCAAAGTCGAAACAAGTACCAACGATCGCTAACAGGCATACGAGGTCAAAGTCTGATCCAGAAAAGAGCGCAAGCGGTAGGTCAATGGCCAGGCTACTTGCCTTACTCGCCCCCCCCCCTCGGGACGAGTTAGAAACGGCTTTTCTATACTACTCCCATTTTCTCTATGTTTTTCTTATTTTGTTTCATACAATACGCATGTAATGCTTAATCTATCAAAAATATATTGTCACGCCTCCTGCTCAGCTGGGCGAAGGGGGTGTACTCAGGAATCAAACGCAGCTCAGATTACAGCAACTTTATTTAAACGACAACACTTCCGAACCCACGGACACCACGCGTCACGACCATCACTAGGCTAAGCCCTACACTAGATCGGCCCTCAGGGAGCTCGGACGTCCGCTCGCGCCGGAGTCCTCTCGCGTACACACCGCCTCGGGCGCTCACCTTGCTGACCTCCCCCTCCAGTACTTCCAGACGGCGGGAACATGGGCCCCGACGTCACACACCCCCAGCCAAATTAAGGGTGGTTGTTGGGGTGGATGCCCTCTAGGAGTTCGTCTTCTTCATTCTTCCAGGCCCTGGCAGCTGGTCCCTTGGTTGTGTTCAGCTGGGGCGGCTGGGTCACGTGCACAAGTTACCATGGCGTCTACCCTCACGTTTCGCCGCGTATCGCTAACAGTGGTGGCTAGCGGTCCGGGGTTCTCCAACAGTCCAATAGTTGTCTTTAGATGTGGAGGAAACACATGGGGAACAACGACACTGCGGCAGCCACTTCTCAGGGACAGTCATTTACACTGGCACATAAAGTCTCTGGCGTTGGGACGGCTCGATCACACACATAAAGTCTCTGGCGTTTGGGACGGCCCGATCACACATAAAGTCCTCTGAAGTTGGGACGGCCCGATCACACATAAAGTCTCTGAAGTTTGGGACGGCTCGATTACACATAAAGTCTCTGGCGTTGGAACGGCCCGATCACGAGCCTCAGTCGTTCGCTCCCATCGGTGTAATCGCATTTATTTGACAGAAACATTAGTTCATAGAAACTTACTCTTAAATACCCGCGGTGGTGTCCATTCCCTTATATTATACATCTATCCCTTACGTGTAGGTATATTCGACATTTTTATATTAAAATACATTAATCAACTTTACATGTCTTTATAATTACTTGAAGCGAGAAATTATAATTGTATATGAATAAAATGAGTTCATGACACATTCCGGAACCATTCAGCTGTTCTGTGCGAGTCATACAAAACAAAATATATTAATCCTCTATATTGCCCTTTTTCTATGATCTAGTACAATGACGATAATTCCAATTCAAACATGATAATATTATTATTAGAACTATTTACCAAATTACTAACTAGTACATTAATCCTTATTATCTATGCATGCTATAACTTACTATTGCAAAAACACTTTTTTTTATAGATAATAACCTTACAAAGTGGATATTATTATAGGGACCCAAACTAAATAATTGTAATTATAAGTCCACGACAAGGCTATTCTAGATATTTGACATCTTCCTACTCATTAACATAGACAAGTGAAAACAAACTATAGTAGGACATTATAAGCGTAAACCATGTACTACAGGATTACAGATATTTTACAGTGCAAGAGGTGGTACAAAGTTTTGTAACTGAAGTTGTGCACAGCGGCAGTGTCTACGTGACAAAAGTAGCTGTGGTCAGCAGTAGCCGTCCGGCCCTCTCTGGTCACCTGACCTCTCGGGTCACCGGCCTGGCTCTGAGCTACTGGACTTCCCACCGGTGCTCTAAGACTTAGCATGAAATGACTTCGTTTTTCAAGAAAGCTCTTATCTCTTAAATTTTATTCTTTACATACATCTAACTACCTTTTAACATAACTACCTCAATACCACACAAGAATATGTTAATAGCTAACTATACCCGAACAACTTATAAGTTACTTTGTATGCATTGACAAGTTGATACTTGATTATTTTTATTCCCCAAATTACAAACAAATTACAAAAGTAATTACTTAGTTCTTAACGTTGGTTAGCATAACCATATACAACATTTGGTTTCGTATACGGTGTTACAATCTTAGAAACTAACTTGTCAACGCTTAATTCATAATTACGTTAATGACAACTGAAGATCAACATAAATTATTATTAAATGTTTTACATCAGTGTTATAATACAATAGGCAATTATATTTTACTAACAAATTATTATGTCATTGCGACGTACCAATCCTCCTAAACATTAAGTCTTAACCTAATCTAGGAATTCTAAAACTATTTCAAGGGTCCCCTGGTATTTACAGAATAATTATGAGTTTACAATTTAATTATTATTAGTCAAAATCAACTTCTAAACCATTCCACGCTGATATTGGCGTATGTATACGTACCGCTGAATTGGCGTATGTATACGTACCGCTGAAAATAGAACATGTATTTCACCTAGTCAATCATAATAAACAGTTCTTATATTTAGCTAATACTCATATTCACTCACATTCACTCTGAGTGGCCCACTCGGTTTTTTTTCATTCAAACTTTCACACTCCCTACATTTTCATTCACACACTGGACTTACATGTTTACGAATTCATGATAACAATAATCTCCTGAAATAATATATTTTATACATTTTATTAATCATACACTATAACGTTCACAGTTATACAGTTTACCTCGAAGTTTACCTATGGTTACAACGATTACCTGGTATCCCTTTATACCTGATCACGAATACTGATACTTGGTCCCACCATTCAAGAGTGATTCTCAGCTCCTTTCCATCGACCTCCGTGATAGGTAAGTTCTTTGGCAAGCCATCGTCTCTGACGTCACGTTTGGCGGTCATCGCTATGTTGTCGCCTTTTCGTCTCGATACCTTGGATCTCCAGTTTACCCATAATCCCACGACGTACCGACAACCAATCAGAACCAATATTATTATAATGCCACAAAATAAAATCCACAATAAATTGTTCCTGATTCGGGGAGAATATTTCATTTTCTGCTCTCACAAATGCTCCTATACCTAAGCCTACTAGATGGGGATTTCTCACAACAATTATGGTTAGTAAACAAAAATAAATGGAGTGCAGCACGGCTGACAGTGATGTATACATGTCCCGCTCCACTGACAAAACCTTAAGCGTCGGGCTCTCTAACTTTCTATGTTCTGAAAAAGAATAAATTCCAGTGCGGCAGCTTGACTAGGCCATTCGTTGTCTAAGCATTCGTCTAGTGTCTCGAAAGTGCTGGAAACATGATTAATTTTAGAGGTGATTTTCAAAGTTTTTAATTTTGACCACGAAGCTGGAAGTATGTGTGCCACAGCAAACTTATCCGCTTCCTGTCTACACGGATAGCTTTCTGAAACCAAAATGGTGGGAGTCAGCGACTAAGCTACAATCACACGGCACTCTCACGTGTAGTGCACCCAGGCTCTTACGCTCTGTTATCTTAACTGTAGTGTTCGAAGTGTATCTGCACACAAACTCTAAATGCTCAACAATATGGGTTAGTACATAGGTGAAGTCGTCTATCTGGGTGATAAGTGGCACATCACCTGACACACATGAAAATACACATAATGAGCTCAGCTCCTTGTATGGTCGCGCACCCATAAATGTTTTTTCTAGGGCAACGTGATCCGGACACAGCATCACCGGCGTATTTAGGGACATAGCAATAGTGGATTAATATTCGGCTGACAGTGCTGCAAGGCTGCTCCCCTGTATCACTACCATACTGTCTTCACTGTTTGACCAAAAATGACGTTTCCTGCTTAATGGTACAAGTCTGGTTATTCCACGCAAAAGGTATTATTAAAGGGGTATACAATCTCCATTGGGACGTAAGTTTCTTGATTGGAATCTGCAAATTTATTAAGATTGAGTTACCAGAAATTACACAATCAGCTATTTCTAACTTAAGGTATTTAGACACTTCCTCCACTGGTATCGCTAGGTCATAGCTGTCCGCTTTTAATGCAACTGTCAATTTTGTTAAATCCTCTCTTAGCTGATCTACAGTTATTATAGAATTCGGGATCTTTCCCCTCTCGACATTGACTCAATATCTCTAGGCGTGCAACAAGTTGTAACAATTGTAACTGACGTACTGTATGGTGCGCGCTCACCTGTAACAAACTAAAACTCTTGTGATCATTTCTCTGTTCGTTTGTGAATTCCTGCTTCTGAAATAGATCGATTAACTTGGTTATGTTAACGCCAACATCCACGACACGTGCGAAGGTCCTCTCTACTTCTGCACTGTAATTCTTCATACCTAAATTGACATTCTCTATTTCTGAAAAGGCTTCAGTTACTTGCTCACTTAAGCTATTTTCAAATTTTGACATCAAATATTGATTAGTGAATAAAGGTTTTAACTGTCGTTTAGTCGTTACTCCACAGCACCAATGGGCGAAATCTCCTATCACACTTAAACTCCTCTGGACTCTAGCAGACATACTATTAGACTTTACATATAAATCGATTTCCCACTGAGGCTCGAGTTCAGACCATTTCAACTTGCTGTCCTATTCTTTTATCGGCCTGAAGAATCCATGCAACAACATACATTGGGGATCATTTTAATACTCTGTTACAAAACCATTATTCTGTGGCAGTGACAAATGAGCCATATCGACCTCTGCAACACACTTTGATACACTAGAGGAACTGATGACTCGTACATCACCATCTCGGGTATCTCTTTTCCAGTACACCCCTGTAGTTACAGATATCGGCAACCCGGTGTCGCTGTGCATCCCGGTAACTGCGACTGCAAACAAAATACACTTACACGTAACTAGATACATCACCGCTATCTGGTATTCCATAGCCGCTCACCTCGTTCCTGTCTCTGTCAGGACTTAGGTACACACACAAGTAACACAATTAAACAAGAAATAAAATGTTAAACACTGTACGATAAATAGCAATTATTTGAAAATTATTAAATCAGTTCTGAGAATAAACGTATATGAATATATATATATATAATGAACCACGATTATGGGACTCAGGTTGTCTTCAGTTGACTTATGTCCACGCGACACTGACACTAACCGAACGAATTGTCCTCAGCAAGGTCTTTACACTCTCCCCTTCCGTTCGAACTTTGATCTTGCTGACGGCACGTTCATAGTTCATTCACCGGCTATAGATTGTCGTGAAGCACACCTTCATGAGTTCCTCATTTCGTGCACTAATGTTAAGGTTTTACTACCACTCACTACAATTCACAATAAATTGGAAAGTCCAAAAATTGAACATGGTCCTACATTAATAATTATTAATCTACCTTTTACTAAATATTATTTACAACTACTTCTAGTCCATTTTGTTTTGTTTACCATAACCCTCTCACAGTGTCCTAGGGTAGTACCGCTTCAGCCGACTAACGTGAATTGTGTCCTGGAACGGAGGCTTCTTTCCTTTGGTGACTAGTATCACGTAGTTCACGTCCGATAGCTTAGCCTCGACCTGGTATGGTCCATACCATCTGTGTAGCAGCTTAGTCGTTCTACCCTTCTTGCGGATGGGAGTCCACACCATTACTTGTTCCCCTGGTTCAAATTCCACATGTCGATGGGTCCCTATCAAACCTCTGTTTCTGCTTCTTCTGTGTACCGCTGACTATCTTCTGTACGTCTTCACGGCACTTCTGAACTCTCTCCAGCACTTCCTCGACTTGTGGGTCCTCTGACGCATGTTGGCGTAGGGACACGTCTATGGGAGTCGTGCTTCTCGACCATACATAAGGAAAAAAGGGTGTGTGTCGAGTGGTCTCTTGTACAGATGTGTTATAGCTAAAGCAAGTAAGGCTTACATACAAATCCCAGTCTCTCTGGTTAGTGCTGACATAATTCGACAGCATTTGGGCCAAAGTACCGTTAAAATGTTCTGTCAGTCCCATTACACATGGGGTGGTAGGCAGTTGTAAATACTGGTCGTATTCCCAGTCCCTTTTAACAATTCTTTCACCAAGGAGGATGTGAAATTCGTCCAATATCTTCTTTGGGCATCCGAACTTAGAGATTATCCTGTTTACTAGGAACCTCGCTGTTGTTTCAGCAGTCGTGGTTCTCGTTGCCTCGGCCTCTGCCCACTTTGTGGCGTAGTCTACTGCTACTATTATATACACATTCCCTTTAGCTGACCTCGGAAACGGTCCCAAGAAGTCCACTCCTATGTGGTATCTAATAGCTGTCCCACGGGAATAGGTTTGTAAGAGCCCTGCGGCTGCTCGTTTGGGTGTCTTGCGACTCTGGCAGTCCGGGCACGTTTTTTACGTATCGTTCAACTTCCTTAACCATATTTGGGCCAGTAGTATCTGCTTTTTATCTTGAAGAATGTTTTACTGAACCCCAGATGGCCGCCAGATAACGGACTGTCATGACATTCAATCAAATAACACTGACTCATCTCTGATACTTTTTGGGATCACTAGTAACTTCTTGTGACCTACATGTGCGACATTCTTCTTATATAGTAACCCGTCTTCAACCATAAAGCTCTTAGCCAACCGTCGATCTGAACTAGCTGCTCCGTCGGGGTCTTGAACTGCTTTCTATTATCCTCTTGCAATCGGGATCTTCTCTCTGTAGACTGGTGAGATCTTTCAGGTTAAATTGCTAACATTGGGATATCATTGGTCTTGTCCTGATCCTCCGGATCGTCTACCCCTCCGTGATTCCTTGATAGACAGTCTGGTACCACGTGCAATCTCCCTTGCTTGTGTTTAATCTTGTAGTCAAATTCCATAAGTTTGAGAGCCCAACGGCCCAGTCTGCCCGATAGGTCTCTGTTCTTGTCTAACCAACATAGCGCGTGGTGGTCCACCACTATAGTAAACTTTCGGCCCCACAAGAACTGCCTAAAATGTTGCGCCGCCCAGACCACAGCGATGCACTCTTTCTCAGTTGTAGTGTATTTCTTCTCGGCGTCCGATAACCTTCGTGAACCATACGCTACTGGAAGCACTGTCTCTCCATCCTTTTGCATAAGGGCTGCGCCTACTCCTTGTCACTCGCATCAGTGTGCAACTCAATGGGCAACTTTGGGTCAAAATGTCTCAGAATTGGAGCTGATGTCAGGCGCTCCTTCAGATCTACAAAGGCTGCCTCCTGTTCAGGACCCAATGGAATCTTACATCCTTCCTGTAAGATGGACTAAAGGACCAACTACCTTAGAGAAATTCGGCACAAAAGATCTGTAATAATTACACATACCAATAAAGGATCGCAGAGCTCTTAGTCGTCTTGGAGCCTCAAAGTCTTTTACTACTTGTATCTTGTCAGGGTTGGGACTTATACCTTGGGCGTTTACCGTATGTCCTAAGATCTTGACTTCGCTATACCCGAACGAACATTTGGTTGGATTAAGAGTCATAGAGGCTGATCTAAGCCTTTCCAAGACCTGCCTTAATCTGCTCAGCATGTCATCATATGCTGGTGCCATGACCAATACGTCATCAAGGTAAACCAGACAGCTCCCCCATTTCAACCCTGCTAGTACCTGGTCCCATACATCTCTGGAACACCCGCTGGGCTAGTCTTGAGTCCAAAGGGGGTACATTCCCACTCCCAAAGGGCCGTCTGCCGTTATAAAAAGCAGTTTGTGCTTATCCTCCTCCTTAATTGGTATTTGCCAATAACCAGAGTTCATGTCGAGGTGCAGAACCATTGACATCCGTTCAAGTATGTCAATATATCTCCAATTAATGGTAAGGGATACGCTAGATCTTGGATACATAGGTTCAATTTACGGTAATCTACACAGAACCTCCATGTATCGTTCTTCTTCTTTACGAGTACAACTGGGGATGCGTAAGCGCTGTTACTTTTCCGGATGACTCCTTTCGTTAGCATTTCATCCACCTGCTCCCTGATAATCTCTCGCTCACGATGCGACACCCTATAGGGAGGTTGATGCACTGGGGTATCGTCAGTGAGCGGAATGGCCAGTTCACACACGTTTGTTCGTCCTATTTGAGATTTCTTCCAGGCAAAGCGGTCTCTAAACTCTGTCAGCAGTTTAAGTAGGGCTTTTCTTTTCTCTGGGGATAATTGCGGATTAATATCTATGTTCGCCTCCTCAAGCTCGCTCTTTTCTTGTCTTGCTCCCTCGACTTCGCTGGTCGGTTCTTCTCGCAGTTCACAGATTTCATATACCTCCGCTAACACTTCGCCTCTTTGTAGGCACCTTTTATCATCTGCCAGATTCATCACCAATACTTGGTTAGGTGGCTCGGCGTGAGTCAATCCGTAGGGCACTAGAACAGATTTTTCTCTAAATATTCCTTCCTTTGGTTCCATAACTCCTAAAGTGGGCAACAAAACCTTCGTACTTAATTTTCAGGAGTCTCTGACTTCTTGGAGGGAGTTCAGTAGAATCATCACATATTACTCTCGGCCTGTATCTGTTGTCTTTCTTCAAACTGTATGTGCTTCAACCACGAGGGGTCTGGAGGTGGACGCAAATACTTGGCGTCTTTTTCCGCGCTGAGGAAATCTACTGAGATTTTTCTTCCGTTGGCGATTATAAATTGGGCTCTTCTCCTCGAGAAATCTATTGTTGTACCAAACTTCAGGTGGAAATCGTTACCCAGGATACAACAGTCACCCACTCCTTTGGCCACAAACACTGGGAACAATATCCACACAGTGGCTGATTTCTAAGATAATTTCTATTCTACCCAAAATCTGTACCGGCTCATTGGTGGCTATCTTAACATTCATTCCTTGTACTGCTTTAATCCTGTCTCTCACGTTGGCTACCAGATTCTCATCAACACAACTCACACAGGCCCCCAGTATCTAATATTATTGGCATTGTCCTCTGATTTAATTTTCCTTTTATTTCCAATACTCCCACGGTCCTAACAGTACTGGCCTCGGGACGAGGGAATTCCTTGGGTATAGCGTTGGTAAAATCCCTACGGCGATACTCATGGCGTGGATTTCGGTTGTATCTCCTCCATGTGTCATGCCATTCTCGGCGCTCATGTTCTTGGCACAAGACGCTCATCCTCTGTTTGTCGGGAGCTCATTCTAGCGGAACCACTCGCTCCCTGATTTTAGTGATTCCCTCTGTCGTTTCCCTGATTTCCTGAGCGACAGGCAACAGCATAATGACCGGGTCTATTGCACTGGTAGCATATCACTCGACCGTCACTAGTTCTTCCACGATTCGAGGTGGAGTAGGCTCCTCTTGCTCTCCCTCGTTTCCACCTTCCATACTGTTCACCATCTTGTGCTCTTCTTTCCTTCGGAACTTCGAACTGAACCCTTGGCTGTTGCTTATTGTTCTCAGTCATGCGGCCTCGTGTATCTCGATTCTTCTCCTGCTGTTCTAGAAGACGCATGCTTAACTTGGCAAATTCAGATGTTAAGTTTTCTAGTTTGCTTTCTAGCTCCTGTGTTCTTTCCGTCTTTGATGGCTGACTGGCGTTCCCTGTAGTTGTCGCCTTTGATGAGACTTCCCCCAGTAGGTGGTCTACCCGCTGTCCAGCCATGAAACGTGCGGTCTGGATCTTCCTTACGTTTAGCCAGTAGGCTTTCTAGAGTGTCATTGGTCATCACCATCACTTTCCTCCAATAGAGATGGCCTTAATCCTCTTAAAACATGTTTGATCTTAGTTTCTCTCGTTCATTCCGGGGTCCACTTTTGAACATAAATTTAACACATCTTGTACATACGATTCTACGGGCTCCTCCTCCCCTTGCATCCGCATCCGCAGTCGGAACTCCATCTGTTCATCCCAAGCGATTGCTTGAAACGTTATCCTTCATTCCATTCTTTACCCGCTCCCAGGTGATATTGGCTCCTAAAGATTGCTCTAGGTTTTCGTACCATTTCAGAGCGGCCCCTTCCAGGTAACAGGGGAGAATAACCAACATTTTATCCTCGTTCCAGCCATTGGCCTTTGCCACTCTTCCAAATTGGGCTAGATACTCCTCCACGTTGTCCTCCATTCCGCCCCTGAACTTTCCTGGAGTAATAACAGGCCCCCTGGCTTCAGCCATAGCTTCTACTTCCTCTTCACCGTCAGGACCACACTACCAGGTAGGGGAATTAAATCGACTTCAGCTACGGTTCTTACTTCCTCAAGATGTCTTTGGGGTTGTCCTGGGTCTTCGGGAACCTCACTAACTGATGTCAGCCTTGACTGACTTCTTGTTTTTACACTAAACTTGATGTTTGGGGACGACATACGATTGCTCCACCCTATCACGAATTAAGATTTAAATAAAAACCAAATCAGAACAAAATTAAATCAAAACAAAATCAAAATCACAATCACAATCCAAATGAAATCAACAATTTAAATATACATATTCCCCTGAACACAAGGGTTATTCAAAACACCACAACATATCAATGCCGCGACAGTCGTCGTAACAAATTGGGTTTGACCTGGCCTACCCCATGGACAAGCTCTCTTTTTTTTCTTTTTTTTTAACCACTTTATAACAACACAAACTATTTCTCAAAATTATTCTATTCACCAATAAAAGAAACAGCTTTGTTTACATCACGGTAGGTTGCCTCCCTTACCGGTACCTTGGTTCGACGCACTGTGGCTGCTAAGTAGGCTACTCTTACAACAACTACAAAATTATGTTCGCTTACAAGCTACGAGAAAACAAATAAAATTATTTACTCCAAATTACACTTTGCTTTCAAAAGGTAACTACAATTATTTGGATCAAAAACTAACTTACTCTCTTGTTCTTTCAATCTACATTTTTTTTGTCAACTTAATCAATTTACTTAAAAAAAAACAATCCGAATTTTAAAAAGAAATATTCACTATTATATTATATTACTCTTAAATATTATATTACTAACCTGGGATCGTTAATCCGTCTTTGGTTCTGGAATCACCTCAGGATACCCGGCGCCTCCACCAATTTGTCACGCCTCCTGCTCAGCTGGGGCGAAGGGGGTGTACTCAGGAATCAAACGCAGCTCAGATTACAGCAACTTTATTTAAACGACAACACTTCCGAACCCACGGACACCACGCGTCACGACCATCACTAGGCTAAGCCCTACACTAGATCGGCCCTCAGGGAGCTCGACGTCCGCTCGCGCCGGAGTCCTCTCGCGTACACACCGCCTCGGGCGCTCACCTTGCTGACCTCCCCCTCCAGTACTTCCAGACGGCGGGAACATGGGCCCCGACGTCACAATATACAACACTGTGCTTGTTTCCTTCTCCGTACACCCATTTAGAATATTTTTCCACCATTTAAAAACTTCTATTGTTTTGATCAGTTTAGTTTACTTCCGAAGTGTCATATACTTAATGCTTGTTTGCCAATTTCTACCATTTTCCCTGTACACCTTGTTTTTATGTTTCATCCATACCAATTCCTTTTATTACTAACTTTATCCTGTTCTATTGGTCCTCTACTTTCTTCTTAACAATCATAATATGAAACCCATATTTTTTAATTCCTTTAACATTTTGTCCTTCTCATTCCTCGGACTACTTTAGGTTATCCAAGTTGTCACGTTTTTGTTACCTACTGCTGCCATTTTCATACATTATTCGTCACATTTATATATGCAAACATTTTATGATTTTCGGCCTGCTGTCCTTTCTAAAACATATTTTAAAAATATTTCTTCCGCCGATTAAAGATTTTTCCTTTACAACGATCCCGTTACACTTTGTAATTGTTGTTGCTACGATCACTTATTTATTTGCTCTAAATTATTTTTAAACTTTTTCCTCTCTAAACTTTTTTAATTAATCCTTCCAATCAGCTCGGCTGCCTTCTTTCTTTTTGTTCTCTTTACTTCAATTTTCCTTTAATGATAACACATCTTCTATGAATTATTTTTGAATTACACTTTACGATATTTAAGTTGATATTAACGTTTACGTTTGAAAGTACTTCTTACACATTTCACAATTCTTTCATATGTTTTGGTCTTCTTGTGTGTGTGTGTGTTGTGTGTGTGTGTGTGTGTGTGTGTGTGTGTGTGTGTGTGTGTGTGTGTGTGTGTGTGTGTGTGTGTGTGTGTGTGTGTGTGTGTGTGTGTGTGTGTGTGTGTTGTGTGTGTGTGTGTGTGTGTGTGTGTGTGTGTGTGTGTGTGTGTGTGTGTGTGTGTGTGTGTGTGTGTGTGTGTGTGTGTGTGTGTGTGTGTGTGTGTGGTAAAATAAAATTTAACATTTCTTAATACGATATTTCACATTATTAATAAAATAGTTTCCTTGAAAATCCCATACATAGTTTCTTAACATTATTTTTTTAAGTTATATGTTTTATTACTATTGCAATAGATTGCACCATAATTGTTTTCATGCAATAACGGCTACTGGAAAATAATTTACAAAAATATCATTTAATATTTATTTCGGTTAGAGCATATATTTTTCTATCTTTAGTACATTCTCAACCGCCTTCAATACATGCAAGACTTTTACTAACTAATAGGGACCAAGAATTCAACCATAGATTGGTCGGAATTTTTTCTTGGTGATTCCCTAACTTATGACATTTGAAGGACCCTTCAACGCACTATTTAATTTGAACTGAACACCACCTAAGTGGTCCACTTAGTTTCTTGTTTTTCATAGTTTTGTGACAAAATTACCTATACATACATTAAATTATTTTCTGTTAAGCCTATACTTGTAAAAGTGATTGTATTGCTAAAATATAAGTATACCCATACAAACATGTAAAAAATATTTTAAGACATGTTTCCTGGAAGTTATTTGTTGTACTTATATTAGAAATTTGCAACTGTGTGATATGTCTTGAAGCAGTCCTCTAGGCATAGGCCAGCCTCACATTGGGGACACCAGTAGATTGTGTCCCTTCTTCTGCCATGTTTGTAGCAAACCACACATCTCCTTTGAGGCTTTGCTTTTTTCCCAGTTGGTGGAATCTTTTCAATAACATGTCTTTCAGTTAGGCGCATTGGTGGAGGCTCAGTGGATGGTCTGCCTTGAACTGTTCTTGGAACCTAGGCCTAATCTAAATGTTAAGTGATCAATATTGTTGTGTTTTGACTTCCAAATGATGTATGAGTTCAGAATTGTAATTTTTAGCATACGCTTGAAGACTTTCATGTACCATTTAGTACCTCTTTTCCTTTCCAGTAGATATTTCTCTAGCATTTGATCTCTAAGGTCCACACCCCCCATATTCTTATTACATTCTACTACAATACCAAACATAACCAAACAAATAAACAGCTAAAACACAAACAATAACATCGTCATGCCAGCAGACAAAGTCGTTTCACAGTCAATTGCGTATTTAGAAACAGCTGACAGCAAGCGCCACCTTGATCGATGTTTTTCGTCTACTATAAACTACATGTTGAACGGCTTTCGATACATAGGTATCGGATAAACCGATAGCTCATTTAATCTTCTTTCCAATGGTATCGATAGTTCATTTAATCTTCTTTCCAACGATGTATAACTCGAATGTATTACACCGAAAATAACCGAAATGTATTCGTTATAAGATCGGACTGCGCGATGCGTACAGCGTACGTCACGGGCCGAGTTCAGCGGTAAACACTAGACGTACGGCGTACGTCGCGGTGTGTGGAAGGGGGACGGGAGTGACTATGGATGATAAGTCATATGTGTTTGAAATTTCGTCTTTATGGGATAACGGGACCTTAAAAATTAAAAATATATTTTAAATTCAAGTTTTTCTAGGGTTGCAACCTTATTTTAACTTCTATGGATGGTGGCACATCTTTATGAAAAACACATTGTTTGTCGAGACCATAAAACAAGTGCGTGTCAAATTTCATCGTTCTAGGTCATCTAGAAGTTAGAAACAAAATAGTTTCTTTAGGGCAGCAAACTCATTTAAACCTCTATGCGTCTTTGAGCTTTACTAAAATGCTTTAGCTTTCTATTTAAGTTATGAAGTATATGAGTGCCAAATTACAACTTTCTGAGAAGACGGGAAGCTGGAAATTTATCGATGAGTGAATTAGAGAGGGCTTATATATCCTTATATATATATATATATATATATATATATATATATATATATATATACTACGTACAACTTTTGAAATTTCATAAACAATTAATTTGGAGAGGCGTTGATGTATAAGTCAGTTAGTTAGATTATAAAATGTATCACCAATACGGGAATTCAAGATCGTTACATTATCGAAAAATTATTTAACATATTTTCATTTTATAATATTCTGAGGATGAACCTACTCGTTAAAATGAATTTATAATATAGTACATGTCTTTTAAAAATTTGTTTTCCTAAATTCATATTTCAGCCTATAGGTTTGTAAATATTTAAATTATTTAGTTTTTAGATATACAAATTAATTTGGTAGTATCATCCCATTTTCTAAAGTATTATAAATTAACTATATGATCAGTAATTCATCTTGAAAGGAGCATATACGCTTGCGGAAAACCAGACAAAATGGATTACAGAGATGCGGGTTTCTTTTTATTAGTATAAATTACCTCAGTGACGCTAGAAGGAAATTCGTTTTTCTTGCCTGTCAGGAATAACGTTTCTTTTGAGGCAATGTTGTTTCCGTCCTGGATAGAATAGTATTTAGGGATTGGAATTTATAAAATTACCATTAGTAACTCCAGAGATTGTTTGAGTGACTGTTCTCATCTTCTTTTTTGTGATTCCTGTCAAATTCAAGGATTCAGGTGACATTTTCTTATGGAATAACGAGACGAAATAAGCTCCTATGATGTAGTTTTTTCTGTGCAGAATTCAAATAGTGCTCCGCGGTTTTGACTACAGCTTGCTAAACATTAGGACTATAAGGTAACAAATACACTACTACGACAACGTAATATTTTGGTCATATTTGTCAATGGTAGTGTTATAAGGACAAGTTTAAAAATAAAAGACTAACCGTGTACTGAAGAAGTGACTCACCTTTACATAATGAAACATCCCCGATCACTGTGAATGTAGCTCCAGTTCACCTTTATCAACCCTTACCACTATAGCTACGTAATGTGTGGATTCCCATCACGTTCGACGTGTCTCAATTCCTGTAAAAAATGCCTTTAAGCCTTACATGTAATTTATTTAATATACATGTATACTATGTAAACATCCTCTGTCTATACTGAACAAGGAGTTGGTAAAGCTCAGCTCTCTGGCATTGCTTTGAAGTTCGAATCTAATTAGCGAAACAATGGATCTTTGTAAAAGTCTTTTCCTGTCACTAAAAATAAGACTTTTTGTTCCAAAAAATATTTTATTCTTTTAAAATAATTTTAAAATGTAATATAACTAATGCCGAAATATTTACGAAATCCATATTCATATTGTAAACTTATTGTATTTGATTACTAGTTATATAAAAAAATTAGAAGTAATTGTAGCAACTTTTACTTCGCTGTAATATTCAATGGCAGTGTGTTTGAACAAATAAACATGACAATATCTGTAGTAGTATAAAACCTACTTGCAATATAATTGTCTATACCTTGTATTAAAACCAATCTAAAAATTCTATGTAATGTAATAAAAACTCTTAAAATCGACTAGATTGTTGATTGATAAATAAAAAACATACTTAACGCACTACTGCAGAACGTTAGTTAAGAGATCGCTTCAAGTAACGTTTCTAGCAATGTTTCTAATTTATTTATTTTTCACTATTGCATGATTTTGAAATGATTTTGTAGCATTTACATAAAACACATGAAAATGTATATAGTAATTATTAAACTTTGTACAACAATGAATTTGGTATTATACTATATATATATATATATATATATATATATATATATATATATATATTTGTACTGAAATCAATCTATGTATTTCGTTCTGATAAGGAAATAGCAAAAATTTTGCTTTTTATGTATATCGAAAAATCATTTTTATATTTTATGGCCAACTAAAACTGTGATGTGAATTGTAAATCATAAACTAAGAAATTCGAAGCTTCCCTTTAGTTATAAATATTGATAAAAACACAGATTATTTTAAAGGTGGATAAATAAGACAAACATTTCTGAAAATGAAATATCCAAGCTAAGAAACACGTATTGCTGGTCAACTGAAAACCCCATTGCTGATTAGAGAAGAGCAAAACCAAGTTTATTTATCTTTATTACTACACTAAATGTTGAGTTACGCTTTCTAAAACAGTTATTGCCATGCAACACATTTTTATGGCTTATTCCGGAACAACTTTCAGCAAAGCACATTTAAAATATTGCCCTGAGTAAATAACGACGGTTGTTTAAAATAACTTTTTTATTGTTATAAAACCTCATAGTTAATTCTTATACCTTTGTATTTCATGAAAGTACGAAAGAATTTTGGACATTTGCCATCGCTTTATATTAAAAAATTATTTATAATAATAATTAACTCAACATGTATGAGTATGATTGTTATTGATTAAGTAATTCATATTAAAGTGGATCAAACTGCTTGTTTATTAATTCTTATTTTAATCTTTCTTGGATTTTGGAAAGGTTACCTTGATTATTCCACGCCAATGAACTAATACTTCCACTCTCTACCTCTTTTTTAATTAAAAGTTATTTTTAACAACTCTAACTGACAGCAATTAAGCTATTGCAGCACGTATTGAGATTACTAGAACATAATTAGACTAATGAAAGTATTATTTATTTTAAATACTACGATAAAAAACTTGTACATCTGCAGTAAGACATAAGCTAACAAGGCTGTGTGAATTTTCCGTCAATGTGGGATGAGAACTTAATTAAACAGCTTGCCGATTATATGAATGTAATTATTGACAGTCACAAATGACCTAAAGATATTTTTAAAACTATAAAAATATTGGCGAAAAACCTAATCTTGAAAGTAAGTTTGCATGGACTACAAAATACTGTTGCGTATAAATGTCTGATTCGCGAAACACCTAAAGATAGTACCAGTTGGCCTAGCTTTTACTGAGTTGTTTACCTATTTTATTACCACTTGACTTTAATTCGTAATTGTGCGAGCCTTTAAAATTCGATATATAAATACCTCATCAACATGTTAAACTTATATTGATGTTTATGAACGGTTTACTGACATCTATAGCCTTTTGCGTGTCATTAAATGGATATTATTATTGTTAACAGTATAAAATAGAAACATTTGATATGGGATTAAGATATATTATTATACAGGGTGAGTCTAAAAGGACTTTACAACTTTGAAATTATATAGATATTTATTGACTTTACTTACAGGCTTGATATGTGTCATTTTGTAGCAAATTACTTCAGGTTTGACTCCCGTAGTGCTGTAGTACCAAGTTCCGCCACTGCGAGCGCCAGCTTCGTCTTTACTAAAATGGCTACTGTCACTGGTGCGGAGCGTGCTCGCTGTGTGTTATTGTTTCATGGAACAAACTCTGCTACAAGTGTTCAGCGTAGATTTCGCACAGAATACGGAAGAGACCCTCCAAGCAGGCCTTCTATTTACAGTTGGCACAAGAATTTTGTCGAGACAGAGTTTTGTGTTCGTCATGAGAAATCGTCAGGTCGCCCACAGGTGAGGGAAACCTTTGCCCGTAGTCCTAAAAAATCAACGCAGCGTGCAGCTGTGGAGACTGGAATTCCACAAAAGACAGTTTGGCAAGTGCTATGGAGACGTTTGCATTTAAAAACCATACAGACTTACGATGGTACTACAACATATCACTGATTTAGATAAAGCTGCACGTGGAGAATTCTGTGCCGTAATGTTGGATCGAATGGGAGAAGATGAGACATTCCTGAACTTAATAATCTTCAGTGATGAGAGTACCTTTCATATCAGTGGTAGTCAATAGTCAATAGTAAAGTATATATTGCGGAGACAAATAGTACATTTGTATAGCAAACGTCAAGTATCTAATAATTTTGACACACATGTTACATCGAACTATCATTCATACATACATTTTGACGCTCACTCTGCTCCATTCATCGCCAATTTTTTACCCACCTCAATTCGAGAGCAAGTCTTCTGATTGTGCGGTCTCCCAGTTATATGCCATAAACTTGTTCACGCTATATAAAAAGCGTTGGACACTAAACAGCGTTTCAAACGAGTTTTAAATTTTTTATGCGTAGGAGAATTTTTAATTTCATCTGGCAAGCTGTTGATGAGATGAACTCCTGCCTGTGAGGGCAAACCTTCATGAACTACCGTCCTGTGTCTCCTGGTTCGGTAGTTTTCTCTGCCTCTTGTCTCGTACGAGTGAACATCCCGTCCGTTGGTCAAGGTGCATTTGAGCATACAATATGACGTTGTTTCTAAAATGTAGAGACTTGGCAGAGTCAACAGTTGCAATCTTTTGAAAACTGGCCTGCACGACTCTTTTAATTTTAATTTTGCAATGATGCGTATCGCTCGTTTTTGAAGCTTAAACGCTCTTAAAAATTTGTTACTTGCACATGCACTCCACAGCACTAGTCCATAGGTGAGATGTGGATAGATCAAGCCATAATAAGCCGTCATCATAACCTGAATAGGGCAGTATTTAGCTAGAGACCTCAGCACATAAATGCCTGAGGCTAATTTGGAGCAAACGTAATCGATATGAAAATTCCATGTCAAACTTTGATCAAGGTAAATTCCAAGGAATTTCGAGGAACAGACCTCTTCTAATATGGCCTCATCCAACACGATGGCCGGGCCATATTCGCAGTCTGTCAAGCGCAAAGAAAAATTTATAACATTGGATTTTGAAGAATTTGTTTTTAGATTGAGGCTATGAAAATGTTGCACACAACTGTTTACTGCAACAAAGGTGTTTTGTTCTAAAACTGATTTTGTTGTTTCATTAAAACAGAGAGTCGTATCATCCGCATACTGCACGATTCTTCCGTGTGGTGTGGTAGTGATGATTCTATGTCATTGACATAGAGCAGGAACAGAATAGGGCTGAGAATTGATCCTTGAGGGACTCCATAAATAATTTTCATTGAATTAGAAACATAATTTGAAATTTGGACAACTTGAGATCTGTGGCTTAAAAATGAACTAAGCCACAAGAGAGGCATGCCTCGAATGCCATGGGACCCCAATTTGTCAAGCAGCGTAAGATGGTCAACACAATCGAACGCTTTAGATAGATCGAGAAAACACACTTAACGTGTGATTTCGACTCTCTAGCCCCTCTACAATCGTCTCAACAAGACTCACAACTGCGTCTATCGTTGATTTGCCCTTTCTGAATCCAAATTGTTCATTTGAGAGCTGATTGTATTTGTTAAGAAACTGAAGCATTCGTAATAAAAAAAGCTTTTCGAATATTTTGCGTATTACAGGCAAAACCGAGACAGGCCGATAACTATTGATGAGTGTGGGATCGTCTTTTTTGAAAATAGGGATTACTTTTGAGATTTTTAGGAGCGAGGGGAAAACTCCTGTGCGAAATGACAGATTAACTAATACAGTCAAAGGCCTCACAATATGCTTAGAGCATTGCTTGATGAGCCACATTGATACTAAATTAGTAACATTGGACTTTTTCGATGGAAGCTGCTGAATAATTCTATCCACCTCTTCCTCAACGACAGGTGTCAAGACCATTGAGGTTACTGGACTTTGTCTTTGAATGGGTTTTACTTGATGTGATGACGGACGAGGGCCCTGCTCACAGGCTACATTTGCAAAAAATTTGTTAAATTCATTTGCCACCTCAATCTTAGCATCCACAATTCGATCCCCAATATTTTAATTTGGACTTTTTTCGAATCTTTGACTTTATTGTTAATAATGCCCCAAATGGTTTTTTAAATGTTTTTGGAAGACTTTATCGAATTTAATGTATCATATGATTTTGCAGCTTGAATAAAATTTCTATAAATCTTTTTATAGTTCCGGAAAAAACTTTAAAGTTATTGTCTTTTGTGTTTCTGTTAATTTCGGAGAAAAAGTTAAGTTTTTCTCTCGAAATCAGGATGCCTTTGGTGATCCAATTATTTTTCATGTTTTATGACAAACTTTGACAGTTTTTGTAGGGCAGTAGAAATTAAGATGAAAATTAAGACAATTGTCGAAAATTTTGAATAGCTGCTCTACAGATTGATAAGAATTTAAAAATTCCCACTTTTCTTTTGCAAGTGAAGCATTGAGGATGGCGATATTTTCTGGCCTTGTGTTCACTTTTCTGGTAAAGTGAACACCCATAACTGCAGAATCTGGGGGAACAAAACCCAATAGAATCCCTTGAATGAGTTCGGGACAGCCCAAAAGTGAATGTGTTTTGTGCGATGAGTAAATTTAAAGTGTAGGGGCCATTTTTCTTCATGGAGAGATCTGTCACTGGTATCATTTACCTTGATATGTTGCAGAATTTTTTGATTCCTCAAATTGATGAAGATGAACAACAGGATGCTCTTTTCTACTACCAGCAAGACGGAGCACAACCTCACTACCTTACAGATGTTAGGGATTTCCTAAACGGTCGTTTTCAAGATCGCTGGATTGGGCGTTCAGGACCAATTGCATGGCCACCTCGTTCCCCCGATTTGACTCCTATGGATTTTTTTCTATGGGGTTTCAATAAAGATAAAGTGTATGTTCCACCTCTACCAGCCAGTCTTGCAGATCTAAGAAGAAGAATCACAGCTGTGGTTGCTGAAGTTACGCCAGATTTGCTAAAACGGGTGTGGCGAGAAATTGATTACCGGTGGGATGTTTGCCATATCCCTAATGGAAGTCACATTGAACCGAAATAAGAATGTGAAAATAAACTTGAAGTAATTTTCTACGAAATGACACATATATCAAGTCTGTAAGTAAAACCAATAAATATCTATATAATTTCAAAGTTGTAAAGTCCTTTTAGACTCACCCTGTACAAGCTTCAAAATTTATAGCTTCATCATGGAAACTAACTACTCTACTGGACTAGGAAGACTTGTCGATTTTCGAAAAAAGGTACAAACTATTAACATTTTACTTCCTAATGTTGTGAATTGTGTCATATGTAATATAAAATATATTGATGTTGTGTACCTGCGCTGCAGGACCGAGTTGTACTGAAATGTTTACTTGTACATTTTAGAGGTAAAACATATTCCTATTTCAAAAATTCTTCCGGGCTACTCCCCACTGGTTTTGAAAACTTCCTTAACCTCTTCCCACATCGAGACGCTGTACTGTGACAAATGTTTTTAACCTTAGAATTAATTGATAGATACACATTTTTACATCATTATTGCATAGAGTCAACATTCGGTGCCAGAAGATTATGTAGAAATGATTTAATTTTTATTCCACTGGTTCTTGCTAAACTACTAATAAATGCATATTGGGGATGAAAATCGCCATTTAGTTTTAAAGAGGTTGTATTTACTGTGTATACAACTACACAATTTTGATACAATGAAATCATTAAGTGTGTTTTTTAATAGCAATATCACATTTCGTGCTACCGTACCCCAACCAGACTGGGAAGGTCCGGAAAATGTGTAGTGGTAAATCCCACCTTATTTGATCATCCCTAGATAGGTCTATGCTTACCACGGGGAGCGGCCAGTTTTCTACATGTAACGTAGCTATGGTGGGATGGCTGGAAGGGTTGATTTGTTGAGCTCCAGTTCACCGTCCTCTTCGTGCATCGTGTGAAATATGACGCAGTCATAGACCTGACTTTAAATGTGGAAAAGTCTTTAAGAACCTACCTCACACATGCTAAGGAACATAGTGTTGTTTATACTAATGAAAATCCATCCTAGAGCTGCAAGAAAGGAGAGGGGCCCGAAAATAACGTGCCCACAGACACTTTGTGTAATTGTTTTATACTTATATAAGGATTTCTCTATCAGAACTTTGAAAGATAATAAGAAACAACGAGATGGAACGATATGTATTTATCAAACTGTTACCCTCTTTTGTCTCAAGCATGCCAAGAAATATTGTATTTGGAAAGGTTATGGTGTGTCAGTTTTAAGTGTTTTTATTGTGTGTGTTTGGGGTAAAAACTTTGGCCCAAGACTAGAATAGCGAGAAAGGATAATAAACATAGATTGTGATCTATTAAATTAAATTTACAAACTTCAACGTTGTTAGGGAATGTTTTATCGCTCATATCTCCATTCCAGATAATACTGTGAGAAGATCATATCCCAGCTATGTTCGCTAGGTAGGAATGTAATTTCTCATATATTATTGCATAGTAAATAGGCTAGATAATAATATTTTGGGGATGGCACCTGAGTTGGAGTATAAGCGGAGTATATTTAATGGACCACAGTGATTTTATGAAGTGCACAGATTGCGGTTTCTCTACTGACCTCAAATTTAAGTTATAAATGTCATCATGGTATGAAAACGTTATTTTACATATGCCAAATATAATAAAATATTTTATGATATTATTACTTTCACACTCTATCACGGGCAGTTTAAGGAATATTGTAATACACTGGAGTTTTTTAGCAAGTGGTGACGTCTATTAAATCTCACACACCAGAATCTTCTGGTACAATTGTCACGTCTTAGTGTGACGTCACATTTTATATTGTATAGAGCTTACGAGAGTTGTTGTGCTTGTATAAAAGCAAATTGAAAGTAACTTAAATTTAATAGCATTAATCCCTACAAAACCATAGTCTAAGAGAGGTTGAAAATCTACTTAGTAGCAAAGGCGAAAATGTATAAAAGCAATCTCTAGGTTAGTGAAAAAGTCACATTGTAAATTAAATGAATTAATTAAAACTCGAGGATAATTTACTTTGCAACTTAGATCGCGGTACTTGTTGGCTTCTGCCATAATTTATCCATGATTTTATTTAATATTCCTGAATGATCCAATCTTCATGCAAACAACTAATAACATTTCTAAAAATTATATATGAGAAATATTATAAAAAAAGTGTATATTTTAATGTTTTTAAATGAGTACGTAAACTATAAAAATTTTGCTTAAAATCATCGTAATGCAATAAATTTTTGCACGTCTACACAAAATACAAATAACGAGATAAATCCCTCTCTTACTCTAAAGAGTAAAATCTTGACGTACAATCTGAATTTGGTTCGATGCATGGTAGATGGATATTAACAATTAATTACTTGTTTGTTTTAAAGTAATGCGGTGTGCATTAAGAGAATATTCGTGTATTTGACAAATATTGTATTTAATTGCTAAGGTATAATTCAGGACAACAAGACATTCATATTATCTACCACTGCGATTTCTTTGATTCGCTAACGAATCCCTTAGCATCAATCTTAGACTTTCTTATTACAAAAACATTCAGTCCGTGAAACTAAACCTACATTGAAAATTTACTTTCACGAATGAACTCTTTTATAATTTTGGAAGTTTTAATATACAGGGTGTAACAAAAATGTTGGACTGGTTATGCATTTTTCATATGTTATGTGTTATTTTAAGCTAAAAATGACAAATAACTTTTTTTAAATTTACATTTCGCTTAGCCACTACCGCCATTTTGTATTTTCTAATTAACAAATTATTATCTCTAAAACTATTAAAATTAAAACCAAATTTTGCACGTTTTATTGAATGAGTAAGACGCAAATAAAAAATGAGTTATTTTTTCTTAATATTAACAAAATGGCGCCTGTTCGACATTTTTAAAGTCAAATAACAAAAAAAAACCATATAGTTATAAAATGTACTAGACACCACCTTTTAGGATAAGTTTATTGCAACTCCAAACGGTACTAAATGTTAACGAAATCAGTAGAGGTATAAGCGAGCACGACCAGATACGCTTGTACAAGATGTGAGGAGCAAACATCTTGTCTTTTGATAGGTATTAGCTATTTTAAATTGGTCATTAAAATGTTTAAAAGATAACAACTATTTGGCACTTTTTATAAAAATTCTAACAGTACTTTTTTCATCGAAATGCTTATGTGTTTGATGGATTTTGATTGAAAAAGTGCCAATGGAATTTGTTATAGAAATTGAAAAATGATTGGTATTTTTTTAATTGACACACTTTAAAAACTAAATTAGATCAATTTGATCAAAACCCAAAGTTTTGTTAACATTAATATATGTCCACGCATGTTTGGGCTGAAAATACTAATGACTTATATGACATACAGCTAAAAATACGTAAAAATTGCTAAGGATCAAATAAAAAATGTAATTTCTGTTGGTTTATTTTAGAAGATCGGCTCTGGAACCTACCTAATGCCCAGGACCCCGTTTAAAGCGGATTATAAAGGCGTCACACGCAAATAACCGCCGGGAAGCTGGGGCTCTGTATCGGTGGCTCAATATAAGCTCCAATACCAATTCAGTGGTTTGATCTCTATCGGTATATTTTATAATGGATAAATTTGTTCTAAAGTTTATTCACATTACTTTTTTGAGTCAAGTTTTGTTCTATAAAAGATCAGTGATTAATTTTTTTTTTTATTTCTGCTTTTAATAATGCGCATAGATAAATTAAAATTATAAAAAATCATATTTTTCCATATATAATTCAGAATAATTACTTGCATTTAAAGAATATATTTACGTAAACGCACTGACTTCACATAGTAATGTTTATATTATACACAGCAGCGCGCAACTCTCAAGCTAACCAAGCCTTCAAACCAAATGTCTAACTTCTATATTGTGCGTCTTCAAAGTCATGTTACAATTTAAAATTAATTTGTTTACAGAAGTGTGTTAAAGCAAAATAATAACATTACCATAGGATTAAAGCGTACTTTAAACAGTTGTACGTCAGATTACCTGACCTCGATATGAGCACCATGACGTCATACTGTAGACGTCCAAGAGAACTTTGATCTCCTACCATACGTTGACCAGGACTTAGTTTTAGTTCAATCTATCGCAGCTCTGATTCGTTTGCTTTCATTATTCAATATATGAATGTTATAATGTTGCACATTTACTGTGAATTGAAAGGTAGCATTGTAATAAGATCAATGTTGTTTATAACGTTTTCATATTATCCATTTTCATACAGAATAACCACAGCATATTCATTCCTATTTATATTTGTAGTCAGACTTTAAAGCTTGGAATAACTGAGTTATAACCATTGAGTTATTTTGTTTTAACTCAGAAACTGTAAACTTCAACTCACGTCTACGTTTCAGCACAGACGTTTTTTTGGACTTGTTAAAAACTGTTTTGAATGTTGTAGGCGGTTTTGATCTCGAATTTATTGCCGGTCTATGTTTTGTCCAATAAGCTGTTTCCTTAAAACGTCTTACCCCATCGACCAATGCTGTATCTGTTAGCAGGAATTTCATGAAACAATTGACGATACTCACGCTTGCAGTGAAATCACAGTATAAAACGTGAATAGCCACAAAACACACAAAACCTTTTCTTGCAAAGCTGCCGTGATAATAGTTTTCGTAAAAAATTTAACCACATATTACCAGATGATAACAATGGTTACCTCAACTAATGAAATCAAACTTTACAAGCAGCTGTTTTTAATTTACCTGCGATCAATAATATAGTAGCTATAAACAATTAAAAGGTGTACCATGACGAGTATTATTGCAAAATAGTACAATAATAAAAATATAATCAGGGGTTATAGTAATTTTGAACCTAATAACCTAATATTAGTAACATGTATCATTAGTAATGACTGTGTTAGTAATATTAGTGTTTCCGCTAATCTAATAACTGGATGGTGCTAATTCACGAAGTATTAGCCTTTTAGTCTTAAATCTTAAAATTATATTTCCAGTACCATTGATGCTTTTGCCTTGTTGTTCCAACCTAGAAAATACAAGCATAGTAGTAATTTTCAGGTCTACTTCCGATCTAATAGATGAAGTGAACAATTCCAACTTCCAGTTGTGCTTTACTATTTAAGACTAAATTTGGTGCTAGACTTATCCTGCAAAAACTGGCATTTACAGCGATTGTATAATAGTTGTGTTCAAGTTTACACTAACAAACGACTGGCAGAAAATATCTTGTCGCTCTTGTACTTAGTAAAGTCGATATAAATTATCATTCTATTTGAATATTCCAACTCTCTTACTCTCAGTAAATTAAGGGCTCACAGAATGATTAAAAACAAGTAAGAATGAAGATGTAGTATTTTTATCTGAATGATATTCTTATACGATTTAGATACTATTTAGAAGGTAATTTAAATTAAAATTAATACAAAAGCAATAAATGCTAATGTTTTTAAAAAATGACTATTTTGATATTCTAGAACAGCAACAATTTCAGGACAATATGCTACAGATTACAGCTCTACCCTCTAAATTCTAAACTTTTAAGGTTGTTAAAATAACACGCATCGGATCACTTATCTTCAACTAATGACTATGAATGTTGCTAATATCTTTATTTCCGATAGTAGAGTTGTTGGAAAATAAGGTATTCATTAATGCGGTGTATGGTTGAGCGTTATCCAAGCCTACAAACTTGTGGGGCTGGAAAAAGGTTTATGTCTGCCTATCTGTCTGTCTTTTCGCGCAATATCTAGAAAAGGAACTGGCGCATAAACTTTGAATTGTGCATGAAGCTTCTTCCATGGAATTTGTCCAAGCCTCAGTGAGCAAAAAGCAGAGTAAATAAATTCCTAAGTGATTTTAACATGTGACATATTAACTCATGTAGCCTAATTATCCTAGAAATTCTACAATAATGTTTTGGAAACTTGGTATGTATAATTATTTAAACACTGATATAAAAACCGAATTTCAAAAAATCTAAAAATGTTGGTTTCATCAAGATATATCGAGAAAAATTACATCGTTTTGTTTAAGTAAATTTTGTTCTATAGGAATGTTCAAATAAAAGTTCTAGTCTCGCTAGTAAATATATATATATATATATATATATATATATATAATATATATATACTTTTTATTGGTTTAGAATATCGCTTTTACATGCTACCACCGCTTACTACAGAACTGCAAGCTAAGTTCAAGTGGTTATTAGCATATTCATTTACCAGACACTATTTGGAATTTGAAGCCATAAGCAGAAACTCTAAGCACTCAGTACCAAGATATATTTTTGTCTTATCAAGCACTGGATAACTTTATAGAAACAAATACATTGATACATAGTGACAAAATATACTATTTTAGTATGATAATTATTCGGCTCTATCATATATTTTATTGAAGTATAAAATATAACATTGAAGGAGGAGCTCTTCTTATTTCAAAAACAGTTTTCTCTTATTTTATTACATGAATATTTTAATAAAAAATAACACCTGACAATGGCATCTTCGATGTCAAAAGGTCTCGTGTTAAAATATAAAAATTATTGGAGAATTGTGGGTTTTCTTTTATAAAATAACAGAAAATAAAATATAACGGTTACGTATTCGCCCAGGATACTCAATCCATAAGATATCTAAACATTTGTATTCTCTTTAAACATTTCTTTAGATTCGGAATTCAGTTTTTTCGATTTTACTACACATTTAAATTCATGGCATTTCTTGCACAATATTGCTCGTATTTAATTTTTTCGTCCTAACCAGATTTGACACAATTTCGATATTTTTATATCTGAGGAATTTATTTTTAGGAATATCAACTATTGTTTATACTGTACTATGAATCAGGTTAATTATAAAAAAAATGCCACGTTGTCCTAATTTCGCTAAAATAGTTATTCCATTTGTTCATTTGATTTCAGACAAAGAGATGAAACAGAGAAGTTTTATAAAAATGGAACACCAATAAGAAATTATAAGTAATGGAGACCTTTGACTCCATCTGTTATAAAAAACCCTTTTCACATGAACTACAAATTTATATAGGTTTTGATTTCTTTTTCATTGACTATTGAATTTGATTAATTGGTTATATGCCTACTAAATTTATCACATTTTACTGTCTTATATGTAAAATTTTCAAACTTTACCCAAGAATCAGGCTTTGAAAAGTTTGCTCTGTAAACACCTAATCAAAGAAAATTAAAGCCTTACAAAGACACCGCACGTGACACGGTTCTTGAAATCATCTCCTCCCACTTACACCCCACCGAACCACAAGTTTTACTTATCAAGTAAAGTTACCATGATAATCTTCACAAGCCTAGATATGCATTTTCGACAAACTTCCTCCTTAGGGTCCAATCATTTCTTATGTTTAATTATTCGTACTAACATAAATTAATATATGAAGATTACATTCTTACCTTACCAACGACACGGAACATGGCATGATACTAAGTAACACCTGGATCAAATAAAAACTAATAGTAGTTGGGTAAGTGAGAAAAGTAGTAGTGTTTTGTCTCAGACAACAGACAGTTCTAGGTATCCCTACTAATTTTCTTATTTATTGAGATTGTGGATGCTGTTAGATTTGGTTGAAGGCAGTTAATAACCGAATCATAACAAAATAACCTAATCACAGTTAATTACCTAATAACAACCTAATTATTTAATAAGGTATCTACAACTCATTTATGTAGAACGAACAATCTACTTGTAAATAACACAGACTACGTAATAACGTTCCATTTCCCCCGGGAACCGTTAAGGCAAATCATAGTTGAATATTGTAGGTCAAGTTAATATAGCATAATATTATGCAAGTACTCACGTCTGAATAATGCAATAAACCAACCGTGCAGAATGCAATGCAAGTATAGTCCTGCCAAATAATGATCATTTGAAGTGTTTGTTCGTAATATAATGATAAAAAACTAAAAAGAGTGTATTAAATATAATAATAAATACATATATGAAAAACCTGCATTTAAATTTAATTACCATTAAGTATATAAAAATGATAAAGCTCTTTAATAAGATTTTTACTGGTCTGAATTGTTATTGCCAGCACACAAAGAATTAAATCAATTTGCTTAAATCGTCACTATAATCTAAATTTATAAAATTACAAATTATCAAAATATTTTTTATTTGGAACCTGTTTCCAAATATTCATAACAAAGAAAGAGTGAAGTTCAAAGTGCTCATTTGCATGGTATATTTCAGTGTGTAACCGTTTAAAACTTAGGATTGACTTTTGGGACTTAATAATATATTATGTACTGTATACTCAGGTTACAAAATTTAGATTCTAATAAAACAATGTACATGTAGTTTTACTGTATGGAAATCAATTCATAACGTAATGCTGTATATTTTATGGTATAGTTTACATTCTAAAAATATAAGATATAACACTACTTAGAATGTGTTTCTAACGTCAGAATGATACATAGTACTCGATAATAGATCACTGTCAAGCTCATAAAGTTTGAAATAAATTATTTTGTGAAATACACAGTGCGTAAATTTGTCAAACTGGAAGTGCCAAAACATATAACATCCTATTATTACACAGGGCGAGAACAATATACAACACCATACATAATGTATGCACGTCAAGAAAATAACACGCTTCGTTAGACTCCCTCCAATGAATTCAGTTTACTCCAGCTTCTGTTTACAGCTCAGACTGCGCGTTGGACTCTTGTAACACTTCTAATTATAATCGTTGTAATATAACCCACATATAACTTTTAAATAAATTCTTATGTTATAATACTATAAACAAACTTATTAACACAAACATTCTTATCAATAATTGTACAAAGGAATAAACAAAAAAACATTACATATTTCACGATAAATATTTATTGCCTTTTTACATCATGAAACAAAATAGTTTATTTAAAAATACAGGAGTTTTAACTACATTTACTAACTGAGCAAGTTTCATAAAAATATAAAGCTATTGTAAATTCGATGTTAAACGTAATGGTCTTATGTTTAATTATGTAAATTGCAAAAGGTAACGAACTTTGAATAGAGCAATACAGACCCTCAGGATGGAATGCATTTAAAGAGCTAAGCCTCATTTAGAAAGATTTAAGTTGAGGGAAATTTAAGTAATTGATTTATTGGTGAAAAACCTAAAGATCTTGAATCCAGCAATCACGAGAACAAACAGAAAAAAGAGGAAAGATTGATGGACCAAATCATCAGTCCTACGCACTTTCGGAGGGGTTAGAAGTGGGGACAGGGCTAGATTAAAAAGTATAAAAAATACAAGAAAGAAAAACATTAAATGAAGATTATTTACGATTATCTTTGTGTTAGAGTGGGTAATAATAGAACCAGGATATATAAACTGTATTTTTTGACAGTAATCACACCGAAATTCCTATTCACATTTTCTCTACGTTATGTAACATAGGAAATGTCACACCTGTAAATTTACTAGTGTTATCTTATACATAAAACAGTAAAATTCATTATACGAAGAGCATTCGTACTTGGCTGTGAAAAACTATAATATTAAAATTGCAAAGCTGAAATAACATATTGTAGCTATAATAAATAATGTAATATTTAATTTTGCTGAGTATCTTGTTTAGGTTTATTTCACCTAAGGGAAACAAGCAATTAAAACATGGTTTATTCCTGAAATGCCAATTAAATCGGGGTGCATCAACAAACACTTAATAATTATTTTAATCCAATTACGTTTCCCCATAAATTGCTCGACCGGTTTATTGTTCTGGATTTACAATCCTTGGAGAGGATTGTACTGTTATTTACATTTCAAGTTATATATGTTACAGCTGTATAATCCTTATACAAATTGATATTTTATATATTTTGAACAAAACAACCTTATTTCAGTAAAGGCATTCTTTCTCTAAATGTTGAAAATGTTGATTAAGACGTGGTTTCCGGATAATTTTCCGTATTTGACACAGAACTGCAGTAATCGCGACCTATAGGGCAAATTCCTAGTTGCGCTAGTTTAGGTGGATGATTAGGAAGTAAAAGGATTATAAATACCAAACACTAATATTTGTTCAGAGGTCAAGTATACTTTAGCTCGAAATTCTTGAATCAATTGTCAGCATGGTAAATAAACCGATGAAACATATCCGGTAGAATACATACACACGAACAATCCAACTCTATCCATATACGGTAGAACACATACACACGAACAATCCAACTCTATCCATATACGGTAGAACACTTACACACGAACAATCCAACTCTTATCCATATACGGTAGTAACACATACATACGAACAATCCAACTCTATCCATATACGGTAGAACACATACACACGAACAATCCAACTCTATCCCATATACGGTAGAATACATACACACGAACAATCCAAACTCTATCCATATACGGTAGAATACATACACACGAACAATCCAACTCTATCCATATACGGTAGAAACACATACACAACGAACAATCCAACTCTATCCATATACGGTAAATAACATTGCACTGAATATCTTTGTGCCGTCATAACGGTGATGACTGCAAAATTGCTGCCTTTTGATCCTTTTATAAATAAACCGATGAAACATATCCGGTAGAATATATATACACACGAACAATCCAACTCTATCCATATACGGTAAAATAACATTGCACTGAAATATCTTTGTGCCGTCATAAACGGTGATGACTGCAAAATTGCTGCCTCTTTATCTTTTGACTTCGAGACCATGATATCGTTTTCTTTTGTCCAAGAGGAACTATGCACCCAACTCTTTCAAGTCTCGATTTGTGCCGTCATAACGGTGATGACTGCAAAAGTCACATTGTAAATTAAATGAATGAATTAAAATCTCTAGGATAATTTATTGCAATTTAGATCGCGGTACTTGTTGGCTTCTGCCATAATTTTTATCCATGATTTTTATTTAATATTCCTGAATGATCCAATCTTCATGCAAACAACTAATAAAATTTCTAAAAATGTATATAATGAGAAATATTATAAGAAAGTGAATGTTTTTAATGTTTTTTAAATGAGTACGTAACAATAAAATGTTGTTTAAAATCATCGTAATGCAATAAAGTTTTGTACGTCAACACAAAATACAAATTAATGAGATAAATCCCTCTCCTCCTCTAAAGAGTAAAAATCTTGACATACAATCTGAATTTGGTTCGATGCATGGTAGATGGATATTAACAATTAATTACTTATTTGTGTTTTTAAAGTAATGCTATGTGCATTAAGAGAATATTTGTGTATTTGACAAAATATTGTATTTAATTGCTTATATGATTTCTAACGTATAAATTCAGGACAACAAGACATTTCATATTATCTACCACTGCGATTTCTTTGATTCGCTAACGAATCCCTTTGCATCAATCTTATACTTTCTTATTACAAAAACATTCAGTCCCGTGAAACTAAACCTACATTGAAAATTTACTTTCACGAATGAACTCTTTTATAATTTTGGAAGTTTTAATATACAGGTTGTAACAAAAATGTTGAAGTGTTTATGCATTTTCATATTTTTATGTGTTTATTTTAAGCTAAAAATGACAAAATACTTTTTAAAAATTTACATTTCGCTTAGCCACTAGCCGCAATTTTGTATTTTCTAATTAACAAACTATTATCTCTAAAACTAATTAAAATTAAAACCAAAATTTGCACGTTTTTATTGAATGGGTAAGACGCAAATAAAAAAATGTGTTATTTTCTTAATATTAAACAAAATGGCGCCTGTTCGACATTTTTAAAAGTCAAATAACAAAAAAAAACCATATAGTTTATAAAATGTACTAGGACACCACCTTTTAGGATAAGTTTTATTGCAACTCCAACGGTACTAATTTTAATTAAAATCAGTCAAGGTATAAGCAAGCACGACCAGATACGCTTGCACAAGATGTGAACAGCAAACATCTTGTCTTTTGATAGGTATTAGCTATTTAAAATTGGTCATTAAAATGTTAAAAGATAACAACTATTTGGCACTTTTTATGAAAATTCTAACAGTACTTTTTTCATCGAAATGCTTATTTGTTGATGGAGTTGCGATGGAAAAAGTGGCCAATGGAATTTGTTATAGAAATTGAAAAAATGATTGGTATTTCCCCACCCCCCCCCCCCCCCACCCCCCCCCCCCCCCACCCCCCCCCCCCCCCACCCCCCCCCCCCCCCACCCCCCCCCCCCCCCACCCCCCCCCCCCCCAAATTGTATGACAGTGGGGATGACTTGTCTTGAGTAAGACGTGGTACAGTTCGGCTCCCGTATTTTAGTTAATTTTTGGTGGTAAAACTCGTTAATTTCTAACGCAAAATCTTACACAATTGTATTCATTATATTTTTTTCTAAACATTGCAAGTAATATTTTTCCAATTCTTAATCTTTTTGTTTCTATTCTTACGATAAACCGATCATTATTTTCATGTATCCGTTCTCCGCCTCATCTGAGATCAGGTTCAAAGGGCAAAACCGGTTCTCTTATCTTCAACTGATAAGCCCGTACTCCAGCGCTCGCTCTCCGCTTCTTCTTCTGCTTCGAGTCCTACTAAATCGATAATGCCAGCTGATAACAAGCCCTCCAACACACTTGACGCTGCCTTCGTAGAGAAGTGTGTCAACAACTACCTGTCAGGCGGTGAGGGACTGAGAGCGCTCTTCGCCAAGCTGACTGAAGAAGTCAAGTCTGCCGTCGAGTCTGCAGTGACGAATGCCCTCGCCAACATGCAAAAAGAGGTTAAGAAGTTGCAGGATGAGGTGATCATCCTAACAAGGCGTGTGGGTGAGCTTGATGAGAGGCTGGGAGAGAGGTCAGATGAGCTGGAGCAATACCAGCGCAGAAACAACATCCGGATATTCGGCGTAGAGGAGAAGACCGCTGAAGACACAGACCAGCTTGTGATCGATCTCTGCCGTGACCGACTAGGCCTGGAGATTACCCGAGAGCAGTTGAGTCGCAGCCACCGCGTCGGGAGATCTCAGCTTGGACCAGCACCTGACGGCCGTAAGAGGAGTCGTGCCATTATTGTTCAATTCTGCAGCTACAGGGACCGGCGGAAGGTTATTTGATTCCAAGAAACGACTTAAGGGATCTGGCGTCACAATCAGAGAAGATCTGACGGCCCGGCGGACGGAGGTGTTGCGACAGGCGACGGCGCGTTTCGGGGACCAGGAGCACTTGGACCCATGATGGAACGCGTGATGTGGGTCGACCATCAGGGCGCTCGGGGTGTTGGCGACGAGACTGGCGGACCTTCCTGTGGCGAAGATTGGACTGGCTACACCTATCAGCTAAGACCCTCCTTTTACTTCTAATATTCACAATTATTTTGAAATTGTTTTTATATTGCTAAAATAATGTTTTACTATTATTGAAAATACTTTTGTCTTACGTTATAGAATAGAAGTAAACCTTTTTATTTATTTTTTATTCGCCTAAGTTGTGTATATGTGTTTTGGGTGTGTGTGTATGTGTGCATTGTATGTATGTATGTATGTGAATATGTAATGTATACCCTTCCAGCCGAACTACATATTTTAGTTCAGAGTCTCTTACCTCAAAGCTGGAATACAGCCATACTATTAGTTACTAGCCTAATGATATTTATACTTGATTTGAAATTAACTACATTCGTAATACCTATTATTTTGTCTTAATAAGCATATGCGTGTCGTATATATGTATGTATACTTATATATAGCATACTTAATTCAAATATTTATAATTTATGAACCTATTAGAGATTATTACTATATGAAACAAAATATTTGCTGGGACATATTAATTCATTACTAAATTAAATATTATTTATTACATATTTGTTTTATGAGCTAATCGCCTTAATTTTTAGTCCAAGTCGTTAGAACAGTTTTAAGATCCCCCCCAAAATTTAACTTTTTTACTTTTTGCCACTATTTAAATTATTTTACATTATTGGAGCTGACCAAGTCAGTAAATGAAAACTATGTCAGTACCCCCCACGTTTTCATTGCGTGAATGTTTAAATAATAAAAATATTATCGATTTTTACTGTCAGAATATGTCTTTTTTTATTAAACCGTATGAGTGTGTGTGGTTTGAGTGTGTAGCCGAGTCTTGTGCCTGTGTCGCGTGTCGCTCCGCCTCGTCGTGGTCTTGTCACGGCTAGCCGTGCGGAGTCCTGACGCACCCCGCCCGTGCTCGACGCGCTATCGGTGCCTCTGCTCACCTCCTCCCCACCATGCTCTTCGCCAATCACTGTCATCTTTCCGTTCTTTTCTTAAATTGGCTCACGTCAACGCTCAGTCCCTCTTCTGCCACATAGATGAATTCCGCACTATTTTTCGATTCCATTCAATTTGATATCATTTTAGTCTCTGAAACTTGGCTTAAATCCCATATAACTGACAAGAGCGTTGAGCTTCACGGGTACAATATTTATAGAAACGATCGCACTTCGAAGGGAGGCGGTGGAGTGGCCGCTTATGTAAAATCTCATCTTCCTGTATCTGTCCTTTACTCTTCCGATAACTCCAGGTTAGGGTGTCCTGAGTACATGATTATCGATATTAGTTGTAATGGGATACACGTTCTAGTGGCTGTGTGCTACAGGGCACCTGGCCTGGATTTTCATGTGGAATTCGAACACTCACTTATCAATTTTATGGCTCCTTATCGACATGTCATTGTAATGGGGGACTTTAACTGCAATTTACTGGGACCTGATAACTACGACAAGACCAACTTGACTAACCTCTTCCGTTCCTGTAATTTAATTATTCTTCCACTAAACGCCACTCACCACACAGCTACTGCCGACACATTGCTGGATGTTATGGCAGTTGCTGACCCGGATCGCGTTGTGCATCATGGACAATACCCTG
Source organism: Homalodisca vitripennis (assembly GCF_021130785.1). Classification (NCBI taxonomy): domain Eukaryota; kingdom Metazoa; phylum Arthropoda; class Insecta; order Hemiptera; family Cicadellidae; genus Homalodisca; species Homalodisca vitripennis. The sequence continues at coordinate 146,076,370 of NC_060210.1, forward strand.
CCCCTGGCCTTTCTCGACATGACCTCATCTTCTGTGTTTACAGACTATCCATTCCTAAGGCGTGCCCCAAATTCGTATCGTTCAGAAATTACAAATATATTGATTCAGATGCTCTTCTCAATGATGCGTGGGCTTTACCTTGGAATGAGGTAATTCTAGCCCCTACTGTTGATCTTATGGTCAATAAATTTAGCTCTTTTGTTTCTTCACTTTGTGACCAGCACGCTCCACTGGTGACAAGGAGGGTTACTAGGCGGCCAGCTCCCTGGATCACAGATGTTATACGTAATTTGCAGGCTCAAAGAGATTCTGCATTTCGTCGTAAAGCAAAACGTACTAAGTCACCTGCTGATTGGCTAATACATAAAAGACTAAGGAACAGAGTCAAGCAACAATTTCGCAATGCCAAAATAAGATTTTACTATCTACAATTTTCTGTTCAACAATCAACAAAATCGTTATGGAAAAAAGTGAAAGAGCTTGGCATAGGTAAAGTTAACTCTGATAAGCCTATCTCAATTGATCTAAATATAATCAATAACTACTTTGTGGATATCCCTATTGATCTATCCGGGGCCCGTGATTATACCAATGAGTTGAGTGTTGTTCCACTTAATCGTGCTCGGCATCAGTTCTCTTTTGCTAGTGTGACTGAGACTGACGTTATGAGTGCTATCTTGAGAATTTCTAGTAACGCAGTTGGAGCCGATAAAATACCTATGAAATTGTTGAGATATATTCTTCCCGTAGTAGTTCCTATAATTACAAATATTTTTAACAGATCTCTTTCTTCTTCAATATTTCCGTCTGTTTGGAAACTCGCTATTGTTCGCCCACTTCAAAAATGTTCATGCCCTGGTGAACCCTCAGACTTCAGACCTATTAGCATTCTATCAGCTTTATCTAAATGCCTTGAGAGAGTGGTGCATCAACAAGTATGTTTCTTTCTCGAATCCAATAAACTTTTGTCCAACTTTCAATCAGGATTTCGTACTAATCACAGTACAACGAGTGCTCTTTTAAAAATCACTGAAGATATACGTTCGGCAATGGAACAAAAGGCTTGTTACTATTTTAACGCTTTTTGATTTTTCTAAGGCTTTTGACTGCGTTTACCACCCATTGCTTCTTTTGAAATTGTCTAAAATCGGATTCTCTGATGGCTGTGTGGAGTGGTTTGGGTCGTATCTGTCGGGTCGTCAGCAGTGTGTTAGGTCTAACGACAAAGACTCCTACTGGAAACCTGTGAATCGAGGGGTGCCACAGGGCTCTGTCCTTGGCCCTCTTCTTTTTTCAATTTACATCGACGATTTGACTGCTATGATCAAACACTCATTTTTTTCACCTGTATGCCGACGATTTACAAATTTACAGCCACTTTTCCATTTCGAACTATCTAAACATTGTTGCTGACATGAACACTGACATTGACGCTATTGCAACGTGGGCCTTCAAACACGGACTGAAACTTAACGAAAGCAAGACTCAAACTATTCTTATTGGAACTTCCAGACTTCTGAGCGGTATCGACTTGAACAACACTCCTACACTCATATTGAACGGTCATCCTCTTTCATACAGTGACAAGGTCAAAAATCTTGGACTGACTATTACAAAAACTCTTAGTTGGGCCGATAATGTTACTGAGACTTGTGGCAGGGTGTTTGCTTGGTATTCATAGTCTTAAGCAATTTGCTATTTATTTACCTTTGAATTTGAAAGTAATGCTAGTGAAGACCCTGATTTTCTGCCATTTCAATTACTGTAGCGAAGTTTATAAATGACATGACGGTTGAGCTTTCGGACAGATTACAACGTGCTCAAAATTATTGTGTTCGCTTTTATCTTCAACCTCAGACGATATGACCATATAACACCCTTCATCAATCAGTTACATCTGTTAAAGTTGAATCTACTCCGTCAGTTCCACATTCTCAGCATGTTACATTCTATTTTGTATAACGATTATTCCCCTTCCTATCTGTCTGAACGCTTTTTCTTTCATTTCTGAAACAAGCAATTGGAATACTCGACGTGGAGCCTCTCTGTTATCTATTCCTGTTCACAGATCCTCTATTTACAGTAAATCATTCACAGTCTCTGCTTGTCGACTTTGGAATAATCTCCCGGATCATATTAGAGGTATTCGTAGTCGGGAACGGTTTCGGGGGGTGCTTAGGGACCATCTGTTTTTGACCTCGTCGGTTTGACGATATCGTGGCATAGGGTATGGGACGATGGCTTTTGTATGAATGGTGATGGATGAATGTCTGTTAACTTCCTTGTAAGTTTTATTCTATGTATTTATTTTTAGTTTCATAGAAAACCTTTGTTTCATTTTATTACTTTATATAAATAGAGATTATAATTTTCGATTGTAAAATAGTAATGTAAACTGTATTGTGGCTCTTGTTTTACAGTAATAGTAGAGTTTATTAATTTATGGTTAGGTGTAAGAGAGGACTTAATAGTCCTAACCTCGCCAATTGAATATGTTTTATGTTGTATTCAATAAAGACATTTTTCATTTCATTTCATTTCATAATATACTGTAGTATGTTATAAAATGAAATTTATTAAATGAGCCCTTATTACAACAATTAAATATGGGATTATTTCCAAAATAATGTAAATAAATAAATTAATACTCACAATTGTAGCAAAAGTACTTCAATCGTAAAGCAAATGGTTGAACTGTTGGTCATTAAACCAACAGCACCGAGTATTGGTCTCTTCTCACTCACATCGAAGTTCCGTGTGGTTGCAATTGACAAACATTCTAACATGTCGCTTGCTTTACGTGACTGCATCCTGGTATAAGCTGAAAACTGTTGACATGTTGGTCATTAAACCAACATCACTGTGTATTGGTCGCTTCTAAATCACATCAATGTTCCGTGTTGTATGTGACTGTATCCTAGCAAGATAATACTATCGCCTTTGGTTGTACCTGTAACTCCGAAAGTAATCTGAGTTAGAACAGAGTCACCTTATGATTTGATAAAAGTATGAATGTAAACGTTAGTATTAATCTAGTTGTGTATTATTTTTCTGTTAGGATCTATAATATGACACAAATCTGGCATTGATATTGTTGTCGAGAATGCGTCTCAGAATTACAATTCCGATTCCAAACTCTATTCATATAATAAATACATATATTTATCTCAAAGTAACATTATCGGAGAGTTGCACATTTGTATATAATATTCAATTTTGTCTACAAATTTAAATTTATTTCAATAATTTGATTTTATTGCTCAAAGCCATCAATTAATTCAGATGGGAAGCCAAGTTAAAGATTTTAATGATATCACTATTAATCTACAAGTATATATACAAATCCTTATAATTTTTACACTTGGGTTATTTTGTAACGTGACACATTTCCTTTACTTGTTCAATAATACGATTGGTTGAGAGAGGATGGTATTTATTTTAGAACATGTATTTATATGTATATAACACATGCTGATATTATCTCTGTGCGGGAGTAGGATATTGAGACGAAAGTTGAGCGCCTCCACATGGTGGAATTTTGATACAAAAGTTTTATTGTACTGATGAAAAATACGCCAAAATGAAATAAGCTATTTTTTCATTAAGTTTGTATACTGTAATGAACATGTAAAATAATATTTGGTGTAATAGCTAAAACCACCCCACTCCAAAGTTCAACCTATCTTTCTTTAAAAAAAAGGTAAATGCTATTTAAATCCATCTTCAAGTTTTTCATAGTATTTTCTTTGCTAATTTTTAATAAAAAACATATAAAAACATTTTGTACAACATTTTTATATAAAAGGAATTTTTACATTGTACTACGATTTATAGGGAGTACAGCAATTAGATTGGGATTAAATTTAATACTACACTTTTACATACGATGTAACACTGTAATACGATGTAATAATGTAATACTTCGTATGTTTATATACGAGGTAACTTAATTGCATGCTCTGATGATGAACTCATCAACATAATCCAATTATTCCTGCTAAATTTTAAAACATCATGAACACCTCCATGTGAAGCTCTAGGTTTTAAAGGGGTAGTTCTGAATTTCACTGTGCTACAAGTTTTAAGTGATAATGGAAATTTAGGTAATGTTGAAAGTTTAGTAAAATAATTGCACACGCAGGTTGCATCAAAGATAGCCCTGCACCTTTAACGGTACTAGTTGATAAGTTGAGTTTTAGAGCTTTCTTGCAGTGAAATTATTGATGGAGTCACTTAAAGGTCCTTGTTTCATTTGCTCTATTTCCCACTAAAACACTGCCTTCGTTTAGCAAGTAAAGTATTGCTGTTGTTTTCCTTGGCACCACCCCCGTTTTTATTTTTACGTTCAGGGTAGCCCCTCTCTTTTATTTGAGTCCTCAAAACTCGTTTTGATATAAGTTATAAAAGGAGAATCACATGCAACTACAAAATTAACGATGAAAATTAATTTTCCTAATACCGCCATACAGCAGAACTTTCTGAGTTCCCAATGGCGAAGTCATCTAGAACTAATTCCAAATTCAAAGTAGTCCCACAAGAAGAGGGGGCGCACAGTAGTGGGTTTTAAGTTAGTACTGTGTTTTTTTATATACACATAATTTGGCTTTAGTCAAGTTTTAAGTACTATGGATCACTCTATCTTCTCTCAAACAAAATTACTGATCTACATTAATGTAATTTTTTCCTACAACAATATGTACAACTTGCCTTTTCTATTGTAGGCTATACATATTATTACCTATTACTTGTCAATATATAATGTATAATATAATATATAGTATATGACAACGTGAATGGAATTTGTTATTGCAGAATACTTATTACATTAGCTGGGTGTAAATGTGATAATGACATAGTTCGTCATTGTTCCAGACCAAGAGAATACAAAGCTAAATCTATCAATAGCTGCCTTTTAGAAGGTCTTCAACAAGTGCTCCAGGTACTGTTATTTACCTACGAGGTAACTTAATTGCTTGCTCTGATGATGAACTCATCAACATAATCCAATTATTTCTGCTAAATTTTAAAAACACCGTGAATAGTGTAAACATTATCAAAGGAGTGTGTAAAATACACAATACTACGTTATTTTGCGTTGTTTACAAATAATAATTAGCCGTGCACTTTAAATATGGCAGTCCATTCACAATTATTATAAGTTTGAATCTCAATAATAACAAAAGATTTAAAAGTTTAATTTTTTATAATGAAGCAAATGTTTTTCGAAAGACTTATATAAATATATCTTTCTAATATCCCCCTGTAAATTCAAATCACTTTTGCGACTGAATAATAATTCTTTAACATTTGATCACTATTAGTTATATTATTATTCCTGGTAACCAAAGAGTTGTATTGTTTATTATTATTAAAACATTAGAGTTATTAATATTAAAACACTATTAAACTATGGAACAAATTTATCAAGTGAAAAATTTATAGGAAATAAAAGCAAGTGAGGAAAGGAATATAAATTTATTTTATAATTAACTAAAAGTTTAGGTAAATACTACACAATATGTTACTCAAACTGTTTGCGACTGTAAGGAATCTAAATCTAAAATATATGGATAGAAAGGTTTATTCCATTATTTATAACATTATTATAAGCTGAAAATCAGAAATTTACTCATTAATCCCATTCCCATGAGTCAGAAAATTTTAAAGTAGGGCAACTCGAAAATGTCCCATTTATAAAGAAATGATCTAAATTGCTTTATAAGATAAAATAATAATAATACTTATTAACGCTATTTAACCTTGAAACCAATTAATACATTGGTTCATAGAAAATAAGATAGGAATTTTAATTAAAATCTAAGAAACTATTTGAAGTTAGACCAAGTTGGTCAGAAAGTGAGAGAACTTTTTTAGTATTAGATAATTTAAGAAAGTAATGCGCAATCAATGCTTTATATGTTTATAAAAACCAGAGACGTAAGAGAAAGAGGAGGAGATTGACGCGTTCTCTCCCCATCCCTTGGGCTTGACAGGGGTAGAGGTGAGCGTACACACGAGTCTTACTTGCTGTGGTGACGCGCTCGCAAGGTGTTCTCTGGGGAGTCTAGGCAAAAAGCGTAGTTTAAAAACTTGCGCACAACTTCTGCAAAGTCGTTTCCTTGAACAGCAAATACAGTGTGTAAATGAAGAGTCTTGGAGCATTGAAAAAGTTTAATTTAATATCACTGGTAAATAAATGCACATTTTCCAGTATTGATTTTATTATTACAGGAAACCAACGCATATAAACATATTTATTGTCAACGAATCTAGCTATCCACGTTAAAAAGAAACAGCTAGTTTCAATTCAATGATTTACATACTTTTAAATACACAACTCTCTTTAAACAACTACAACAAAGAAATAAACAACAAAAAAGATATTGCTATTTTTAACGGTTACACCACACAACTTATTGACAACATACTTCACAAATCAATCAAAACAAAATCAAGAAAAACTAGAACATTATTCCTTCAAGATAAAAAACAAGAATTCATTTGTACCACGTACAGTAATATTACAAATCAATTATTGAAAACTTTTAAAAAGCATACAAAGAAATCTATCACTCACAAAACAAACAATAAACTATCACAAACATTAGGAAATCCCAAGGACAAAAACTTCTTCGAAAACAAATAAAAAATTTATGAAATTAAATGCTATGACTGTGATAGATTGTAAATTGACCAAACAAAAATGAAAATTAAGACCGAATTCAAAGAAAACTTTGAACATATAAGATATGGAAGAAGTAAAAGATCTGTTATTGCGAATCACTGTATTGAATCTGGACACATCTTCTTTAATATGAATTTACGATTATGGAAAGAAGTTATAACACAATACACTTAAATGCTTAGGAAACATTTTACATTAAAAAATAAAGAAAAACTTATTATTTTTTTGACCATACCATGAAGACGGACTTATTAAATTTATCGAAATTTATCACAAAGTTTAAAACGTAATTCTGTTTAAATATTTCATACTGGCTAATAATATTTTCAAATCCTTTACCATATGTTATTTTTATATCTATAATTTAGAAAAATGTAAAATTCATCTATTCATTTGTGAAGTTGCCTGATGATGGTATTATTTATTCCAAAAGGCAACTTTGGAACATATGTGTATTCATTTACCTGTCATATTAAATATACATTCTGCTTGTAAAGTCCTGGCAAGGTTTAATAATTTGTTAGCCTTTTCTTGTAAAGCAATGAGACTTAGTACATCAATACTACCCAAACAAATAACAATTTTGTGCGATTGTCAGGTTTTTATCTCATTAGGGGACCGGTCCGCAAGTACTCAGAAGAAAATCTTAAATTAGTGCATAGAACGAGATGTACATAAAATTAAAAGTCTTTTTATCGTAGAACACAATGCCGTAAATCGGACCTCAAAAGGCTCACAGTGTAACTGTAAACAGTGTACAGTATTGGTACAGAGTTAATTGGTTTTTAACGCACGTTTCATCAACACTAAATAGTTGTGTATTTGTTATTGTGGTGTCTCTGACTGACACTGAAAGAATAACCCTGCTTATGATGAAGGGATATGGTAACCGTTTAAGAACATTTTAACAAGTTGTGCATTTATTTAATGACAGTTTCCCGGACAGACCACGGATATCAAAGTCTACAGTATGTATAACAGTCCAACGTTTCGAAGAAAACTGGCTGCATAAAAGACCGTGAAAGAAGTGGTAGGCCTAAATCTACTTCAAACGAAGAGAGAGAACAGATATATTACAAAATTTCGTCGAAGAGCCACACACATCAACTAGATCTGCAGTAAATTTTAACAGTATAAGCCAATTTTGCAGTGTTAAACATTTTAAAACAAAACCACTATCATCCAAGTTGAAATTGCTTCAGGAGCTATCGGAAAACGATTTGTATAGAAGAGTGGAATTTTGTAAAACAATGATTGGTAGGTGTGGACAGGAAATCAATTTCTTACCTATGGTTGTATTTTCAGAAGAAACTAACTTTAAACGTCACGGAGATGTAAGTAGGCATAACTGCCGTTATTGGAGCGTTAAAAATCCACAATGGATGAGAAAATCGCCTTAAACAGACACCCCAAAAAGCAAACAAAAGACAATTTGAGTTTCTTATGAATTGTGACGTTGAGATATACAATTATACCGGCTTTACCTACTGTTTTGGTATAAAGTTATAACACAGTATGGTATCAACAGGATGGGGCACCACCTCATTATACACTCATTTCAAGTACATGTGCTGCTGGACAGAGGGTTCCCCAATCATTGGATAGGACGTAAGGGAACAATACAGTGGCCAACTAGATCATCAGATTTAAACCCTTTAAATTTATTTTTATGGGATCATTTAAATCAAAGAGTTTACATAACTAAGCCTCCCAACACACAAGAACTAATTCATCGCATCAATCAAGGAACTCGGCAAATATATGTGACAGAAAACACTTTATTTTAAATTTCACTACAGTTAATTAATTCCAAGACTTTTCAATTACACTGCTTAGGCTATCATATACAGGCTAATTCAGGTATATAATAAATAAACAGAGATCATCGATGAAGTAATCAAATACTAAATTTTCTGTTTACGTACAATTCAAACACTCTCATCACACTTATTCCTACAGTCGACGATTTTTATATTCATTACAGCCCGAAACTGCGGGTTACGAAGAAATAATTATAGGCGAGAAGAATACTCTCGCAACAAACGTGTAGCACAAAAAGGAAAACTATGACGACCAACCATTTAACATATCATAACCCAATTTTCAAGAATGTCCCGCTCTATAGGAAATATAATTTATTCGAACCAGAAATGCTCATACGAAGCCTATGAAAAACGTGCGATGCTCCGGTAACTTCTATGTTTAAAGTTATGTACATCAAGGTAAACGCATCCATTAAAATCCAATACAGAAGGTTAAACAAAAATACATTATAGATTTAGTTGAAATGAGAATGACAAATATATTGATGTTGTTTATGTTGAAAGATAAGATTTAATGTTACAACTAACAAACAACTTGGAAGAAGATCAATAGAAACTTTGCTTAAAACTGTTTATCCTTTGCCTTTGCACTACATCGTCTCATGAAACTTAACTCATTATTCTCTTGAGAGTATTAGTTTGCATGAGTAAAAGTTCTACTGTAATATGAAATTGTATGCAATTTATTGTCTAAAATCAATAATTATTGGCAAAATGGTCATAAGGAAAACAAATATTCTCATTATGAATGGATCCAGGATTGTTTTCAATTAGTATAAATTATCCCTGCGTCATGGTAAATTTGTGGTTTATGTGGTATTGTTTTACAAACACTTTTACCATGTAGTTGGTTGTAGAAAAATGAGGATTTCATTCAATCCAAGCGATACCTTACTTTTTAATCATACTGAAACCAGAGCACCATGATTGTATACCGCGTTTTCCTTTTAACGTAATAATATTGACTAAAGGAGGTTCATTCGGATTCTATAGAAGCATATATAGAGCGTCAGACGAGACAACCACATTAACGAGTTTGAAGATTTCTCAAAGGTGTCAGCTTAATGACTCGTGATATAATCTTTATAGTTAAACTTTTCCTCTAACAGATCTAACAGATAGAGAGAATTGATGAAAACATTCTTCACGTAATTGTGGAGGGGGTGAAGGAGAGGCTGACTGTTTTTTTTAGGTTTATACCCTTTTCTTTCAGAATAAATTTGGATGGGTTATTATTTGGCAAAATCCAGTTGAGAGAAGAGGGTTTGGGATTTTTATATCCTGTGTCAGAGAAGTGGTGTGAAATGCTGCTGCACTTACAGTAGCACGGTGAGCACGAAAATCCGATTATGAAAGCGATACTTTCTTACAAATACAGCGAATGTCTGGTTTCTATAGCAATGGTTTAATATCAGCTTCTACCCAATTATTTCATTGATAACCTCTGTCGTTAGTGTAAAAACCTTCTATGTGGTCCAGCTTTGACTCAGAATTCCAAAGAATTAAACGTTTCGGAAATACTTGAAGAATAATTAGTTTTACACGTTTATGTACACTCAGATGTATCATCTGCGAACAAACTAGTGATACAATGCGTAATGGAAAGGACACTGTTATTTCAACGTTAATCAATCATTTAACTAATTGCATTTAATAGAATTAACTTTTTAAAAGTCGTACAGGACACTGTGCCACATTTAATTTTCTTTAAGCTGGCTTAGATGTATTTATATGAATCACAAAAAATAAACACATTTCGGAAACATATTGATTCGGAATTTTAAAGGATTGAATTTTTCCAATATACTTCAATAATGATTAGTTTTACACATTTATAGCGTATTATCTGCTAACAAAATGTGTAATGGGAAAAGCACTATTATTTTGAATGTTAATCAGCTAGTAAATTGTTGCCTGTAATACAATGGGAGTTAATTATCTTTTAAAAGTTGTACATGGCTTTGTGTCACATTCCATTTATTTAATGCAGGCTTGAATTTATTATTAATAAACATACATCACAAAAAATACGTTTTAGTTTTAAACTTATTCAAACAAACAAAGCTGTTGCGGTCGGAATATGAAGCAGAATTGACATTTAAAGAAAGAAGTAAAGCAGGCTACAGAAACCAGACGCTCGGGTGAGCCAGCTGTTACCTTCCTGCTTTTTGATGGCTTCATGGAAAAGTTATTTACCGTGAACTGTCGGCACATTTCAGTCTACTTGCTACTTAACTGTACTTTGTACTTTTAGTGTTATAGTATGACACACATCATTACAAGCCTGACCGTATAGGCAGTTACCACACCCCACTACCCCATCACCATGGGGCGTTGCCACATTGTCATATCAGCTCATTTTCAGTATAAAACGACGCGACAACGTGATGTCCCGCGCCGTTCCGGATGTTTAAAACAATTATTTCTTCAAGATTGGATTATTCTGCATGCTTAATTTTATTTTTATTATTAGCTCTCGTTCTGTATCGTAATGTAAAAACGTGTTAATTTAAATCGTGAAGATAAATGATTCAGGAAGATAGACGAAATGTTCAGATAAGCAGTAACGATTTCTCGATTATTGAATTAAATCGGTTTATGCCATCACTAGTTATTCTTTAGTTACATCTGGCAACATCGCGCCACAACGTAGGCTTGTATTGATATGTCTCGTACTATAGTTACACTTTTCGTTGTGTCAGAGCATCGTCTTAGCTATGTGTCATATATTGCGATTTTAGGATTTATCTTTTTAGAAATTCAAGATAAGTGCATTAAACAATAACAAAGGTAAAAATGTAAGTGATGTAGACAAAAACTCAATCCCTCTTCTCGCAACCGGATTATGCCAATTAATAAACTCATCCAAAATTATTCAGAGAAAGAAAAGGGCCTCAAATTTTATTTTGCCTTCCCCTCCACAATTACTTGTGGAGAATTTATTAATTCTCTCTTTTAACTGACACATTATGGCTGACACATCTTTAAGCTCCGGAAAAATGTGGTTCTCTCGTCTGACCAGGGTTTCACCACTGGAAATCGTTCGCTAAAGCATCTTGTAGAACTAGTTGGGTTCTAAACATTGCCTTGTTTTGTGCAATATTTATTAATATAAACAAGTTTCACTTATATTTTTCCCCAGAACATTACACTAATTGCTAGCAAAGAATTATTGATTTAACTCTAGTTTTATTTTTAACATTGTATCGTTAGTAAGTCTATACCTACGTCAAAGCTTAAAACGGAGTTTTTACACGAAGCAATTACTGGTTATTATTGTATGTTGCTACAGAACCGGAATAAAAACTCCTTTAGTCAAAATTTCTTTTATCCAGAGATGAAATCGAACAGATAACTCGATATGTGATCATGGTTCCCTTGTTTCAATATCATTGCAAGAGTAAGAGATATATTGTATCATAAATGAACATAGGTTTTAGTATATTAACTTAGTACTTGACATTATGCACCTATTGAGCTGGTTCAATGATACAAGTGTTGATTATGTGTTAAAATGGCCTAATAATCCAGTGGATTATTGCAAAATACTATATTTGGTTATACATTATTTAAAACAAATATAATTATCATGTATGTTTAGATTATATGATGTTTGTTGTAATGCAATTCATTACGGGATTGTCAGACAATAAAGCAAATTGTTAACGACATGATTACTTCGGTAGTCATTTGGTGAAGTGAATAAAGTTGGAGTACATGCTCCGTAGCAGATGCTCAGGTAGTGAGGAGTAACTCCTTCTAACACGAGTAAGTGCTCTGATTCGATGTGAATAAAAAGTCAATATTGGGCCAGAGGACTTGCTCAGGCAAATGGAGCAAGTGCTCACAATTCCCTTCCCTATCTTGTGCTAGACAGACGTGTTGCAACTTGTCCAGATATCGAGCAGATAACACTAATATTCAGCGTCCACATTCGCATTGTTGTTTTAGTTGTCTCACGAGTTACAATAAAACAAGTGATCGCTTGTAATAAAGGGAATAACCCACAACTTGAAAACCAGGCTTCTTTTATTTCGATTATGAAGGAATATCCAGTTATTTTGGAAAAGAGTAATATACCAAATTTAAAAAACAAAAGAAACAGAGCCATTGAAGAGATTCAAAATCGAATCGATAATGAATTGGGATTGCATCTCGACTCAAGCCAAATTTGGAAAAAATTCAACAATATGAAGAGTAGAGTGAAGTCAAAGGCAGACTAACAAGACTGGCAACAAGAAGGTTGTCTTGAAACCATGGGAAGAGGAGTTACTTAATTTTATTGAAGGTGACACCGACAACCCGGCTATTGTGCGTTTTTAAAAAGGTAAGTTTAGTTAAAACTTCTAAAAAAATAATTTTGCTTTTTATAAAAGTTATTTGATCTTGTTGGCATGATAAATAAACTCTCATTTTTTCTTCATGTTGTACTGGTATACTTTGTGTTATTTTTTTTCAGGACTACGTTTGTAATAAAGAACTTTACGTTTTCAGGTGCTGTTACTGCGGGGACTGAAGAGACTCAGAATGAAAACAGTGTTTCTTTTGACTTTTGACTTCGGTGGATTCCACCAACTTTGAAACTAGCTCGGACAAAACAACTGAGAATCGACAAGGAAAACGCAAGATTCAACTGCTGAACAACTTAAAGTAACAGGACCAAACGTTAAACAAGCAAAGAAAAAACTTAAATTAATTAAAACTGAGGAAACCAAAGATTTGACCTTGCCTGAGCTACAACGTTTGGTGTTACTTAAGCAGCTTGAGTACTTTAAAAAAGCTGAAAAATTGGTTGACATACAATTGAAACGAGAAGAATCTAAGGAAATCGATCAGGCACAATCAACAGCACCATCTGAGCAAAATGGAATTTCAACAGAGGAACTACAAGCTATGATTGGAACTTCTTATTAAACAACTTACTGTGATGGATTGGAGTTCACTACTCTGTAATAAATGTATAATAATGTAAAATAAATTCTCATCCTGATCCTAGGATAAAAATACCTATCTACCTCCTACTCCTAAAAAAACACACAAAAAACTAAAATAATACCAAAAATATCTAAACTCTGGGGTCGTAATGACCGTGTTTTACATGCGTACGACTTTCAATAGAGCCAGTCTTACAACCGTAAAGCCAGTGTCTGGGACAGTCGCTCAAGGGTCTTATGTAGGTAGTGTGTACAACCGCGTATCCAACACGGCCACAAGCCAAGGTTAGGTGTGTTACAACAAGGCTTGTGGCCGTGCCTACGTAAGACCCCTTGAGCGACTATCCCAGACACTGGCTTTACGGCTGTAAGACTGGCTCTATTGAAAGTTGTGCGCACGGAAACACGGTCATTACGACCCCAGAGTTTAGATATTTTTGGTATTGTTTTTGTTTTTTGTGTGTTTTTTTTAGGAATTGGAAGTATGTAGGTATTTTTTATTCTTTTACCAAAACATTTATTTACACAGTACATTCTTTTTAAGCTGTTAAGCTCCATGTATCAGCCGAGCAATTTCTGTTCTTCTCTGTTGTCCTCTATTGCGGATGTCTCTTTCGTTACGATTCTCTACATTGCCAACTTCATTGTTTTGCCTTTCCTCAATGTTAAAGTAAAAGTCTTCATCACTTAGTCTTTTTGCTACATTATTAAGAATAAAGCAAACAAACAACCATCGATGGAACATTTTCAGTTTTAATCCTAATTTGGTTGTGCATAATTGGGAAACGTTTGTTTCAACTGACCAAAACAACGTTCAATTGTTACTCTTTCTCGTGCCAAACACAGATTGTATGCCCTTTCTTTAGCAGTTATTGGATTTTCATAGGGCGTCATAAGCCGGGGAGCTATCCCGTAACCCGAATCTACAATTAGGAGTGCATTTGCTTGATTGAATTCCATAATTCTGTAAATATCTGAATTTCTCCAAATTCATGCATCATGCACTGAACCTGGCCAAGAAGCATCTACGCTTGTGAACTCTTCAGCAAAGTTACAAGTTGCCTGCACATTTATACTTGGTAATCTCTTTCTATTTATATATTCATCGCCATGGTCAGAAGGCTTGCGTATAGGTATCTGAGTGCAGTCAACAGCTCCAATGGCTGAAGGAAATCTGTATTTTTTCTTGCCAATTGGCTTTTTTTTGTTCCATTTCTTCTCTTGTAGAAGGAAATTTTATCCATACGTTTTTCTTCTGTAATATAGGTGCCATTACATCTGAAATGGTTTTTTGTGACTGTATTTCTGTCGATACCAACATCTTCGGCAACACCACTCTGAAACCCAAGATCACCAAAATATCGAAGAAAAGTACGCATTCTGTCCAAATTGGGCAACGCACCACCACGCCTTTCAAAGTTTTCCCCAAGAAAATGATCACTAATCCACTCAACATTCATTTTATTAAAACGATAAAGAGCTCGGTAGTCTTGCTCTAGAGATTCCCGACGCACTCTGTAAAGTTTTACAGCACGAAAAGATAAAAACTCTGCCATTACAAGATTGAACGTCTTTACTTGAGCAAGTTGTATCTACTAAAGAGTAGATCGGTAATTTCTGGAGTACCTGCTCACATTTTGGAGCAAGTGCCTAGTTATATTCACCTAAAAAGGTGAGTAGATACTCCAAGTCAATTGTCTAGTCGTCAACATGAGAAAGTGCTCCGAGCCTCCACTGAGCAAGTTCTTTTTATTCACATAAAACTAGAGTACATACTCATTTTTTGGAGGAAAGAGCATTTGCTCAGCTTTATTCACTTCACCCATTGTCTCTACCAATATTGTCAAGCTGCAAGCTGATCCTGACCACAGGTCTATTTAAGTGACGTCATAATGTGTATTTTAATACAATATTAAATAAAAATATTAAACCTTGTTATAAAAAAGTTACTGATCTATTTGTTCACAAAGTGATACCTTTTTTTATGTAAAAGAACTTCGCTCTTAATTACTAAACACGAAGAGGCCTCATTGAATACACATTCTAATAAATTATGGGTTGAATTATTGTTATTGTTGATTAAAGCATTCTAAAAATAGAAAATTCCTCTAATAGGGCGTAATATTGTGAGTGTATAATATTTAGTGCATGAAAATATATTAGAACTTCCTTTATAATTCCGGTGTACTAAGTATTTTCAGTGGCTGCTTAAATAGTCTTCAGATTGCCATTTTCTAAATATTGACAAACTATCTTTGTAGTCTTTACTCAACCACTTTTTTATGTTATATAACAATGAACAATACTGTATGTAGTCAAACTCACGAATATTTTCGCAATGCACATAAAACACCAATAATTATAAAGAGGAAATAGTTATTATAATCCACCGAACCAATGCATCTATCGAACCAATATCACAATGAATGTCTATATTTTACAACCTTTGGAACAGATTTGTCCCGTCGTTTATAAGGCATAATTCATAAACTGTTACAGTTTAATATTACAAATACTAAAGCATTATGAATGAATGGTTTGACGTAATTTATTTACGTATTTTATAAACGTATTACATTTTTTCGTCTAAGGACAGGAACATTTCATAGTATTAGACGTTTTCTGAATGCCATCTTGCATTATGGAGAGGCCCACAAGAATTAAGACCGTGGGGTCATGACCGCTTGCATATTTAGAGTTTATTTTTAAAAGTACTCGGTTTATATTTAGTAGATTACATAGTAATTATATTCAACATTTTTTTAGTTAAGAATTTCGCCATATTTGAAACTATTTCTGATTTTAAAACTTAATGCAAAGATCTAGCCTCACTAAATTCGTAAAATATAATAGTGGACACAACAGGACGTAATATTTATGTAGAGTAAATTATAGTTTTAAACGACTGATACACAAATAATTTTAACCCCTGCCCCGTCGTGTTTGAGGGTTATAATTGATAGCGAAACTTTATGATGGCATGAGCAAAACAGGTTGCAGTGTATATAAAGTATTTACATGTAAAATAAATATACATGGTATGCAGTAGTTGCTGTCTCGCTCGATACAGGTCTCGGCAACTTAAACAGTTTAAGCTCCATCTCGCCTCTCTCACCCTCCATCGCACTGAGAGGTATTTTAAAAGTTTACACAAATCTTCCACTTATCCATTTCATGAACATCGATAGAACGCAGTAAAAATTATGGTATATATTTTTATTTCTGCAATATAATCGTATGTATATAGTTATATTTTGTTGTTAGGTATACCCATACTTTCTTATAACATTTTAAATGACACGGTCTAGTTTTAGAACAATAGACTCGTTAAGAAAAATAAATTCTTAACAATGAACTAAATAACTTTAACCATAATGTTAGTTTTACTAAAGTTTGTATGGAAATCCACAGAAATATTATTGCGAGAGGTTCGCTCTCTCATAAATCTCGTTTAAAGCCACATATTTTTGATTATTATGTTTCCAAACTCTATATAATAGTTTTACAGTCGTGTTAGAAATTAATTAGTAAGTAGCAGTTACCAGTGGCTTTGCACGCAACTTTTATTGAAGAACAGATACGTCATACGTGGTAGGCCTGTTCCTACACCATGCACACGCTTCCTGTGATGCTCCATAGTTGAATTTAATTTATATGTGACATTATAAAATGACAGTTTAGAAAATTTTCAAATTTATATAATTAAATAATGTACCAACAAATAGGGTTTTAAAGTGGAATTGAAAATATCAATCTCATGTGAGTAACTGCCAATGTCAATACTAACTTTCAAGTTAACAAGGTTAGGCTGGCATATAACACAAGACCAAAGAGCCACGCTTTATCAGTCTCCACCAATAAATGCCTTGCACTTCAATTCAAAGCAGAGACGTATCCGCCTTGAGTTTCTCGAATAAAGATCATGAGTTCGATCATTGCCTTATTTTTTTTAGGTTTTATTCTCGTTATATTATATTTTTTATTCTCAAAGTTACCACATATTATTGTAATTAATAATTTTAAATATTTTATTACTTTCCTCTTGTTTATTTATTATATTGTTAAAATATATTTTATTATAAAATTAATTATTTATGACAGGTATGTTTTGTGATAGAAACAAAGATTGGTAAAGCATGCATAGTTCTTAATAATTTAAATACAGACAAAAGAAAACTCTAGATCCGGCCAGGTGTCCTGGCGATGTCTAGGTAAAGATTTTGATGTATTGATAAGAACTGATGCAAATACGATGAGGGTGACTCTGTACAGTCGGAAACACAACGGACAACTTCTAGTCACCTGAAATTATTGATATTCATTATAAAATTAATTGAATAGTGGCGTCTTCTCTCATCGCCACTATTCAATTCCCGTTCAGGGAACTCGGCCTCTTCTCGCTTCGCCTGCACCCGTCTCTCCACTTACTGCACCTACCCCAACCTCTGTTCTTACAGAAACTCAGTGGACTAAAAACAATCTACTTATTCGCAAAGCCTATCACTCGTGGGGCTGAGACATTTCTGTTCGTCTGTCCGCACGATATATCGAAAACTAAATGACAAATGAAATTGAAATTCTGCATGAACCTTCATTTCTCTATGAGTAACCCAGAAGATAAAAAAATGAGTAAGTTTGTTAATAAACAAGAATGAGTTCAATGATGATGCATGTCCAACCGTGGAATGTATCTGAGTGTCATTATAGCCTATCACTCTGTAGGCTCACACAATATCTCTTATATTTGACAAAGGATGTAACAATTTGTATCCATATTATTGTCTGTAGTTCTACCTGTCAATAATAAAATGAGGTATAAGACCAAAGATGTTGCATTGTACCTGAGCAAAGACAGTTACGCGACGCGTTGTGTAACGTATTATTTATTACACGAGCAAAATAAAATATAATAAACTGATATCACGGAGTATCGAATCGAATGATCGGAAAGAATGTAAAGAGTAGACGGAACAAAATCATTAGAGGTTTTCCTTGTATCAAAAAGAACCTATGTACCACGTTTGAAATTCTTAGGACCATTATACAGAGAGACGCGCTGTATTTTGATGTTTTTGCACCAAAATCAATAAGGGGTCTTCTTTGAACCAACAGGAATATATGTACCTATTTTCCAACTCTATAGAACTTTTCTGCCGAGAATTAACGTTCAGATGGACAGACAACCAGACATTTTTAAAAAGGACGTTAATAGTTTGAGTAGCAAAAAAAATGTACATACAAAGAGATTACACTCCAAATAAATAGCTCCAGATTATAATATTTGAAAAGTGGAGATGTGTGACTTTTAAAATTATAAAGCAATAAAAAAAAGAATTTGTGATATCGTAGTGTTATTCAATAACTTTAGTTTTATTGGATTATTATTTCTAATGTTTTTAAAATCATTACTGCGTCATATATTGTAAAAGTTAGACATCATTTTTGTCTAGTTTTCAATGTACTAGTGACAAACACAGTAATACAATTATTGAATGAGTTGAAATGCAGTGAAATAATAATTACGGAATGGGTTGGCTTCACTTCAAAACCTTTCATGCAAACAAAAAGCCCATTCTTCCATATTATTTATCTGCATGCATTCAACTAGACTATTTAAAAGTGCGTAGATAGTCCAAGTGTTTTCCCCAAAATATAGCTATTTAATATTAGTGGAGTGGAGTTATATAGTAATTGAGAAAATTAAATAGGCTGTTATTGCAGTATTTATGTAATGTTAAATAATAATAATAGCAAGTTAACTTATCTGTTTAATAGTTTGTACTTTATGGAATATCAAAATATCCATGCATATTTTTGTTTTATCAACATGTTTTACATATATAAACCTATAATAATAGTTGGATTTTATCACTACCATTATAGAATCTTTAATAAAACAAACATAATCAAAGTTAGTGTTCAATACATTATAAATAAGTTTACAAACTGTAAAATTGCCGAACAATCGAAGACACGATTAGATAGCACTGAATATAGGATACAAGAGACTACTCAGGCATCAATAAGTATGGAAAGTTAACCACGAAATAACTAGTGGAGCTATAATTGTGGAGCCTACATTAAAATGTAGTCTGTTTATTTCTGTGTTTAGGCATATAATCAAAATATTAAGAAACAATAGCTCTTTTATGTGTCGGTAAGAACGAAGAAAGTTTCAACCAAACTGCAACTTTGAAAATTTATAACTTGTGATCCTATGTAGCCCATGTTTTTTTAAACAAAATAGGTTCTGTGTACTAAACCGTAACAAAAAAGTGTACTGTTTTTGAGTATGCAGTTTTAAAATATTTTAATTATATCAATAAAAGTTGTTATCAAAGTAACATTTTAACTTTGATTCTTGACCGGGTGGTTCAAAAACTTGAACCATAATTATGTGGCACATAAGGACAGACATATAAGGTTAAACGGAGGATCAGCCCCTCCGTGATAAATGAATAGCAATAATTGAGATTGTATGACGGGGATATTGTGTTGGAAACTGTAAACTATACGTACGTATGTAATATAGAGTACCTGTTATTGTGCGTTATGTGAAGAAAAAAGGGTCAGGCGCAATACCTTACTGCTTTGTGGTTTTAAATATACGTGATTGCTCGTAGGCTTCATTAAACAACATTGAGTTCAAGTAACCAAAACAGGTTTTTAAAAATATTAGGAACTCTTTTGTAAATACAAACAGCTTACGTTTCGTTCAATCGTAGGCTTTGTATTTGTAGACTATTTAAAGTGTACGAAGGACGTGTGTACTGTAGGATTGTGTAGTCTATTTTGAAATCCTTTCTAAAAAACTGTTTGGGTTTTATAAATAGTTTCTTCGGTTGACCAAGGATTCCTTTACTCTATAAACTAATTCTCTTTAAGTATCATCGGTTATACTTTCCTGTTTATAAGGAAGTTTATTAACTCTCACCGAAATTGCTCAACCTTGTATACATGTCAATCATTTGAATTTAGGAAACCACAAGACGCATTGCATTGTTGAGCAGATTCAAGTACACTGATCCACTGATCACTGCCTAAACTAAACGCATTGGTGTCTTAGAGGTACAATCAATTACTACAAAAAGGAATAACCGTCCCCAGATGCAAAGATCAACAAGAGTAATATTTTCTTGACATACAAGTACCTATTTTCAAGGATGATATTCATACTGTTCGAAGTTAACAAAACATTAAGAAATGACATATTAGCAATTACAATTACAAATTTATTATTTAATCATGCTAATATGAAATTTTTTCTCAACAATAAAATTAACTTGTTCCCATGAAAACAATGGTTATATATTATTAAAATATGTGTTTTGCATTGTAGTAACTCCACGAAACGTAATATATTGAAGAAGATATGCCGCTTTACTTTACTACAAGCTGCAAGCCTGGCGCTTACTGCTTCACACGACTACTGGATATCGGACCTGTGTCATGGGATGTGTCGGTTTGGCTCGGACATTCTTCAAAACGATAAGTCAAAACAATATACATAGTAAAATTTATTTATGTGTAGTAAATAATATAGGCCCTTATAATGGATGCCGCCTGTGTTTTGCTGATAACAAGTATTGAGTGTTTTCGCTTAGAACTTGGAAAAAAATTCACTTTACTCCTTTAAAAAATTTGTTTTGGTATTGTTTTTGTTTGTGGATTATTCGTATTTATTACTATTGTTTCTGTTACTCTTGTTCTATTCTGTGATTTTTATTGTTGTTACAAAGTGTAATTAATTATATTTTAATTTGGCAGACGCCTAGAGAATAACATGTAGCGTTTTTGTATTAAGTCGTATATTATGAACTGAGGTCATCAAATCTGTAATTTTGTAACTTGTACATCCTTTTTTGCATGTCGTAAATTTAAATGTAATTAAAAAGACATCCAACTAACCAAATCACTAGCGTAGCGTAGTTAGTTTTAAGAATCCCATGTGATCTGAAAATTGTAATAGAAATTCATTTCGTCGTTACTTCAGTAAGTGCAGTGACCGTAAGTTTCTAAATACTAGGCATTACGTTTTGCAGCAGGGATCGACATGAAAAACTTTTCCGGTAGGCCAAAGAGGTCTTCCGTTTTATTGACAAGGTGGTTTTAGTTTGCGCTAAGGTATAAGTAATTTGCCAGTATAGTTTAATAAAATAACAAGTTTATACTTTGGAAACAATTTTTAAAATAATTGGTAATTTTTATTCAATAAGTAACGTAAATTTCGTTTCACTCATCAACGATACATAAGTTTGAAACAATAAATATACGCATATAATGAACTTAGTCCATACTGGTATTTACAACTGTGAGATGTTTATTCATTTTATTTACTTTCAAAATGTTCATTCCACATTTTAAACTAACTTCATAGTCCGCAAAACTGGGTATTTTACAACGGACGAAGAATTAAAGAGTAAGATATACGAGTATTCTACAATGTTTCTGTACTTCAGATCGGATAGCGCCAACCTACGTCTAGTATCGGACAGAGATGCTTAGTTGCAAACCCAATTTCATCTGCAAATCTCGTCCTACAAATATCTTCAACACAAATTCCTTCCTTTAAGTTTTTCAGAAACCTCAAAGTTTCTGACAGTCTGCTGCGCGGTGGTTCACATAACAAGACGCGAGTGGTGACTGTATACGAAAACGTGTTAGGTGTCCGTGTACCGTATGTGAAACTATTGTTGCTAGAGCACATTGTATGTGCGACCCATACGGACATCACTCATACTGTACAGAGATTGAGGCAGTGTCGGATACTAGGTAGTCCGGGTAATTCATGATAATGGCTACTGCTGCTTGAGATGTGTTTGTGGCGTGCGACTTGTGTGGTGCAATGGTGACTAAGTCGCACATGGCACGTCACCATAACACTGCCATGTGCAAGTCAGCCGGAGAAGTCGAGCCTCACGTGTAGAAGGCAAAAGAACATTGTGTGCACTGCAATAAGTTAATAAAGGCTTCCAACATATCTCGTCACGTTACAGTGTGCGGTAAATTGAAATCAACTGTTGAGCCTAAGAAGGCGTGCCCCCATTGTGAGAAGCCGATTATTATGTCCAACTTGAGAAGTCACATTGCAAAGTGTTCTCCAGGCGCCTTAAAGCGTAAGCATGATGATGAGTCTCCAGCACTTCCGCCTAAAGTCATGAAAACCTAGCAAACAAGGGGGCAATATTAAAAAGGTACAGCAAACGTTCAATGGGCGTATGTTAACGTACATTATTCAAAGCAAACGTGGTATCAAAGACCCCAAAAGATTTCTTAAAATATGTAGAAAGTCAATCACTCGCGAAATAGCACAACTCGTTGATGAACACAACATCAAAGCTAACCTCGTGTTTGAAGCCGAATACACAAAACCGACGAGTGGCGTGATTCAAAAGATGAATTCAAAACTAAAAAACTCCGCGATTCTTCCAACTATGGACATTAGAGTGTACGTTAAAACAGCAATGAAAAAGCTTTTGGTCGAAATGGAAGAGTTCTATGCTAAGGGATGCGGTTGGACCTTGCACAAAATCCTCCACCTCGAGTTACGAATTAATCGTTATGTTTCCACTCAGAGGATCCAGTTACATCGAACTGCCCAAACAGATCTCAGCTAAGAAAGCAGTCGTAAACATAATGAACAACGATCAGAAATGTTTTGTGTGGTCGATTCTTGCAGCATTGCATCCCGTGGAGTGGCGAAACAATCCATACAGAGCACGATCTAGACGTACATTTGAACGGTGTCACTTTTCCTGTGAGTCTCGACAACGTCAAGCTCTTTGAAAAACACTCTGGAATATCTGTTAACGTGTACCCGTACGATGAGAAACTGGCCATCTATCCGT
This sequence comes from Homalodisca vitripennis, assembly GCF_021130785.1. Classification (NCBI taxonomy): domain Eukaryota; kingdom Metazoa; phylum Arthropoda; class Insecta; order Hemiptera; family Cicadellidae; genus Homalodisca; species Homalodisca vitripennis. The sequence goes on from NC_060210.1 coordinate 146,099,660, forward strand.
TATACACTACACAAGAAGAGAAACACACACACGTTGACTTGCTGTATATTAGAGATCAAAATAACTCTCACTACTGCCTCATCAAGGATCTCAGCCGATTAGTATGTTCACAAATAACAAAGCATATGCATAAGACTTGGCTCTGGAAGCGCTGCCTCATGCATTACGGTACCGAAGACCTGCTAAACAGACACAAAGAAGACTGCAGCAAACACGAGGCGGTGAAGCTCCTGACACCGAAAGAAGGTTCCACCTTACAGTTTGAGGATTTCAAGCACTCGATGAGAGTTCCATTTTCGGTGTACGCTGACTTAGAGTGTATGCTGACTCCCGTAGCCAGCAGCAGCCGGGATCCCGACGCAGGAAGTTTTTACATCGAAAAGTACCAGAAGCACGACGCAGTAAGTTTCTCGTACTACACCGTGAACTCTGACGGTGCGTACAAACCACCAGTTTGCCATTTTGGAACTGACGCGGCGCAAATCTTTGTGGAAAGCATCATGAACGATGCCAGGGAAATATTCCAATTGTACTCTAGAGCTGCTGCCATACCGATGAAACTGACTGATGATGACTTGAACCCCATAGCCAACGCTAACAAGTGTCACATCTGTGGAAAGTCGTTCAACGATTCCGATGATTACGAAGTTCGCGATCGCGATCATCTGACTGGCAAATTCAGAGGTATGGCTCACAACTCTTGCAACCTCAACTTCAAGAAACCGCATTTCCTGCCGGTGTTTGTTCATAACCTGAGCGGGTACGACACCCACCTGTTCATAAAGATGTTAGGGCTCAACAACAAGACATCAACATCAAGGTAATAACAAACAACGAGGAACGATACATTTCCTACACCATCGAGGTTGAGCGTGGAGTGAAAATACGGTTCCTGGACTTTTTGAAATTCATGGCCAGTAGTCTAGACTAACTAGCAAAGAACCTGTCTCCCGATCAGTTCAAACACACTTCCAAATTCTATGAAAGTGAGAAACTTGAACTGTTACTTAAAAAGGGTGTCTATCCCTACGACTACATTGACAGTATGGAGAAGTTTAAACGTTCGTCCCTGCCCGCTCAGAACGACTTTTACAACAAGCTGAACGATGCTCACGTAAAGCCCGAAGACTACCGACATGAGGTCAACGTGTGGAACACCTTTGACGTTCAGGATATGAAAGAATACGCAATGCTGTACAACCAAACGGACGTACTACTACTGGCGGACGTCATGGAGAACTTGCGCGACGTATGCATGCAGACATACCAGCTCGACCCTGCTTGGTACTACACGGCTCCCGGACTCGCGTGGAGTGCGATGCTCAAGACCACCGGCATCAAACTCGATCTGCTTACTGATTACAACATGATCCTGTTGATCGGAAAGGGCATTCGAGGCGGAGTGTCACAGTGCTCTAACCGGTACGCTGCAGCCAACAATCCGTACATGGAAGATTTCGATAAGGAGCAACCGACTTCCTATCTGACGTACTTGGACGCTAATAACCTCTACGGTTGGGCCATGAGTCAGTACATGCCGTATAAGAACTTCGTGGTGCAAAACCAACGTTGACGTTACAAAAGTTCCGGACTATTCACCTACCAGTTACATTCTAGAATTCGACTTGGCGTATCCGAAGAAACTGCACAACTTGCACTCTGACTTGCCTCTTACACCGGAACGTCGAGTACCGCCGAGATCGAAAGAAGCGAAACTCCTCACTACACTGTTTGAGAAGGAAAAATACGTTGTCCACTACAGGAATCTAAAACAGTATTTGTCGCTTGGCATGAAACTTAAGAAAGTCCACAGATTGGTGAGTTTCAGTCAGTCTGCCTGGCTCAAGCCCTACATCGACTTGAAACACCCAGATGCGTACGCAAGCCAGGAACGAGTTTGAGAAAGATTTCTTCAAGCTCATGAACTACAGCGTTTTCGGCAAGGCAATGGAAAACATCCGGAACAGATTGGACATCCGACTAGCCACAAAAGACGAACAAGTCGATAAGTGAACTGCTCAACCAAACTTCAAGAGCAGAACGTTTTCACCGAACATTAGGCGACTGTTCACATAAGCAAAACGAAAAGCCTATTCGACAAAGCCATCTACGTTGGCATGAGCATTCTGTACATGTCGAAAACGTTGATGTACGACTTCCACTACAACTGTCATCAAGAGGCGGTACGGCCACAAAGCCCAACTCCAGTATACCGACACCCACTCGCTCACTTACCACATCCAGACGGCCGACTTGTACGATGATATAAAACATGATTGATCTGTTCGACACCGGCGACTACCCCCAGCCCAACCGATACAACATGCCTCGAGTCAACAAGAAAGTGTTGGGCAAAATGAAAGACGGGCTCAACGGCAGACTCATGTACGAGCACGTGGGACTTCGCTCGAGTTAAAACGACAGTGATTGAGATACACCTAACCTTCGACGACTACAAACAGTGCCTGTTCGACAGAGGTGTACAGTACGGTTCGAAGAACATGATCCGAAGCTACAAGCACGACCTGTACAGCGTTGAACTAAACAAAATTGTTCTTTCAGCTCACGATGACAAACGCTACATACTGGAAGACGGCATCGGGACCCTGCCCTGGGGGACACTACAACATTCACGAAGAGGTGATGTCTGAGCTGGAAATCCAGTCTGCTCTGTCGACCCAGTGTTGTTATTGATTTTATTTTCAGATTAATAAATCATGCGCTTGTGCTTATAGAGCTATTTCGTCTACTGAGCGTATGTGACAATCAAAATTACTCTTACGAGCTGTGGATATGATTCATAAATGCAAGGACCTTAATAAAAATATGTTACGGTACGTATTTTCCTGCATTCAGTTTACTGAACCATATGAATAACGTTTCGCGTAATGCCGTACAGGTACTCAGTCTGAGACACCAATATTATTTAAGCGGTTTTTCCCACGTCGCCTTGTGCGGACGCAACTGCTGTAGTGAAATCCAATTCAATATGTATATCGTTTCTGGACCTGTTTCGTCTGGTAGGGTTCAGATGCGTGTCAATCACGATTATGGGGTACCTCGATTTAAAATCGTCCATGTTGACATACACGACCGTATCGCCTTACATAAGTTTTCTAAATGCCAAATACTGGTCGTACAACAGCCTGTAGTTTTGAGTCGCCATCACAGTTTTGCATTTCTGCCGGGTAGAAGTGTCCGTTGATTTTTACCGACACATTCTTTAAGTTGCAATGATCGAATCGATTTGGGTTTTTCTTCTGCTTGTTGCTGCGGTCGGTTTGCAGTGCAACGATAATGAATTTGGGATTTTACACGTTACGATAGAGACCGGTGACGTCAAAGTTTAACCGAACTTGACTTTCTTCTCGATACACTGCAAGTAAGTGTATTTCAGCGAATCCTTATAACTCATATGATTGAGATCGGCAATCAGCTGGCTCTTAGTGTTTGTCTTGTACTCGATCAACGGAACACGCAACACAAACGATTTAATTACAACTTTATTCTCTAAATATCCGTAATGTTTCAAATAACACACAGAGTCAGTCTTCATTTGCATAAACTAAGGTGGCTGCAATAACCAAACACGTGCAGTAATACATCTTGTTTACTAATGTACTAAATTACCAAAGTTGTGAATAGATTATGCACGATCGGGAACCAGGTCCAAATAAACGTAACTGATCACGTTCTCATTTAACAAAACGGTATTGTTTTGATTCGTGATGGATAGTTTGATCTGTTGCAGCTTACGTAGCCCTTGTCGCACAGACACATAGTGAGGGTACTGCGGTCTCTGATATTTTGTAACCGTGTGGCACACCGGGATGGAACTGATACAAGACCGCCGTCTCTTGGTGTCTGTGTTGGTGCACGTCGTGGCTCACATAACTGTTTTCCATAATGTCGCAGTGTACTTCGACTATTTCCATCGGTCTTTAAGTCGGAGGGTTAGTTGCTGTGACTGTTTTCGCCAGCCTGACCTGTATGGTCTGCTTTAAACCCAGTAGTGACCATGACCTGAGAGTGACACGATCGCTGTTCTTTGTAATCTTGAGATAGGTTCCAAATTTCTGTTGCAGCGACTCCATCGTTCTATACTGAGCGACACCACAAACTGGTTCAATAATATAATGACATGGAACTGGTTGGGCACACAATGATACATGCCGTTGGTTAACGCTGCTTTCGGCGTTTGGACGAGACACACTAATCTCACGTTTTATCGCTCGTTCTACGATCTCAACATTCCTATATCGTTGGATTCTCTCCACGTCATGTACGCTACTAGATCGCTATGTCCGTATTAGTTCGACGGCCGCGGATCGGTGTTGGCACACGCCTTTTTCCCAGACGACTTAAAAAACCAGATTGATATTTATTTCGACGTCGACGAAGACTGGGACATGACTATGAAGTCACATACGCTCAGTAGACGAAATAGCTCTATAAGCACAAGCGCATGATTTATTAATCTGAAAATAAAATCAATAAAAACAGATTGAAAAAAATATTTAATTTTTTTTTTTTTTTTACCGTAGGTAGTCTCACTGTGTCGACAGAGCAGACTGGATTTCCAGCTCAGACATCACCTCTTCGGGAATGTTGTAGTGTCTCCCAGGGCAGGGTCCCGATGCCGTCTTCCAGTATGTAGCATTTGTCATCGTGAGCTGAAAGAACAATTTTGTTTAGTTCAACGCTGTACAGGTCGTGCTTGTAGCTTCGGATCATGTTCTTCGAACCGTACTGTACACCTCTGTCGAACAGGCACTGTTTGTAGTCGTCGAAGGTTAGGTGTATCTCAATCACTGTCGTTTTAACTCGAGCGAAGTCCCACGTGCTCGTACATGATTCTGCCGTTGAGCCCGTCTTTCATTTTGCCCAACACTTTCTTGTTGACTCGAGGCATGTTGTATCGGTTGGGCTGGGGGTAGTCGCCGGTGTCGAACAGATCAATCATGTTTTATATCATCGTACAAGTCGGCCGTCTGGATGTGGTAAGTGAGCGAGTGGGTGTCGGTATACTGGAGTTGGGCTATGTGGCCGTACCGCCTCTTGATGACTGTTGTAGTGGAAGTCGTACATCAACGTTTTCGACATGTACAGAATGCTCATACCAACGTAGATGGCTTTATCGAATAGGCTTTTCGTTTTGCTTATGTGAACAGTCGCCTAATGTTCGGTGAAAACGTTCTGCTCTTGAAGTTTGGTTGAGCAGTCCACTTATCGACTTGTTCGTATTTTGTGGCTAGTCGGATGTCCAATCTGTTCCGGATGTTTTCCATTGCCTTGCCGAAAACGCTGTAGTTCATGAGCTTGAAGAAATCTTTCTCAAACTCGTTCCTGGCTTGCGTACGCATCTGGGTGTTCAAGTCGATGTAGGGCTTGAGCCAGGCAGACTGACTGAAACTCACCAATCTGTGGACTTTCTTAAGTTTCATGCCAAGCGACAAATACTGTTTTAGATTCCTGTAGTGGACAACGTATTTTTCCTTCTCAAACAGTGTAGTGAGGAGTTTCGCTTCTTTCGATCTCGGCGGTACTCGACGTTCCGGTGTAAGAGGCAAGTCAGAGTGCAAGTTGTGCAGTTTCTTCGGATACGCCAAGTCGAATTCTAGAATGTAACTGGTAGGTGAATAGTCCGGAACTTTTGTAACGTCAACGTTGGTTTTGCACCACGAAGTTCTTATACGGCATGTACTGACTCATGGCCCAACCGTAGAGGTTATTAGCGTCCAAGTACGTCAGATAGGAAGTCGGTTGCTCCTTATCGAAATCTTCCATGTACGGATTGTTGGCTGCAGCGTACCGGTTAGAGCACTGTGACACTCCGCCTCGAATGCCCTTTCCGATCAACAGGATCATGTTGTAATCAGTAAGCAGATCGAGTTTGATGCCGGTGGTCTTGAGCATCGCACTCCACGCGAGTCCGGGAGCCGTGTAGTACCAAGCAGGGTCGAGCTGGTATGTCTGCATGCATACGTCGCGCAAGTTCTCCATGACGTCCGCCAGTAGTAGTACGTCCGTTTGGTTGTACAGCATTGCGTATTCTTTCATATCCTGAACGTCAAAGGTGTTCCACACGTTGACCTCATGTCGGTAGTCTTCGGGCTTTACGTGAGCATCGTTCAGCTTGTTGTAAAAGTCGTTCTGAGCGGGCAGGGACGAACGTTTAAACTTCTCCATACTGTCAATGTAGTCGTAGGGATAGACACCCTTTTTAAGTAACAGTTCAAGTTTCTCACTTTCATAGAATTTGGAAGTGTGTTTGAACTGATCGGGAGACAGGTTCTTTGCTAGTTAGTCTAGACTACTGGCCATGAATTTCAAAAAGTCCAGGAACCGTATTTTCACTCCACGCTCAACCTCGATGGTGTAGGAAATGTATCGTTCCTCGTTGTTTGTTATTACCTTGATGTTGATGTCTTGTTGTTGAGCCCTAACATCTTTATGAACAGGTGGGTGTCGTACCCGCTCAGGTTATGAACAAACACCGGCAGGAAATGCGGTTTCTTGAAGTTGAGGTTGCAAGAGTTGTGAGCCATACCTCTGAATTTGCCAGTCAGATGATCGCGATCGCGAACTTCGTAATCATCGGAATCGTTGAACGACTTTCCACAGATGTGACACTTGTTAGCGTTGGCTATGGGGTTCAAGTCATCATCAGTCAGTTTCATCGGTATGGCAGCAGCTCTAGAGTACAATTGGAATATTTCCCTGGCATCGTTCATGATGCTTTCCACAAAGATTTGCGCCGCGTCAGTTCCAAAATGGCAAACTGGTGGTTTGTACGCACCGTCAGAGTTCACGGTGTAGTACGAGAAACTTACTGCGTCGTGCTTCTGGTACTTTTCGATGTAAAAACTTCCTGCGTCGGGATCCCGGCTGCTGCTGGCTACGGGAGTCAGCATACACTCTAAGTCAGCGTACACCGAAAATGGAACTCTCATCGAGTGCTTGAAATCCTCAAACTGTAAGGTGGAACCTTCTTTCGGTGTCAGGAGCTTCACCGCCTCGTGTTTGCTGCAGTCTTCTTTGTGTCTGTTTAGCAGGTCTTCGGTACCGTAATGCATGAGGCAGCGCTTCCAGAGCCAAGTCTTATGCATATGCTTTGTTATTTGTGAACATACTAATCGGCTGAGATCCTTGATGAGGCAGTAGTGAGAGTTATTTTGATCTCTAATATACAGCAAGTCAACGTGTGTGTGTTTCTCTTCTTGTGTAGTGTATAACGGATAGATGGCCAGTTTCTCATCGTACGGGTACACGTTAACAGATATTCCAGAGTGTTTTTCAAAGAGCTTGACGTTGTCGAGACTCACAGGAAAAGTGACACCGTTCAAATGTACGTCTAGATCGTGCTCTGTATGGATTGTTTCGCCACTCCACGGGATGCAATGCTGCAAGAATCGACCACACAAAATATTTCTGATCGTTGTTCATTATGTTTACGACTGCTTTCTTAGCTGAGATCTGTTTGGGCAGTTCGATGTAACTGGATCCTCTGAGTGGAACATAACGATTAATTCGTAACTCGAGGTGGAGGATTTTGTGCAAGGTCCAACCGCATCCCTTAGCATAGAACTCTTCCATTTCGACCAAAAGCTTTTTCATTGCTGTTTTAAACGTACACTCTAATGTCCATAGTTGGAAGAATCGCGGAGTTTTTAGTTTTGAATTCATCTTTTGAATCACGCCACTCGTCGGTTTTGTGTATTCGGCTTCAAACACGAGGTTAGCTTTGATGTTGTGTTCATCAACGAGTTGTGCTATTTCGCGAGTGATTGACTTTCTACATATTTTAAGAAATCTTTTGGGGTCTTTGATACCACGTTTGCTTTGAATAATGTACGTTAACATACGCCCATTGAACGTTTGCTGTACCTTTTTAATATTGCCCCCTTGTTTGCTAGGTTTCATGACTTTAGGCGGAAGTGCTGGAGACTCATCATCATGCTTACGCTTTAAGGCGCCTGGAGAACACTTTGCAATGTGACTTCTCAAGTTGGACATAATAATCGGCTTCTCACAATGGGGGCACGCCTTCTTAGGCTCAACAGTTGATTTCAATTTACCGCACACTGTAACGTGACGAGATATGTTGGAAGCCTTTATTAACTTATTGCAGTGCACACAATGTTCTTTTGCCTTCGACACGTGAGGCTCGACTTCTCCGGCTGACTTGCACATGGCAGTGTTATGGTGACGTGCCATGTGCGACTTAGTCACCATTGCACCACACAAGTCGCACGCCACAAACACATCTCAAGCAGCAGTAGCCATTATCATGAATTACCCGGACTACCTAGTACCCGACACTGCCTCAATCTCTGTACAGTATGAGTGATGTCCGTATGGGTCGCACATACAATGTGCTCTAGCAACAACAGTTTCACATACGGTACACGGACACCTAACACGTTTTCGTATACAGTCACCACTCGCGTCTTATTATCTGAACCACCGCGCACCAGACTTTCTATACTACTCCCATTTTCTCTATGTTTTTCTTATTTTGTTTCATAAAATACGCATGTAATGCTTAATCTATCAAAAATATATACAACACTGTGCTTGTTTCTTCTCCGTACACCCATTTAGAATATTCTTCCACCATTTAAAAACTTCTCTTGTTTTGATCAGTTTAGTTTAATTCCGACGTGTCATATACTTAACGCTTGTTTGCCAATTTCTACCATTTTCCTTGTACACCCTTTTTATGTTTCATCCATACCAATTCCTTTTATTACTCACTTTATCCTGTTCTATTGGTCCTCTACTTTCTTCTTCATAATAACCATAATATGAAACCCATGCTTTTTTAATTCCTTTAACATTTTGTCCTTCTCATTCCTCGGACTACTTTAGGTCATCCAAGTTGTCACGTTTTTTTTACCTACTGCTGCCATTTTCATATATTATTCGTCACATTTATATGCAAACATTTTATAATTTTTGGCCTGCTTTCCTTTCTATAATATTTTAAAAACATTTCTTCCACCGATTTAAGATTTTTCCCTTACAACGATCCCGTTACACTTTGTAATTCTTGTTGCTACGATCACTTATTTATTTGCTCTAAATTATTTCTAAACTTTTTTAATTAATCCTTCCAATCAGCTCGGCTGCCTTCTTTATTTTTGTTCTCTTTACTTCAATTTTCCTTTAATGATAACACATCTTCTATGACTTATTTTTGAATTGCACTTTACGATATTTAAGTTGATATTAACGTTACGAAAGTACTTCTTACACATTTCACAATTCTATCATATGTTTTGGCTTCACAGCGATTGTCCAGTATTCAGTATTCTGCCTTTTCTACTTTCAGTCCATGTAGTTTCCATTCTTTATTTCATACAATGACTTCTCTAAAACTGTTTCACATGTTCAAAAACCATTTTCATTTTCTCATAAATGTTGTTTTAAGTTGTTTCTCAGATCATTCCACCCACAGTTAATCTTCTTAAACATCGATTTCTTACTACATACGTCATTAAGGAGCTGAACAATGTATACAGGTAATTGTACAACAGTTATTCACTTTAAAGTAGTTTTATATTTATTTTTAATATATAACTTATATACACGTGTGTGTGTGTGTGTGTGTGTGTGTGTGTGTGTGTGTGTGTGTGTGTGTGTGTGTGTGTGTGTGTGTGTGTGTGTGTGTGTGTGTGTGTGTGTGTGTGTGTGTGTGTGTGGTAAAATAAAAAGTTCAACATTTCTTAATACGATATTTCAAATTTAATCAAATTGTTTCCTTGAAAATATCATACATAGTTTCTTAACATCGTTTTTTAAGTTGAATGTTTTATTACTATTGCAATATATTGCACCATAATTGTTTTCATGCAATAAATAACGGCTATTGGAAAATAATTTCAAAAAATATAATTTAATATTTAGGTTAGAGCATATATTTTTCAATCTTTAGTACATATACAACCGCCTTCAATATATGCAAGACTTTTACTAACTAGTAGGTCCGAGAATTCAACCATAGATTGGTCGGAAACTTTTTTTGGTGATTCCCTTACTTATGACATTTTAAGGACAAGAATGACTGGATGATAATGTCATATGTGTGTGAAATTTCGTCTTTATAGGATAACGGGACCTTAAAAATTAAAAACATTTTAAATTCAAGTTTTTCTAGGGTTGCAACCTTATTTTAACTATGGATGGTGGCACATCTTTATGAAAAACACATTGTTTTTCGAGACCATAAGACAAGTGCATGTCAAATTTCATCGTTCTAGGTCATCTAGAAGAGAGAAACAAAATAGTTTCTTTAGGGATGCAAACTTATTTAAACCTCTATGCGTCTTTGAGCTTTACTAAAATGCTTTAGCTTTCTATTTAAGTTATGAAGTATACGAGTGCCAAATTACAACTTTCTGAGAAGACGGGAGGATGGAAATTTACCGATGAGTGGAGAGGGCTTATTTATCCTTATATATATATATATATAGCTTACTATGTACAACTTTTGAAATTTCATAAAGAATTAATGTGGAGAGGCGTTGATGTATAAGCCAGTTAGGTAGATTATAAAATGTATCACCAATTCGGGAATTCAAGATCGTTACATTATCGAAAAATTATTTCACATATTTTCATTTTATAATATTCTGAGGATGAACCTACTCGCAGTTAAAATGAATTTATAATATAGTACATGTCTTTTAAAAATTTGTTTTCCTAAATTCATATTTCAGCCTGTAGGTTTGTAAGTATTTAAATTATTTAGTTATTAGATATAAAAATTCATATTGGTAGTATCGTTCAAAACCAAATACTTATTATTTAACTTATGTAGAAAAGTATACTTTATTTCACCTGTTAAATACCATGTTTTGAGTTGTCATTCTAATAATAATATAGTGTGTAATTGTTCAAACTTAGAACAGGTTGATAGTATTAAGTATCTTGGATTACTGGTAGATTCAAAGTTGAATTGGAAATCTCATATAGCTGAAGTTAAGTCTAAACTAGTGAAGTATGTTAGACTTTTTTATTCTCTTAGAACGGTATGCTATACAGGATTGCTTAAACAAGTTTATTTTGCCTTTATAAATTCTAAAATTGAATACGGTTTAGAAATTTGGGGAGGAACTTATATTACAACCCTCAAACCAATTGTTACTCTGCAAAAACATTTCATAAGAATAATAAAATTTAAGAATAAAATGGAGAGTTCAGCTCCAATTTTTAGAGATTAAAATGTGTTACCAATAAAAAATCTGTATATCTATAAAGTATTAAAATAATTTTATAATCAAAGCAGCAGTTTTTACAATGCAAATTCACATTATAGCCAGAGAAGAATAAACGTTCAAGTTCCGAGACCCCATCTAACCTTGTTTAAAAAATTCTATCTTTTTTTAGGACCAAAGTTTTTTAATTGTTTACCAGAATATTTAAGAAAATGTAAAATCAAAAATAAGTTTGTTAAAATGCTTCGGCATGTTTTTGTTATTGGAAGAAGATGTAGACAGGTTTTACAACACTATAGTATGATCATTACACTTTTAAATTGTAACTTTATATTATAATTTACTTGAAAATCTGATCAACATTTCACACATATTTCCGTCTTATGTTACTTTTTTTAGAAGTTAATCTAGTTATAGTTGTTTTAGAGTGTATCATTACGAGGATCTGGTAGGGCAGTCCTTTTTTTCGAGTTGCTGTTTCTTTATGTGTACTAGTGTAATTCCCGAACAGGTATTTTGTTACCTCGGGCTTTATTGTTGATTTTAGTTTAAGATCTACTGTATGTAAAATGTACAACTGACAACAATAAAGAAATGTTTCATTAATTCATTTTCGATAGTATTATTGATAATATAGATATACATTAACTCTATGACCAGTAATTAGTCTTGAAAGGGGCATATAACGCTTGCTGATAAACCAGACAAAATGGATTACAAAGATGCGGGTTTTTTCTATTCGTATAAATTACCTCTGTGACCCTAGAAGGAAATTCGTTTTTCTTGCCTGTCAGGAATAACGTTTCTTTTGAGGCAATGTTGTTTCCGCCCTGGATAGGATAGTATTTAGGGATTGGAATTTATAAAATAACCATTAGTAACATCAGAGATTCGACTATTCATCTTCTTTTTCAAGATTTTTGTCCAAGTTAATGGTTCAGATGACACTTTCTTATGGAATAAGGAGACGAAATAAGTTGCTAGGACGTAGTTTTCTTCTGGGCAGAATTCAAATAGTGCTCCGCGGTTTTCTTCCATTGACTACAACTTGCTAAACATTAGGACTACTAGGTAAACAAATACACCATTAGGCCACCGTAATATTTTGGTCATATTTTTGTATAATGTTAATGTTATATGAAAAAGTTAAAAACAAAAGACTAACCGTGTACTGAAGAAATGACTCACCTATAAATAATGAAACATCCCCGATCATTGTGAATGTTCAGTTTAGCTCCAGTTCACCTTTAGCAACCCTTTACCACTATAGCTACGTAGTGTGTGGATTCCTATTACGTTCGACGTGTCTCTACTATTCCTGTAAGCAAATATCATGTTAAACCTTACATGTAAGTCATTTAATAAAAAAATGATAACGTCTTCTCTTTAAACATCCTCTGTCTATACTGAACAAGGAGTTGGTAAAGCTCAGCTCCCTGGCATCGCTTTGAAGTTCGAATCTAATTAGCGCAACAATGGATCTTTGTAAAATCTTTTCCTGTCACTAAAAATAAGACTTTTTGTTCCAAAAAGCATTTTATTTTTTAAAATAATTTTAAAATGTAATATAACTAATGCCAAAATATTTACGAAATCCATATTCACATTGTAAACTTATTGTATTTGATTACTTGTTATATCAAAAAATTAGAAGTAATTGTAACAACTTTTAATTCACTTTAATATTCAATGGCAGTGTGTTTGAACAAATAAACATGACAATATCTGTAGTAGTATAAAACCTATTTGCAATATAATTGTCTATACCTTGTATTAAAACCAATCTAAAAATTCTATGTAATGTAATAAAAACTCTTAAAATCGACTAGATTGTTGATTGATAAATAATAAACATACTTAACGCACTACTGCAGAACGTTAGTTAAGAGATCGCTTCAAGTAACGTTTCTAGCAATGTTCCTAATTTATTTATTTTTCACTATTGCATGATTTTCAAATGATTTTGTAGCATTAACATAAAACACATGAAAATGTATATAGTCATTATTAAACTTTGTACAACAATGAATTTGGTGTTATACTGTGTATATATATATATATATATATATATATATATATATATATATATATTTGTACTGAAATCAATCTATGTATTTCGTTCTGATAAGGAAATAGCAAAAATTGTGCTTTTTATGTATATCGAAAAATCATTTTTATATTTTATGGCGAACTATAACTGTGTTGTGAATTTTAAATCATAAACTAAGAAATTCGAAGCTTCTCTTTAGTTGTAAATATTGATAAAAACACAGATTATTTTAAAGGTGGATAAATAAAACAAACTTTTCTGAAAATGAAATATCCAAGCTAAGAAACACGTATTGCTGGTCAACTGAAAACCCCATTGCTGATTAGAGAAGAGCAAAAACCAAGTTTATTTATCTTTATTGCTACACTAAATGTTGAGTTACGCTTTCTAAAACAGTTATTGCCATGCAACAAATTTTTATGGCTTCTTCCGGAACGACTTTCAGCAAAGCACATTTAAAATATTGCCCTGAGTAAATAACGACGGTTGTTTAAAATAACTTTTTTATTGTTATAAAACCTCATAGTTAATTCTTATACCTTCGTATTTCATGAAAGTACGAAAGAATTTTCGACATTTGCCATTGCTTTATATTAAAAACTTTTTAATAATAATAATTAACTCAACATGTATGAGTATGATTGTTATTGATTACGTAATTCATATTAAAGTGGATCAAACTGCTTGTTTATTAATTCTTATTTTAATCTTTCTTGGATTATGGAAAGGTTACCTTGATTATTCCACGCCAATGAACTAATTCTTCGACTCTCTACCTCTTTTTTAATTAAAAATTCTTTTTAATAACTGTAACTGACAGCAATTAAGCTATTGCAGCACGTATTGAGATTACTAGAACATAATTAGACTAATGAAAGTATTATTTATTTTAAATACTAAGATAAAAACTTGTACATTTGCAGTAAGACATAAGCTAACAAGGCTGTGTGAATTGTCCGTCAATGTGGGATGAGAACTTAATTAAACAGCTTGCCGATTATATGAATGTAATTATTGACAGTCGAAACATGACCTAAAGATATTTTTAAAACTATAAAAATATTGGCGAAAACCTAATCTTGAAAGTAAGTTTGCATGGACTACGAAATACTGTTGCGTATAAATATCTGATTCGCGAAATACCTAAAAATTGTACGAGTTGGCTTAGCTTTTACTGAGTTGTTTACCTATTTTATTACCACTTGAATTTAATTCGTAATTGTGCGAGCTTTTAAAACTCGATATATAAATACCTCATCAACATGTTAAACCTATATTGATGTTTATGAACGGTTACTGACATCTATAGCCTTTTGCGTGTCATTAAATGGATATTATTATTGTTAATAGTATAAAATAGAAACATTTGATATAGGATTAAGATATATTATTATACAAGCTTCAAAATGTATAGCTTCATCATGGAAACTAACTACTCTACTGGACTAGAAGACTTGTCGATTTCGAAAAAAAGGTACAAACTATTAACATTTTACTTCCTAATGTTGTGAATTGTGTCATATGTACTATAAAATATATTAATATTGTGTACTTGCGCTGCTGGACCGAGTTGTACTGAAATTTTTACTTGTACATTTCAGAGGTAACATATTCCTATTTCAAAAATTCTTCCGGGCTACTCCCCACTGGTTTTTAAAACTTCTTTAACCTCTTCTCGCATCAAGGCGCTGTACTGTGACAGATGTTTTTAACCTTAGAATTAATTGATGGATACACATTTTTACATCATTATTGCACAGAGTCAACATTCGGTGCCAGAAGATTACGTAGAAGTGATTTAATTTTATTCCACTGGTTCTTGCTAAACTACCATGGATGAATATTAGGAATGAAAATCGACGTTTATTTTTGAAGAGGTTCTATTTACTGCTTATACAACTACACAAATTTTGATACATGAAATCATTAATTGTGTGTTTTTTAATAGCAATAATCACATTTCGTCCTACCGTACGCCAGCCAGACTGGGAGGTACGGAAAATTTGTAGTGGTAATCCCACCTTATTTGGTCATCCTAGATAGGTTTATGCTTAGCACGGGGAGATGGCTGGAAGGGTTGATTTGTTTAGCTCCAGTTCACCGTCCTCTTAGTGCAGTGTGTGAAATCTGACGCAGTCATAGACCTGACTTAAATGTAGAAAAGTCTTTATGAACCTACCTCACACATACTAAGGAACATAGCGTTGTTTATACTAATGAAATCCATCCTAGAGCTGTAAGAAAGGAGAGGGGCCCGAAAATAACGTGCCTACAGACACTTTGGGTATTGTTTCTACTTATATAAGGATTTCTCTATCAGACCATTGAAAGATAATAAGAAACAACGAGATGGAACGATATGTATTTATCAAACTGTTACCCTCTTTTGTCTCAGGCATGCGAAGAAATATTGTACTTGGAAAGGTTATGGTGTGTCAGTTTTAGGTGCTGTATTGTGTGAGTTTGGGGTAAACTTTGGCCCAAGACTAGAATAGTGAGAAAGGATATAAA
Source organism: Homalodisca vitripennis (assembly GCF_021130785.1). NCBI lineage: Eukaryota > Metazoa > Arthropoda > Insecta > Hemiptera > Cicadellidae > Homalodisca > Homalodisca vitripennis. The sequence continues at coordinate 146,115,440 of NC_060210.1, forward strand.
ACAGATTGTGATCTATTCAATTAAATTTACAGACTTCAACGTTGTTAGGGAATGTTTTATCGCTCATATCTCCATTCCAGATAGTACTGTGAGAAGATCATATCCCAGCTGTGAACAGATGTTCGCTAGGTAGGAATTAAATGATTGCATAGTAAATAGGCTAGATAATAATATTTTGGGATGGCACCTGAGTTGGAGTATAAGTGGAGTATATTTAATGGACCACAGTGATTGTATGAAGTGCAGAAATTGCGGTTTCTCTACTGACCTCAAATTTCAATTATAAATGTTATCATGGTATGGGACTTTTTTTTAACATATGCCAATATAATCAAATATTTTATGAATTATTACTTTCACACTCTATCACGGGCAGTTTAAGGAGTATTGTAATACACTGGAGTTTTTAGCAAATCGTGACATACATCTCACACCAGAGTCTTCTGGTACTGCAGTTGTCACTTCTTAGTATAACGTCACATGTTTTATTGTACGGATCTTACGAGAGTTGTGCTTGTAAAAAAGCAAATTGAAAGTAACTGAAATATTTTTTATCCGTACAAAAACCATGATCTAAGAGAGGTGGAAATCTACTTAGTGGCAACAGCGAAAATGTATAAAAGCGATCTCTAGGTTAGTGAAAGAGTCACATTGTAAATTAAATGAATTAATTAAAACTCGAGGATAATTTACTTTGCAACTTAGATCGCGGTACTTGTTGGCTTCTGCCATAATTTATCCATGATTTTATTTAATATTCCTGAATGATCCAATCTTCATGCAAACAACTAATAACATTTCTAAAAATGTATATATGAGAAATATTATAAAAAATTGAATATTTTAATGTTTTTTAAATGAGTACGTAACTATAAAATTTTGCTTAAAATCATCGTAATGCAATAAATGTTCGCACGTCAACACAAAATACAAATAAAGAGATAAATCCCTCTCTTCCTCTGAAGAGTAAAATCTTGACATACAATCTGAATTTGGTTCGATGCATGGTAGATGGATATTAACAATTAATTAATTGTTTGTTTTTAAAGTAATGCTGTGTGCATTAAGAGAATATTCGTGTATTTGACAAATATGGTATTTAATTGCTAAGGTATAATTCAGGACAACAAGACATTCATATTATCTACCACTGCGATTTCTTTGATTCGCTAACGAATCCCTTAGCATCAATCTTAGACTTTCTTATTACAAAAACATTCAGTCCGTGAAACTGAACCTACATTGAAAATTTACTTTCACGAATGAACTCTTTTATAATTTTGGAAGTTTTAATATACAGGGTGTAACAAAAATGTTGGACTGGTTATGCATTTTCATATGTTATGTGTTATTTTAAGCTAAAAATGACAAATAACTTTTTTTTATTTACATTTCGCTTAGCCACTAGCCGCCATTTTGTATTTTCTAATTAACAAATTATTATCTCTAAAACTATTAAAATTAAAACCAAATTTTGCACGTTTTATTGAATGGGTAAGACGCAAATAGAAAATGAGTTATTTTCTTAATATTAACAAAATGGCGCCTGTTCGACATTTTTAAAGTCAAATAACAAAAAAAACCATATAGTTATAAAATGTACTAGACACCACCTTTTAGGATAAGTTTTATTGCAACTACAACGGTACTAAATGTTAACAAAATCAGTAGAGGTATAAGCGAGCACGACCAGATACGCTTGCACAAGATGTGAGGAGCAAACATCTTGTCTTTTGATAGGTATTAGCTATTTTAAATTGGTCATTAAAATGTTAAAAGATAACAACTATTTGGCACTTTTTATGAAAATTCTAACAGTACTTTTTTCATCGAAATGCTTATGTGTTGATGGATTTTGATGGAAAAAGGGCCAATGGAATTTGTTATAGAAATTGAAAAATGATTGGTATTTTTTTTTAATTGACACACTTTAAACTAAATAAGATCAATTTGATCAAAACCCAAAGTTTGTTAACATTAATATATGTCCACGCATGTTTGGGCTGAAAATACTAAAGACTGAAAATGCTACTTATATGACATACAGCTAAAATACGTAAAGATTGCTAAGGATCAAATAAAAAATGTAATTTCTGTTGGTTATTGTAGAAGATCGGCTCTGAACCTAACTAATGCCCAGGACCCCACAAAGCGGATTATAAAGGCGTCACACGCAAATAACCGCCGGGAAGCTGGGACTCTATATCTATGGTTCAATATAAGCTCCATACCAATTCAGCGGTTTGATCTCTATCGGTATATTTATAATGGATAAATTTGTTCTTAAGTTTGATTCACATTACTTTTATGAGTCAAGTTTTTTCTATAAAAGATCAGCGATTAATTTTATTTTTATTTCTGATTTTAATAATGCACATAGATAAATTAAAATTATAAAAATCATATTTTTCATATATAATTTAGAATAATTACTTGAATTAAAGAATATATTTACGAAAACGAACTGACTTTACATAGCAATGTTTATATTAAAGACAGCAGTGCGCAACTCTCAAACTAACTAAGCCTTCAAACCAAATGACTAACTTCTATATTGTGTGTCTTCAAAGTCATGTTACAATTTAAAATTAATTTTTCTACAGAAGTATGTAAAGAAATAGAATGAGATTACCTATAGGATTAAAGCGTACTTTAAACAGTTGTACGTCAGATTACCTGACCTCGATATGAGCACCATGACGTCATACTGTAAACGTCCAAGAGAACTTTGATCTCCTCCCATACTTTGACCAGGACTTAGTTTAGTTCATTCTATCGCAGCTCTGATTCGTTGCTTTCATTGTTCAATATATAAATGGTATAATGTTGCACATTTACTGTGAATTTAAAGGTAGCATTGTAATAAGATCAATGTTGTTTATAACGTTTTCATTCTATCCATTTTCATCCAGAATAACAACAGCATATTCATTCCTATTTATATTTGTAGTCAGGCTTTAAAGCTTGCAATAACTGAGTTTATAACCATTAAGTTATTTTGTTTTAACTCAGAAACTGTAAACTTCAACTCACGTCCACATTTCAGCACAGACGTTTTTGGACTTGTTAAAAACTGTTTTGAATGTTGTAGACGGTTTGATCTCGAATTTACTGCCGGTCCATGTTTTGTCCAATAAGCTGTTTCCTTAAACGTCTTACCCTATCGACCAATGCTGTATCTGTTAGCAGGACTTTAATGAAACACTTCACGATACTCACGCTGCAATGAAATCACAGTATAAAACGTGGGTAGCCACAAAACACACTAAACCTTTTCTTGCAAAGCTGCCATGATAATAGTTTTCGTAAAAAACTTTAACCACACGTTACCAGATGACAACGATGGGTACCTCAAATAATAAAATCAAAACTTTATAAGCAGCTGATTAATTTACCTGCGATCAATAATATAGTAGCTATAAGCAAAGGTGTGTCATGACTTGTATTATTGCGAAATAGTACAATAATAAAAATATAATCAGGGGTTATAGTAACTGGACCTGACAACCTAATACTTGTAACATATTTCATTAGTTAGGACTGTGTGACCACTAAAGTTGTGTTACCTATCTAATACTTGGAGTGTGGTAATTCACGAAGTATTAGCCTTTTTAGTCTTCAATCTTAAATTATACTTTCGGTACCATTGATGCTTTTGCCTTGTTGCTCCAACCTAGAAAATACAAGCTTAGTAGTCATTTTCTGGTCTACTTCCGATCTAAGGGATGTAGTTGTGTAAGAGAACTTGTGTAAGTTGTGTAATCCAACTTCCAGTTGTGCTTTACTGTGTAAGACTAAATTTATTACTAGACATCCCTTGCAAAAAACTCTCCTTTACAGCGATTTTATAATAGTTGTGTTCAAGTTATACCACCAAAACCGACAGGCAGAAAATATATATTGTCGCTCTTGCATTTAGTAAAGTTGATATATATTGATAGTCGCACCCTAATTATTGTATTTGAATATTCCAACTCTATTGCCACCAGTAAATTCAGGGCTCGCAGAATGATAAAACAAGCAACAATGGAGATGTTTGAATTTTTGACGTGACAACGTCTTAAATTAGGTTGCGGCTCGGAGTCACTCATGAAAAAGTGTAACGCCCGGTAACGTTACGATGCCCGTCCAGTGGGTCCGCCGCACGGGATAAAGCAGATAAATGTGGGTCCGCCGCACGGGATAAAGCAGATAACTATGTTTATTTGTGAAAATGTGGAGTGCTTAGATTCGTCATTTTACAACAACTACAACAATAAAGGTAAATAATTGTACACTGATATTTCATTATCGTAAACTATGATTGATTGATTAATTGTTAGATTGACACAAAAGTTGAGAAACTGAGTTTATAGGTTATGTCATACTATTGACAAATGTTGATAGTGTTAAGTAAATTATTAGTTTAAATCACTCTGCAATCAATCGTAATTCAGTCGATTGAGAAGAAACAGCGCGTATTGCTAGTCAAACATTTAAAATAACAAATTATAACCTCTAACCTGTCATAACAGTGCGACCAAACAAACGAACTAAACCGACCACCAATCACCACGCGCGGAGTTAGAATTTAACTGTGTTTAGCAAGAATTTCAAATTCCAATTTTAGTAAATGTTTTATTCAACTTTACCATTTACAATAACACATTTTAATTAATTTCAAATTATGTACAATGTTTTAGTAAACAAAATATATTTCTATAGTTAAAATTTGTGCAATTCTTATTTTCATTCAATTCCTTATTCCTATTGTGCAATTTAATAATATTCATATCAATAAATATTCTACCGAGAAAAAGACGTTGTCACGTAAAATCTTCGCCCGTAAAACCGACTTTACAGGCAACCATAATTTTTTAATCTGAATTATATTCTTATACGATTTATATACTATTTAGAAGGAATTTATATGAAAATTAAAATTTCAAAAAGACTATTTTTGTTATTCTAGAACAGAAATAATTTTAGGACAACGTGCTACAGATCACAGCTCTACCCTCTAAATACTGAAGTTGGTGTGTGTGTGTGTGTGTGTGTGTGTTGGCTTAGGTCCTGCTCCTAGAAACACGCATCAGATCACTTATCTTCAACCAATGATTATGAATGTTGCCAATGACTTTGAACAAAGGTTTATGTCTGTCTATCTGTCTGTCTTTTCGCGCGATATCTAGTAAAAGAAATGGCGTATAAACGTTGAATGACGTTGTAGAAAGACAGATAGACAGAAATAAACCTTTGCTCAAAGTCATTGGCAACATTCATAATCATTATGATCATACATTATTTATAATATGCTAGAGATAATGCTAAAAGTCGGTGATAATATTGAACTTCAAGGCACTGTGTGACCACTAGTTGTGTTACCTATCTAATACTTGGAGTGTGATAATTCACGAAGTATTAGCCTTTTTAGTCTTCAATCTTAAATTATACTTTCGGTACCATTGATGCTTTGTACCAATAGTAGAATGTCGCTTTACGTCACGTATGTACGGATGACGTACCCTCCATAGTAAATATATATTGTTTTTGTTTTACTCTATGAATCAAAGATTTACTCCTAAAAATCTCATATGATTGCATACAGTTTGTTTACAAATTTATTCATTCGTCTATTTACTCGTTTCCATCATGGTTACCTAAAAAACCAATGACAAATAATATTCACTGAAGCTTAACCAAAACCCATTGAGTAATATGCAAAATTATCGAACTAATGGTTCTTCATAAGTAAATTCATGCAATTTTAAGTTTATAAGTCGGTTCGTTTTCAAGATATCGTGCGAAAAGACACAAATACAGACAGAAATACTGTTTTTCCAGCCCCACGAGTTTATAGGCTTCGCTAAAGATAAAAAATAAAAATTATATAAAATAGTAATTAAAAAATAAGATTATTTCTATAAAGTACACAATTAAAGTACAACCAAAATATATTTTTGATTACTTTTTATTGGTTTAGAATGTCGCTTTACATGCTACCCACCGAACAGAACTGCAAGCTAAGTTCAAGTGGTTGTCAGCATATAAATTTACCAGGCCCAAATTGGAATTCGAAGCCATAAGCAGAAACTCAGTACCAAGAAATATTTGTATCTTTACTGGATAACTTTACAGACACAAACACATTGATAGATAGTGACAAAATATACTATTTTAATACGATAATTATTCGGCGCTATCATATATTTTATTGAAGTATAAAATAAAACGGTTACGTACTCGCCCAGGATATTCTATCTATAACCTTAAAACATTTATGTTAAATCCTCTTTAAACATTTCTTTAGAGTCGGAATTCAGCTTTTTAATTTTTACTATACTTTTTAAATGCATTGCATTTCTTGCACAATATTACTCATATTTAATTTTTTAGTCCTAACCTGATTTGCCACAATTTTTTACATTTTTATACCTGCAGTAAATTTTTTATTTTTTTATTTATGTTTATTTTAAATTACAATAAATGAATTATTTTGTTTAAATTTGATATTTTATTGTTTTTTTAGGAATATCAACTATTGTTTGTACTATACTATGAATCAGGTTAAGTATAATAAAATACCACGTTGTCCTAATTTCGCTAAAATAGTTATTCCATTTGTTCATTTGATTTCAGACAAAGAGATGAAACAGAGAAGTTCCATAAAAATGGAACACCAATAAGAAATTATAAGTAATGGAGACCTTTGACTCCATCTATTATAAAAAACCCTTTTCACATGAACTACAAATTTATATAGGTGTCTTTTTCATTGACTATTGAATTTGATTAATTGGTTATATGCCTAATAAATTTATCACATTTTACTGTTTTATAAGTACAATTTTCAACCTTCACCCAAGAATCAGGCATTGAAAAGTTTGCTCTGTAAACACCTAATCAAAGAAAATTAAAGCCTTACAAAGACACCGCACGTGACACGGTTCTTGAAATCATCTCCTCCCACTTACACCCCACCGAACCACAAGTTTTACTTATCAAGTAAAGTTACCATGATAATATTCACAAGCCTAGATATTCATTTTCGACAAACTTCCTCCATAGGGTCCAATAATTTCTTATGTTTAATTATTCGTACTAACATAAATTGATATATGAAGATTACATTCTTACCTTACCAAGGACACGGAACATGGAATGATACTAAGTAACACCTGGATCAAATAAAAACTAATAGTAGTTGGGTAAGTGAGAAAAGTAGTAGTGTTTTGTCTCAGACAACAGACAGTTCTAGGTATCCCTACTAATTTTCTTATTTATTGAGATTGTGGATGCTGTTAGATTTGGTTGAAGGCAGTTAATAACCGAATTATAACAAAATAACCTAATAACAGTTAATTACCTAATAACAACCTAAATATTTAATAAGGTATCTACAACTCATTTATGTAGAACGAACAATCTACTTGTAAATAACACAGACTACGTAATAACGTTCCATTTCCCCCGGGGACCGTTAAGGCAAGTCATAGTTGAATATTGTAGGTCAAGTTAATATAGCATAATATTATGCAAGTACTCACGTGAGAATAATGCAATAAACCAACCGTGCAGAATGCAATGCAAGTATAATCCTGCCAAATAATGATCATTTGAAATGTTTGTTCGTAATATAGGCCTAATAGTAAAAAACTAAAAAGAGTGTATTAAATATAATAATAAATACATATATGAAAACCTGCACTTAAAATTTAATTACCATTAAGTATATAAAAATGATAAAGAATAAGATTTTTACTGGTCTGAATTGTTATTGACAGCACACAAGGAATTAAATAAATTTGCTTAAATCGTCACTATAAACTAACTTTACAAAATTACGAATTATCAAAATATTTTTTTTTTATTTGGAAACTGTTCCAAATATTCATAACGAAGAAAGAGTGAAGTTCAAAGTGCTCATTTGCATGATATATTTCAGTATTTAACCGTTCAAAACTTAGGATTGACTTTTGGACTTAATAATATATTATGTACTGTATACTCAGGTTACAAAACTTAGATTCTACTAAACAATGTACATGTAGTTTTACTGTATGGAAATCAATTCATAACGTAATACTGTATATTTGAATGGTATAATTTACATTCTAAAAATATAGATATAACATTACTTAGAATTTGTCTCTAACGTAAGAATGATATGTAGTACTCGATAATAGATCTCTGTCAAGCTCATAAAGTTTGAAATAAATTATTTTGTGAAATACACAGTGCGTAAATTTGTCAAACTACAAGTCCGAAAACATATAACATCCTATTATTACACAGGGCGAGAACAATATACAACAGCATACATAATGTATGCACGTCAAGAAAATAACACGCTTCGTTAGACTCCCTCCAATGAGCTCAGTTTACTCCAGCTTCTGTTTACAACTCAGACTGCTCGTTGGATTGTTGAAACACTTCAGATGATAATCTTAGTAATATTGCCCCTCATATAAATTTTTAAATAAATTCACGAATATAATGCAATAAGTAACTTATTACCACACACTTTCTTATCAATAATCCTTAAAAGGAATAACAAATAAAAACTTTATATGTAACGATATATTTATTGCCTTTTTACATCATGAAACAAAATATTTTATTTAAAAATACAGCAGTTAGCATTATTACTATATACACTAGTATTTAGTTACATTTACTAATTGAGCTAGTTTCATAAAAATAAAAAAAGTTATTGTAACAAATACACATGATTGTTAATACTATAGTAGTGAAGTGAGGGTGGTGGCGGTAAAAGTAGCTGCTGACAGGGTAGTAACAGTTGATAACAGGGAATCTCTTCAGCTGGCTGCAGCAATTTACCACTTTGTTTATGTTTATACATAAGAGGTAATGCCATATTTGTGAAGTGAGGATCAAATATTACGTGGTGACTGTGACAAAATAGCAGCTGACAGGGTGGTGACAGTTGACAAAAAGGAGTATTTACTGCTAGCTGCAAATACTTTACTACTAACATGAATGTATTTCAAAATTTCTAAGTACTTTATATATTCTAAAATTTGATAAATATCACACTTATTTGTAAGTCAGAAGCCTAAGGTTAAATATCAAAATAGTCAATGTTAACTTAATGGTCTTATGCTTTATTATGTAAATTGTAAAAGGTAACGAACTTCCAATAAAGCAATAGAGATCCTCAAGATGGAAAGGCACTTAAAGAGCTCAGCCACATTTATAAAGGATTTAAGTTTAGGTAAATTTAAGTCATTGATTTATTGGTTAAAACCCTAAAGATATTGAACCCAGCAATCACGAGAGCAAACAGAAAATAAGAGGAAAGATTGATGGACCAACTCATCAGCCCTACCCACATTCGGAGAGGCTAGAAGTGGGTACAAGGTTATATTAAAAAGTGTAAAAAATACAAGAAAGAAAAATATTAAATGAAGATTATTTACGATTATCTTTGTGTTAGAGTGGGAAATAATAGAACCAGGATTTATAACTGTATTTTATGTCAGTAATAAAACATAAATTCATATTTACATTTTTTCTACGTTACTTTATTTTGGAGCAGTCACCTGTAAATTTACTAGTGTTATCTTATACATAAAACAGTAAAATTCATATACGAAGAGCAAATACTTCGCTGTGCAACCTATAATATTAAAATTGCAAAACAGAAATAAATATTGTAGCTATAATAAATAATGTAATATTTTATGTTGCTGAGTATCTTGTTTAGGGTTATTTCACCTAAGGGAAACAAGCAATAAAACATGGTTATTCCTGAAACGCCAATTAAATCGGGGTACGTCAACAACACTAAATAATTATTTAAATCCAATTACGTTTCCCCATAAATGGTTCGCTCGGTTGATTGTTCTGGATTGACAATCTTTGTAAAGGGGATTGTCCTGTTATTTACATTACAAGTGATATATGTTACATCTGTATAATCCTTATACAAACAGATATTTTATACATTTTTAACAAAACAACTTTGTTTTAGTTAGACTCTACCTTCTATAAATGCTGAAGAAATATGCCGTTCGGTAGTTTATACTATGGTGGAAACGTTCTAGAATATTACGACATGATTTCCGGATAATTTTCAGTATTTGGGACAGAACTACATTAATCGCGAGCTATAGGCCAAATTCCTAGTTGCGCTAGTTTAGGTGGATGATTAGGAAGTAAAAGGATTATAAATACCAAACACTAATATTTGTTCAGAGGTCAAGTATACTTTAGCTCGAAATTCTTGAACCAATTGTCAGCATGGTAAATAAACCGATGAAACATATCCGGTAGAACACATACACACGAACAATCCAACTCTATCCATATACGGTAGAATAAATACACACGAACAATCCAACTCTATCCATATACGGTAGAACACATACACACGAACAATCCAACTCTATCCATATACGGTAGAACACATACACACGAACAATCCAACTCTATCCATATACGGTAGAATACATAAACACGAACAATCCAACTCTATCCATATACGGTAGAATACATACACACGAACAATCCAACTCTATCCATATACGGTAGAACACATACACACGAACAATCCAACTCTATCCATATACGGTAGAACACATACACACGAACAATCCAACTCTATCCATATACGGTAGAACACATACACACGAACAATCCAACTCTATCCATATACGGTAGAACACATACACACGAACAATCCAACTCTATCCATATACGGTAGAATACATAAACACGAACAATCCAACTCTATCCATATACGGTAGAATACATACACACGAACAATCCAACTCTATCCATATACGGTAGAACACATACACACGAACAATCCAACTTTATCCATATACGGTAGAACACATACACACGAACAATCCAACTCTATCCATATACGGTAGAATACATACACACGAACAATCCAACTCTATCCATATACGGTAGAACACATACACACGAACAATCCAACTCTATCCATATACGGTAGAACACATACACACGAACAATCCAACTCTATCCATATACGGTAGAATACATAAACACGAACAATCCAACTCTATCCATATACGGTAGAATACATACACACGAACAATCCAACTCTATCCATATACGGTAGAACACATACACACGAACAATCCAACTTTATCCATATACGGTAGAACACATACACACGAACAATCCAACTCTATCCATATACGGTAAATAACATTGCACTGAATATCTTTGTGCCGTCATAACGGTGATGACTGCAAAATTGCTGCCTTTTGATCTTTTGTAAATAAACCGATGAAACATATCCGGTAGAATACATACACACGAACAATCCGACTCTATCCATATACGATAAATAACATTGCACTGAATATCTTTGTGCCGTCATAACGGTGATGACTGCAAAATTGCTGCCTCTTTATCTTTTGACTCTGAGACCATGATATCGTTTCTTTGTCCAAGAGGAACTATGCACCAACTTTCAAGTCTCGATTTGTGCCGTCATAACGGTGATGACTGCAAAGTCACATTGTAAATTAAATGAATTAATTAAAACTCGAGGATAATTTATTGCAATTTAGATCGCGGTACTTGTTGGCTTCTGCCATAATTTATCCATGATTTTATTTAATATTCCTGAATAATCCAATCTTCATGCAAACAACTAATAAAATTTCTAAAAATGTATATATGAGAAATATTATAAAAAATTGAATATTTTAATGTTTTTAAATGAGTACGTAACTATAAAATTTTGCTTAAAATCATCGTAATGCAATAAATGTTTGCACGTCAACACAAAATACAAATAAAGAGATAAATCCCTCTCTTCCTCTGAAGAGTAAAATCTTGACATACAATCTGAATTTGGTTCGATGCATGGTAGATGGATATTAACAATTAATTACTTGTTTGTTTTTAAAGTAATGCTGTGTGCATTAAGAGAATATTCGTGTATTTGACAAAATATTGTATTTAATTGTTTATATAATTTCTAACGAATAATTCAGGACAACGAGACATTCATATTATCTACCACTGCGATTTCTTTGATTCGCTAACGAATCCCTTTGCATCAATCTTATACTTTCTTATTACAAAAACATTCAGTCCGTGAAACTAAACCTACATTGAAAATTTACTTTCACGAATGAACTCTTATATAATTTTGGAAGTTTTAATATACAGGTTGTAACAAAAATGTTGAAGTGGTTATGCATTTTCATATTTTATGTGTTATTTTAAGCTAAAAATGACAAATAACTTTTCTTAAATTTACATTTCGCTTAGCCACTAGCCGCAATTTTGTATTTTCTAATTAACAAACTATTATCTCTAAAACTATTAAAATTAAAACCAAAATTTGCACGTTTTATTGAATGGGTAAGACGCAAATAAAAAAATGTGTTATTTTCTTAATATTAACAAAATGGCGCCTGTTCGACATTTTTAAAGTCAAATAACAAAAAACAACCATATAGTTATAAAATGTACTAGACACCACCTTTTAGGATAAGTTTATTGCAACTCCAACGGTACTAAATGTTAACAAAATCAGTCAAGGTATAAGCGAGCACGACCAGATACGCTTGCACAAGATGTGAACAGCAAACATCTTGTCTTTTGATAGGTATTAGCTATTTAAAATTGGTCATTAAAATGTTAAAAGATAACAACTATTTGGCACTTTTTATGAAAATTCTAACAGTACTTTTTTCATCGAAATGCTTATTTGTTGATGGATTGCGATGGAAAAAGTGCCAATGGAATTTGTTATAGAAATTGAAAAATGATTGGTATTTTTTTTAATTGACACACTTTAAACTAAATAAGATCAATTTGATCAAAACCCAAAGTTTGTTAACATTAATATATGTCCACGCATGTTTGGGCTGAAAATACTAAAGACTGAAAATGCTACTTATATGACATACAGCTAAAATACGTAAAAATTGCTAAGGATCAAATAAAAAATGTAATTTCTGTTGGTTATTTTAGAAGATCGGCTCTGGAACCTACCTAATGCTCAGGACCCCGTAAAGCGGATTATAAAGGCGTCACACGCAAATAACCGCCGGGAAGCTGGGGCTCTGTATCAATGGCTCAATATAAGCTCCATACCATTTCAGTGGTTTGATCTCTATCGGTATCTTTATAATGGATAAATTTGTTCTAAAGTTTTATTCACATTACTTTTATGAGTCAAGTTTTCTCATTCTCTAATTTCATAAAAGATCAGCGATTAATTTTATTTTTATTTCTGCTTTTAATAATGCGCATAGATAAATTAAAATTATAAAAATCATATTTTTCATATATAATTCAGAATAATTACTTGCATTAAAGAATATATTTACGAAAACGCACTGACTTCACATAGTAATGTTTATATTATACTCGTACACAGCAGCGCGCAACTCTCAAGCTAAACAAGCCTGCCAAACGAAATGACTAACTTCTATATTGTGCGTCCACAAAGTCATGTTACAATTTAAAATAAATTTGTTTACAGAAGTGTGTAAAGCAAAATAATAACATTACCATAGGATTAAAGCGTACTTTAAACAGTTGTACGTCAGATTACCTGACCTCGATATGAGCACCATGACGTCATACTGTAGACGTCCAAGAGAACTTTGATCTCCTCCCATACTTTGACCACGACTTAGTTTAGTTCATTCTATCGCAGCTCTGATTCGTTGCTTTCATTGTTCAATATATGAATGTTATAATGTTGCACATTTACTGAGAATTGAAAGATAGCATTGTAATAAGATCAATGTTGTTTATAACGTTTTCATCCTGTCCATTTTCATACAGAATAACAACAGCATATTCATTCCTATTTATATTTGTAGTCAGGCTTTAAAGCTTGCAATAACTGAGTTTATAACCATTAAGTTATTTTTTTTTAACTCAGAAACTGTAAACTTCAACTCACGTCCACGTTTCAGCACAGACGTTTTTGGACTTGTTAAAAACTGTTTTGAATGTTGTAGACGGTTTGATCTCGAATTTATTGCCGGTCTATGTTTTGTCCGATAAGCTGTTTCCTTAAAAGTCTTACCCCATCGACCAATGCTGTATCTGTTAGCAGGACTTTCATGAAACACTTGACGATACTCACGCTGCAATGAAATCACAGTATAAAACGTGAATAGCCACAAAACACACTAAACCTTTTCTTGCAAAGCTGCCGTGATAATAGTTTTCGTAAAAACTTTAACCACATATTACCAGATGATAACGATGGTTACCTCAACTAATGAAATCAAACTTTACAAGCAGCTGTTTTAATTTACCTGCGATCAATAATATAGTATAGTAGCTATAAAACAATTAAAGGTGTCCCATGACGAGTATTATTGCAAAATAGTACAATAATAAAAATATAATCAGGGGTTATAGTAATTTGAACCTAATAACCTAATATTAGTAACATGTATCATTAGTAATGACTGTGTTATTAATATTAGTGTTACCGCTACTCTAATAACTGGAGGGTGCTAATTCACGAAGTATTAGCCTTTTAGTCTTAAATCTTAAATTATATTTCCAGTACCATTGATGCTTTTGCCTTGTTGTTCCAACCTAGAAAATACAAGCATAGTAGTAATTTTCAGGTCTACTTCCGATCTAATGGATGAAGTGAACAATTCCAACTTCCAGTTGTGCTTTACTATTTAAGACTAAATTTGGTGCTAGACTTATCCTGCAAAAACTGGCATTTACAGCGATTGTATAATAGTTGTGTTCAAGTTACACCAACAAACGACTGGCAGAAAATATCTTGTCCCTCTTGTACTTAGTAAAGTCGATATATATTATCATTCTATTTGAATATTCCAACTCTCTTACCCATAGTAAATTCAGGGCTCACAGAATGATAAAAACAAGTAACAATGGAGATGTAGTATTTTTATCTGAATGATATTCTTATACGATTTAGATACTATTTAGAAGGTAATTTAAATTAAAATTAATATGAAAGCAATAAATGTTAATGTTTTAAAAAAATGACTATTTTGATATTCTAGAACAGCAACAATTTCAGGACAATATGCTACAGATTACAGCTCTACCCTCTAAATTCTAAACTTTTAAGGTTGTTAAAATAACACGCATCGGATCACTTATCTTCAACTAATGACTATGAATGTTGCTAATATCTTTATTTCCGATAGTAGAGTTGTTGGAAAATAAGGTATTCATTAATGCGGTGTATGGTTGAGCGTTATCCAAGCCTATAACTTGTGGGGCTGGAAAAAGGTTTATGTCTGCCTATCTGTCTGTCTTTTCGCGCAATATCTAGAAAACGAAATGGCGTATAAACTTTGAATTGTGCATGAAGCTTCTTCCATGGAATTTTTCCAAGCCTCAGTGAGCAAAAAGCAGAGTAAATAAATTCCTAAGTGATTTTAACATGTGACGTATTAACTCATGTAGCCTAATTATCCTAGAAATTCTACATAATGTTTTGGAAACTTGGTATGTATAATTATTTAAACACTGATATAAAACCCAATTTCAAAAAATCTAAAAATGTGGTTTCATCAAGATATATCGAGAAAAATTACATCGTTTTGTTAAGTAAATTTTTGTTCTATAGGAATGTTCAAATAAAAGTTCCTAGTCTCGCTAGTAAATATATATATATATATATATATATATATATATATATATATATATATATATATATATATATATATATACTTTTTATTGGTTTAGAATATCGCTTTACATGCTACCACCGCTTACTACAGAACTGCAAGCTAAGTTCAAGTGGTTATTAGCATATTCATATGCCAGACCCAAATTGGAATTCGAAGCCATAAGCAGAAACTCTAAGCACTCAGTACCAAGATATATTTTTGTCTTATCAAGCACTGGATAACTTTACAGAGACAAATACATGGTTACATAGCGAAAAAATATACTATTTTAGTATGATAATTATTTGGCGCTATTATCTATTTTATTGAAGTATAAAATATAACATTGAAGGAGGAGCTCTTCTTATTTGAAAAACAGTTTTCTGTTATTTTATTAAAAGAATATTTTCATAAAAAATTACACCTGACAATGGCATCTTCGATGTCAAAAGGTCTCGTGTTAAAATATAAAAATTATTGGAGAATTGTGGGTTTTCTTTTATAAAATAACAGAAAATAAAATATAACGGTTACGTATTCGCCCAGGATACTCAATCCATAAGATACCTAAACACCGCATTTGTCTTCACTATGTAATTTGTAAGAGTCTGTAACTCAATTGTTGGACTAGTTTGGGAGACATACAATCTTAAAACCCGGTTAGCACAGGTAAGCCAACGAGAGTGACTGATGGGTCCAGGATCCTTAGCAGCCAAGTCTGGATTACAGATTCCTGTGTTGACTGCTCTTACAATGTCTAAGAGGTACTGCTGATCTTTATTCAGATTGGATTTAGTAATATCAATTACTTCTGATTGTATCGGCTCAAAATCTACAACAGGAAGTTTCTCACAGCCAGGGGAGTTGTTTTCCGATTGGACCACTGAATGAAGCTGGCCCTGTTGTAGTTCCATCCAAATGTTCAAATAAATGCCTATATGGCAACTCATTAAAATGTAGCAAACATATAAACCATTGCAACGAACGGCGACACTTAAGTTCTATTTTGTGTATAACACCATTTCTCCATCCAGTGTTTGTGGCTGTTCCATCACATCCGACGGCCTCCACTGCACTCATATCAAATCCCTTACTTTCTAAGTGTTCCCAAATACTGTCTGCAATTCCATTCCCGGTCCCGGTTTTTTGGTGTTACATGGCCAATGTATTTAACACCAGGCTCACTTATCACACTGACATGTTCCTCTTTTATAGTCCTCCGGTAAACATTTTCGATCCAATCTTCTCCTGAGTTATAGTTTTGTCTTTTCTTCCGTCAAAATAGATTGCGTTTACTTCTTTCATCTGGTTGTCTTCTTCCGTAATTACTTTTCGAATCTTCTCTTTCTCTCTCTTCTTATTTTATTTCTATCTATTACTTTTGCCATGTTTTTCATCACATATTATTCCAAAATCGTGCAAGACACCAGTAGCTATTGCTGCGGTGGGCTCTGTCCAACACCCCGAACCTGTCACTCAAGGATGTTTGTTGTCAACGTTGAACGTATTTGTGTAGACGAAGAAGGCAACAAAACCCCTACATCACTCTCAACATCTGGTAAATTTTTCTTAATTTTTCTTTTTTTTCATTACTGCAACCACTTATAGCACCTTTCCTTGTACTGGGAGTACTAGGCTCAAAAAGTAGTTTGCGATTCTTGAGACAACAATTGTGCTCTTTTCTCTTCTCTCTTTCTTAATTTAGTTGTTTCTTGTACATCTAAACTACCAATAGCCATAATTCTGGTTGTTCTTTGATCATACATAAATTTCAACTCGATGTCTGGAATTCTTCTAGTTTTATCACATTTACAGGCTACACTCAAAGGACAGTTGCCCTTACAGATGACAGTACCCACATGTGCAATTCAAAGTTATTTTGCATTTACACACAGCAATATCAAAAAGTTTGCTTTTTGCATTCTGTATGAAAGCCTCAATTTTTTTCTTGTAAAAATCTTTTTCACAGTCTCGGTTATAAGATTTTTTAATGCAAATATAAGAGTTTGTAATATGATTGGATCAATTGGACCCACACGAGTGTGTGTGACTGTTGGAATTGTGGCCTTGTTGTAAATTCCAACTACTTGAGTAGCTACACAATCGGCAATTGCTAAAAATCCTAAATTCTTTTCTTATTATTAGGGCTAAATAACAAAGAACGTTTATACTTCTCATCCAAGCAACAGAGCAGGATTAGGGTGGCTCGAAAAAAACCTTTTTTGGATAATCAAATTCTAAATAGCGCAAAAAACTTGCGCATAGACGTCATTTATTAAGGAAAAAATATAAAATAAAATCATTTCAAAATTTTAAATCGTTGCAGAGGGCTTAAAGTTACGAAAAAAAAAAATAAAAAATTTTGGCAATTTTCGAAATCGCAAAAAAATCTAATTTTCTTTGTTTTAATAGTTAAAAAGGGGTCTTATAGAATAGCCTCAATGAATATAAAATAAAATTTAGACTAATTCCCGTTTAAAATGAAATCGCGCAAAATGCCTATAGATGCGGGGGTTTTCGTTAAAAAATCGATCTTCCATGATTATGATAATTTTTTGTGATTTTCAATATTTAACGTGTGTTTACATAACATATTATATTTAGGTTTGTATTAAGACTCTTGCAAGTGATAATCAAATAAATTTATTAGCCAATCACATCATATTACATCATATTATACATTATGCATGTTATTGTGATAGGCAAAAGGTTATTTAGATGGAAACTCCTTTGAATTGTGACTTGAAATCAAATGTAGGCATTCAGCTGTCTTGATTTTAAGGTAGCTCTAATATATCCATCTCGATTTTCTTGCCCGCACACTTTTTCTGCTGATTCTGTAACCAGTTTTACACACCTCTCAAACTGCACTGGGTGCGGCATGGGAACTTGAGGTAGTTAAACTCCGGTAAGGCCTTTTCTTTCAATAAAGAAGCAAATATGTTCAGTTGACATCTTAGACAGAAGTGGCGGTGGTGTTAACTTACAGGTAGACCAATCAATTAGTTCGGTATAGTTGTTTGCACTAAAATTGATTGAAGGTATGATGAAGTCTCTAACGAATCCTTCGGCTAATGGCTCATTTCCTGGATTTTAGGATCCTCCTGTATCCGAGTTCTCTAATGTTTGGGTTCTTATCCATTATCATAGCCAACATGATATTTTCAGGGTGACAGAAGAATGCGTTCCTTTGAATCACTGGATCAATGATATTCTTGATACTTTCTGGCAGATATCTGGTTGATTTGACTACCTTCAAAATATGCTTCGGTTCCATCTTTAACAGTCCAGTTTTTCTTTACATCAAACCACACAGGCGCATAGTAAACATTTGTATTCTCTTTAAACATTTCTTTAGATTCGGAATTCAGTTTTTTAGATTTTACTATACATTTAAATTCATTGCATTTCTTGCACAATATTGCTCGTATTTAATTTTTTCGTCCTAACCAGATTTGACAAAATTTCGATATTTTTATATCTGAGGAATTTATTTTTTGTAATACCAACTATTGTTTATACTGTATTATGAATTATTTTAAGTACAAGAAAATGCCATGTTGTCCTAATTGCACCAAAATAGTTGATCCATTTGTTCATTTTATGTCAGATGAAGAGAAGTTTTATGAAAATGGAACACCAATAATAAGAAGTTATAAACAATGGAGACATTTGACTCCATCTGTTATAAATAACCTTTTTCACATGAACTACAAATTTATATAGGTTTTGATTTCTTTTTCATTGACTATTGAATTTGATTAATTGGTTATATGCCTACTAAATTTATCACATTTTCCTGTCTTATAAGTAAAATTTTCAACCTTTACCCAAGAATCAGGCTTTGAAAAGTTTGCTCTGTAAACACCTAATCAAAGAAAATTAAAGCCTTACAAAGACACCGCACGTGACACGGTTTTTGAAATCATCTCCTCCCACTTACACCCCACCGAACCACAAGTTTTACTTATCAAGTAAAGTTACCATGATAATCTTCACAAGCCTAGATATGCATTTTCGACAAACTTCCTCCTTAGGGTCCAATCATTTCTTATGTTTAATTATTCGTACTAACATAAATTAATATATGAAGATTACATTCTTACCTTACCAACGACACGGAACATGGCATGATACTAAGTAACACCTGGATCAAATCAAAACTAATAGTAGTTGGGTAAGTGAGAAAAGTAGTAGTGTTTTGTCTCAGACAACAGACAGTTCTAGGTATCCCTACTAATTTTCTTATTTATTGAGATTGTGGATGCTGTTAGATTTGGTTGAAGGCAGTTAATAACCGAATTATAACAAAATAACCTAATCACAGTTAATTACCTAATAACAACCTAATTATTTATATAAGGTATCTACAACTCATTTATGTAGAACGAACAATCTACTTGTAAATAACACAGACTACGTAATAACGTTCCATTTCCCCCGGGGACCGTTAAGGCAAATCATAGTTGAATATTGTAGGTCAAGTTAATATAGCATAATATTATGCAAGTACTCACGTGAGAATAATGCAATAAACCAACCGTGCAGAATGCAATGCAAGTATAGTCCTGCCAAATAATGATCATTTGAAATGTTTGTTCGTAATATAATAGTAAAAAACTAAAAAGAGTGTATTAAATATAATAATAAATACATATATGAAAACCTGCATTTAAATTTAATTACCATTAAGTATATAAAAATGATAAAGCTCTTTAATAAAATTTTTACTGGTCTGAATTGTTATTGCCAGCACACAAGGAATTAAATAAATTTGCTTAAATCATCACTATAATCTAAATTTACAAAATTACGAATTATCAAAATATTTTTTATTTAGAAACTGTTCCAAATATTCATAACAAAGAAAGAGTGAAGTTCAAAGTGCTCATTTGCATGATATGTTTCAGTGTGTAACCGTTTAAAACTTAGGATTGACTTTTGGACTTAATAATATATTATGTACTGTATACTCAGGTTACAAAATTTAGATTCTACTAAACAATGTACATGTAGTTTTACTGTATGGAAATCAATTCATAACGTAATGCTGTATATTTTATGGTATAGTTTACATTCTAAAAATATAAGATATAACACTACTTAGAATGTGTCTCTAACGTCAGAATGATACATAGTACTCGATAATAGATCACTGTCAAGCTCATAAAGTTTGAAATAAATTATTTTGTGAAATACACAGTGCGTAAATTTGTCAAACTGGAAGTCCGAAAACATATAACATCCTATTATTACACAGGGCGAGAACAATATACAACAGCATACATAATGTATGCACGTCAAGAAAATAACACGCTTCGTTAGACTCCCTCCAATGAGCTCAGTTTACTCCAGCTTCTGTTTACAGCTCAGACTGCTCGTTGGACTCTTGTAACACTTCTAATTATAATCGTTGTAATATTGCCCATATAACTTTTAAATAAATTCTTATGTTATAATACTATAAGCAACTTATTAACACACACATTCTTATCAATAATTGTACAAAGGAATAAACAAAAAAACATTATATATTTCACGATAATATTTATTGCCTTTTTACATCATGAAACAAAATAGCTTATTTAAAAATACAGGAGTTTTAACTACATTTACTAACTGAGCAAGTTTCATAAAAATATAAAGCTATTGTAAATTCGATGTTAAACGTAATGGTCTTATGTTTAATTATGTAAATTGCAAAAGGTAACGAACTTTGAATAGAGCAATACAGACCCTCAGGATGGAATGCATTTAAAGAGCTAAGCCTCATTTAGAAAAGATTTAAGTTGAGGGAAATTTAAGTAATTGATTTATTGGTGAAAAACCTAAAGATCTTGAATCCAGCAATCACGAGAACAAACAGAAAAAAGAGGAAAGATTGATGGACCAAATCATCAGTCCTACGCACTTTCGGAGGGGTTAGAAGTGGGGACAGGGCTAGATTAAAAAGTATAAAAAATACAAGAAAGAAAAATATTAAATGAAGATTATTTACGATTATCTTTGTGTTAGAGTGGGTAATAATAGAACCAGGATATATAACTGTATTTTTTGACAGTAATAACACCGAAATTCCTTTTCACATTTTCTCTACGTTATGTAACATAGGAAATGTCACACCTGTAAATTTACTAGTGTTATCTTATACATACAACAGTAAAATTCATATACGAAGAGCATTCGTACTTGGCTGTGAAAACTATAATATTAAAATTGCAAAGCTGAAATAAACATTTAAAGCCATAAAAAATATGTAATATTTAATTTTGGTGAGTATCTTGTTTAGGTTTATTTCACCTAAAGGAGACAAGCAATAAAACATGGTTATTCCTGAAAGGCCAATTAAATCAAGTTGCATCAACAACACTAAATAATTATTTTAATCCAATTACGTTTCCCCATAAATTGCTCGACCGGTTTATTGTTCTGGATTTACAATCCTTGGAGAGGATTGTACTGTTATTTACATTTCAAGTTATATATGTTACAGCTGTATAATCCTTATACAAATTGATATTTTATATATTTTGAACAAAACAACCTTATTTCAGTAAGGCATTCCTTCTCTAAATGTTGAAAATGTTGATTAAGACGTGGTTTCCGGATAATTTTCCGTATTTGACACAGAACTGCAGTAATCGCGAGCTATAGGGCAAATTCCTAGTTGCGCTAGTTTAGGTGGATGATTAGGAAGTAAAAGGATTATAAATACCAAACGCTAATATTTGTTCAGAGGTCAAGTATACTTTTAGCTGGAAATTCTTAAATCAATTTTCAACATGGTAAATGAACCGATGAAAAAGATCCGGTAGAATACATACACACGAACAATCCGACTCTATCAATATATGGTAAATGACATTGCACTGAATATCTTTGTGCCGTCATAACGGTGATGACTGCAAAATTGCTGCCTTTTGATCTTTTGACTCTGAGACCATGATATCGTTTCCTTGGACAAAGAGGAACTATGCACCAAGTTTCATGTCTCGATAATTATAAAACCAAAAAATACTCGACGAGGCATTTCAAGAATTGTCTGTCAATCAAATCTTTAATAATAGTTCAAAATATTTAGCCTCTGAAAAAGGGAATGTTAAAATTTTACCAAGGTAAAATTTGAGGTCCACCAAAACTAATGCATCTCAGAATTTCTCCTATAACTTGATCGATTTGTTTACTTTGCGAAAACATTCCTCTATGCATTAAAAAAATAAGAGGAATAAGAGCTTTTGTGCTTGCTTGTGTTATTAAGTTTATAAGCAACACAAATGTGGCTCGCTCTTACCGCAGAATAAGTGTGCATTAATCCAAATTAAGTCTGACACACATCCAGAGAATGTACTAAATATTTTGTCGTATTATAATTATCTAATCATAAACGATATTCTATAGTACTATATCACTGTTTAAGCACACGCAGGTTGTTTAACCAAATTTAGCTGTTGAGGTATACACTGTATGCTTTCTGTTTGAACTTGCTCTGGAACAGCTTCAAATAGTTGTAGAATAAATGCAAGTTAATTCTTATTTATTGTTAATAATCGATGGCTATTTATAAAATAATAATATCTAGAAAATAACTGATAATTGATAACTGATAATAATTGATTTACAGTTAGCCATCTAACTGTAAATCAATTGTCATATTTAGTTATTTATAAACCATGTATAACGTAAAAATAGTTTTAAAAAAATTATAAGAGAATTTATATATTGAATTTGTGTGATTTAAAAACAAAAATTATATATGATGTATGATTGGATAACTTCATATTTAGTTAGAATATAACGGAATATTCCCTATGAACAACATAGTTTTATTACATCAATGCAAGAGAAAATATTAAATATACGCTATTACATTTGTAACACACTATTTTTTTTTTTAATTTATAGGTTGTTCAAAAGCTTTAAAAATAACATACAATTATTTAAACAATATTGCAAAAGTGTCATTCATGCACTGCAATTATTATGGAAATATAAGACGCCAAATTGTGATAAATTGCCATCAATGTAGTATTATTTATCGAGGCAGGCTACGGCGTCAGCATATTGAACAGTGGACAGGCCGTACGTCGTTACTGTCATCGCTGGTTCACTCTCATTCTTCATTCATATGGTTCATGTCCATTCTCTTATATGTTAATTTTTATAACAAGACAAGCTGCAATGTCAGCATATTGAACAGTGGACAGGCCGTACGTCGTTACTGTCATCGCTGGTTCACTCTCATTCTTCATTCATATGGTTCATGTCCATTCTCTTATATGTTAATTTTTATAACAAGACAAGCTGCAATGTCAGCATAACGAACAGTAACCTAGATATAAGTAGTATCAGAGTTTACGTTTACACTAATTTATATAGTTACACGTTTTTAAAATTGTGTAACTTAATTTTACAAACTAACACGTATAGGTGTCAAGAAGTATAAAAATGAATGGTTTTGCTATATTATATCTTCTGAGCTCGTAAATCTGCACATACTTTAAATAAAATATAGATCCATTAAATAACACTGTGCATTTAAAACACCTCTCAAAGGTAATATTTTAACCAAAGTCCTAATTTATCTTTTAACTAGAACTAATTATTTTAAATTTCATACTTCAGATGCCCAACAACCACACATAACACCTACACTTTTCCCAACACGGGGGAAAGTATATCAGAAAATTTTTATCTTTCTGCTGAAATATAACAGAATCTGGCAGTAATAAAGTTGTACATGTAGTTCGTGATATAATGCATGTATCAAATACAACAAAATGACATAAGATGGAAATATGTTAAAAAAATATGGGGATATAAAGTATAATAATAATTGTGTGTTTAATTTTTGTAATGAACAAAGCAATTGAGTATTAAGGCACGTGGTAAATAATTTAACAACAATAATTTTATTCGAGAAAATGTGGAGTGCTTAGATTCTTTACAACAACTACAACAATAAAGGTAAATAATTGTACACTGAGTATTTCATTATCGTAAACTATGATTGATTGATTAATTGTTAATTGAACAAAAGTTGAGAAACTGAGTTTATAGGTTATGTCATACTATTGACAAATGTTGATAGTGTTAAATAAATTATTAGTTTAAATCACTCTGCAATCAATCGTAATTCAGTCGATTGAGAAGAAACAGCGCGTATTGCTAGTCAAACATTTAAAATAACAAATTATAACCTCTAACCTGTCATAACAGTGCGACCAAACAAACGAACTAAACCGACCAATCACCACGCGCGGAGTTAGAATTTAACTGTGTTTAGCAAGAATTTCAAATTCCAATTTTAATAAATGTTTTATTCAACTTTACCATTTACAATAACAAATTTTAATTAATTTCAAATTATGTACAATGTTTTAGTAAACAAAATATATTTCTATAATTAAAATTTGTGCAATTCTTATTTTCATTCAATTCCTTGTTCCTATTGTGCAATTTAATAATATTCATATCAATAAATATTCTACCGAGAAAAAGACGTTGTCACGTAAAATCTTCGCCCGTAAAACCGACTTTACAGGCAACCATAATTTTTGTAATGAACAAAGCAATTGAGTATTAAGGCACGTGGTAAATAATTTAACAACAATAATTTTATTCGAGACTAACCTTTAATGAATTCTTTACATAAATGCTATTAGTATTTATTTTGAAGGAAAGAACTATTAATTAATTAATTGAACTAATTAATGAAAAGTTAAAGTTTAATTTTAATTACTGTCATTATAAGTTACGTTATACTTTATGTTCTAGAGTTTCACGGGGAGTGACAGAAAATAACTATACGGGACTCGTCCGTGGTGGGTTGAATACACTTTAAATTCTTTAATTAATCAACCATTAAAGCATAGCGTAGAACCTGTAATTGCGGCAACTGTAGGTCCAAAAGTGTACATTAAAGTGAATGCGGTTAAAAAGACTGTAGTTGGATCTGTGTCTCATAACTTCGCGGCAAGCTGAGTTGATATATTTGATTTAGAAGACACAAGTTTGTATTGATCAGATTTCATGAATTGCAGGATTTTAAAGAGAAAATGGATCTGAAGATTAAAAATTTCCGAAAGATGCAAGTCAGTTTCTTTAAAGTGCATATCGTCTCTTCATAGTTAATAATTTACCTTCACACCCCTATACCTTAGTTCTTAATTCATATAAGGATATACGAGTATTTAGAAAATATTTTCACTTAGATCCGTCTTGTTACAATCAAAGAATACGGTTGTTGCGACACATATTGTTACCTGTCTGCCTTCAACAGATCTGATTCTTAAAACGAACAAAATAGAACGAACGAATAAAACGAACTGAATAATTCCTATCCCTTTCGCTGAGCGTTAGTGAAACCTATCATTCGAGCGAAACCTGTTTCCTTGTCCGATAAATACATGGACAATTTGCATAATTTTTATATTAGGAACATCGAAATTTGTGATGGTGTATTTTACATGGTCTCTAATGATAACCATGGGAATGATAAAATCATAGAAACAAATTTTTACGAGATTGAGGTAAATTATTCGCATTTTAACACGTGTTATTTAATTTAATTGATTGATTGTTAAGACTTGCTTTACATCGAGCCCTTCAATACTCCATTCTAACAGTTTTTTATTGACTGAGCGTTAACGAAGTATGACTATCATATTCCTACTCTAGATGCTGGAGAAAAAATTTGTCTGTCTGTCCATATCTTTATCTGTCTGAACGATATCTCGAAAGCAAAATAACTTACAGACTTGATATTAAAGTTTCATTTACAGATGAGGAACACTGAGTTCGATGATGGTGCATGTCACTTTAAAGATTTGGCTGAGCGTTAGTAAAATTTAACATTGGCCTTAAGAGTAACCATAATGGAAACAAGAAAATAGCAGAAACAAACAATTTGTAAACTAACTAAGTTCAAACATAAGGGGTTTCAACATGTGAAATTTCTATTTAAAGATGTAAAATAAAAAAATAATACTGTGGTAAGTCAATGTTACAAATTATTAGCAAGAATTGATTTCACCTCACTTTTACGTTGTAATGCCCTCATTAGTTCAACAAAATATTGCTATGATACCTAAATTAATTAAAAAAATATGAATGTATCATGGCGCAAAATATAACGCGTAAACTTTTATATGTTTTGTTTTTGTTTGGAAGCTTCTTATTTTGTATTAAGTTCATTTATACATGAAGTTCATTACTCAGGAAGCCAACGCAATTGCTCTTTAGCTCCTAGGGGGATGAAACACTTATTTTCTCCTTGAGTGTCTATCTATATGTCTATAGAATATTTGAAGAATAAATGAGCTATAGATTTGAAATTTTGCAAGCAACACCAGTGAAGCCTGTTACGCGACCTATGGTAAACCTTCCTCTATAGATATAAGATAAAGAGGAAGGTGCATATTGCACCAATGATGGTGCATATTGCATATCCCTTTATTGGATTTACTTGATTGTTATTAAAGCTTATAACTCAAGGTGATATAGCGAAAATTAAGTGAGCTATACTTTGCTTAGTTATCACTAAGAATTCTAGCAAAATTACTCTTCTTCTGTCTTTCTGCGATTGCGGCAGATATCTATAACGGAATGAGGTGTGGACTTCTAATTTTGCATGTAACGTCATTTCATTATCAATTTCCAATCGGCTATATGCTCACAAGCACGAGTGACCATAGAAACACAAATATTTAACTTCAAATATAAATAAAATACAAAAAAATAGTATCAATTTAATTAGCCCACCGTCGGCCTTAGGTTTCAACTCTATATAAAAATAAAATAGACAATACAAAAGTACAATGTAAAAAACAGTTTTAATGTTGTGCAGCAAAAAACTCAATTACTAATTAAAATTTATTTTAGTTTTCTTGTTGGGATGCTATACTGTATGTCCACCGAGTTTTTGAGGTATACTGGTGGAAAACAAATAAAATTATAATATAACATAATTGCTAGACAAGTAAAATCTATTGAGTTTACTAGTGGCACAAGTGAGCAAATCCATGACAGTGATCAAAAAGTGGCTACTTATTTATACATATATATACTGCTGCTCCAATCAAACTAATCTAAAGACCAATGACACATTACCTGCGAATCATAGCAATGTTATATTACAGTTCTAGATTAATTATTATAGCTTACCTTTATCATACTTAAAATGATTTGATTTAAGAATCACGTGAGGGGTATACCATATGCAGCATTCATGGAAGGGGATGAATTTCTTTACTTACTCCCCCCCCCCACACACACACACACACACACACACACGCACGCACACACACACACACACATACACACACACCACACACACACACACACACACACACACACACACACACACACACACATATATATATATATATATATATATATATATATATATATATATATATATATATATATACATAAAATGAGCTATTCTAAAGTTTTATTATTAGTTATATACAAGATGTCGACAACAACGATGGAAATAAATATTACAGAAATTGGTTCAAGCCAAAAAATTAAATAATACTATCTTTAAAATGCTTTGTTATCCGTCCGTCTGTCTGTAGCCTATATCTTTTATAATGGCTTAATCAAGGCTTACATAACAGTGCAAATCTCAATTAATAATAGTTATCACAATCCTATCTGTAAAATTTCTATTTGGTAGTAATGTTAGACCAATATTCAAGTAGTCGTCAAGTTGTTCAATTACTTACACAACTCAAACAGTAAACTTTACAAAGCCACTATTAATTAGCTTGACGTTGATACGGGGTTAGTTATTTTGTTTGATTTGGTTCTTTCACAAAAGTTCTAGGTATAGCACAATTACTGTGTTTAGAAACGATTCACACTACCAAACAATGCCTAAAGTGGAAAATCCAAAAGAAGTAATGATTATGAATTTATGTATCAATACATACTATCTGTACTCATACAACTTACATAAATGAGGTAAAGCCAACAATCACTTCATATCTTTTAATGTAATTTATTGTAAGGTTCCTAAACTTCCAGGGTCAGTAATCCACGTAGTTGAACTGCATTTTCAGCTTAAGATCTTATGCATACTCACACACGCCAGCCTCGTCGAAGCGTCACTGCAGAGAAGTGAACATTATAAGGAACATGTAATATTATTTTGAGAACATTATTATGCCTCCTAATATTTTAATCAAACTAAGGACTACTTGTCTTTCTTTCACGTTGATTCGATTGAACCAATGGATTGAAAATATCTTAAGAATTCTAATTATATAATATCTATGATAATAATCATAATTATTATTTAGTAATGAAAATAATAACAATGATGGAACAGATAAATAATTGATTAAATAACCAACTTTATTCAATGCTGAAAGCTACAAATTAAGAGCTGTATCCTGTTATCAGCATGCGTTCGGTAACTTCGACTTTCTAAGAATAAAAATCATTATTTATTTATTTATTCTTTTTCTTGATTACTAATATTGTATGAATCGATTTATGTTATTAAAGGAGGAGCTCCTATTAAGGGAAACAGGACTTTTCCAGACATTTGCAATCGTTCATCAATACAAAACATCAGTCACATTACTTTTCGAGATCTGAAATTTTATGCCTTCTTTAGGTAAATAATTAACCTAACAATAATTACAAATTAGGTTAAAATATACAAATACCAGAGGGTTGTGAAACGCGTAAGTCGAAAATCACAACCAACATGTTGTGTGTCAACTTCTCTAACTATAAAACATGCACTTAATAAAAAACTAAACGCAACGCTAATTATTAAAACTGGAATACAGAATAAAGGTCGCAACAGGTTTGCATTCGTCGACCAACCACCTGCGACTGACTAGAGTCTAATTTAGTAAATGGCGATCGTCACGACAGAAACAAGAAGACGGCAAAAAGGATAGAACGTGAGTGGGCCTTTTTATTATTGGTTCATGCTAGATGACCTTCACCATACTGTAACTCCGCATTGTCTATAACAAATATCTAATATGTTTGATACTTTTGGTTTTTTTTAGTTCATTTTTCAGAATTGGCAACCAAAGCGGCCTAATCTCGAATGATTGGTTAGCCTGCCAGTTTAATGTATGAAGCCTCGATTAATTTTTTTTAAGAAATGAGGTTCCCGATGTTTTGGTTGGTATGCGGACCAAAATAAATAAATAACCTTAACTATCAATCTGTTTAGCTCACTCTTTGTCCAGTTTATATTATTCTTCAGTTTAGAAAAACATGCTACCTCTACCTATATGTAAATATATTGAAAATATTAGAGCCTACATAAATAAAATATGACCGTTAAAATGCGATCTATGAATAGAAAATGTGTTAGTAGAAAATGTGTTTTACTCAATTTGTTAAAATGTAAACCGTAAAAACATTCATGTCAACTTAGATTTGGGCTAAAACTATGAAGTCAATAAATTAATATAACTGCGGCAGTCTGTGACAAATCTTATGAAAGCTATTTATACTCGTGTGATGTAACCTTTCATTTAGAAGCAAAAGAAAAATGTAGAACCACTTTACGGATTAGAGCCGTTATACGGATATTATAAACACAAAATACATCCTAATACGGGTATTTTGTTGCTTAGCATTAACTAAATAGATATGAAGGTTGAGGGATTACATTACGCACATTACATTTTTCGGAATATTAATATGATATTTTTCACATAATCAATTAAAGGACCTTTAAAAGTTGTTAAAGTATTCATAGATTCATCCCCATAATATATTCTATTTTATACTGCATTCAATTTGTATGAGCTTTAACGATTTACTAATTCCTATGCCTAAGTAAAATCATAAAATTAATTTTAAAATAGTACATTAAAAATAGCATAATTTGTAAAAAAAATAGGAAAGAGTTGATTTTTAAATTTTTATTTTAAAAGTTTTTACCTATATAATAAGTGAGTATAACTAATATTTTAGTTGGAACAACAAAGATAAAGGTATAGTATTGAAATGAAACAAGAATTCATCTATGTCAGTGACTGCAAACAATCCATTTCACACTTTGCCTTCCAGAATACTTCTTAAGGTTTCAAAGGCGTCGGGGTGATTCTTGTTTGAACTAACGACCTGTTCTGCTCAACCTTTTGTGCAAGAGAATGCAATGCATTTATATTAATCAGTACATGACCTTCCAGCTATACATACAGAATGTGAACATTTATCGGAATACTACTGAAGCTGTTATCAATCAATTAAATATCCCTTGAATGATTCTACTAATAGGAGTTCTACTGCAAAATTAATTAACCAAATCAATTACTATTCTAATTGACACTGTCGGCTAAAGGCACTGTAAAATAATTATTATCAAAACTACCGAAGAGAATAATTGAGCTATTGCAAAAGATGAGGGATTACAAATATTTTCGGATCATTACTACATAACAATTAGAAATTTAAAATAAGCATTATATATTCTTTTCTTAGTTCTTAAAAGAATTAAATGCAACAAAAGTATTCATAATTCTTTACAAATTGTATTACGGTATTTGCAAACGTTTTTGGCAGAACGTTGGGGACACCGTCAATTAGTAGGATTGCATTTTTTATTATTAGGTTAAATTTCATAGACAAACTATTTATGCTGGAAAACTAAATCCAAAAGTTGATTGACATGAAAGGCTCTCTGCCATTCTTATCAGAGTAGTACAAAATATATATATATATATATATATTTTTGTTACAGTTCGAAAGCTTTCCAAAAATAATTGTAATTACACTATTATTTGACATTTAATTAAAAACAAACTTATATTCATATATTGCGATTGCATTGCGTTCCTTGCCATTTTTCTCGCTTCTCATTTTCCAAGGTTTAAAATTTTTCTCATTTAATAAATGTAAAAAGCATATAGTGGCGTATTAAATTATAAATATGCCTAAGTAAACATAAACATTGAAAATAAGACCATTTTTAATCCTAAAAGTAAACATAAGTTCTTAAATTTTTTAAAGTTTAACATTGTTCTTATGGAATTAAAATTAAGATTGTCAACTTCTTCAGTCGGTTATTCAAATCACATAATCGTAAACTCATGGATTTATTATTGAATACCGTATATAATTAAAAATAATTATTTGTAAGGTAAGTGCAGATTACATAACTAAAGCATAGAAGTACAATAACATTTTTCTGAATATTATATTATGTTATTGTGGTATGTTTATAACAGTTAAAATAAATAAGCGGTAAGTGTGTTTTAAGACTATGGAAATTGCTCTCGCACGATACTGGATGAATACGGGAACGCATTATGTCCTTTAGAATTATGTGTTTAGAAAAATAATTTTTTTAAATAACTGGCTAAAAATAAACTGTACCGTTTTCGATTATCACGGAGCATTTCTTGATCAAAAATATTACAGCTTAAACTCTCTAATGTAAGTGAGTTTATAATATGCTTCTTTATCGTAATAATACTATGTGGAGGCACAACCAAAGACAATTGATACAGTAACATGTCCTGTGTCTGAAACAGGAATGTCTGGAGCTCCAGGGATTTCCGGATACAACAAACACACGACACGTGTTTGGCTAATTGGATTCAAAGCACAAAACTAACAGGATGGAAGAGGCTGTTGTTAAGCTTATACAGTAAATAGTTCTACTCCCGCTAGAACACTGTACTACACTGTGCACACTCCGAGCGCTTGTGGTGTCAGTCAACAGAAAACAACAGCCAATGTACACCACAACGAGCAATGTTTTTAAATTATATTTTCTCGTCATATTATTCTTCCCACGGTACAAAAACAATGCTGAAATCCAAAACCTAATTAAAACATTTTAAAATTTAATTATATTTCATTATATTCTAGGAGCGTCCTGCAACAGTTATTTATAAAGCCCGTCGGATTTTATTCAAATTACATAATAGTATTAAATTTATAAATTCCCAAAAATATAATCATTTTCTATATTATCTATTGACTGAGCTTTAGACAATCCTATCATCACTCGTGAGGCTGGAAATATTCTACTTTGTTTGTTTGTATGTTTGTCCTCATGATATCTTGAAACAAACAAATCTATGGGATTTAGCTGAGCGTTTGCAAATACTTTTACATTTGCCTTGTACCGTTTTACTGGCACATGAGGGGTTAGCTTTGAAATTTAAATTTTTGTGAAGGTTCAAAAAGGAAAAGAAAATCTTCTGAAATAAATAAAGTTCAAACTAAAATAAAACTTCTTCTTTAAAATAATTAATGGATTTACATTAAAATAAAAACTTCTTGGTGACTTTTAAATTCAAACTTGTAATATATTCGTCACTCAAAAATGTACAAAGTTCTTACAGCTTGTCTTTTATTCAATTTTCAAAATTCAAAATTTTCACACTCTAATCTGATCTGGCAATTCTTCAGTTTAATTTATCTTTAAAATTCAATTTTATTTTGTTACTAATTGTATTTTTACTTTACTTTAAATATTACTTCTTTTCAGTGTTAGAGAAATAAAGAATTCTTCAGTGTTAGAGAATTAAAATTGCTGAAAGCATCTGTAAGAACCACAAAACTCTTTTAGTACTTTTACATAAAATTTTATATACATGTGCTCACTGCACCAATAAGTTTTATATTGCACAGATCAAAAGGACAAGTTCCTAAATTCCCATTAAATTTAATTTTTACAATATTTCTTTCCCCAAATTATTCAAAATAACTAAGAATGAATATTGACTGGACTTCAATTAAAAAGTTCACTTACCCGCAGGTTCGATAACGATTAGCAAGAACAACTCTAAGCACTTTCAAAGACTTTACTCGTTACTACTACTTCCGATCAACTGAGACGGGAGGTACGGCACGTCTACCTCACACCACCTCTCAATTTTCGTTATCAAACACTTCCATCTGCGATGCGCGCCTCGCTGATAGATGCCTCTTTTGTACTGTCTAGTCCTTATCATTCTTTTGGGCCTACTCCTTCTAACGGTAATCCAGTTACTCCAGAAATTACAATTTAATACAATCGGTACAGC
This sequence comes from Homalodisca vitripennis, assembly GCF_021130785.1. NCBI lineage: Eukaryota > Metazoa > Arthropoda > Insecta > Hemiptera > Cicadellidae > Homalodisca > Homalodisca vitripennis. Next base: position 146,149,077 of record NC_060210.1, read on the forward strand.
CTTATAAGTAAGGTGGCAAAGAGAAAATTCAGAATAAATTGTTTTGTAATCAAACTTAGTAATCCTAAAAGAGATTCAAACGCGTGACGTATTAACACAAGTAGTATAACTATCCACATACAATATTATTTTATGGTGATTTGGTGTGCAGACTTTTATTATACGAACACTAATACGAAACTCAATTGAATGAAAAAATCTTATGTATCGTGTAGCAAAAATGTCTTTCCTCTCTGTCTATATGTCTGCCTGTCCACACGATATCTGTGAAAGGAACTGACCTATACAATTTAATTTTTCCATGAAACTTTATTAATTCTACAAGAATTTTATTATAGTAATACTTATTTTATGTATTGACTTCTTTTTTTGTATGCTCTAGGTTACATGTTTGAGGTTAAACATTGTGTTGTTTGGTAATTGATTTGGTTTTAATTTTATATATATATACATGGAAGTAATGAATCGTGAAGAGGTTGTACATGTAATCCGAGGAAAATATAACTCAAAGAAAGAGGCGAATTAAAGGTGAAGGTTGCTGGAAAGATGATGCAAAGAAAAGAAGGAGCCGTGGTCAGGCATATACAGGAAATAGAGGAGTAATCAAACCAGCAAAAGTACCACCATCTGCTCAGTCGGTTAGTACAACATTATCAATAGTTTCTTGTTAAGTATTATAAGGACAAGGCACTATAACACAGTCCCCTTACTTTATTTCCCATCCGAAAAAGTTTCACTAACTAATTTGGGATTATGTTTTAGACTAACTAGGTGAGGCTGTTGATGTCCAAGCATAGGCTTAAGCTTACACCGTAACCCCAATATTTTTATTTTTATGCTGTTGTCGCAAAATTATTTTCTTTTATTAGACGTTTCGTAGAAAACGGATTTAAAGAAAAATCAATACATTAAAGAGTTGAAAGCCGAGCTAAGTGGTTTACAGTAAAATACAACTGTATGCCGGTTAAGCTTTGATTTTTTTTAGGTAAACTGCAAGTGTAAGAAAGGATGTTGTGAGCTACTAGAATTCGAGCACAAACTCAAGCTTTTTAATGACTTCTATTTGTGTGAAGACAACGTCAAACAGAACACATTTTTAATGGGTCTTCTAGTTGTTTACCCCTGTAAACAGAAGGCGAAAACCCAGACAAGCCAGAAGAAAGCAGAACACAAGCTTCTATTACCTACACTTTGACAAATGGTTCAGGTGGAATTGTTAAAGTTTGTAAAAGCAACTTTTCTTGAGGTGTTTGCAATAACAAAAAGGCGAATTGAGGACTCTACAAAAAAGCAGGTGATTTCACTTATATTGAAAAAGAGGAAATAAAAGGAACGTAGAAAATATTCTGAGGAAGAAGAAAAAAGGGTTTTTGAACATATAAATAATTTTCCCCGTGAAGCAAGTCACTATAGTAGGGATCAAGTCTTCAAGGGAATATCTTAGCCAGGATTTGACAATACGCTGCCTACACAAAGCTTACAAGGAAGCTCACGCCGAATCTCAGCAGACTTCATACAGATTTTATTATAATATTTTCAAAGGAAAGTTTCCTAAGTTGTCATTTAAAACTCCAAGATCTGACACCTGTAACAAATGTGATTTTTTACAGGCCTTAGTTAAAATTAATCCCGGAGACGTGTCTACTAAACATAAGCTTGAATTGCATCACCGAAAATCAGAGAAGGCAAGAGAACAAATGAAAAATGATCATGCCGATTCACAACTACCCAACAGTGACACATGTACCCTTTCAATTGACTTGCAACAGGTGCTTTCATTACCTGCATTAACTCATACCAAAATGTATTATCTAAGGCAGCTGTCTTGTTATAATTTGGGTATTCATCTGGCTAATGTGTATTTTAAAATATGTGGCATGAAGCAATGAGTGGCAGGGGAGCCAATGAAATCGCTTCATGCGCAATATTACAGGAAGTAAAAAAAAACTTGTTGTTTGGAGTGACAATTGCTCCGGACAAAATAAAAACCAAAATGCTAATATTTCTCTGGATGTACCTTATAGGCAAAGGGATATTACATGAAGTACACCAGAAGTTTTTAGTAGTAGGTCACTCATACCTTAGCTATGATCGGGATTTCGCATTAATTGAAAAGAAAAAAAGAAAGGCAAAGTGTGAAGTGCCTTTGGATTTGGTAAAAATAATGGTAGCTGCTAGAGAAAGAAACCCATTTACCGTTACATTATGGAGCCTAAATAACTTTTTTGACTTTGCAAACGCCTGCAAAGCCACACTTAATACTAAAAACCTCGAAATTTCAAAGGTCCAGTGGATTTGTGTGTCCAAATGTCATCCAGGAGAGGTACTAGCAAAAACAACCTTCAAATGAAGCTGAACGTCTTCATCATTTTAAGGTTTTTTAAAAAAGGTGTAACCATGGAACATGTTTGTTCACAGTCTACAAACCTTTGTCTTGTAAAAGTAAACTCTCTGATGGAAAAAAGAGCTGCCCTGAAAACAATGATTCCCTATGTCAAAAGTGAAAACCGAGAATTTTTATGAAGAAATTTTAGCACAGTCAAATTAATAAGTGTGAATGGGAAAACCGACATTGCCCTTTGAATTAAAGCCATATACTAACTAATACACTGCTATACTAATACTAATAATTAGTTTTATAATTTAGTTTTGAAGTCATATTTTATAATTTTAATATAAAACCATTGAAGAACACAAAATATTTGTACCACATAACTCTCATTTCATGTTTTAGTTGTTGCACATACCCCACATTTCGTACATTAAGTAGATGGATATAGCCCGTTTCATTTTTTTTACAATTTAACATTTTTTTATTAATACTCAGGGATTAGCTAATTAGGGTTTAAAACAATATATGTATACTTTTATTTATATTTGTCAAATAAAAATTATGAAATTTACAAGTGTCAATTTATTCAATGTATCCAAATAAACTCAATTATTTCAAAAGTAACTATTTGTCACTTAGCCCGGTTTTCATTTCAACTCTTCATTTCTACAAGATTTTTATTATAATAATATTTATTTTATGTATTGACTTCTTTTTTTGTATGATTTTATGTCTATGTGTCCTCAGGATGAGCTATAGATTTGAAATTTTACGTCCAATCTTAGCGAAGCGTGTTATGCGAAACTGCGAGTGGCAATTTCTTATATAGTTTTAAGATAAAGTTAATACAGAAGGTTGAACTTAGTTGTAGTGCAAAAACATAGTCTATATTTTTTTTATTTATTGTAATAAAGATATTAATGATTGATTGTTTGATTAAAATTATTATTAATCTACCTTAGTTTTATTTTACAACGGTAGCATTCATATCAAGACACAAGTTATAATAAAAATATGTAAACTTAATTAATATTATGAAAAGTATATAAGTGAATGAATTTCGTGTGGTACCGATTTTGTAGACTAACGAACATTCACATTATATTGCAGCTTGATGATTCCAGTTTTCAATAATTTTACGCTATTAATTTGATCGTCTGTGCATACTAATTTAGGAACATTGGAAATTAAAACAAACATAAGTGAAAGAAATGCGTCGATTGTTTTCTTTTTCTTATGTACTTATTATTTTACTGTGCCTTTAACGAAGCCTATCACTCCTGGAGCTAGAAAATTTGATTTCAGTCTGTCTGTCATCTATATTTGTCTGTTATATACAGACAGACAGAATTTTATGAGAATGAGATTTAGCTGAGCGTTAACGAATATTTTTACATTGGTCTTATTGGTAACCATGATGGCAACGAGAAAATAGCAGTATAAATCAATTTTTAAATAAACTCAATACGCCTATAAGAGATTCAAACATGTTACATTTTAATACATGTAGCCTAACTAGCCCAAGACATACCAAATCAGTGCATAGCAACTTGGTGTGTATACCTTTTACTATTTAAACTCTGATTTGAAATTTAATTTAAAGAACAATAATCTGAATTTAAGAATGTGTGACAAGGTATGTGGAGAAAGACTTTATACCACACTTTATATTTTGCATCAAACTTCTATGAAATTCTGTATGCTTCATTTTTGTATCAACTTTTTTTGTATGATTGTACTTCTGTCTATCTGTCCGCTGGACATCTCTGAAATGAAATGAGCTATTTGAAATGTTGTATGCTACCTCAGCGAGGCTTTGGTATGGTGTACTTCTAACTTTTTAATTTCAACAAAACCTTAAGAATATTCCTCCTTCCAAAGATTAAAAAATAAATTGTTTACAGCTGATATTCTTAGATACATAAATGAAAACTTTATCAGCTAACGATTAAAGTGACAATGACACAGTTGTTGCAATGAACCTCGTTGATTATTGCTGATTGTTACATGTCTGACGTATTTTTTATATTCAAGGTAAAATATGGTGCGTGGAAAATGTTATTGTTTTGTACTTTCAACATTTTTAATAACCACCCATCTCGACCACGATAAATAATAGAGCTATTTGTTTGTGGCTTCATTATTCAATTATTAGGGGAATTTTATCTATGTAATCACGAAAACCTATGTTGTCTCCCGGACTATGACTCTATAACTGCGCTTTTCTACCCACACAAGTGAATTGTAGAGCAGGTCATGAGTCCTGGCTAAATGCAACTACGGGAGAAGCCCATATCCTGCTTTCCCTGGAGTCTTGGGGCTATGAACATGCCAATGAGATATTTTTTCACGTGCGGTCTCTCCACCTTAAGTTACTTTAATTCCATAATGAAAATATATACACAATTCATACCCGTATTAAAAGAAGCACATACACCAACCAATAACTCTGAATTTGTATGTGATACGAGTGGAGACCTGCGATGAGTAACTGATCACTGTAGGCCAGTAACGATCCTATGCTGTTACTGTAATGTGATTGAGCATTAACATTATAGCGTGCAATACGACAGAGATGACTAATAAACTAGTGATGCCTTCATTTTAGCATTGACACGTTATTTCACAGCATGTTTGCTCCCAAGCAGATATTTTGCTTTTTACTATTGTAGACAGTATATATGAATTTTGGTAACATAAAATAGATCACATTTAATTCATTTACCACGTAGGCAATATTGTGTTTTAGCAAAGGACTATGGTCAAATATAGCACAGTTTGAATAATATAGACCAGGGGACACCAACCTGTTTTACTGAAGGGCCACATTGTTAATTTGTTAAGGAAAAGTGGGCCAGCAATATTTAGGCAGAAAGTATAGCCCCGCCCCTACACCCACAAAGTTTTTTTCTAATTAAGAGGTGAGTTTTGGTTTTTTATATTTTCTTGCTTAGTTTTTTAAGTTGCTACATTGTCTTAAATGTGTCTTTGTTGTTGGTTAACTAAAACTCTGTACATGACTCTAAAAAAGGTTGAGCCCAAACAAATAATTAGATTTACTATAAAATAATATTTATTCTGTAAAATTACTTTCAATTCAGGCATAATGAATACACAGGATGATACAAAACCAACCTTTTCAACTTACTACAACATTGTTCTTTACTGTATTGAATTTAAAGGAAAAATTGACAATACATGAGTTTACAACACGTGTAAAGCTTAAAAATAACAATAATTTTTAGTGAAAATATTGATTCGTTTGCCACTTAAAATCTCAGCCTATTTAGGGTCAAACTTTGTAGTTCCAATCATTAGGATTGATTTCATCATTGAGTTCATCTGACAAGGAAGATCTGTATTTAGATTTAACAAACTTCATTTTTGAAAATAACTGCTCACACTTGTAGGTAGAAAGAAAGAAAAAAAATATAGCTCGGTCATGGTTTTTCATGTTTTAAAAGTCTTTTTCTGGGAGGGAAATATAGAATGTAAAGTTGTTACCTTCTTTGTAGGATTCCTGGAAATCGGTCTTGAGTGAGTCTTTGTTTGTTAGCTCGATGACTTCAAGTTGAAATTTCTGCAGGTACTTTGCCAATGTCACTAAAAGGATTTTGAAACAGCTAAATGTCTCCTGCAGCATTGTCAAAGTCTTCAAGCGGGTTTCAAACTCTTGTCGTAGGTTAGACATGATTCCCAAAACGTAATCATTCGGGAAGGTAGCAGTGCTTAGTGCACTTAAGTTCTATGAAGATTCAAAGTGGTCAAAGGTTATACCTTCTAAATGCTTCGCGAAATGTATGAGCGTATTTCTGAAAACTTTGACACCCCAGTATAAGTCAAAAACTGAAGAATTTTCACCTTGCAGTTTCGAGTTCAGAAAGTTGATAAGTGCCGTGAGGTCTACGAGAAAATCCAATTTACAAACAAACACACTGTCAGAAAGTTCAGATACAGGACGAAGCTTTTCAGTCATAAAAATGTCAATTACTTCACGAAGTTCTAAAAACTTCTGAAATACTTTACCTCTGCTCAACCAGCGAACTTCACAGTAGTAGGACACATCTGAGTATGCATTGTCAATTTCAGCAAGTACATTTTTGAGCTGGTGGTGTTTGAGGGAACTTGATCTAATGAAGTTAACTGTTTTTACAACTACATTCATTACTTCAGCTACATCTAGGTGTTTACCACACACCGCTTGTTGATAGATAATGCAGTGATAAATCACGGGTTGAACACCGCCAGCTGTTTTAACAGAATTGCAATGCAAATGTTTCCAACTACTCCAGTTTTTGTACCAGACATATGTTTTCCCACCATCAGTGGTAACACCCCTCATGCGTTTGAAGTCGAGCCCACGATTAGAAATGGTTTCATTGTTTTCATGGCAATTTTTTGGCTGATCGTTAGCGAAGCCTTTCACTCGTGAGACTGGAAAATTTTTCATTTCGGTCTGTCTGGGTTTTTGCCTATCTGTCTTTCTGTCCGCACAATATCTCGAAAACAAAGTGATCTATAGACTTCAAATTTTGCAAGTTTACGAGAACTTTTATCTATATATTAGCATCACTGAGTTAGATAATGGTGCATGTCTCTCTATGGAATTTGGTGGAGTGTTAGCAAATAGATTTATATTGGCCTTATAAGTAACCACGACGGCAACGAGAAAATTCAGAATAAATTAATTTGACAGAAACTGAGTACAACCATATGACGATTTAACATGTGCGATTTTTATTTATAGAGTAAAGAGAAAATATAACAGAGTAGAAAGTGAATGTCCACAGTCAGTGAAAATTCCATTTCAGAGCACTCTTCGTTATAGACCGTCCATAGCTCACCGGATGTTTTATGATTAACAATGGTATGAAACCTATCTTAATGAAAAATAATGTGAATGTACCATAATGTATTTTGAGAACCATTTCATTTGAAGACTTTTATATTTTGCTTGAATCATCGTTTCTACAAAGAAGATTAGTTCTTAGGTGTTGCATATTTAACCATGATATTTGGCTGAGCGTTATTGAAGGCTAATACAATTCTCTTTTTTTGCCGGATAGAGTTTATGAAAATGGAGATCAGCATAGCGTCTAAATACAGTACTGGATTTCATCTAGACACGGTAATGTCTGAGCAAACGTGGTCGTCTCGAAACAATTGACTATGAAGGTACCAATCCAATTCCGAGAGCCTTTGATGGGTAGTGACGAGTGTTTGAGTAGAAGAGACGGTTGTCATTTGTTGTCATTTGAAATGTAGTTGAGTTAGGCCGAGTCTATTTCAGTGCGCCTCAGGTTTTCTCAACACCGCAGTAACTAACAGAGAGATTACGGAATTGCCTACTAAACAATTCTACTTTGTGGTCCGGCACATTTCTCTTTTCCCCCTGTACAATTAGATTAGTACGGTATTAATTGCACGCTATCTGTAAAGCATTAATTTGTTGCTGTTTAATCTAAAATCGTTCTAAAATCGGGTTGATAAAAATTGAGTTTGCTCGTCGAAGTTGTCAATACTTCACAATATTTATTTCTTTACGTTAAATATGGATTAGGTTGCAATTCTATGAAATCATTGTTTTTTTTAAACTAACACTATTGCTCAAAATCAAATTTTAAAATAACCCGTTTTTTATTTATTTAAACTTTTATTACTAAAAGACAAAGGTAATTGAAACATATAATTAATCGCTATAAAACATCAAATTATGTAAGTTTTGGAAAGTCAGTTTAATTAAAACAAATAAAACAAAAAGGTTATATTACATAATTAATTACAATATACAACTCATTACAGTATTTGAAGGCACGGTAGTATTCATTTTAGGGAGATTTCATAAATATCTTCCTATTACAATCACTTGTATAATGGAATTTTCGGGAGGATTATGCATTTTTTCCTATTACGGCCGCCAGAAGTGCCGTGATATAAGCCTGTATTCAAGTATTTCAGTTCTTTAAACGTCGTATGTAACCTATATCAGATAACAGTGACAAATATTTATAATCCTGTTATACTCTAAAACCATCCATGTTCAATGATAAATTATAAAGATTTTACTTTTATATCATGAGAGATAAAATGCTTCCATGGTATATTAATTACCGAATTAAATTATTTGGGATTTCTATAGCAAAATAAATTTAAAAAATGTAATAGTTTAACTTAATTTCATAAGTTTTACCTTTATTCATAAATTGGGTTTTACACATGTTTAAATATTTATTTATATTGTATCAATCAATCGTGTATTTTACAATTATTTTAGTTATAAATTATAATAACGGAAAAAATTACGAGTACAATCTATAGCTACCTATAAAATCCAAATACCACTGACTGATCCACTCACTCACTCACTTATTCACTCACTCACTCATCGCTCTATCTCAACAACGACAAGACCCAGAATCCTGAAATTTGGCATGGTGGTCGTACTTATGATGTAGATGTGCAATAAGGCTGGGTTTTCAAAAATTCGTCTTTTAAGTGGTTTAAACGTGAATAGTTTGCAAACGAATTTTTGGACCCAATTTAGCCACTTTGAGCACTCCCAAAGTACTTTTATAGTTATTTCTCGAGTTTGAAACTGTAAAACCTACTAAAATAAACAGTATACTACAGTAAAAGTTAAAGAAATACTTAGGAAAGGCAATATTAGTGTTGTAAAACATGGCTAAAAGTAACCAAATAAACTTAGTTGGATAATATTAGTGTGGCTATTTTTTACCATGCAACTTTAAAATCTACTAGAATGCATAGGAATCCATGGGAAATTTTAGAAAATATGTTAATAAGAATGCTATTTATGTTGACGTAGATCACTGAATGCTGCCAAATAAAACGTTAGTTGAATACGCTCTATTTGAATGTTGTACTTTTTGCCCTCTGAAAGTAAGCTCATCAGGGTTCTTGGATTTTAATTATGTTGTAAAATATCGATAAGTATGGCAAAATAAACATGTTCGCCCGATACGCTCTGTTAAAATACGCTTCTTTATACCCTCTGAAAATAAATTTGTCTGGGCTCATTGCATTATGAAATTGACATCTCTATTCGAATAAATTAAATTCATTCGATAATATATAAAGTACTAAGAAATAAGTCATAGTTATGACTATTTGCTTAAAAACCCGTCCAATAACAATGCTCTCATTCACGACCTTTACACAGTTTACTATTGGAATTTACCTTTCTATAATCTATAAATACTATAAATGCTTATTAAACCTGGTTTTCATAAAGGTACCAAATTAAATGGCAAGGAAGTCTCATTTTAACAGAGCGGACCAAATCAAAGGTGACTTGAACACAACCAGTGGTCTGACAGGGGGGGTGGGGTGGAGGTACGACAGGATTGCTCAGTTGACAACTCATTCATGGAAGAGCCTCTCCGTGCTGCTCGACTCTGTTATCTAGCGATAACGTCGGTACTGTAACCCCGCCCACCACGCCGCGGCCGCCGCGCCGCACAGGTCATGCTATTGTAGAGAAGTTATTTTGTAATTTAACACGCCCAAAATAATTTAATAGGGCTCCCTTTTAACGGTGGCACTGAAATCTGGGCGAAATCTTTCATCCTGTATAGCTCGCTAACTAAGCGTTTCTGGACCCATGTGTATATGAACTTTTTTCGTTATTTTCACCGTTTCTTCATGGGACACACACACACAAATATATATATATATATATATATATATATATATATATATATATATACAGTATATTTCTTCTTCGTCAGAACAACAAGTCAAACTCTACTATGATACTGGAAATATCTTAGACCTGAAATATATGACAAGGACTATAAATATACGCTTTTTGACCGAAGTAAGATTCCGAGACCTGTATGATCTGAGATTTGTGTTTTCTTGATCGGGATGACAAGGCAGATTCAGCTGTGACATTATGTATATAATTAATTTGAACCAGAAATGCTCCCACATGTGCCAAACATTATATAATAATTGAGTTAAACTCTGATACTATTTACCATGAACTTAAATAATATCTACATGATGTATGCCTACTTAAAAATTAAAATTTTTATACGACTTCCATCATATTACATCATAATTGCTTTTACTAAGTAATATAAGGACTTTGGTTCTAAGATTGCGTGCGAAGCCGCGGGTAACAGCTAGTAAGATTATATAAATGTGGGTATAAAATTTCTATAATAATTCCCCAATTATAATGTTATCTAGATTTAATTTAAACTAATTTATAATCATTATTGATTTATTATACATTAGGATATTTAAAGTATATTAGGAGCTAAAGCGTAACTATTAATATACTTTATAAGGGCTTATGAAATATAAACACCATTATTGTTAATTGATTAAAACTAAACGTGATATAGAGGTAGTTACTTATGCCTTAGATAATATTGTTACGCTTTAGCTCTTAGGCTACGTATTTTCTTTTGACGTAGTGAATTTTCTTTTGAACAATTAGTTCAATCTCATGTTAATGTTAAAGTTAAATCATACCTTACAGGTTAACAAAAGACCTGAAATAAAACCGAAATAAAAGTTTACAACCAACAAGTTTACCTAAACGTCACAAACTTGTATTTGATTCAAACTACAAATTAAACTCAGGTCTATCTTTCCATTTCGACTTCCAATAAAACTAACGTGGGTGACGATCTATTTCTTTCTTAGAGTGAATTTCTCTAACGATTTTAAGTAAAACCAGGTTAAGTGCTTATAGAGCGCAAATTCTCTTTGAGACTCTTTGAGATTATGATAACTACCGGTTTATCCGGGTTCGGAGAATGTTGTGAGAGCAAAACTGCTAAGTCACAGGTGCTTATTCTAAGATTTTAATCACAAAATATTATAACTTTTGAGTGAAATATGATAATATATATTTTGTCAAAATGAAGTTTTTTCTGTCTACAGATAAAATCTACAGATAGGTTTAGTTATATATTGTTATCAAGCAAACCATGAATAAAGAAACAATCGTTTTTACTTAAGAATTGCTGTTACTATGTTTAGACTGTGGTCTAAATAGGACCTGGCTTTACGGATGGGGTTAATCTGATTTATATTACAACAAAATAGGGTTGTAATAAGGCAAAATTTAAAAAAACTTGAAGAACTTAGCTCAAAATGAAATATTTAACTGCTGTATTTCATGAAACAATTTTAGTGCTATAATTTAAATAATTTAACAGATTTATATAATTTAAATATATTTGTAGAGATCTTGTGGGGAGGGGGTCTAACCTCCTCATCCCTTCTCATAGTTACGTCATTGCGTCACATACAGGTAAAGGTCATGGTAAAGGTGCAATGTAATTGCCTTAACAGGTAAAATCGTTTATAATAGATATCGATCTAATCCAAAAAATAAATAACATAATGGTGGGAAGAAATGCTATATACACTTACGAGTCGTAATATTTTCTTACCGTAGGAAGTAGAAGCAACTATGCAAGCTGTTAATTATCACTCCAAACCAATAAGCTATATTTTAATCATTTATAAAATGAAAGTACAAACTAATTAATTATTAATGGAAAACAATTCTAACATAGGTCGTTACAAACTTGTATTAACCACTTCAAAATTAGATTGCTCATCGGTTACGTACTCAACGCATTGCTAAGTCATTAGTTATGTACTCGTATGTCATATTTTAAAGAGAAATTATTTAATTTAAGACACGCCTTTTTTATGCATCGTCAAAAGACTCCGAACTAAAATATAATATAGTACAATAATGTTCAAATTAAAAAAAAAAAAATAGGAGACCACTGTGTTTTCTGTGTTAGAAAAGTGGTGCGATGAAATGCTGCTGTCCTGGTAGTGGCACGATGAGCCTTAAAAGCCGATTATGAAAGCCTCACTTGCGAACAACTACAGGAATGTTGGTCTTCTGTAGCAATGGTTTAATATAAACTTATGACCAATTAATTCGTTGATAAATCTCCGTCGGTAGAGTAAAAACCTTATATGTGATTCAGCTTTGATTCGGATTTCCAAGGAAAGTTTCCAAGGTAATTCAAGAATATTTATTTTTACACATATTATCTGCTAATAAACTAGTTATACAACTTGTGTTGAGAAAATCACTATTATTTGAATGTTAATTAGCCATTAAATTAATTACGTATAGTATAATGAAAGTTAATAAACATTTGAAAGCCGTATAGAGCGCTATGTCACATTTCAATTATTTAAAGCAGGCCTAGTAGTAATAATAATAAACATGAATCCTAAATTTAAAAAAATTGTACAAACACCTAATTAACACTTACTTAATAAATGTAACTCTAGGTAAAACAAAGGCTTTGTGATCAGAAAATTAAGCAGAATGGTCTTGTAATGTAGGAAGTAAAGCAGGCTAGAGGTATCGAATCAGCAGGCGCGGGTGAGCCAGCTGTTACCTGGCTTGATGGAAAAGTTATTTACCACGAGCATGTCAGCGTACTTGCTTATGGTACCATTCGTGCTTTTAATATCAGTCACTTTTTCCATTGAGTCAGAGTATCACCTTAACTTTGTGTGTATGTCTTGCGGTTTTAGAAGCACGGATTAAAGGCTCTACGATTGCTGCTGATTATCTCTTCTCTTTTAAGTAAATCAGAACAATTTTACTGAACAAATAAATTCAACAATTTCGTGATGTAAACAACAATCACAAACTGTATTCTCTCAAATCGAGTTTACCAAATAAATCATGCAGATAGAAAAGTGTTTTGGCCTTGAAAGAAAACTGTCAGCCTCTCCTCCCTTCCTTGACGATTACGTGATGAAAGTTTTTATGAATCCTTTCAATCAGTAAAATAAATCATTGAACTGTAAGTATTATACCACGACTCATTAAGCTGACACCTTTAACAAATCATTAAACTCGGAAATGTGGTTCTCCTTGGTCTGACGTTTTATAATTCTGCATTCAATGTTTATTATATAACCAGTTGGGTTTTACTATGGTCCTGATTAGTGCGCAATTTAAAAAATTTAAAAAATTGTATAATACAGGTATAATAATCATCTTTTTTCATTATATACAAAATGATATATTTTTACAACAAAATATAATAGTTATCAAAAAATGCACAATTTTATAGTTTTAACCCTTGGATCTTTAAGTTGTCTACGTCACTTTTAGCCGATAGTTTAAAATGCAGCTTTTTACGCAAAGCTTATGCTGGCTTGTTTTTCGTGATGTTCCTAAAGAACCGAAATGAACCTCCTTTACTCAAAATTATTTTCAGATAAAGATAAACTTGAACAGACGAAACGGTATGCAACTGTATGCTACTCTTTTCTCAATACGATTACAAAGTTAAAGTATGACTTAATTTCTACTAAATAGACTTATTGTTATAAAAATAACAAAGATTTTAGTAACTTATATTAGTACTTGGTTTTAGGGAAATAATCGAATTTTTTCAATGATACCAGTGTTGGTTGTGGGTTAAAATGACCTGCTAATCCAGTGGGTTATTGTGAAATACTATAGTAAGTCAAACAATATAATTATGTATGTAAAAACGTGTTTAGAACATTTCATATTGTCTGTTGCAATGTAATTCATTAAGGGAATGCCAGACAATAAAGCAAATTGTTCATGACATGATTACTGCAGTAGTCATTGTCTCTACCAATATTGTGAAGGTGCAAGCTAATCCTGCACCTCAGGTATATTTAACTGACGTAATCATATGGAGATTTTCATTCGTGCAGTACAAATATGTTTAACCTATTTATAAAACGTTACAGTTAAATTTTGAGTTGTCATTCAAAAGTATAAGAGAATCTTCTTCATCGTTAATTCTTATACATAAAGTGGCCTGATTGATTAAATATTCGTTGGTTGATAATTGTTTTATTGTTGCTGCTGTTATTATTGTTGATTAGGCATTCTAAAGATACAATGTTTCTCAAATAAGGTGTTAGCAGGAACTCTTAACCAGTCTAATACAGTCCTGTATATTTTGAATGTATAATGTGTTGTCACTTTTAGTACATGAAGCTGCATTAGCACTTCGATTACACTTCCGGCGTACTAAGTATTTCCGGTGGTTGCTGGAAGTCTTCAGACTACCAATTTTTAAATCTTCACGTTGGGGTATTGCCAAACTATCTTTATCTTCTTTACTTAACCCATCGCTTGTATTGGTATTGTATAACAATGTGCAATTTTTAATTTAAATTACACTCATTGAAATCCTAATGAATTTGTCTTTGTAAACAATAACAATGCATGATTTGTGATCAACTACGAAAAAAGGGTATGGAAAAATGGTATGTAAAAGGTTGTCAACCTAAGGTATAATTTACCATTTGATGATTTGACGCATGCAAGTAGGCCTACAAAATTCTAGCAAATAAAAAAACAATAGAGTAATATTTATCTATTCATAACGAGACTTTTTACTTTTGACCATTTTCGAAAGCAGTTGATTGTAGACGAAAATTGCGCAAAAGTATTATTATTACAGTAGAACTTTACAGACTTTCTCATGCATCATATGCTCTCAATGGAAGAAATGAGGCAAGTTTCATAAGACGAGATGTAGTTCAAAGGCAAAGGATAAACAGTTTAACAGCAGTTTACTTCGCCTGGTAAAATAAGACTACTTTACTTTCCTTTACTTTAAGCAAAGTTCTATTGATCTTCTTCCACGTTGTTGATTCGTCTCATTATTAAAACTCATCTTTCAATGTAAACAACGTTAATATATCCGCCATTTTCATTTCAAGTAAATATACGATGCTTCGTTAAACCTTCTGTATTGTATTTCAATAAATGCGTTACCTCGATGTATTTAACTTTAAACATAGTTTTAATAGCATTGAACCACTTCTTCGCAAACAATTTCGTAGGCTTCGCATGAGTACTTCTGGTTCGAGAGAATTCCAACGCCAATTGTGAGTTTGACTTGTTGCCACGATCAAGGAAATAGGCCAATCATTGTACATTTATCTGTATAATTTTTTATTATGTGTTTAACAGCTGTCGCATATAAGGTTAAAATAAGAAGAGTTGTTAATATCAAGCCTACTCTATACTTCACGCTATAAATGTAAACTAATTAAAAATAGTGGTTAAATTAATTAAACACATGGTTGTGCTGTCATAAAACAATGTTTACACATAACAATTGATTACATTTAACAGGACTGAATACATTGGATATAGATTGAAAACTTAGAGTCGTCGCTTTAGTAGCAGAAACCTCCTAGAGCAAAGAACTAACATCTCTCAAACCTTATTGGTCAGACTCCGTAATAAGTTAGAGGTAAGAATTGACAGAATGCTTGAAGAACAGGGGCAACTTTCTGAAATTGATAACTGCCACAGGTTGAGAATTGTCCGGGAGATTACAAAGGTTGGAATCTGACAAAAGCGGGTACCTGCCAGAGACCTTTTGCAGCTGCCAGACTTTGAAGTCACTTAGGCTTAAAGCTGTCAGTGACCGGGAGCTACCAGAGGCTGGGATCTGTCTGTTTTTGGGCTTTTTGTGCTCCAGATCAAGTGCAATATAAGTTATACACGTTTTCAGTAAACAGGTTACCATCTGACATTAATTTAGATGTCACAATTTTATGGATATCAACCGAAATTTGCCTGAAATTGATGAGCGAAAATGGTTTTTTTTGTACATGCCTAAATTTACGACTGAAATCCGGAAATCTTAAAATATGAATGAAAAAAAGAAGAAACATTACTTTCTGCAAAATCCTTTTATATAGGGTGATTAACAAAACGCAGTCTATTTCGAAATATATTGAATTGGTAACATTAACATTAACTATTGGATCTTATGTATGATGTTATATCCAGTTATTTTCCAGTTTTTTAATAATTATGTAAGTAACCTAAAGTTGCCTACTGCATAAAATATAATTGTAAAATAGTTTGAATATATTTTATTCCATATTATTTACTTTACTGTCCTATTTATTTTACATATATCTATTATTTTATTTAGTATAAACTAATAAGGAAGTTAAATGAATTTTAACTATTTGATCAATTTTTACCTATTATAATTCCATAAGGAACATTTTCCTATGTTTTACCATAGTTTATTTATGAATAAGAAACTAAAACGTATACCTATTCCTATGAATATATTTAACTGTCTATAAGCATGACAGGTTATTTACTGATAGGGATGTCTTGTTCATATTATTACCTTGGGGAGGATATAAGCAATTAAATACTGTATTAGGTCAAACACACGTGTATTCCCGCAATGTACATCCCGATAGAAAAAGCTATAATTATTACAATCCATTAACTATGTATCCATAAAACCAATATCACATTGAACCACTATACTTTACAACCTTTGGGAGATATTTGTCTCATTTTTGCGATGCTAAGAAGCAATTTTATGCAATAGGGTATCATACATAAATTGTTACATATTAAAAAGGAAGGAGCCTTTCACAGTATTAGATGTTTTCTAAATGACATCTGTATTTAGGAGTTACCCACAAGAACAGTAAGAACATGGTCGCTAACTAATTAACTAAGAGATGCTCTGATTTCATTTAATTCTTTCTATATAACGGTTTAAATACCAAATAATATATTTATAGCTATTTTGCCAAACTACACGGTTTGTTTTTGGTGCATTAAATAGTAATTACAGTAAACCCACTTTAAAGTTCCTTTTTAAATTCTTATTTTGCCGCAGGTTTTTAAATTATTTTTGATTGTAATACTTATTACAAGTACTATTATGACTAAATTCGTATAATTTAACACTGTGCGTTTACAAAAAACGTAACAGTTTTTTTTTCAGAATAAATTGCAGTTTTAAACGACTGAAACACAAATATGTTTGCGGGTTATAATTTATAGAAAAACGTTGTGGTGGTATGAGCAAAACAAGTGCCAATGTTATAAAGTATTTACATGTAACATAAATATACATGGTATGCAGTAGTTGCTGCCTAGCTTGATACAGGTCTCGACTACATCAGCAGTTCAAATAGTTTTACTTCCAACTCGCTTATCACATCTTCCATCGCACTAAGAGGTATTTTAAAAGTTTGATCAAATCTTCCAGTTACCCATTTGATAAAGTTTGCTAGTAAAATAACTTATAGTATTAATTTTTACTTACGGAATTTAATTTTCAATATAATTATACTTTGTTTTTAAGTATGCCCATACTTTCTAATAACATTTGAAATTATACGGTCTATCTTTAGAACATTGCATTCCTTAAATAAAATGAATTCTCAGTTAGTATTTAATTTCAAATAGCTTTAATAATACCGTTATTTGTACTAAATTTAAAAATATGTAACACAAATATTGTTGCGAGAGGTTTGCTGTCTCATAAATTTCAAGTAAAGTCACATTTCCCCCATATATAATATTTTTAAGAATAGCTCAAAACATTTCAGTAACATTTGAAATACTTTAAGTTAGAGAAGAGGAGTTCTAAAGTCTCTAGAAACGTTACTGAAAGCACATATTATAATGTAATTGAGCCCTATGATAATTTGTAATCTCAGTAGATACGTAAGGCACATAATATTTCAGTGTTCATTGTTAAGATATTCGAAAGTAAAACAAATATTCCACTGGCTCTTACTTAAACTTGAAGAAGCATTTGTGGTACCTATCAAATTAAATTTTACAGCCATAGTAGATTGTTCCCTGTTGTCACGATCAAATAATATAAATATACTAGCTCTGATAGGCCTACTTTAGTCTACAAGTGTCTACTTTACGGTCTTTCGGAAGTTGTTCCTGGTGCCCTAGTATTGTTTGCGTTGTCGCAATAATAAAAAATCGAAGGGTAGTCTATCTCTATTAAAAGTCTTTATTTTGTCTCTTGGGAGCATTAGGCACGATTATTTAAAGTTACATCGTTCTAGTCAATCGAAAAGATTAAAAAATATATTTTTTTTTTAGGTCTTGTAACCACATATACACTCATATATTTTCAATGCTTGGTGATGAGGCACGTTTGAGTGTTAAAAATAAAGAACCTCTAGAGTTGTAAACGTATTTCAACCCTTTTGGGTGATTGATTTTTATGAAAATATGTTATTATTTATATAAAATAGATGAGGCATGTGAGTGTGACATTTCATCTTTCTAGGACAGTAGGAGCTTAAAAAAACAAGTCTAGAATATCAAGAAATGAGAAATACAATATACTATTCCTAGAGCTGCAACCCAATTTCAACCAATATGTGTGGTTGTTCATTATGAAAATGCTTTCGCTTAAATATGTAACTCATGAGGCATACGTGTCCTAAATTAAAAATATCTGAGGTGCCGGGAAGGTGGAGAATTCTCTATTGTTTGAACATACATGAGGCAGTCTTCTCGTAAAATCTCATTCTGGATTATATCTTCTTCGTATTAAACGAATATACATTATAATTAGATTTCTTATTGTATGAATATTTGAATTTCATTAAACACAATGATTCTAGGTTAAAAAGCTATAATCTTTGCGTAAGATGTTTTGCACCATTAATTCCTAAACTATTTTAGATTAATAATAATAATAATAATAGTTAAATACTTTTAACAAAGAAATGTACGTCCATTTCGCATCTAAAATAAATCGTTATACCACATACAATAATTTTAGCTTTGCATGTACTACAAAACTAAATTGTTAAGACCTGTCAATAGAAGTTAATATTATTATGTTATCGACTGTATATTAATTGGTGATATATAAAAATAGAAAGTCTTGACCAATTATTCTCAAAAACATAAAAGGGTTGTTAAAGTAGTCAAACATTATGCATGCAAAGTACATGATGTTTTGTACATTGACGAACAAACAAAAGACGATCTAATAATTTTACTTTGGCCTATGTATTATCTCAGTGAATTTATTTCTTTATTGAGGTATACAAACAACATGTATGTATAAATGTAAGTCATATTGCAATGCGTTTACTTTAAGCATTTGGTACTTCCTCCTCGTCAAATTCCTTTCTAATCGTACGATGATAGACTTTATTTAGTTTTTAGTATCAGCGTGATCAAATTGATTGAAACTTATAAATGTAGCAATACTCTAAAAAATTTTAATGTTTATTTTATTAAAAATTCAATACCTTATTCAGCTAGTTTAAGTTCATTGCAATCATGTGTAACATCGAAATGATGTACACCCATCCTTACGTAAATCGACAGACTTCCATAATGATTGAAGTACTTCGAAGTTTTTAATGGAACATTTAGATAGCCGTTGTTTTCAAATGATAAATTTGTGCAATGATTAATGGCGTTTTCCCACACGCCTGCAAAACCGGAGTCGGAATCTGAGTGTAAATGTTTTCATATTAGTCATGAGACATTTCATTTGTTGATCGAATACATCAAACATTATGTCCTCAACTTTATCATTCTAGTAGTCACTGTGTTTGTCACATAAACAAGATCTTGTATTCGCAAATTCAATCAAGGAACGACCTCATACTTAAATTTCGCCACGACTATGCACTGCAGAGAAACCAATAATATTGAAGAAAACACGCCGCCCCTGTTTCCGGTGAATCGGAGCCTGTCTGAACACGCACGTAATGAAAGCATTGGTCCTTACTGCTGCATGCTGACCCGGCGCCCGGTAGGTTTAGATACAAGCTGACTGGACTGCATTTCGGATCTCCGGATACCGGTCCGGTACATCTGCCGGAGCAGACTTAGTGTGAAATACTACATTAACACTTCAAACAGTACCGGAACCGGATCCGGCTCCAGTTTCACCAAATTGTGAAAACGCAATGAAAAATTTCCTATTAAAGGGATAACTTCTATAAAACAGTAAAGTTCTTAGAAGGTCTAATAAAGTGTAGCAGTAGATCACCTTCCTTTGAAAAGTGTTTTTTGGAGCTCTCTCAAAATTATTTTCTGCCTATAAGTCAGTATACAAAATTCTTTATAGTGTAGATAAGATTTTCAAAAGTGGGATGTGTATTGCACAACTGAAGATATCCAACATAAAAATTAAAATTGGCTGGAATTTTCCCAATCTTTGTCTCATGAATATTTTTGGGCTACCATATAATACTTGTAGAGACTGGAGCATAACGCTGCTGGCTGTATATCTTTAATACCGTATACAGCATGACTACCAAATGGTAATAAGAAAAATTACCAACAAGAAAAAAGTGTAGAGGGTAATTTTATTAGTATTTTGAAATTTTATTTTAACCTCAGGTATAATGTACTTAATATAGTTACAACGTCTACTATGTAGTTATCCTCTGTCTATACAGAAAGAGGAATAATTAAAGCTCAGGTCTCTGGCATTTCTTTGCAGTTCGAATCTAATTAACAAAACAATGGATGGGTCTTTGTAAAAGTCTTTCCCTGCAGCTGAAAATGATTTTTTATGAAATAGTATTATATCCTTTTAAATCAATTTTTAAATTTTATGTAATAAATACTAAAGGAACTCTCCAAAATCCATATCATACTTTTAATTTATTCTAAAAGAATATTAGTTGCTGAAAAGAATTTTAATGCAGTTTTAACAAACTGTAATATATCTTTATTTTATATTTTTATTGTATTTACTCTACTGTAATATGGCATTAGCGTGTGTTTATATATTCAAATACACCGTTTGTAACGTTTCACTTACAACTAGACATGACAATATCTAATATTTTATAACATATGCAACAAAATTTACTATGGTTTGTTTTAACTAATCTAAAGAACAATCTATATACAAACAAATAAAGGCTCCTAAAATCGAAAAGATTGTTGGGTAAAACCATACCTTACAAAGACTAATGCAGAGCGTTTGTAAATACCCCATTCATCTGTAACAGTCCGTTACACTTTACAAATCCATGTTCGGTGCAGAAGCTTTTATTTCTCTGGGTTTGTTTTTGTTGGGATTTTAATCACCTAAAATAAAATGTCATCACTTATTTCAACATAAGTGTGTTAACTATTACATCATAAGCTAAGGACTTCGTCTTTAGTCTCCCTTTAAACTTAGGATTTCTTCACCTTCGCTTGAAATAGTTCAATTTTACTAAAAGCGTTGAACTGTTCAATAAAATATTATGATATATTGGAGAGAAATTTGAGAAATTTCACAAGTTCATGAAATTTCAGTATTACTCTAAGATTTCAAGTCCTCATTTTTTAATAAATCTAAAATGGATCAAGAGATTGGAATATATTTAAATAATTAGCATTTATCTCAGGAAGTTTTGGTAGCATGCCTCTCCAAAAGGTGTCTCTGTTTTTTTCAAAATAAAATTGCGAGTCAAGCTGAGGGTATTATTCACATAAGCATACTATGTATATTCACATAACAGCCTGAATATACATAATTGACTGGTCATACAGATAACAATAACTATAACACAGGTGACCATACTATGCTAATCGCTGTATGTGAGCTCATGAATATGATGTACAGCCTAACAGAGGAGACTGATTAATTTACTGATGACTTGGTTGTAACAGCGACAAGTTATTTGAAGCTTGTCAATTGATGAAATTACTAAAACACGACATCTGTGAATGATCGCTATTGTACATTGACGTTTCACAATAGAAATGCAGAATAACGCCTTTTAACTCTCTGCCTTGTTAATAACGACAGCAAAATATATTTTATAATGAGAATTTTATTAGATGTACAAAGCTGAGTTATAGTTTTATTACAAAATTTTGTATATTTTGGCTACATAAGATTGTTACGCAAGATATAACTATTAAGCCCTAGAATTGCTTAAATTTTAATCACCTACTTAAAGGAAGAGGTTATACAATTCAGGTACTATGTAATTTTTTATGTATGTCCATTTTTATAAAAATTACTGAACCGATTTTAATTAATATTTTTCAAACAAGACAGGGCTGCTTTAGAGTGACACCTAAAAGTTTGTATAGGATTTGACATGTATTTGACCAGAAAATTACTTTTAAAGTTTTACATATAAAACTATTTTAAGAAATCAGACAAAACAATTTGGAGATTTGCCGTTTTTTATAATTACTACAACACCTCATAAATACCTAAAAGTCATAAACTACTTTTCGTCTTTTCTGTCGCAATGGCGGAAAAATAAATATTCCGTTTTTGAGCAATGATACAGGATTGAGTGCAAATATTAGAAAGATTTCAAATTACTATGTTAGTTCAGAGTTGATGTGGTATGTTTTCTAGTCTAGAACAGTGCTTTAGAAAACCTTCTGTAGTTTTCCTGTGACACATGACATATATATATATATATATATATATATATATATATATATATATATATATATATATATATATATATATATATATATATATATTTCTTCCTTGTAACGGTCAGAGTAACATTCCAGCTGGAGGCAATGAGGAATTCATATTGGAACAAAGAGAAAGGATTGAGTACTTAAAATTAGATTTTTTAAATCATCCTATGTTACTTTAGAACTGCTGAACATTCAAATGACAATCCTTTAGAAATTTATTGAAACATTACATGGAGAACGGGTCGGAATAAGTTTTCAAGATGAAATTATATTTCAAATACCGTATCTACCCTCACGTATGCTAGGGAATATGTTTTTATTGGCAGTAAATATCCTAGTAAATTCTGTTTTTGAGGCGGAGTGAGACAAGAACCTAAATCAATGAAACAAGATGAAACAGAGTCAGCACTCTATTCCAATCTCAGCAGATTGGAATTTTCCAATTCACTATATGTTACATAAGAGTTGTTGTAAGAAGCTTCATAGCTTACATCAGGGTTTTAAATGACACTCCTCTAGTAATTCTTAGAAACTTGAGATACGGCAAAAATATGGAATAAATTGCTGAGTTTTAATTTATTTCAACGAACATAACTTACCACATATATGCTAGAGAACATAACGTACTTATCGTACTTACAATTGGAAGGATTGATCCAATGAGAATGTTGAAACTCCAGTTCACCTCCCTCTTAGTCCAGCGTCTGAAATCTGACGCTGTCACAGATCTGACTCCTTGACTATGGAGTCATGTTCGTCTGAAGAGATAGAGAAAAAAAGTCTTAAAAAAGTCATAAATTTTTTCCGCTATATATTTATCTAGCTATTATCCTCATTTATCTCAGGCATTCCAAAAAGTATTGCACTTAGGGTGGTTTGGGGTGTCAGTTAACGTGTTGCACTATGTGAGTTTAAGGCAAACTGAGGTAAAGTCTAGAAATTTAGACATAAAGTTTTATAATAAAGCAGTGAATACTTAAATGTTTTGTAAATATAAGTATCTTTCTTGAAGGCGGGTAAAATTATTCCCGATGTCAATACGAACGATCCATGGGAATGGATTAACTATCGGAAAATTTTTTATTTGCAAGTCTTTAGTAAGTTATATGAGAAACTATTCCTAGAAAAGATTTTCTGGAAATGTTCAATATTTTGAGCTGTGAACATTTCCTATTTCCGAAGAATAAATGTACGATTATGCCATAACAAATCTCGTGGAAACAGTTGGCGATGGTCTAGAGAGGCGCGAGAATCGAGAGAATAGAACAGTAGAGTCATTACACTAAATTAATCAGTCTGTTCTGTCGTACTCTGCATAATAACATCACCCAATCACATTAAGGGAGTAGCGTAATATAATTATATGTATTATCATTATATCTGAATATCTACACAAATATATATAAATAATATATTAACACAAATAATATATTCAGGGATCATAGGACGATAGAATGATCAGTGTTGAACAAGCAACAAAAGCATTCATATACAGTTGCTGTACACTGTTGGGTCGAGCAGTATTGTTGCACAAGAGCAGTTGTTTGATACTGATGAGGTAAGTCTGATATAATCTGTACAAGAATGAAGGAGTAGCGTCATTCACAATTAGGCGGTAAATGGAGATGATGTGTTGTGGTTTACACGCTGTTGTAGCCTACTGTGCTGTACACTGTTGGGTCGAGCAGTATTGTTGCACAAGAGCAGTGGTTTGATACTGATGAGGTAAGTCTGATATAATCTGTACAAGAATGAAGGAGTAGCGTCATTCACAATTAGGCGGTAAGTGGAGATGATTTGTTGTGGTTTACACGCTGTTGTAGCCTACTGTGCTGTACACTGTTGGGTCGAGCAGTATTGTTGCACAAGAGCAGTTGTTTGATACTGATGAGGTAAGTCTGATATAATCTGTACAAGAATGAAGGAGTAGCGTCATTCACAATTAGGCGGTAAGTGGAGATGATGTGTTGTGGTTTACACGCTGTTGTAGCCTACTGTGCTGTACACTGTTGGGTCGAGCAGTATTGTTGCACAAGAGCAGTGGTTTGATACTGATGAGGTAAGTCTGATATAATCTGTACAAGAATGAAGGAGTAGCGTCATTCACAATTAGGCGGTAAGTGGAGATGATGTGTTGTGGTTTACACGCTGTTGTAGCCTACTGTGCTGTACACTGTTGGGTCGAGCAGTATTGTTGCACAAGAGCAGTGGTTTGATACTGATGATGAGGTAAGTCTGATATAATCTGTACAAGAATGAAGGAGTAGCGTCATTCACAATTAGGCGGTAAGTGGAGATGATGTGTTGTGGTTTACACGCTGTTGTAGCCTACTGTGCTGTACACTGTTGGGTCGAGCAGTATTGTTGCACAAGAGCAGTTGTTTGTTACTGATGAGGTAAGTCTGATATAATCTGTACAAGAATGAAGGAGTAGCGTCATTCACAATTAGGCGGTAAGTATCAGAGGTTTTTGTATCTAAATTATATTCTTATATAGTTATGATACAATTTTATGTTATTTAAATGAAAGTAAAATATTAACACAACAAATCCTAATATTTTTCAAAATAGATTATTTTATATTCCAAAACATTTCATTACTTCATCTAAAAATTTAAGATTTGTTTGAGTCTTTGCCACATTAAAGTTTGGTTTGGAGTTTCAACCTTTAAGTCCTAAACTTTTAAGTATATTAAGGTAAGTAAGAACAGTAAAATATCTTAATAACGTGTATAAATGGTTTAATTTTACAGAAAACATACATAGTAACATATCAAACAGAGAAAGAGAGAGGCCATACTGATGCAGACTTGGCATTTAGAATTAACAATGTTAAATTTGGGGGCAGCTCTTTAGCATGGTAAAGTGAAGATTTTATGTTAAACATAAGCACAAGAACAAAAATTAATTGAAATCTGTTATCCTTTGGTGTATAAACCAATGTAAATAAATCCTAAAATTGAATTAATCGTATGGCAAGATATCTCGAGAAAGGTAACATAAATTTTGTTCAGGGATCTTAGGTTTTATGGGATTGTTCAAATTAAAGTTCCTGTACTCTAGCAAGGGATATAAACATCGTAAAATCATCGCAAATACGTAGTCTACGTTTAAGTGTGAGTTGAAATAATTTATTATCACCGTCTTTTAAAATAAACTCCAATCTATGACATTTTATTTTTACTCTATGAATAAAAGTCTTATTTGTTAAAATCTTACAGATATTTCACAGTATTTTACAATTTTTTTACTCACGTATTTTCTTTTTTCCATCATGGGTACCCATAATCCCAATGAAAAAAATATTCACTAACGCTCAGCACCATCATAAAACACAGTGTTCCGCTTATATAAATGAAGCTTCATCCAACCTTTAAAGTCTAAAGGTCAGTTCTTTTTCAAGATATCGTGTGGAAAGATAGACGGAATTAATATTTTTCTGTCCCACAAGGAATATGCATCGCTAAATCTCAGCAAATAAATAACAAATTATATCCAATGATCATTATGAAGAGAATCAATTTAATAAACATATATAATCTGATTATTTGTACAAATGTAAAAGTACATTATGAACAAAATATATTTTGTATTATTTTTCTCAGATTTCAAATATCGCTATAATTCAAACGCTTACTACACAACTTCAAGCCAAGTGAATGTGGTAGTTAGATACAATGTACAAAATTAGATACTAGGCCAAAATTGGAATTCGAACTCGGGACTCTAAGCAGATGTTCAAAAGCACTCAGTACCAAGAACTATGTGTGTCTTATCAAGCACTGAAAGATATTGCAGATCTATATACATGGATGTATAGCAGCAATATATACTATTTGAGTATGATAATTATACCATGTCATTTGCTTTATTGAAGTATAGTAAAATATGAGGGTACAGGGACAATCTCGGCTATGATCTCCATTAATAAGATACCTATAATTTTCTCCATTTACTTTTCAAACATTTCTTCACTGTCGGAATTCAGCTTTTTAAATTTTACTATTCTCTTCAAACTCAGTACATTAAAAAATTTGTGTCACAATGTCATTTAAATTGACCGTCCAAGGCCGTATTCCACATTTTACATTTTAATGTGGATTTTTTCTGCCTAGACTGTCTTATTTATGATTATTTTTAACTAACATAAATAACTACTTTGTGTTAAAATTTGATGTCTTTTATGTTTAGGAATAAAAACTATTGTTTATACTACATTACGAAACAAGTTAAGTGTAATAATATACCACTTCATCAAAAGTTTACCTGGATAAAATATAATTTATGCATGTATCTTAAAGAAGATGGAATGTCAATAAAAGTTTATGAGAAATGGATAAATTTGACTCATCGTGTTCTATTTGTTAAAAATAATCCATTTAGGCATAGACTACAAACGTATTATTGATTTCTTATTTATTCATTATTGTATTTGTTTTTTTCATTACATACACACAAAAATTACTGTACATAATTGTTTTTAAGTAAATTTTACAAGCGCTATTCAAGTATCAGGCCTTGAACAGTTTGCTCTATAAAAGCCTAATCAAAGAAAATTAAAGCCTCCCAAAGACACAGCACGTGACATAATTCTTAAAATGTCGATATCATCTCCTCCTACTACACCCAACTGGCCCTGAATGATTGATATTTTCAACTTAACAAAAATTTTACTTGTAAAGTTTCCATGATAATCTGTACAAGCCTGGTTATGAACTTTCGAACAGCTACCGCCTTAAGTTCCAATCATTTCCTATGTTAAATATTTGTACTAGCATTAATTACCCAATAAACATTACTACATTGTTTTTCAAGACCTTACCACCGATACACCACATGATATGATACTAAATATATTTTACAGGTTCATTCCCACCACTCTAGAACTGTACGTAATATTAATGTATTATTAACTATTTCAAAATATTGAATGCATATTGTTATGTACTTGCATCTAATGGTTTTCTGTTAATTAAATAATTATATCTTTAAGGTTTTTTTTTAATCTTTTGCACTAAACCGTAAAAGACGGGATTTTAACTGTGGAAATTGATTAATGTTTCTTCTTTTTTAGTAAATTATGTATATTTACCCAATTTATGAAATATAGTGATTTACAACACTTTCAGTAGATCAAAGGAGATAAATTTAATTTCAATAAATAATTTAAACCACTCATCTAAGCATAGGCCTACTGTGCAGCTTAGATATATACGTAACTTTTAAGAAGCAAAACGTTTTTAAATTAAAACTTGTACCTATATGGTTGCTATCGTTTAAAAAACCAATCATTTAAAAAGCACTAAATTTAAAAAGGAAGACTAACACGAACATATTACATATATACTGTAACAATTATATTCTTAACTTAAGCAATGTTTAGAAACTTTTTTGTAACATTTTTAGTGGTTAAATAGATGTGGCTTTAGACCGGCTGAAAATTAAAGTAACACGAATCAAATACACTTTAGTAGTAGCAAGTGATATAAATATTAGTGTTATATCTCAGACACTTCTGCGTATCCCTTCTCAGTTTTTAAATGATTTATTGAGATTGTGGATGCTGTTAGATATGGATATACTGTATAGAGTAGTTCATAACTTACATTCTATTGTTTAAGAACATAATCGGTTTAGTCCAATTGTGAAAACTTGTGGATTGAATACTGGGTTATGCGGTTAAATATTTATTTAATAAAATTAAATATCACATCATATAATGCTCTAGCTGTGCAGCACGCATGGATCAACGGATAAAGATCTGCAGAAAAGAAAATAACTTGAAATATCTTCCATCTGCTATACAGTACTCGTATATACTGATTTATTTCAAATGGAAAAGTGTAATTGTATAAACAAAATTATCTTTACCGCTACGGATATAAAATGAAAAACCCTCATTTACCTGTGAACTAGGAACACTATCTCTCATGTATCCATTCGGATAATTTCACAGGGACTCCCAAATAGGGAATTAACATCACCTATACAGAAATATATTCCGTCTGAAGTCTGGAGTGTAAGGACTCCCTGTTGCCAACTGTCACCGCCCTGTCAGCAGCCATTCTCGCCATCATCATCAAGTGCAGTTGAACCCTCACTTCACCACTGTAACATTACCTCTCATATATAAACATTATCGGGGTGGTATCTTGTTGCAGCTAGCTGTAGAGACACTATGTTGCTAACTGTCACCGCCCTGTCAGCAGCCATTCTCGCCATCATCATCAAGTGCAGTTGAACCCTCACTTCACCACTGTAACATTACCTCTCATATATAAACATTATCGGGGTGGTATCTTGTTGCAGCTAGCTGTAGAGACACTATGTTGCTAACTGTCACCGCCCTGTCAGCAGCCATTCTCGCCATCATCATCAAGTGTAGTTGAACCCTCACTTCACCACTGTAACATTACCTCTCATATATAAACATTATCGGGGTGGTATCTTGTTGCAGCTAGCTGTAGAGACACTATGTTGCTAACTGTCACCGCCCTGTCAGCAGCCATTCTCGCCATCATCATCAAGTGTAGTTGAACCCTCACTTCACCACTGTAACATTATCTATCATATATAAACATTATCGGGGTGGTATCTTGTTGCATCTAGCTGTAGAGACATCAAGTTTTAAACGGTCATTCTCGCCACCACGTGCCATTGGACTCTTACTTTAATACTTTACCAGTAACTCCCGTGTATAGCCTATATCTGTTACAATACCTTTTTTACTTTATATAAAACTTAGTCAATTAGTAAATTTAACTAAATACGGATATATATAGTCAAATGTGCTAAACTCCTGTTTTTATGAGCTATTTTTTTCATGGTAAAAGAGCAATAAATATTATTTTGAAGTATATAAAATAATTTTTTTATTGCATATTATAATAATTTATTAAAAGGTGTGTGTTAATATGTTGCTTATAGTGTTAAAAATAAGCGCTCTTTTCAAATTGAATATGTCATGAGGAGGATATTTATTATTTATCTGAAGTGTTTCAAGAGTCCAACGAGCAGTCTCAGCTGTGAAATAAAGAAGCTGGAGTAAACTGAGCTCATTGGAGGGAGTCTAACGAAGCGTGTTCTTTTCTTGACGTGCATACATTATGTATGCTATTGTATATTGTTCTCGCCTTCTATAATAATGTGTTATGTTTAAATTTTCCTACTTTTAGTGTAAGGATTTGTAAAAAGCACTGCGTAGTTTGCATCACAAATGTTTTATAAATTTCTATGAACTCGGCAGTGCTCATACTACTTAGTACTATAGTAATTAAGTGATATTTAGTACTATTTATTATATGGTCGTCAAAAAGGATTTAAAAGTGGTTTTAAATCTATATTTATCAGAATATAAGCTATACCGTTAATATATAAATTATCGCATTAACATATATAGAATTAAGTTATGAATTAATTCCTTCACTGTGTAAAATTGCTTATATATTATTCTTATTTAGTATACTCTAAATATGGTAGCCTGATTATATAGTATATAATCTACGGAGTGAGTATTAACTCCAACACTTGTTCCTACGTTACCTACTGAAGCATTTGGTGGTGCAAGACAATACTTTTATCTTCAGTCCTTCTTTGTTTTGTTACTTATTCAAGGCACTCAACTTGGAGTGCCGTGATTAATTAATTATCTTTCACGGTTTAAGTAGAGTTAAAAACCGCTTTCTACATACTGTATGTTTTCCCTTGATTTTGGCCCGGAAGAACTACAAATAGTTCCACCAGGGAAAAATAAAAAAACTTGTTGTTTTATATATATATATATATATATATATATATATATATATATATATATATAATTACACAATTAACTGTAAATAAAGTGTTACATTTAGATATTTAGCAAAATAATTATGTAACGTATACATAAAAGAAATACAGTATAAATTGTATTACATTTGAACTTACGTGTTGCAAAAAATATCTCGAAATTTCAAAAGTATACTAAAACAGAAACTAACATAGGGGCTTTACATCAAAAGTTTTATACTAATGTATAAATTTATTATGACTGAATAATGTTGGACATAAACAAAAAAGTGTTAGTAAATAAATGCAAAGCAACATATTAAAATATATGTTATTACGTGTGTTACAAAGCTTTTCTTATTAAGATACATCTTCAGATTGTATAGAATTCTGTACACAGGCAATACATTTATTGAAACAGTACAGAAATGCCTTTGACGCAGTAATTTATGAAGAGATATGCCACCAAACTGGCATAAATTCCCATCAATATAATTTTAGTTAATATACCAGCGAACAGAGGCCGTAGGGTACGTTGCTGCCATCGCTGGTTCATTTTGGACTGACACATCCATTCTCTTATGTTAATGTATATATCTTGACAGGCTGCAATATCAACATATTGAACAATAACAACTGGCCGTATCGTTCGTTGTTGTCATCCATCAATGGTTTATTAACATTCTGTCACGTTCATTCTCTTATATGCTAATGTATAAATCATGACAGGCTGCAATGTCAGCATATTGAACAATTAAAAATAAATAAACATGCCTTTTATTTCAAGCGATTATCAGATACATCTGTTTTTCATAATAACTCACGTCAACATGATACAATATATTTTAGACACTAAACTTATTTAAAACAGTAAGTTAAAAGAACAAAAATTAAAAGTATAAAACGTTCACTCCAGTGAAAAGAGGTGCTTCTTTAGCTGAAGTTTAAAATGGCGACCTTTAAGCAATTTAAGGTCACAAGGGAGACCGTTGTACAACTTTGGACCAAAATAGGAAAATCCCCTTCGACCAATCTCCAACCTCACTTTGTTAAAGTGAAGTTGGTCACTCTGCCGAGTGTTGCGGCAAACGATCTCAGAAC
Organism: Homalodisca vitripennis; assembly: GCF_021130785.1. NCBI lineage: Eukaryota > Metazoa > Arthropoda > Insecta > Hemiptera > Cicadellidae > Homalodisca > Homalodisca vitripennis. The sequence continues at coordinate 146,180,513 of NC_060210.1, forward strand.
GACTGCACAGCCTTTCTGCCAGGTACCGTGGCTCCCGCTGGAACAGTACATTGTTTACAAGGCAGCAAGTCTGCATCCTACACACGGCATCCATGGTCATGAGTCCTGCAGCATCTCGAAAGGGTGACACGTGATCTCTTCGACAGAAGCCCGTATACAAAACGAATTGCAGTGTTTTGCATTCTTTGAATTCGTTCTGCGTCCCCTTTTGAGATGCTATTGCCGTATGCAGGAAAACAGTAATAAAAAATTGGCAACACGACAGACAGGACAAGACGCAGCTTAACGGACTCTGGAAGGGTTGGATCTCAGCGTATACATGCCTCGCAGTCTCCCCAGTGCTCTCTGAAAACATACGACACATGGTCAGAAAAACCCCAGCCCACTGTCCAGCACAACGCCAAGCGTCTTTACAGTGTCACTTACACTCAAGTTTTTCATCGCCAATCCTGATTTGCACGTTGCTCTCTTTGATACACTTACCGTTATTATAGCACATATATTTTAAATTTATATGGAGCAAATACTTTATAAACTAAACAACTGTCTCGGACACACTCGCATGGCTCTCCAAATTCCGAAATCTTAAGTTCACCCAAAAGTTTAGCAACAGCTCATCCAACCCATTTAGATTCAATTTTCTTCAACTGGCAATCATCGATACAAATCTAATTAAGCAGTGGGCACATTAAAAGTTGTCCAGATCTGATGTGTAAAATGTAAGAGTACCGGGCCTAGACAAAATGTATACTTCTCCAAAAAGCTTTCACCAAAACAAAATAAAAAGTACTCTTCTCAAAATACTCATTAATTTAACACAAAACTTGATATTTATGACCAAAATTTAATTCACAATACTTCAAAAATTGAATTAAATTTTCAGACTCTAAAAGATGGGAAACTTTAGAAATTTTAATACAGTATTATAAAATAAAAGATCTTAAAATACGCTGGTACGGGACTTACTACTTTGAAGATTACGGAGGCAGATCGGAAAATAAAACGCACTAAAAATTTAAATACTTGAAATTGAATTTTACCCTCGATAAATAATTACTCTAAACAACTATTGGGTTAGAACAAGAAATTCAGCATCTAACTCGACCGGTACACCCTCTCTTCGAATCGCCAAGACTGGACTGTTCTCTCTTCCTCCAGGCTTGCCGGGTCGAACGTAGACCGATCAGCTGATTACCGGTCCAACTAAACAACAATGTCCACGCACCGCTCTAGTTAACAGGAGCCTATTTGTCCTACCGCGATTCAGACATAAAGAATTAGAACTATGGTACACACTGCACCTAGCCGCTGATGCTATTAGTGCATTTTTTAGCGTTCAGCTTAAGATGACTCGCATGCTCTCAAATCTGAATTTACGTTAGCAATAACCTCCTCCAACCCATTTAACCCAAATGGCATATACTGTGCAATCATCGGCATACAGATGGACTTTTGCAGTGGCGCACACAGTTGTCCAGATCTGATGTGTACAATGTGAAGAGTACCGGGCCTAGACAACTTTCCTTGTGGACGCCCCTAGCTTTCACCAGAGGAGAAGAAGTCATCGTACCCATCCTCGTCATTTGTTGCCTCTCAAAGATAGACTCAAACCGTGTGCATTATACCCGAAACCAAGAAACTTCATCTTTGCAAGCAATAAAGAATGGCTGATTGAGTCAAAAAGCCTGGGAGTAGTTAAGCATGACTAGAACTACACCGGCCTCCGTCCCGAGTCTCAAACAAGTCACTAAACAAGTTAACCAGTGCAGTACTGTCCCGTGATGTTCCTGAACCCAGACTGGAGTTTAGGTAGAATATTTTGCTCATCAACAAAATTCGAAATTTGTCTCACAACCAATTTTTTCCACTATTTTCGACATGGCTGGTAAGATTGCTATGGGTCTAAGATGAGAAACACTTGTTGGTATCTTGGTTTCGGCAATGGTTTGACTATACTCATCTTTGTGAAACTCATCTCTTGCCAAACATATTTAATGGCATCAATAGCATATGGGCTTACTGTTAGCGTCTCCTACCATTCATTGCTGACACCACCTCCTTTTGAAACTATCCTAAACTTAAAACTCAGTCCTACCCTTCTGTTCGTATCATAAAACTGCTCCAATGCTTCATCAGGTTACGTTAATTACAACTGGTCGTACCATTTGTTGTTTCATCGCTGGTTCACTTTCGTTCTGACACGTCCAATACTGAACATTTACAATTTGCCAAACCATTCGTTACTGCCATCGCTGGTTTATTATCATTATGTCACGTACATTCTCTTATATGCTAATGTATAAATGATGACAGGCTGCAATGTCAGCATAATAATCAATTACAACTGGCTGGATCTTTTATTGCTGTTCTCGCTGGTTTATTATCATTACGTCACGTACATTCTCTTATATGCTAATGTATAAATGATGACAGGCTGCAATGTGAGCATAATAATCAATTACAACTGGCTGAATCTTTTATTGCTGTTCTCGCTGGTTTATTATCATTACGTCACGTACATTCTCTTATATGCTAATGCATAAATAATCTTGACAGGCTGCAATGTGAGCATAATAATCAATTACAACTGGCTGGATCTTTTATTGTTGTTCTCGCTGGTTTATTATCATTATGTCACGTACGTTCTCTTATATGTTAATGCATATATCTTGTCAGGCTGCAATGTCAGCATAATAAACCGTTAAAACTGGCTGAACCGTTTATTGCAGTTATCACTGGTTCATTAGTTACTTAAATCTGGTATGTTAGTTTTTCAAAATATATAATGCAATGAGTTTATGTATAGATGTTTATATCAATACTTAATAGTTAAATATTCGTTCCAATGATAAAATAATCGAAAATAAAACATCATGTTCAATAAGTTATACTAAAATTTGGACTTCCGTACCACAATTCTCTCACGCAGACATCCGTTTTGTTCATTCCCATTCATCAATTACTCCCACTTCAATCCGGCATCGCGATTATATGGTCTACCCGTTTATCACAAAAACTCGTCTCCATTACAACATAAGTGTGAGGCCAAAGAGCGTTTTAAAGGAGCTTTAAACGCCTTGAGCGTTAGGGCATTTTTTATCTAATTTGTTAATACGTTTATCAAAGGAACTCTGCGAGTGCGAGCGTTCAGTTCAAGTGCATTTGTGGAATATGGTTAGTATCAACGACGCTTAGCTGTTCGCAGGATATCTCGAAAAAAGGCTGAACTACTGGCGTGAAACTTTACTGTTACTCAGAGGGCTGTCATAAATATGTCTTTTATACTATCTATACGTCCGTTCTTTTATCCAAAGAATATGTTGAGAATGAAATGAGCTGCAGATACCAAACTGTGCGTACATTTTCAGCGAAGCCTATTACACCATACATGGTTTGTGACCTACTTCTACCAAGTTAGGTCCAACCTCGATAGTACATGAATTAAAATTTTTATTTTCATTCTTATTTTTGACAATCCCAAAATTGAATAAATTTCACTCACGTGAAACAATGCCTAGACGAGTAAATATCTGCTTGTGGGGCATGTTGCCCGGCATGTACCAGAAGAACTCCAACTCTTCCTTCTGGTATTCTTATCTTTTACAGTATGGTATTTTTCATAAAAAAGAAAGACAGATATCGGGAAACTCTTTCCAGGGCCAACTGGCCAGAGCATAGTCAATCCCTTGTACGTAGAGAGAGTACTGAAAATGAAAGAGACATAAAAATATAATGTATAATCAGTTGTCAAACCCAGAGGATCACATGACAATAAGGTCGCCTTTTGGACTTAGAGGCGCCCTCTTTAGCTTATATAAAAACATCCCCTAAGAGAAACGATATCTAAGGCGGTGTTATGCCATGTGTGAAAGTATACTCATTTCCTAAACGCTGACAGTACATTAGTATTTTTCTTTTTGAAAAGTTTTTGTATAAAAAACTGTATATTTATATTGTTTCAATTAATTTTATTACTAATAAAAACAGGAATTATGTGATAAATTATTGTAACTTTACTACTACCGAAAAATTATAAAATACGTAGCTACAGTTAAATGGTGTCATTTTGCTAAAGTATAAATTTAAATCTGTTTATGTCAAAGCAAGAGCTATTGCGTATATTAATTTTTTTATAGTAATGCTGTTGCCTGATACTGTCACAAAGTAAATTTTTTACTATCTAAAACACACAATGATAAATAATAATATAAACATCGCTGACAATTAAAAATGTTGCATATTTTTATATTTAATTCGTGTCTATCCATTTTATACGAGAATCTTAAGAAAAAATTTATAATTCTAACTAAAGGACTTATATACAGATCTATATGTATATTTTTTATAAGAAAGCTCACGGCGGGTAGGTAGACCATTCGTGTACCGAAGATATTATTTACAATTTTACAGGAAACATTCCCGTCACGTTCAACTCGGCCCTTGGCGGCACTTCACTCAATCCCTGTTTTTTTTTCTTTCCGGTTTTTATCTTTTTCGTGAGGCAATATACTTTCAAATCCTCTTTGCATAACATCCTCACAACGTACTCGACAAAGATAAAACGTATCAGAGATTTATTTCGAATTCCATGGATACAAGTTCTTCATGTCAGAAATATTGAAACAACGGTGATAAATATACTAATAACAATATTTTTATCACGTTTAAATATGTAACATTATTAATACATCTTTTAACTAAGTGAGCTTAGTATATGAATGTTCAATTTGCTCTAGCTTATTACATACACAGATTAAACCTTTAGACTAGAATGTTAAAAAAAATATATTTTTTTAACATTCATTTTAAAAGTATTTTAATATGCCGCATGTAAAATTTTGTGTATATATATTATCTAATCATTTTTATATGCAAAACAGTATCTTTCGCACTTTTTTATTTCAACGAATCAAAATCACTTTTTAATCAATTTAAGACCAAAAAATGGTATCTGGTTTAGTCTACATAGGTTACTGAGAACCAAGAAACTCGGTGGAAGTTATTATGACTCGTTTCTTTTTAAGATGAAACTCTGGCAACGGAGTATGTTCTGATGTGGACTTCTTCGACCCATCGCCTCACACCTTCAGGAGGGATCTCCATGCAGCTGTCTTGAGAAGATACCCTAATTAACACCCGAATTTGAAGTGTTGTGTGACCGATGGTGTTAGGTGGTGCCTTTGGAGGGCCACATTAGTTTCTGTGATACCATGTGCTTGATGGGATCCCGGGAGACCCACACTGTCATTGTCTTCTTATCTCGTAATTAATTTATTGTTGTTACAAATTCATTGTTATCTTTTATTTATTGTCAAAATGTATTATCGTTACTACTATTATTACTTCTATATCTTGGTTATTGATATTGTTACGAAATTGTTATTGTATTACCTTACTTGTTGTTGCTATTGTTATTTTTACTGTTATTACCATTCTCGTAGTTATTACTTAGTTAGTACCGTTATTGTTATTATACTTATATATTTATATGCTTTTTTATTGTTGATACTGTTGATAGGTAACACTATTTTGTTATATTATTACTAATTTAGTATAGTTAGTTGTAGTATTAGCCTTCTTCTTGGTTAGACTATTTATGATGCAGATGTGAAATGGTGTATTGCCGTATGTATTAAATAAATAAATAAATAAGATGCTTTATCAAATGTTCAATAATAATTTTTCATAAGCTGTATAAGCATAAACATGATTACACAATTAATTAAATAAGGTATTTTTATCAAAAATTATGCCCAAGTATTCAAGAAATAAAATTAACAACTTATTATTTTAAACATATATTTACGAGTATTACTTATAATGTATTTGGATGTTTCCCTTACACTAGTTTAATAAAAATGATACATAACGGTATAGTTTGTTGTAAAAATCAAGTAGCTTCGTAAAACATAAATAAAAAAAAATAAGTTAGTAACAAAAGAATTTTACTTATCCAAAAAGTCTTTTTCAAATTATTTCGTTATTACTGCAAAACGCGCTCTCAGTAACACTTTACATGGCGATAATTTAACGTGTTAAAAGTGTATTGTATAAAAGATAATAATCTACTATAATTGGTTTACCAAAGAATATACCTAACAAGTTAATCTAGGTAAAAGGGAGATAAACACGAAAGGGACCAAACTATTTTTACATACTGTAGGAGAGGTTGGTGCTCTTAATGTAGAAAGGAGTATTGGAATATGAACTCGTGACAAAAGTAGTTTGCGTATACAGGGTGATTCAAAACTAAACGGCAATCTCTCGGGAGCTTATTCTATAGCTAAAAACAAGTAAAAAAGTTCTCATATAACCATATGCCCCGGAAACGCTTCGTTAGCGAGTTACGCCTAGCGAAAGATTTCGCCCGGATTTCAGAACCCTTGGTGAAGTCAGGGCCGTATAAAAATGGTAAAGGTAGTTACAAAGATACAAATATGATTGTTTTTATGTTTTTATATCTGACAAATTTATTAAAATTCGTCCCAGAGCTGTAAATGCAATACTTTCAGAGATATCTTACGTAAAACACAAGAATTGGTGCAAAGAAATAACACATTTTTTGTGTTTAAAACGTAAGATTACTTCCATAAATGTTAAATAAAGGTCATTTTTTTTCTTAAACAGATTTGTAGAACATTTAATTCTGAAAAAGAATTAATGTGAATTACTTAGGAAAAAAAATTAATAATAGGTATTGCAATTTAGCTTTAATTTAAAAATAAAACAGACGCACAAAAATGCATATTGTTTATCTGCATAAAATATTAACTAATGTTTAGGTTGTGAGTAACAGCTGATCATTTATTCTAGACTGAACATTAACATAAAATGTATTTACCTTTATAAAACTGTAATAATCACCTATAATAGTTTGCTCAAAGTGTCCCTCCGTTGTTAGCAATGCACGTTTTCGCACGACGAATCCACTCTTTTTCTAGCGCGTTTCATAACGTTTGGAGCATTCTTGATAGTTTCTGCCGCCTCTGTATGCGATTACGTAACTCCTCTATGGTGTTAATCCGTTTTGAATAAACAATTGACTTCATCCAACCCCATAAGAAAAAGTCCTGCTGGCGTGAGGTCAGGAGAACGTAATGGCCATTTTACTGGTCCATTTCGACTAATCCATTGTCTACCGTATGTATCATTTAAATAGTTTTTCACATCATTAGAAAAATGTGGAGGTGCTCCGTCGTGCATAAACCATGCATTTATTCTGTTTTGAACAGGAATATCTTCCAAGAGGGTAGGCAGGTTTGTTCTTAAAAAATTTAAGTACGCTACTCCATTAAGTCGATTAGGGAGGAAAAATGGACCAATCAAATTATCACCCAGAACACCAAGCCATACATTGACTGAAAATGTATGTAAAAAATGCCTCGTCGCAGTTTCATGTGGGTTGTCGTACGCCCAAGTATGGTATTACGAAAATTTTACAATTCCATTTCTAGTAAAACAGGATTCAATCAGTAACGAGAATACGCCGAAGAAAATACTGATGTCGTAAACAATTTCTTCTTAACCAGCGGCAGAACATCTTCCGTTTATTAAGATCTTGCGGTAATAAGTCTTGAACACGTATTATATGGAATGGGTACAACTGTGCTTCATGAAGTATCCGCCATACGCTTGACTGGCAAATATTTAACTGACGTGATAATCGTCTGGTGCTTGTGGTTGGTGATAATTCTACAGCATTTATTATTGCTTGTTCATTATTATAGTTCCTTGCGCTACGTTGACGACCAGTATCTATTCGCTTCGGTTTAAAGCTACCAGTTTCTCTAAGTCGTCTCTCCACAGCTTCAAATGTTTTGCGATCAGGTGTTTCTTCGATGTGAAAAAGTATCACGATATTCCTGAACTGCAGCTAAACCATTCTTGTTAACTTTGCCGTAAATCAGTATCATGTCCGTATACTCTTCAAACGAATACATACCATTTACATTATCTGCCATTATTTACTAAGATAATTACATACACTTTTATAAAAATATTTAATACAATATTTTAAAAATAAATATTTAATAAAATATTTTATACACTTGTAATGAAATATTTCCAAATAATCACAGGATCTCACAAAATACAATCTTCACACGCCACAATACAAAAACCTCCATAAAGTTTTTATTCAAATATTACTTCATGAACTTAATTGTTGATCAGCTGATATTGCCAACCTTTGCAAAGAAAATATGACGATAAAAAGTGTTGAATAAATGATCACTGTTACTCACAACACCTAAACATTAGTTAATATTTTATGCAGATAACAATATGCATTTTTGTGCGTCTGTTTTATTTTTAAATAAAGCTAAATTGCAATACCTATTATTAATTTTTTTCCTAAGTAATTCACATTAATCTTTTCAGAATTAAATGTTCTACAAATCTGTTTTAAGAAAAAAATGACCTTTATTTAACATTTATGGAAGTAATCTTACGTTAAACACAAAAATGTGTTATTTCTTTGCACCAATTCTTGTGTTTTACGTAAGATATCTCTGAAAGTATTGCATTTACAGCTCTGGGACGAATTTTAATAAATTTGTCAGATATAAAAACATAAAAAACAATCGTATTTGTATCTTTGTAACTACCTTTACCATTTTTATACGCCTGACTTCACCAAGGGTTTCTGAAATCCGGGCGAAATCTTTCGCTAGGCGTAACTCGCTAACGAAGCGTTTCCGGGCATATGGTTATATGAACTTTTTTACGTTGTTTTTAGCTATAGAATAAGCTCTCGAGAGATTGCCTTTTAGTTTTGAATCACCCTGTATAAATACCTTGCGTTTTGTATACCTCGTATACAGAATCATATTATTTATTATTTAATGCATAATTTATTATTTATTATTAATGCATAAATGACGACTAATTTTTCTTTGTAGTAAACTTTTACCCTTCTTAGCATAATTCTTATCTTATCAAGACCTGGAAGTCGTAAGCAATACTTTCACTGTAAATTTCCATACTACAAATAAGCAGTTCTTCTGAGACAGTACTGCGGGACCCTGATATTGTTAAAATACTTTATTAAACCACTGAGTAATGTACAGAGTTTCATTTAATTCTACAATCCCATCCCTGACTCCAAGACTTCCAAGACCTGACTCATATTCACAATTACTCAAAGTAATTATCATAGTGTCACCATAGCACTTAGAAGCCATATCAGGTTTGGTTCCTAATTAACTACAGAATACTTTTTATATTGTACCGTATGTACAATAGTAAACGTCAATTTTACCATACGGCCAGTCACAAATCACCTTAGTACTGCACATAAGCTCATACAGCATTGATGTCATCATCTCATATAGGTTTACCTCGAGACCTTCCTAGGACTTGCAATATGTTGAGGGTACATCAAAGTCTTATTATGGTAAAGCTAAGCATGGTTAGTACTACATTATTAGTAACAGGAGATGAGCATTGTGTAACAAGTTTACATTTGTATCGAATTCAAAAGAGAAACTTATATTACCATTCTCTACTAAGTACTTAGATATAACCAATATTGTACCTATTTTGTTTGATGTATATATTTGGAAGGAACAAATTCAATTTCATAATGAGCCAAAACCTCGTTATTAGAATAATAATTTAAATATACGAGGTTTTCATTATGTGAATGTTGAGTTTAGCTCTAGTTTACCTTTCTTTAAATTCACAGACTTACGTCAGACTCCAGACGATGCACTAAGAGAAAGGTAAACTGGGAGCTAAACTCAACATTCACATTGAATTAATCCTTTCCACAGTAGCTACTTTATGTTTTCATTACGGTTTAAACAGGCTAGCACTGTAAGTGTATATTGTATTTTATACTCGTCACCATAGGAGGTCTGACAGTGATTCTAGCAGTATCTGACAACATGCTAGCAGTATTCAGGGATGTGAATTGCGTTCTAGGCTTTCTTATATACCGGAGTTCTTATTATACAACAAAAGAATAAGAAAGCTTAAGCTTAATTCTTTATTAATAATCATGAAACTCATATTATTATTAGTATTTGAAAAACAAGTAGATGAATTGGAGAAATTAACTAAACAAGTTTAACATTAATAATTACTATTATTAATTACTATAATTACTTATTTCATATTTCTTTACTTTTATGTTACATATTTCACAGCCTTATATTTTACCCGGATCTTTTTATGACTACACCAACAGTCGAGAAGCATTCTATAACGGTTATTGCGACGCAACAACTTTTTTATGATCTCATTCCGGGACAACTTTACAGTAAAGTACTTTTACAAGCTGGTCCTGAATAAACAAGTGTTGATTTTTTACCTGTTTAATGTTTATAAGACTTGTTTCTAAAGTAATCAAATGACATCGCCGACACGAATAAGCAGATTTGCACAGTGCTTCGCGACTTACAAGTGCTACTTTACATTACATATTGAAGAAATATTCGGTTCTTTCAGTTGAGATGTAATCATTGATCTTTTACACTGTCGGTCATCGTTGTATATAAATTATTTCTTAGCTGCTTTGCATAGGCTTTTTTTCTTCTGTATGTTTCAAAAACTTAACTGTAACCTAAAGATATAAGAACTCTTTTTTGTGAGTTTCTTTTTGAATAGAATCGTTACGAAATTATATTTGCGTGTAGTAGTACGCATTAACAACTACACACATTATATTAAAACATAGATCATTCTTTTAATAAATTACTGAACTTAAAAAACAAAAACTTCTTGGTATATTTACAAAGATCCTTGTATAACTTGTATAACTATATGAACTTCCTAATTATTAATGGATTTTTGCAAATTAAATTCTTTCATTTTTTCAAAATTCTGAATTTATTGCTTTAATTGCTTCAAGATAGTCATTGGAAACTTAAGTGAACATCAACACATCTCTTCGTAACTCTTGAACTAAAGCCATACCTATTTCTCTAATGCCAATCTATATCTCTTAACACGTTCGTGACAGTTTATCACGAGTTTAATTTTCATAAATTCAATATTAAATATTTAAACAAAAGACTGGAAGGTTTAGCACTTATAATTTATTGTTTGAATCGCCGTTTCTTTATATTTTAAGTGTGCCTGAAGGAATAAGATAGTTTTGAAATTATAAAACATTATAATTCGAGTTACGCAACATTATATACACCATTGAATTCCAACTTTGCTATAAAATACTTTGGAATAGTAAAATTAAGTTAGCAAACCATATATCTTAACATTTTAACTGAGGCATACGCTTTAATACGCAGAATCAGATTGAAAATAATAAACACCACTCACTCAGCATAGAGCAGCAGTGAAGGTGTTAACTACATGTATTATAGCTAGACAGTTATTGCACAGTAGTTTAAAATACTATAAACATAATTAAATGGTATAATTACAGTGTAATTATGTTCTTAGAAAGGTTAGTGTCCCATGCTCATTTAGTTACACGCTTTTATAATAGTGTGCGTTTTAATTTTATGGAACTAACACAATTTAGGTATCAAGAAGCACAAACATTGAGTAATTTGACTAATTTAAATTTTCTGAGCTCATAAATCTATGCATATTTATTTTCAATCTAATATTTCACACGACCAAGAGTGACACGTAATACTTACAATTTTTGCAACACAGAGAAAAGTATATCAGAACTTTATTAATCTTTCTGTTAATTTGTATCAAATAAGACAACATGGATTAAATTTAAGTTGGCAATATGTTAGAAAATAATGGAATAATGAGGAGAAATGCAACATAAGATCGTGTAAATAATTGCTACTCGTTACACATCGTTAGACATCGTTACACTAAAGTTATAGGCCTACACTTTATAGACAGCTGTTTTATTACGACATACTAAGAGGCTCTTAGATCACACCTTGTGTTGAGCCCATTAATTTGTTGATATGAGTAGTAACACATGCAGACCTTACAGTTACACATTTGTTCCACGTTATACACGGGCTACGAACAATGGCACTCGTACAAACATATGTTTGCTTGCCTTCAGCTATGTTCTAACTTCAGTATTGAAATGAGTAAAGTTCTTAAAAATATTTCTTCTGGTTTGGCATATCACGTTATATATCGATTAGTCGAATCCAACGTTAAATCCTACTAATACATGTTTATATTTCAATCATAAAAAACCTAATACAAGCATTAAATAAAGTATATTTGCAAATAAAAAGTATATAGTTAAAACAAGGTAAGATTACGCCTAATCTATCGTTCGTGTCGCATAACAGGCTCTCCTGAGGTTGCATGTAGAATTTCAAGTCTATAGCTTAGTTAAGCTATATATGTTACTATGTTACATTTCACGTGATTCTACTCAATTTTTTACATATTTATCTATTCAGTGATTTTCTCTTTGCCATCATATTTACTTATAAGACCAATGTAAAACAGTTTACTAACGCTAGGGCAAGTCTCAAAGTAAATAACACGGTCCATTATTGAACTCAATTTTTCCTCTATATAAATGAAGCTTTAACAGCTCTAAGCGTCAGTTCGTTTTCAAGATACTATGAGGAGTGACAGACAGACATAAAATACATTTTTCAGTCCTTCAAGTTTTTCCAGCTTCGCTAAGGGTCAGTCAATGAGGCATCTCCCATAATTCTACTACTACTTATATGGTTCATATATAATGTTTTATGGAAACATTGTTCATAAAGAGGTTATTCTCAGTCGTTTTACTACAAATCAACACTTACACAGTTGAATATGCTCATGTAGCATATTAACGATTCAAAATTACTATAGGGCTCCAACCCACTGACTTTGAAATGGCGAGTAAGGATATATCTATTTGAATTTTAAAATCTATAAGGTCCATTTCCTACTTCTACTCAATCTGTAGTTATATATGTGTACAAAGTTTGTCCAAACATAAAAATTGAAGATACACTTCACGTTAACAATAATATGTCACATTTCAAAAAGATTTAAAAATTGTACAAAGAAACAGATTAGCATCACAGCCTTTTAACATTCCATATATTAACCGAGTCCTTATTAATCTTATATGTTTGGACAAACCTCTTGCACAATACAGCTGCTCTAGAAACATTAACATACACAGATCACTTATTCAATTCCATAAAGCACGTCGTTGAAGTTTATGGTTGCTCATGTCAATTTCATGCTGATCGTAACGTGACAATCGAATAAACCTTACTTGTATAACGTACAATAATCTAAAAAAATAAAATATCTAAAAGAACACGTATATTTTCAATTTATACAGTTCCATCATATTATTGTAATCTTTGTCTTTTCCTATGACAATGTTTTCAACCTATGGTGCTTGGAGTATATACAGTCCGAGACAAGCAATACAATTTAACACTACTTACCATGGCATATTTCATAAGTAAATAAATAAAGTAAGACCATTAGGACACAGAAATAAAGAAATCGTTGGTTATTGTAAGTTTATTATTGCAGGTACATTATGAAATCAGGATTTTTATCTCTGTACTGCACTGTGCTGTACATTTATTTTTCAAATATAGGATTAAGATTCACCATAACACGGACTTTTTAATATGTTACTTTAGTTATAACATTTTAAGTTATCCTTTTGAAAAATGTAAAAAAGTATTTGATCAAAAAAGATAAACCTTAAGTCGATGTGGAAATTTAAAGCAATGCTCCCCTTTTGCCTTGTCATGTTTGTTGGCTTTAATTTTGCTGTACTTCTTCGAAACTGAACGCAATTATATACTTGTAAAACAGCTGAGTTTTTGATTTTTGTTCTTTTATAGCATGGAGTCCACAGTTATTCTTTGCTAGTTTAAAAGCCCTGTCAAAATGTGTGACTGTGTTTTTTCCCTTAAGGTAACTAGTACTGTTTCTATAAAAATGCTATTGCGAAAACTTTTTTATAAATACAAATACCCAAATTCCAAGAGAGAAAGTTCAAAAATGCAATCTGTAATTTCTAAATCACATATAACACTCCCACTCACACCCATTCAGTTTATAACACACACAAAACTGAATCGTTCTTGTGTCTACGGTCGGTGAACCCTCATGGCATCAGGCGGTAATATTAATTTGACCAGAATATTGTACAATAAACATTTTAACTTATAATATGACATTAACTCCTAACTCAAAAAGAAAACTTTAACATTACTTTACTAACTTGCTCTTAATTCTGCCTCCTTGGGTACCAATGTTTACGACCTTAACGGAACTGTGTGAAAATAAACCAAATGTTAAACAACGACAAGAGAAATTATATACGTATCAAAATTCTAGGACCATTAAAAGTGATAAACTGGTGATAAAGTAGAAGTTAAATACGATATAAATCAAGTTTAAACATATTTTACATTTAAACAACCTTAATTCGGTCGTCTTATTAGTGGAAAACGTTGAAAGTTTTAATGAAAGAAGTTTTATGGTGAAGGGTTACCGGGGATCAATTATTTATCTATTCTTTTCCTGGACTTTAAATTAGTTTTATATGCAAAATAACTTATTTAATTTATACAGTATATTTATTTCAATAAAATATAAACCTTGCTTAATTTTTAAATGTTCTTGTAGAAAATATGTTACATATATACTCATCTTCATGTTCAGTTATAATAATACACTAAAAAATAACTTGCCTTAAAACTTTAAATATACCAATAGAAAAAACAATAACCTCTCAAGGAAAACTTATGTTTGTTTTGAAAATGTTATGTTCTTTAAATACCGATCTCCCACAATCATTGAAGTCTGCACTAAAGTTTAATTTACTGGGGAAACCAAATGTATAATACAACAATCTCTTAACTTTTAATAACGATTATAAGTGCGAATAGTAAAATAAATATTATTTTCTAGTAAATTTATATATCTTATTTCATAATATGTGTCAAAACATATCGTACATGTCGTAATTAATAATATTTCAGCCTATAAGCTGTTTTCATTGGATAATGTGCGTCATTACGTCACACAACAGTGCCTTCAAAGAAGACTTCGTATTGGCAATTAGAGGACAGAATCTAATAATAACAGAGTAATTTAATTATTTTATTAAGATTCGTGACAAGTTAAACTTAATATATCCTAGATTTAAACTATAGAAAATTAAAAAATATAGTCACTGAAGATTCAGTGGACGAACGGTCTAAACGGTGCAGGCTATGCCTAAGTTACAAATACTGCAAGTTAAATTATATTTCTGGCCGAAACATGTTTTATCAGTTGGTAAGATTCTCGTATGAATCTTACATTAACGAGTGGGAACCAGAGAAATGAGAAAGAGAAAATTAAAGCCATCAACTATGATAAACACGTCAAGTTTTTCTTTTACAGATAGTTTACATATTTCTGGAAGAATATGCCTGAGTTTGTGCCTTTATTTGATTGCTACGCTAGTATTTTCTCTACATAGTAGGAAACCTCATAATGAATAGTTAGAGTAGTATTTTATAAAATTTTGGCCTCATTGTAAAAAACACTTCGAAGGAAAATATTGTTGACCATAACAAATTATTACAATTGCATTATTTGTGCGGATATAATGAGCTAAATATAACTACAACGATAGATACAATTAGGAAACAAAACAAATTATAGAATAATAGCAGTTAATAGCAGTCGTGGCTTCCCTTGCAGTTTTGCAGGTTTTGCACCTGTATGAGCATTTCTGGTTTGAATGAATTATATTTCCGTCGTCAATTTGGAGCTTGCCTTCTTCCCGTGATCTATAAAATATATTAAACGTTTGTATGTATGTATATATACAGTATATATATTGTAATTTTAATTTACTTCGGCCTTAGTCATTTTTGTTCCAAAGCTGATTTTGCCTTTCCCCGGTAAAGAAAATATACATCTCTGAGAATCCCGCTTTTGTCAAAAGACAACTTAGATAGATTACATAACTTTAAATTTATAGTCAAAGTTAGAATACATTTTCTCTTGTATCTGCACTGCTGACAGACACCCGCTGCTTTGCACGCAATTTAGCGCACGTTTATGGCCACTGCTGGATCGAGTGAATTATATTTTTGACGCCAATGTTGAGATTGCCTTGTTGCTACGATCAAGATAATACGTCAAAAAGTTTATAATTATAGCCATTATA
Organism: Homalodisca vitripennis; assembly: GCF_021130785.1. Classification (NCBI taxonomy): domain Eukaryota; kingdom Metazoa; phylum Arthropoda; class Insecta; order Hemiptera; family Cicadellidae; genus Homalodisca; species Homalodisca vitripennis. The sequence goes on from NC_060210.1 coordinate 146,196,600, forward strand.
ATTTACTTTGCTCTTTGTATGTTTTGTTTCATAGTTGATTTTGTATTGTTTCCCAATCAAGAAAATACGTAACACAGATCGGAGAAGCCTAATTCTGTTAAAAAACAAACAAACTAAGATGAGTTTTATATGTCTTTAATATTGGTATATTAGTTCAAAAGAACAATCCATTGAAATTTCATCTAGCATAGTTCTTGTCGACTGTTTCAGAGTCTTTGGAGGCAAATTCTAATCTTCTTACGTTTCAGGACGTTTTTAAAGTATCTAATCGCTGAAATTTAAAACTAAAAAATTATGGGTTTTCTTTAGACATTGAACTCACTATAAATATAATCTGAGACGCCCCAGGGCATTGCTGGACGATCTTCCTTAGGTGTTTCACTCATCTAGACTTGCCGTTCTTCCTGAAACTCCGCCGACCACGTAGATCATCTTTATTGTTCATCTACTTGTTATGTTTTGACTCTATTAATTACACTTCAACAAACGTACTATTCTCTCCCAGCACTAAATTGTATGCTAAAATACACTGATGCTACTGCTCTCCAGTAGTCATTGGGACTTTTGTTTCAGAAGCTGCTCTGAAGGAAACCACTCCGTCTTCCACGGTTCAGTTCAGTTCAGTTCACTCACTATAAATGTAAAAAAAATTTAAAAATATAAAAAAAATTTCACACAGAACAGTTGATTATATTTGACGGGCTCGTTAAATTAATATTACACAACTTTAGAGTCCAAAATGGCATTTCTCGCTGCTTTAAAGACCATTGGGGTGTAGCCCAGGTTAAAAAAAAATAAGAATAGGCCTATATTCATCCTAAGGACCATAAGAGTGTCCATGTAAGATTTGAATATAGTCAGTTCTGTACTTTATCATTAAACGCGTGAAAGAAAAGCAAATAAACAAAGGCACTTTCGAAATTATGATATTATTAGGATTGGGATGTTTACGAATAGTTTTCAACTAGTAAGTAAAACTACTGGAAAGATTTAATTGAGTTAATACAACGATTGGTTTAATCCTAGTTCGTATGAAACGGAACGTTTACTTTTAGGACCAATTAAACAGTAATCTCGTTTAATTTCTATAAACTCGTTCTTTTAAACTCACCAAGACTCATGCCATGCTTCATTTCATCATAAAATATTATAGCTGTCATAACGTAAATGCTTGTACCATTATAAAATCATTTATAATTTTGCAATTTCTTACAGTAAGGTAAGGAATGCACAATAAAATTTCATGCATGCAGTGGTGATTTAACAATATAAATGTAATAATTATCACAACTACCGCATTATAGTAACCATAACGCGTCGGGTGGGTGTGAATCATGCCAGTAACCTTCGACAGGGTTAAAACGTCAAGAGATAATGTTAACATTAAAGAGATGTGCACACCAAGTGTCACGTAAAAGTCTTCACTGAGATTCATTGTAGAATATCATATCTATATCTCATTTTATTATAGACAGATAGAACGACCGACAATCTTGAGAACAAGACATTTTTACATCCCCAGGCAAACGGGAAATTGTGTAAACCTGCAGAATTATGACAGGCTTCATCGACAATTAGCAAAATTCCATAATTCGATATGCAACATCATAAAAATCATTCTTGTGTATGTAGAAGTTAAGTTTTATGCAACATTTCTAGTCTACGGATGAAATTTTTCTCGAGATATCTTGCCATATCATACACTAACATTTTTTATCATTAGATTAGGCTTTACATCAGTGTTAAAGTAATAAACGTCTACACACGAAGTCACCATAAAATCAAGTTGTATTTTTTGAAATAGTTAGTTAAAAAAGCTTGTAATGTACTTTGCTTGTTTATTTATTCAACCATTCTTATATTTTCTCGTTGCCATCATCGTTACCCATGAAGTGATGTGCTCTATCATCGAACACATTGTTCCTCATATAAGCTTCATGCACAATTTCAAGTCTACGAGAATGGACAGACAGACAGATAGAAATGAAATTTTTCAACGACAAGAGTAATAAGGCTCAGAAAATATCAGTATATTTAGAAACATGTATCTACTATTCATATACAATTATAAAAAAAATACTTTAAAGAATCTTACTGGTTTGGGTTGATCCACAGATCATTGCATAGCACAGGACCCGGTATTTAGTGAAACGAATTAAAGAGAAAGAGTATTATCATGTTTCTACCAAGACCTAGACGCCTGCTACTGTAATCTCTGGAGTTCTCAGCTGCATCGAAATATGAACTATGGACCCTTGAGTGTTAAAGTCTACCAGCATGTTTAAGACATAGTTCCAAATAAAACAAAGGTAAATAATTCCTCCTTATATCATATTTGCCCTTTTTAAGGTAATATTTTTTTAAGTTTTTTAAACTATTTTGAAAACATTTTTTAGAGGACTTTTCAAAGTTAAGATTTTCCGGATATAAAAGATTGATATGTTGAGCTATACATAATGCTCGATCTGACAGGGTTCGCACATTAGCTCCCTACCAGGAGCACAGTGATGTGGTGGCGCCGTGACAGTCTCCCATATCTTCTCCCTTATCATTCCTCCGTTTCACCCCTTTCCTCTAAGCTAAACTCGATTTTCCTATCCACAATCATACATGTTTTACCAGAAATAAAAACAGTTTGATTGTACCCCATCAAAATAATAACATGTTCCGAAAATCGATAGAATATCAAGGACCTAACGTTTATAATAGATTGCCAGATTATTTAAAAACCACCCATTCGCTTTCATATTGTAAAAGTAAGCTTAGGACTTCTTTGTAAAAACTCGTTTTATTAACTCTGAACTTACTTCCTCATCCATCCATACCAGTAAAACATATCCAGAGTACTAACATTTTAATCTGTTGTTTAGTTTCAATTAGTCTGCTCGATTTATTACTACACTGATAATATAAACACATTTTTTTATTACGTTTAGCATTTAGTTGCGTTATGTATAGCGATACTAACTATTCTTGATACGTGTAAAGGTCCATGAGAAATTAAAGATATTTGATTTGATTTGGTTTTGAGTCTCCCACATACAAACTCGATTTCATGAAATTATACACTGTATTGGTGTGTTGTTGGTGCATTAACGTATATATATATATCCAAATCAAATCAAATATCTTTAGTTTCTCATGGACTTTTACACCTATCAAGAATAGTTAGTATCGCTATACATAACGCAACTAAATGCTGAACGTAATAAAAAAATGTGTTTATATTATATGATATATATATATCATTCACGTATATATATATATATATATATATATATATATATATATATATATATATATATATATATATGTTGGTCACATTTCTAATTTTTTTTGCATAATGTACCCTTCAAGTGTAAGAACAAAGTTGAGTCAGCTGTTAGGAAAAACAGTTTTCGCTCAAAGAAATTCCTATTTTGTTTTATTTGTAACCTACGAATAAAATACCTATATTATTGTAACATTACAAATATATAATTAATTTTTTAAATATTGGCCATTCCAAGTATTAGTGAGATAAGCCATAGAAAGGTTTATCACTACCAAAATGTTTTACTTTGTCACCTACAATACCATCTTGAATTTTTCTGAAGAGTTAATGTTGTTGCACTTCCATTAGCACTAAATCAAGAAAGTGTAAAATAAAACTTTCATTAAACACAGCCCCAAAATACCACATACAACATTATGTATATTTGAAGAATAAGACTGAAAATTATACGAAGGGTACCAAGTAGAGGAGAATAAGAAAAACATACAAATGCATATTAATTCAAAACTAAGTAAATTTATATACTTAGTTTAATTTTGAGATACAAGGAAAAACGAAACATAAGCGCGCGTTACTTATTTGTGAGTACGTAACATGAGTGTAAACAGTCAAAAATAGAGTACACAACTAATTTTGTTACCGGTTGTCAAATTTATTGGGTATAAAACGGTTAAAATGAAAACGGATTTAAGTTAATAATTTAATGTCACGTAAGTATTTAAATTTTTAAATATTTGATATTTAACATAAAACAATTTGTACGAGCAAAGATTTAATAATAATCATATCGTATATTTTTTAAATAATTTTTTATCCACAGCCTTAATCATCTGTTACTAATAAAACAAAACATAGGTTTAACAAGTTAAGAAGGGATTATTTAATTTGGGTCACATTTCTCCTCTCATGAATTATTAAAGGTGTTAAAAGGTGTTTTCTTCTCAGTGAATGTTTAAATACAAGTCAGTAGTATGCATATAAAACTGCACTATTTACTTTTACGTGTGATAGTCAAGGGGGAGTTAAAACAGCTCTAAAGCAGCGTGTTTCCCACGTCACGAGCTCGCAATAAAAGTCAGTAGTTTGCATATAAAACTGCACTATTTACTTTTACGTGTGATAGTCAAGGGGGAGTTAAAACAGCTCTAAAGCGTGTTTCCTCGACACGAGCTCGCAAGTCAGTAGTTTGCATATAAAAGCTCGCAATAAAAATCAGTAGTTTGCATATAAAACTGCACTATTTACTTTTACGTGTGATAGTCAAGGGGGAGTTAAAACAGCTCTAAAGCAGCGTGTTTCCACGACACGAGCTCGCAATAAAAGTCAGTAGTTTGCATATAAAAGTGCACTATTTACTTTTACGTGTGATAGTCAAGGGGGAGTTAAAACAGCTCTAAAGCGTGTTTCCACGACACGAGCTCGCAATAAAAGTCAGTAGTTTGCATATAAAACTGCACTATTTACTTTTAGGTGTGATAGTCAAGGGGAGTTAAAACAGCTCTAAAGCGTGTTTCCACGACACGAGCTCGCAGTAAAAGTCAGTAGTTTGCATATAAAACTGCACTATTTACTTTTAGGTGTGATAGTCAAGGGGGAGTTAAAACAGCTCTAAAGCGTGTTTCCACGACACGAGCTCGCAATAAAAGTCAGTAGTTTGCATATAAAACTGCACTATTTACTTTTAGGTGTGATAGTCAAGGGGGAGTTAAAACAGCTCTAAAGCAGCGTGTTTCCACGACACGAGCTCGCAATAAAAGTCAGTAGTTTGCATATAAAACTGCACTACTTACTTTTACGTGTGATAGTCAAGGGGAGTTAAAACAGCTCTAAAGCGTGTTTCCTCGACACGAGCTCGCAATAAAAGTCAGTAGTTTGCATATAAAACTGCACTATTTACTTTTACGTGTGATAGTCAAGGGGAGTTAAAACAGCTCTAAAGCGTGTTTCCACGACACGAGCTCGCAATAAAAGTCAGTAGTTTGCATATAAAACTGCACTACTTACTTTTACGTGTGATAGTCAAGGGAGAGTTAAAACAGCTCTAAAGCGTGTTTCCACGTCACGAGCTCGCAATAAAAGTCAGTAGTTTTTTTGCATATTGCAGACGTTGCCTTTGAACGATACTAGATCAGCCTTAATGAATACGGGAACAATGAAGCATAACACATTTAAGGTTTTCTAAACGTATATAGTTCATATATAAAATGTAAAATTGTAACTGGCTATACTGTAAAATAAACCGCACTGTTTTATAACTGTCTAAAATATAAAAGAGCATTATGTAGATCTAGAATATTAGCAGCTGTTCAAACGTTGTAATATAAACAAATTTATATGCCTCTTTATTTTAATAATATTATGAGAATTTGAAGTAAAGAAAGTTGAGACAGTAACATGTACTGCGTCTGAAGCAGGATTGTCTGGAGCTCCAGGGATTTCCGGATACAACAAACACACAACACGTGTTTGGCTAATTGGATTCAAAGCACAAAACAAACAAGGTGGGGGCTGTGTTAAGCTTATACAGTAATGTATTGTTGCTCCCGCTAGAATACTGTACTACATTGTGCATATTCCGGTCTCTTGTGGTGTCAGTCAACAATAAACAACATCTATTGTACACCACAACAAGCAACGTTTTTACATAATTTTTCTCGTCCTATTATTCTTCGAATGGTACTAAAACATCGGTGAAATTTAAATGAAATTTAAAAATATTTGATATTTTAATTTAGATTACATCTTAGTCTACGAATGTTTGTCCTTTACATTTCTTAACGCTTGCATCAGTTTTCATTCAAAGTACATAATAATAATAAAATGGCACGCCTTGAAATATAATCATTATCTAAATTATCTATTGGTTGATCTTTAGCAATGCCTATCCCTCGTGGGGCTGGAAAAAATTTAATTTCAGTCTGTCTACCTCTCTGTCCGCACGATATCTCTAAGACGAACTGACTTGTATACTTCAAGCTTTATTTTTATATGAGTAACACTGAGTTAGCAGGATTTTGCTGAGCGTTAGCGAATGTTTGACATTAGTATTGTTGGTGACTATGACTTATTTATTTTTAATAGTCTTGATTGTCCTGAAAAAAAAACTACTAACAGCGTTTAACAATAGTTCAAATTTTTATTTGTAGTTGTTTTTTCCGCTCAAGAAAATAAAAACAAGGCATAAAAGGAACGGAAATAACTGGATTACAAATTGGATCCTTGTTTCTAAAACCAGATTAAAATTTCTTTACTCGATTTTTATAACCTCACAAAATGAAAATTCCAATGTTATATAAACATTGTGTTGTCTGAAAAATTGTTAGATGTCTAATCAACCAGCTCTTTTGGAAATAATGAGTGTATACCACGTAATAATAAATAGTAATATACATAAATACATGTATTCGTGACTAAAACCACTCTCGTACTACACAGAATAGCTGCTAAGGATAAACAACTTCACTTATACAGGGTGTATCAGACTACTCGTACAGTATCTATAGCAGCCAAACAAACCAAGCTCCATCGTTCGTTTCAAGAAATATCTCCATTTGTACCCCAAAGAATTCTGTAAAATTATTTTTAACCCGGGAAAAATGTCCAAAATTGCACTTTTTTGAGAGTAGAAGTTGTTTTGGAAATTTTTCAGATGGGGCACAGGTCATGTGATACCTCATTTTCAAGGTCTATTTACCCTAAACATTTTGGTGCCAAAAACTCAATATTACATTAATTAGTATGTATAAGAAGGAGTGGCAAAATATCCTCAATTTAGGTTTTAACAGTTAATTCTGCTGTCAGCCCTCCTTAATATTTAGGCACACCAATGTTTTCTCTTAATTTTTATTACATGCCCATCAAGAAATATGGAGTGGCGTAACATTTTATTTCCTTTCCTAATTAAAAACATCAAGAAACATTAATAGATTTTTTTAAATGGTTCTTTATACGTAACTCTAAGTTTCTAATGTTTGCATGTTACTAGATGGAATTTAGCAGAAAGTTATGTTTTTTTTTATATATTAGTCTTGTGGGTAACCATGATAGCTACGAGAAACAACCATAATAAATAAATTTATAAACAAACTCAGTATATACACATAGGATATTTTAACGTCTGATAAATATATCAGACGTCTGATAAATATATAAATATAATTAAGCTTCAGTGTTAATAAACACTGAAGCTTAATTATCTATAGTTTTAGTATGTAAACACTTCAGTTCAACCCAATTTAATTAAAAATAACGTGAATATATCATTTATAACAAGATTATAATGTATCATATTTCGATAAAGATTTTATTTATAGACTTTAAATTTCACATAAAACATTATCTCTACATAGACAAGAATGAGTTCTGTGACGATCCAGGTCCAACCTACTTTCTAAGTATTAAGTTAACCATCTAAGATAAATAGTCTATAACGTACTGTAAATTAATTAACAATATTTTAATAGGTTATGAGAATGGAGAACAGCATGTCGTCTAAATACAGTATAGTCATTTCGTCTAGACGCGGTAATGATGTCTTAACAAACAAAGTCGTCTCGAAACGATTGATTTTTCAAGGTATCTTTCCAATTCCGAGAGCCTTTGCCGGGTAGTGGCAAATATTTTGTTAGAAGAGATGATTGTCAGTTATTGTAATGCGAAATGTACTTGAGTTAGGCCGGGTTTATTTTAGTGCGCTTCAGGTGTTCTCAACACCGCATTAACTAACAGAGAGATTACGGAATTGTCTACTAAACAATTCTACTTTGTGTTCCGGCACATTTCTCTTTTCTTACTTAGTACTGTATAAACTGGACGCTATCTGTAAAGCATTAATCTGTTGCTGTTGAATCCAAAATTTTTCTATCTTTGACAGAAGTACAAATATAGGGTTTTATAGTCTAAATAAATTTTATTTGCTCTTTGAAGCTGTCAATACTTCTACACTACATATTTATTTCTTTACATTGAATATGGTTTAGATTTGTAAACTTATGAAACCACCCTAATCCATAATAATAATATTATAAATGCGAAAGTGCCTTTGTTTGTTTGTTTTGTTTTCAAGAGTAAACTACTGAACCAATTGTACTGAAATCTTACATAGACATGCTTGCGTTTGCTAGGATGAATATAGGCCTCGGAAATCTGTCTGGGCTACGCCCCACTGGCATCTAAAGTAGCGACAAATGTCATCTTGGACTCTAAAGTTGTGAAATATTAATTGAATGAGTCTCTCTAATGTAATAAAGTAATGTAATAATTAACTGATCTGTGTAAACATTGTATTATGACAGCATGGCAATACGTTTTATTTATAATTTAACCACTAGGGCTATTTAAATTATAATATTTACGATTCATAATCAATATTTAACTGACACTAAACTTCTGTTCTCAGTCTTAAGATGTATATATATTTTCTTCGTCGTGACAGCAAGGCAAACTCAACTATGGCACTGGAAATATCTTCTCTCTTGGAGAACAAAAGAAAATTGCAAGAGACGTATGTAGACTTTTTTGACAAAAGTATTTTTCTTAGATCTAGAAATGTATATATTATCTTGGTCGTGACAATAAAGTAAACTGAAATATACCGCCATAAATACATTAGACCAGTAATTTAAACGAACTGACGTATACACTTTTAGGTTTAAGGCCGAAATAGGCTTCTTAGTTCCACGAGTTTACATACATTGTATTTATCAGGAAAGCGTGGGGAATTCTTATATAGCCCTGGAAATATTTTGGACTGGAAGTCAAGGCTTTTTGACAGGGTTATGTTTCTTAGGCATACTCACACACCCATGCATAAATATTCTATTGATCGAGTAAATAAGGCAAACTCAACTGTAGCATAACAAATACATTAGAATAAGGAGTGAGTTGAAACGCCCAAAAGTAAAAAATTTTTGACTGAAGTAGACTTCTCAGTCAGTTAGGAGTGTTACTTAGGAGTAGGTAAATATATTTTCTTCAACGGGACAACGAGGCAAACTTATCTGTGGTGCTGACAATATATTAGACCGGAATTAGATCAAAATAGCTGGAAATAAGATTTTTTTTAAGCAAAGTAGTTTTTTTACCTATGTATATATTTGTTTTGATTAGTGCAACGATACAAACTCAGTTACGGTATCGAAATTATAATTAATTTAAACCAGAAATGCTCTTATACACGCCAAAAATGATAAAAGAAGTAGTTCCTCAACCTCTGATCATCTAACTATGAACACTGTTATAATATGAACCTGATCGAATGCCTACCTAAGTTTAAAAAATAAAGAAGACTACGGGCTTCAATTTAAAAACACCGCGTGTAACAGCTAATGTTTTTTATAAAACGAATATTTTTGCTAAAAATCTAATTTTAAAATAACTTTTAATACTTTTTTATATATTTAAACTTGGATTACTTTCAAAACGTCAAACGTAATTTAAAAATATAGTTCACCGCTATATAACATCAATTTAATTAAGTTTTGGAAAACAATATTTATTCAAACAAATATAAAGTTTATATTACATAATTAATTATAATATGCAATTGATTACCTTATCTGAAAGGCATGGTAGTATTCATTTTAGGTAGATTTCATAATAATTTGATTATTCCAATCATCTTTATAATGTAATTTTCCGCAGTATTTTTTTCCTTTTTTCCAATTAAGGCCGCAATTCGAAATGTGATATAGGCCTATATACGATTATTTCAGTTCTTTAAGCGTCGTACTTTACCAGTAACATATAAAAGGTGACAAATATTCATAATTCTGTTATACTCTGAAATCATCAATTTTCAATGTCCAATGCTAAATTTTTAAAGAATTTACTTTTATCTCATGATATATAAAATGCTTTCATGAGATATTTGATACACAATTGATCAAATTTAATGATTTGGGATTTATAAAGCAAAATAATTTTTTTTAACTGTCTTAAGTTCTACTTAATTTCATACGTTTTACTTACATACCATTATTCATACATTGGGTTAAACACCAGTTTAATTCATAAATGACATTTTACAATGATTTAATTACTAATTCTAATAAAGAAAAAAATACGTGTACAATAAAATTATATAAGTGCACAAATAACTTTTTTATACGAATGTCCCAATAATAATTGTTTCTAAATTCCATTTAAAGTGATTTATAGCAAAATATTTCCAATTAATTATAATAATAAAATTTGTATATTAGAAGTCGTAGCTAAAGCGTAACCATTAATATACTTTATATGGGCTTATGAAATATAAACACCTTTATTGCTAATTGATTGAAACTAAATGTGATATAGAGGTAGTTAGCATAGCTATACATGCCTTGGATGAGTTTGTTAAGCGTTAGCTCACAAGGACGTACTTTCTTTTGATGAAATGAAAGTAAAGTATTGTCTTTATCTCATGACTGACGATGGATAGGTATTTTAAATTATGAAAATGCGCCACTTTCACAGCAAAAATATTGAGAAATTGTAGTTGCCTTCTTCTTCAAGTGTTAAATCGTTATATATAATTATAAATACGCTTAAAATAATCAATCACCAAAAACACAACAGGAAAATACACCGAAATAAAAGTTTACATCAAAAACGTTGATCTAAACGTCACAAACATATTTGAAATCAAACTATCAAACTCAGGCATATCGTTCCATTTCGACCTCCAACAAAACTAACGTGGCCGATTTTTTCCTGATTTCTGCATTACTGTACTGATTTTAAGTAAAACCAGGTTAAGTGCGTATAGAGTGAAAATTGGCTCTGCGCTCCTGTATTATGATAACTACCGGTTTATTCGGGCTCGGAAAATGTTGTGAAAGGAAAACTGGTAAGTCACAGATACTTATTCTGAGCTTTTATTTAAATTATATTAGCCCAAGTTTTATATTTGTAAAAATGAAGATTTTTTGTCTAAATATTAGATTATTTGTCTATAATAATATCCATAATACATCTATATTAATTTCCGGTATACAATTATGGTACTCTTGTTTCAATATGATTACAATAGTAAAGTACGACTTAATTGCTACAAAATAGATGTATTTTATTACTGAACAAATATTTTCAGAGACCTCCAGCTGACACCTCCTAGTAAAGAAAACCATAGTAGCCTTGGTGCGGTTGACACTGAGGCCCATCCCATCTCACCAGTTCCCCACCTTGTTCAGAGCACCACTGGTCAGTTCCGTTACTGTTGTGTTAAACTTTCCACTTACAAGAATCACAATGTCATCTCCGTAGCCTTGTGTAAAAACACCACTGCTGTTCAAAGACACGTCCACAACTAGGTTCCATAGGAGAGGGGAAAGGACGTATCCCTGGGTACAGACCATCGTAGTCCTTGCACTGACATTTGCTCCCATAAGAGTGGTAACAACTACCTATCTGTGAGTAAGGCCCTTATACAATCACATATTTGAACATCAGTAACATGTTTCTAAACCACATTGAAATTCGTCTGAGTGCCTGTATTGTCAAAGGCTCCTTGGATGTCCATAAAAACACCTATGTATACTTCTTTCGCTGCCAGCGTCTTCTCAATCCTGCATACAAGTTGATGCTGAGCTGAGTCGAATGATCTTCCTGGAGTGCAGTCATGCTGATTTGGATGTAGAGGTCGCTCCAAAGTGAACCCTTTTAAACAAACCTAGTAACAATCTTCTCTGTGGTTTTGAGAAGAAAGGAGGATAGACATATCGGCTTAAAGAACTTAGGTCGATCCATGTTAGCCATGGATATCCTCCAGGACAGTAGAATATACCTGACGGCCACGGTAAGGAGAATGTCTAACCCCTGCTGCAAGCAAACGGTGTCACTCCGTCTCCCCCAGGAGCTTTATAGGGAGTAAACGAGTTACTCGCCCACTCGATCCTTCTGGAGGTCATTACAACACACGCCAAAACTCCATTGTAAAGGGGTGGCGCGCCCCGTATGTCTCCATCCACAGCTGAGTGTTTGATCCTTTTCATAAATGATGCAGTCAGGAAAGTGTGCTCATCATAACTTTTAGAACTCCCTCCGGTTCAGTAATATACACCTTGATCGTCCCTAAAACCACCAAGCGGCGAGATTTTACTAGTAGATTCTGAAGTCTTGCACACTTTCAATATCAGTGCACCGTTCCAGGCTAATCTCATAGCCGTGCGGACCTTGCGGTTGTAAAGTGCAAGAGCCTTGTAGTAGGTCTCTAAAGTACCCCCAGTGTTTGCTGTCCTGAATAAAGCTCTAACTCTCTTTCTCAAAGAGGCCAGTTCAGAGCTCAAACAGTTGAATACAAACCATCCAAGATAATTAGTTACTAAGACTATTAAATTAGGATTAAGTTATACTATGGTATAGCAAGATATGGGTTAAGTAAAGACTATACAGACAGTTTTAAAATGCCCCAACGTGAAGATTTAGAAACTGGCAATCTGGAGACAGTTTCAGCAGCCACCGCAAATACTTAGAACACCGGAACTATAGCGGAAGTACTAATGCAACTTCATGTATTACACGGGATTACACGTTGTACATTCACAATATACAAGGCTGCATTAAAGTGGTTAAAAGTTCCTGCTAACGCCCTATTTGAGTAACGTTGTATCTTTACAATGCATAATCATCAATAACAATACCAGCAGTGATAACAATAACCAATCCTTAACGAATTTGTAATCAATTAGGCCACTTCTTGTTTAGTAGTTAACGGCAAAGAAGGTTCTCTTACAATTTGAATAGCAATACTTTGTGAACAAAATTGAACTGTAACTTTTTTACAGTTAAACATATTTGTACTGCGTGTATGATCATACATACATACGTATGATGACGTGTGGTGCAGGATTAACTTGTGAAGCTTGACAATATTGGTAGAGACAATGATTACCGTAGTAATCATTGCATTACTGTTCGCATTATTGTCTGACAATCCCTTAATGAATTGCATTGCAACATACAATATTATATGTACTAAACATACTTATGCATGCTTAATTATATTATTTTACTTAATACAGTATTTCACAATCACCCTCTGAACCAGTAGGTAATTTTAACCCATAACTGACACTGGTATCATTGAACCAGTTCGATACTTTGCATAAAATGAAGCACTAATATATGATACTAAAATCTTTGTTCAGTAATAACAATACATCTATTTTGTAACAATTGTCATACTTTACTTTTGTAATCATATTGTTACAAGAGTGCCATCGTTGCATACCGAGTATTCTGTTTAAGGTACTAAAGTTCATTATTTTTATATCAAGATAAAATATAATTTTTATCTACCATGTTCCTAAAGTTCATTCTATTTCTGTAGGAACATGGAAGAAAAATAGGCCAGCATAAGCTTTGCGTAAAAAGCAACATTTTAAAATATCGGCTAAAATATGACGTTGACAACGAACGATATACGTGTTAGGAACTAGGAAATTCATCTGCATTCTTTGATAACAAATGAATTATTGATATAATTAAAAAAGATACTAGGTTAAAACCTAACTGGTTCTATATGAAAGTTTAATGCAGGTGTATAGAACGTCCGACGAGAGATCCACATTTTCCAATTTAAAGTTATGTATCAAAGATGTCAGCTTAATGAGTCGTGGTATAGTACTCGTATTTACATTTTAAGTATACTTTTACCGATCGAGATGAGTAATAAAAAATTTCGTCGTGTAACTGTTGAGGGGACAGGAAAGGCTGAATTTGAGAACAGTTTTTTCAAAGGTGAAACCCTTTTCTTTCTGCATGATTTATTTGGTAGTTTATTATTTGGTAACCTCTACTTGAGAGAAGAAGAAAATTTAAAGCCAAAACGCCAGGTAACAGCTGGATCACACGCGCGTCCTGATTCGATACCTGTAAACTGCCTTACCTTTATTTAGTACATTAAAAGACAACTCCGCTTCATTTCTTGACAGCAAAGGCTTTTTCAGAACAGTTAAAACTAAACTTGTTTATACATTTATTTTAAAATTTGTGTTTATTATTACAACCAAGCCTGCCACATAGTGCCCTTTACGACTTTTAAATATTTGTTAACTATCATTCTATTTAAGGTAATTTAACTAAATGGTCCATTATAATTCAAATAATAGTGACATTATAAATGTGTAAACATAACTATTTTTGGAGCATGTTGGAAATGTTCAATTCTTTGCAATTCCGAATCAAATCTGGATCATACATAAGGTTATTACACTATCGACGGAGATTTATCAATGAATTAATTCGTCAGAAGCTGATATTAAACCATTGCTACAGAAGCCCAACATTTCCTGTGCTTTTTCGCAAGTGAAGTTTCCATAATGGGTTTCCTTGCTCACCGTGCCAGTGCTACGGCAGCAGCATTTCACTTATTATAGAGTAGAAGTAGCATGAAAATACTTAACTGAAATTACAAATTTTTCTCCTAACCATGACATATTAAATTACTTCAAATCGATGAGCTATCCTACTGGGAAGCAGTTAATATAGATAGATACGTATTTATATATTTCAAATTAGATAATAATTACATATTTATATTATAAACATCTATGTAAACCACTTTTGTAAACTGATTGTGCAATACTTTAAAGACTATTACATTGTGAATTTAAAAAATTACAGAATGTTAACATTGCTATGATTACATATTGAGACATTAATATTACTTCCTAGATACTATTTTAAAACTTTACAATGGCATAACCTTCTGAACTAATATTTAACACACCTTCAAGGCAAATCACTACCTGTTTTTATAATCGAATCAAAGCCACAACTGTTATAATAAAAAACCACATTAAAACTCTGCATGAAATTTTTTATAATAAACTGCTACCTGATAAAAAAAAATCAATATTAAGTTTAAACTTAATAGAATTTACCTTTTTACAATACAATACAAATGTTTTAATTATGTGACATGAAATTTGTATGATATTCAATGTTCAACTGATATTGTACTTAAATTTATTATATTTTGTAAATTTGTGGTTTCGTATATAATGTTGTCAGTATCTAAATTTCCAGATAAAGTTTATTTTAATGTTATATATCTCCTAGTAATCTCGACAACGTATAGTAGATTATATTACGGTCCCGAACGGTTTGTCAAATTTTCGTAGGCAACAGAAACAAATGTTCTTTCTGAACGTGTAAATTAACATATACACATTTATATTGTGTACGTGATGGATGAAAAAGCATGAAGTAATCACATCAAGGTTTTCAAGTGTATTAAGGCTACTTGATTTTAAACATAATCGTACAGTTGCAGCTAAGGGATAATTACAACACCAAGTGTTTTCTCCCTTAATAACCTTATAACTTTGTACAAATTTATTGTTATCCGATTTAACAAACGGTACCATTTATAATAAAAGTGTCTTTATAATTAAACATATAGAATTTTTTCGAAATTGAGCTACAGATGATTTTGACAAATTTCAGCAAAGCACGTTTTAAATATTGCTTGGAGTAAATAAAAACCGTGAATTTATTGAATTTATTGATAGGGTGATAGAATTACGGACATTTGCCATAGTTTTGTGTTAAAAAAATATGTAACATTATGTATGTGATTGTTATTGATTAAGTCATTCATATTAAAGAGAAACAGCTGCTTGGTGACAAATGAGTAATTTGTTGTTGCTCTTTTTTGGGATTTTGGAAAGGTTTGGAAATATTTGTAAACATTAAAACTCGCCATTTGTTAGTATTTTTAGTAATAATTAGTTAGTTCTACGTCAACTAAATAATTATTCCACCCTGTAACACTTTCTTAAATAAAACATTATTTTAAGAACTAACAGCAACCAAACTTCGACCAGCATACAGTGTGATTGCCAGGACATAAATAGAATAATGAAAGTATTATTTATTTTGAATACCACGATAACAGAACTTGCAAATCTGTACTAAGACATAAAATAACAAACCTGTGTGTCGTCCGTCACTATGGGGTGAGAAGTTAATCAATCAGCTTGCCGGTCATAGCAATGGAATTACCGAGCCTAAACGGTCAAAACGAGTTAACAACATTTTTGAAAGTACAAAAATATTTTCTGAAACAATATCTTGAAGTACATGTATATGGATTAATTCTGTAAATAATGTTGTGTTTGCATGTCTGAATATAAAGATCAGAATATAGTAAATATTGGTCTAGCTTTTACTGAGTTCTTTATTTGTTTTATTACTGCTTCATTTTAACTCATAATTTGGTGAGTTTTTAAAAATTATATATAACTATTTATAACTACTTCATCACGATGTTAAACTTATTTTGATGTTTATGAATAACATCTATACCCTTTGGCGTTTCATTAAATGGGTATTATTGTTATAATTGGAGAATTAGAACATTTTCTACAGCATTGATATTCAATATTATATAAGTTTAAGAATGGAACAGCACGAAGCATGGAAAATGGTTACTCTACTAGAAAACCAGCTGATTTCGATAAACATATAATTTATTAACATTTTAGTCCTAGTATTGGGAATATATATTTCACATATTCATATTATTATATATAGACATAATCTATATGGATTAAATATCTAATCGTGTCAATATGCGCGTGTATGTGTTACAACAAACTTCTGGATTGTACTGAAATTTTACACGGACGATCTTAAAGTCCCTGATTAACATACAGGTATATACCTCTATTAAAATTCCCTCTAACTATGCCCCATTAGTCTTTAAAACTCCGTTAACACTCCATCATCTATTATATTTATGAACTTGGCTTAACCAGCAGATAGTAATTTTTTTATCACCTGTGAAAGTTTATAATAACAAGTACGATTATCTATACACATTTAAACAGCTGATAGTAAATGTTTTTCGCTACTCGTCTGTTAAAGTCAGTAACACTTTTCAGAAGCTTTTCTTTCTCTACGTTTGCTTTTATTGCTATTTATGTTAATCAACGGCAGTAAGATACTGTTATTTATTACACCATAAGTGTATTAGCTAGCTAATTGCTTCAACTTCAGGAATAGGATTTCCCAATACTGGCCTGAAATAGTTCAATCGTTACTCAAAACGTCAAATCTATTAAATAAAATATCATGCAATATTGGAGAAAAATTCAGGAAATTTCGCAGGTATTTATAAAATTTAGTTTCACTTTCCGACTTCAGGAAAAGTTATGATCTTTAAACTTCAATCTAAAATTGCAAGAACTTGAAATATTTTTTGAGTGAAATTGTTTGGATTGCCATATACAGTAAAAGTAAATGTTCATGGTGTCTTTGTTATTCTAAATGAAATTGTGTGTGAAGATGCGGGTAACTGCTAGTATTCACATAAGAATATAATTGATATGCACACACAGCTTAAATATCTATAGTTGCCTGAACATAGCTGGTCACTCAAATAACAATAACTATATCACATATAAAATTATGTTGCGCTAATCCCTTAATGTGATAGCTCATTATTATAGTGCAAAGCGTAACAGGGCAGACTGATTAATTTAGCGATGACTAGGTTGTAACAGCGACAAGTAATTTGAAGCTAGTCAATTGATGGAATGACTAAAACACGACATCTGTGAATGATCGTTATTGTCAATGGACGTTTAACAATTAACATGCTGAGTAACGTTTTTAAGTCTAAATTCTGTCTCGTTAATAACGTCAGCAAAATATATTTTATAATGAGAATTTTGTAATATTTACAAGGCTAAAGTGTAGTTTATGTTCTAAAATATGGTTCTAAATAAAACTGTTACATAAGAGATAACTATTGAGCCCAAAATTATTTAATTTTTATTCATCGAAATCAAAAAGGTGAAGACAATGTTATTTTGTTTATTTGTAATTTTTTATGTATATGCAACACCTTTTCTAAAACTAATGAAGCGATTTTGATAACTATTTTTTTAATAGAGGGCTGTCCTAGAGTAGTCTTGCATAATTTTCTTATTTGACTGCACAAGTTTCTTACCAGGAAATCATTTTAGAAGTTTTGCATATAAAACCATCTAGAAAAACCAGACAAAACCAATTGCAGAGATGCAATCTTCCTACAGCTGTAGCAGCTTACCTCACAAATGCCAGAAACATATAACTTTTCGCATTTCCTTCGGATGACGTCCCTATTGGAGGAAAAATAAAAAATAATACGGGATTGAATGCGAAGATAACAATTTTTTCCAATTACTATATATTACTTCAGAGTTGATGTGGACTGTTTTCTAGTCTAGATCAGGGCTTCAGAAAACCTGTAGGTGCTCTTTGAAACGTGATATATCGTTTTTCATAGTAACGGTCTGAGTAACGTATCCACTGGAGGCATTGTGGAATTCCTATTGGGGATTGAATTCGTCAATGTTAGTTAATTCAGAGTCGCTGAACATCCTAATAAAATTCATTTAGAAATTTATTGAAACATGAAATGGTGAGCGAAACGAAATAAGTCGCCGATATGTAATTATCTTTCACTTACCATCTCTTCCCCACATCTACTAAGCAATATGTCTTTATTGTCAATAAAGATCGAGCAAAGTCTCTTTTGGAGGTACCGTAGACTAGAACGTGGAGCAATGACACATAATTGAGTGCTGATATTGGAATTTTTCAAAAAATTATGTGTTAAATAAGAGTTGTATGAACCTTCTTGGTTTAAATCATAGTTTCAAATAACACCTATCTAGGAATTCTTTGAAACTTTATATAGGGAAACAAGATGGAATAAGTTGTAGAGATTTTATTATATTTCAACTTACCTTACATCCTATGTTATGCTATAGAACATAGCTAATGGTGGGAAGGGTTCATTCAATGTGAATGTAGAGTCTACCTCCAGTTCACCTTCCTCTTTTGTTTAGTGTCTGAAATACGACGCTGTCACAAACTAGAGTGACTTGACTCCTGGAATCTTGAGTGATGTTCGTCTGAAGAGAAAAAAAGCTCTAAAAGCGACGAAGAAGCTCTAAATGAACCTTTGCACTTTCTGTACTTGAAGTGTAAGTTAATTTGTTGTATTGTTTGAGTTTGAGGAAAACTGGGAATAAGTCTAGAATTTCCATGCTCCAACGTTGCTTGGGGTTGTTTCGTCATTTATATCTTTGTTCCAGATAATCCTTATCCCAGCTGTCAACAGATTTGTATGCTGAGAAGATTTTAATATCATGGGATGCAATTGTACTCAGTAAGTAAGCTAGGTAAAAATATTTTGGGTGGCATCTCAATTGGATTACATGTGGCGTATATTTCATGGAGTACAGCGATAGTATGGAGTGTAGAGTTTGAGATCAACTGACATCAAAGCTCAGATATGATATATGAAGTTTTTATTTCTAGCATATGCTAGGTTTTGTAATGAATGAAACTCGCACATTCTGTTATGAGACGTTTAAGGAGCATTTTAATATACCAGAGTCTTCGTATCCATTTCAAACATATGTTTAAACTCAAAAACCGGAGTCTTTTGATACAACGTTCAAGTTGTACTCTTTAAACATCTCATTGAAAATAGCTTACAAATTATTAATCAGTACAATAAAATAGAGGTTACAGTAATTACAGCGGAAATTTACTCTGGTGCAAAAGCGATAGTGTATAAAAAGCAATCTTTAATTTAGTGAAAAATTCACATAGTAAATTAAATTAATTCAAACCGGAAGATAATGTAGTTTACGATCTAGATCTTGGTGCTTTTGGCTTTCTCCCAATTATAAGGAATTATTCTCCCAATTGTATCCATGAATCGTTTTCATATTCCGGAAAGATCCCATCTTCATACAAACGATGAGTAACATTTCAAAATATTGATATGTAAAGTTTATAATAAAGCAGTGGTTGCTTTCTTGTTTTGTAAATATGAGTATGTAACTATAACATTGTATTAAATTAATCGTAATGCAAAGATTTCTTTTCAAGTCAACACCAAATACAAATAAAGAGTTAAATCCCATCCTCTTAAAAAGAGATAAAGAACTATTTAGTCTTGACATGCAATCTGAAATTGGTTCGATGCATGCATGATAGATAGATACAACAATTAATTACTCTTGCTAATGGAATATTATGTTTATTACAGGAATATTAGTGTGTTTGACCAAATATGTGTTTAATTATTTATATCCTTTTAAAGGTATAACTAATGCCAACAAAAGATTCCTATCATTTATCAATGGAATTTCTTTAACCAAATCCCATTTATTTTGTATACTCACAGTACTAAAACATCCGGTCCGTGCAACAAAATCTATATTTAAAATTTACTTTCACGAATGAACACTTTTATAATGTTGGTAATTTTTGAATACTTTTACACAGTATTCATAGACAACTTATGACGGAATAGGTATCGTGTATAAACAGTTATTTTTAAGACGGAGAGGGGGTTTACACACTGGGTGGTTCAAGAAGTATAAAATACCCTCTAAACATTGGAGCTCGGAAATCTTCCCCCGGGAAATTATTGAGCTGAAATACCTCATAAATATATTCTATCTTAAAAAAACTACTTGTTGCAGTTTTATGTTTGTCTTTCAACATTTAGAATGGAGACGGAACCCCTGGGCCTCCCCCTTATGAACGCGCATGATGGGCATTAATCTGGATTCTTTATTACATTCTATACACAGCAGCAGCGAGCAAAGTGTACCTAAGAGACAATGAACGATTGCCAATAAAATAAAACTGGCCCCTATTTTATTATTTCACTTTTGTTGGTGTTTTTTCATTGGTGCAAATTCAATGAATTTATGTTTGTATTGTAAATTTAATGTTAAACCATGCATGTAGTACTGTGAAAACGACATATTATATCTTAAAAGATAATAAATAACTCTTAACTTACAAGTTACTTTAAGGCTATAGCATTAATTGTATTTGTTACGCAGAATGAGTTGTCTAACTAATACTGTCAGTTATATAACAGCTGGATTTAACCATCCTTCATAAATCCACAGATAATTTACAATTAAGTATAATACAAGTACAGTATAATACAGATATAATCAAAATACTTTTTTACAAATGGTTGATGACTGCAATCATATGGAACGTTTATTAAATGTTTTCTTTACACGCTAGTGAAAATTATTAAAACACTAATTATGTTAACGCGTTGTGCGACAGAATTTTTATAGCAGGTTTATTAAATCGTTTACTTCAATAATAAAAACAATTTTCAGAGAAATACAATAATACTTCTAAATAAATTATTAATCGTAGAACAATATGGATATTATCAGGTGCTCAGTGAAGATTAAGGTTTGCAAATACAATAGCGTATAGTAATTTTGCTTTTGTTACGACACACTTCATACTAAATATCATCAATTTGGTTTAAAGCCTAAAGTTTGTTAACATTCATTTGAGTCCACGTGTGTTTCAGCTGGAAAAGAAACTGAACATTGTTCCAGAGAAGACATATAGCTAAAAGACGTTAAAATAGCTAAGGATTAAATAAAAAAGTGTCTTTTTTTAGGTTTTTTAGAAGATCAGCTCTGGAACCTACCTAATTCCCAGGACCCCACAAAGCGGATTATAAAGGCGTCACACGCAAATAACCGCCGGGAAGCTGGGGCTCTGTATCAATGGCTCAATATAAGCTCCGTACCAATTCAGCGGTTTGATCTCTATCGATGTAAATGTCCAATTGACTTTTGAAAACTTTATAGAGGATCCCATATTTCAATTGAAAGCAATGCGACGTAAATTTGTATTCACTTTATTTCAGTGTATTAGGTTATTTTAGTCTAATATAGTTATGAAGTAATACGGTTAGTCTTATTTTGAACATTCACTTATACGTATAAATAATAGGCTAAATTACATTAAAGTAATCATATTGGTCTTGAAATGTTCGTGGAAGTCCAGGGAAGGTTTAAACGATGAAAAAATATAACAAAATTGCATTGAAAATACTAAAACGACAATTTTATTTTCCCACACAAACTGTTCTTACCTGTCAAACGTTTGATTGATGTTCATGTATCCATAATTAGTCTGTGTTGGGTGCGTTCAGAAATATACATTGAAATTCGCAGACCCGGTGTTGCCAAATTAACTACTTTATAGCAGCTAGATCATCTATAAAATATTCCTATTGATCATTAAAGTTAAAAATAAATCATTTAAATAATAATAACTAAATTTATCAATTTTATTCTTTTAATTTTGTTTGTTTGTTTTCTTTTGTTTTGTTCTTTTCACACGTATCTGGACGGCGCATTACGCAATATTTTTTAATCTGTGGTTTGTCTTGACTGGACGTGAAAAAAAGCTGTTGCCATTATAGTTTAACATTATTAGTGCAAGAAAACATTAATATCAGATACTGCTTACAATGCCGAGAAGAAAACGACCTAACATAGGTCGTCGAAGTAGATCGAATGTACGGCGAGCTACCTCACGCGCTAATCGCACTGATGACCAGCAAGATACTGATAATGATAACAGTCGTATTGGTATGGCACATTTGCGTTCTACAGTAAATCAGAATGAAGTGGATAGACAAAGAATGCAACGAGTTCGGGCACATCGATCACAACAGCAGCGAGCCCGGGAAAAGGAAATTGACCGATTCCGCAAACGCAATGCTCCTGTGAACCTGGAACGAGCAGCATTCTCCTACGATCCAGAAATCGATTATAGTGCTGACAAATCTGTAGCAATTGGGGAAATGTCAATCATTTGTCAACAGTTGATAGGCATGACATCACTGCCAGTGTGTTTAAGCAAAAATTAAAATCTTTAATGAATTTCATTATAAAGCATCGTGTGTATGGCCAAGTACGTTGTTGGATGTACTCTGTTGAGTGGCAAAAGCGTGGTCTGTCACATGCGCACATATTAGTTTGGTTAGTTGATAAATTAAGGCCAGAAGACATTGATTCCATAATTTCAGCCGAGATTCCCGATGAAACACTTGACCCCAAAATTGCATGCAGTAGTAAGTAAACATATGATACATGGACCTTGCGGAGTTTTCAACAGCAACTCACCCTGTATGATCGACGGCAATAGTGTTCTAAGCGATACCCTAGAGCATTGATTGCTGAAACCATCTCGGGAAATGATGGTTACCCGTTGTATCGTAGGCAATCAGTTGAGTACGGTAGGCGATCTGTAATTGTGAAGATAAAAGAACAACATTTTGATGTAGGCAATCGTTGGATTGTGCCGTACTCGCCAATATTGACCAAAACTTTTGAAACTCACATCCATGTGGAAATTTGTAACTCTGTAAAATCGATAAAGTACATATGTAAATATGTTAACAAAGGTAGCGACATGGCCATTTTCGCTGTAACAAATACAAATGACGAAGTGTCTCAGTATTAGATGGGTCGCTATGTCAGCAGCAACGAAGCTATTTGGCGCATATGTTCATTTGTGATTCACGAAAGACACCCTACAGTAGTCCATTTGGCAGTTCATCTAGAAAATGGACAACGAGTGTATTTCAACCCAAGGAACGCTGTGGAGAGAGCGGAACGACCACCTTCGACCACATTAACAAGTTTCTTCTCAATTTGTCAAACTAATGATTTTGCTCGAACTTTGCTGTATGCTGATATGCCACGCTATTAAAAATGGAACGCATAATCAAAGTCGTTTCAGCGTCGTAAAGAAGGAACACCAGTTGAAGGACATCAAAATTTATTTGTCACAGATGCTATAGGCCGTATATACACAGTACATCCAAATAACGCTGAATGTTATTATCTGAGATTGTTATTGGTGAATGTTCGTGGTCCGACATACATCGTTTCAACAATATTGAGAACAGTTGATGGACATCTGTGTGCTACTTACCGTGAGGCGTGTCAACTATTACAGTTATCTTCATATATATATATATATATATATATATATATATATATATATATATATGTAGATGTATATACATGCGATGTCAAACTTCGAATACACTACTAATTAATGCGGAAATTTATAATTAGACATTGATCATGATAGAAGATATGTGTTTATTGATGGCAAAAAAAGTACTGTCATGTTTGGGCCTGACAGCACCCAATCGTTCAATGCAAGATGCATTTAACCATGAGTTACAAAGAGAACAACAGTACGATACTGAAGCATTGACCGAAATAGTTCGCACAACTGTTCCACAATTAAATGAACAACAAAGGATTACTTACGATATTTTGATCCAAGCTGTTAACAGTGGATCTGGAGGGATCTACTTCCTTGATGCTCCCGGGGGTACTGGAAAAACTTTCCTAATTTCTTTGCTATTGGCAAAAATCCTGCACATTCGGCCTTGAAATTACCACTAAACATGTAAATCAATGAAACACCAGTTTGCAACATCACCAAAAATAGCGCTATGGCAAAGATTTTCCAGATATGCAAATTGATAATTTGGAACGAATGCACAATGGTGTACAAGAGGTCGCTGGAGGCACTGGACAGGACGTTAAAAGATTTACGTGACAACCAAAACATTTTTGGTGGAGCCATGATTCTGTTGTGATTTTCGTCAGACTCTTCCAGTTATTCCTCGGTCAACTGTTGCTGACGAACTAAACAGATTTCTGTCAGTTCACAGACTCGAAAGAGGAGCTTATTCAGCGTGTTTTTCCGTATATAACCAACTATATAATAACCATAATTGTCTGAGTGAAAGAGCAATATTGGCAGCAAAAAACAAAGATGTCGTTGATCTAAATTCGATCATTCAGGATTTCCTTCTAGGAGAATTGTTTACTTACAAATCAGTTGATACAGCTACAAACCAGGATGACGTAGTAAACTATCCCACAGAATTTTTAAATTCATTGGAATTGCCTGGACTACCACCACATAATTTGCAATTAAAAGTAGGATCAGTTGTCATCATGCTGCGTAACATAAATCAGCCTCGACTGCAATGGGACGAGACTGGCTGTGAAGAAGCTTAATGAACAACGTCATCGAAGCCAAAATCATCAAGGGAAAATATAAAGGAGAAGATGTCTTGATCCCCCGTATACCGATGATTCCAACGGATTTGCCTTTTGATTTATGTTAAGAGGTAAGTGAAACGATGTTCTCCGGGTCAGCTAGTTTAAATATATAAGTTAGAGTGTAAATTCCATTTACGAAAAGGCACTCAGCTGACTCTTGTTACAATATACAAGAGAAAGATTGTTTTATATTAAAAGTACACAATATTAATAAAACATTTAATCATAATTTCATATTTGAGGCTTATTTGAGCATATTTATGAAAAATTAAACAGTTGCTGTAGATGTACGCTGTGTCGCTGTTGCAGAAATGAAGAGGTGTATATACTAGAATGAACAACAGTAAAATTGCCTGAGTGAGACAGTTGTCACCATAATCTCTTAGTCTAGGAGCCAAGAGCCAATTTTTATTGTGTAAGCACGACGCCTGATTTTTCATAAAATCGTTTGGGGAATTTCTCCTAAGCAAAATATTGAGCGTCACTCACGTTAGTTTTGATGGAGGTTGATATGGGATGATATCAAAAGGATTAAAAATATAAAACAACATTTTTCCTCAGATCACATTTTTTTAGCTTAATACGCTTAACCTTAAACATCAGAAACATATAATAGTTATATCAGGTTGAGGCTACGAGGCAAAGGGATTGAAAGTTACCACTTTCAGTAAAAAATATTCGGTGGTCTTTATATGGTTAGATGAATCTGGTTTAGTTTCTTATGGTTAGTTTTAAGTATTTCAAACTATCTGTAGGTTATACATAACAACGAGATGGCTAATTCCGTGAACATTTTCAATTTTCAATTTTCTGCGCGCAAATGGTCGAGCCCATTGACTCTCATCTATATTATGAGATTTTTAGAGTTTAATCATAATGTTTCAATACTTTAGTTAAGTATGGTAACATAGTACAGTAATAAAGATTCAATCACAACCTAATACTAGTAACATGCGCCATAAGTAAGAGCTGTGTTATCAGTATTTGTATTACCAGTAATTAATTCTTCCCGTCATAGGATTCACCACGTTAGGATATCCGAGACTCGGTGACTTACACAAAAAATGTACAGTTTTTCGCTATAGGAGCTCTTCTTGTTCAAATGAATTATATTTAAGGGACCATTTTTGCGTTTGCCTTGTTGCTTAGACCAAATAATAGTATTGAAGAATAATAGTTGTTTTCTGGTCTTTGTAATCTACTTCTGGTCAAAGCTGTGTGGCTGTGTCTTGCCATTTAATAGAGTAAACGCGTAACCTAAGTGTGCGCTATATCTACCCGCTGTAAATAAACCGGTTCTTGAGGTTAATATGCAGAGAAAGTTACACGAATATTTACCCACAGTCAAGCGAATAAATGTTAAAATTTCGCACTGGCATCCTGGCTATAAATCTTCACACCCTTTTAAAAATGGTCATTTACAGTGATTGTAGAATGGTCGTGCAAGTCTTACCATCAAATGACAAGCGTGTTTGTCATCATCACCATCAAATGATGTTGTAGCTCTTACAGCAGAGTCAATCCACTAAATTAATCAGTCTGCTGATATTAATTAGAGTCTGCTCTGTCATACTCTGCATAATATCGTCAACCAATCACATTAAGGGAGTAGTGTAACATAATTATATGTATTATCGCAGTATTTGAATATTCCAACTCTGTGATCACCAATCAATTCCGAGCTTATAGGGCGATATAGTGTTTAACTTTAAAAAAGCTACAGTGGTGATATGGGTATTTTTATATATCTAAATTATACTCTACAAGGCAAGGTAAATGAAAGTAGAGTATTACACAATGAATTTTCACGTTTTAAACATTACCTATTTTGTTAGTCCAGAAAAGCAAAATTATCAGTACTTCATGGTAACAATTTAAATAGTTATTGGAGTCTTTTACACATCAAAGTTTAGTAGAATTTGAAGTTTTTGGTTATGATGTAAGTTCAACGCTCTATATCCTAAATTTGAAAGATTGTTAAGGCAAGTAAGTATAGTAACATATCTATAGTGTGTGTAGAAATATTTCTATTCTGATATAGATGACACTATATGTTGTAAATGTCAGTGACAGTTTTCAGAACCAATAAATGTTTTGTAGGAAAGACATCTTGTGCGTTTTCTCCTGCTAACTGGATAACTTGAAACCTCTTACTCTTTCGCTCCAGCCGCGTTTACAGAGAGAGAGAGAGTGGGAGGGAGGGAGAGAGAGAGAGAGAAAGAGAGAGAGAGGGAGAGAGACTGAGAGACAGGCAGACAAACAGAAAGGCAGGCAGGCAGACAGACAGACAGACGCGATCGATCACTTATCTTCAGTCAATGACTATAAATGTCGGTAATGACTTGATATGTTAAAAAATAAGGTTTTTATTAAGGCAGTGATTGCCTGAGCGTAAGCCAATGTTTATATCTGTCTGTCTCCATATATGTCTGTCGGTCCGCATGAACCTGGTACAGAGACTTGAAATTGTACATGAGAATGAAGAACACTATGACATATAACATTATTCCCAATTATGCCCAATTATTCAAAAAGACGCAATTTGATGTGCCTTCGTATGTACAATTTTTATTGTTTAAACACTGGAACTTCATTTGTTCATAGACAAAAATGACTTCTATGATATTAAATTTTATAATAGTTCAGATTATGTGGCAAAACATCTCGTGAAAGATCACATGTAAAATTTTAATGTTGCATGAAGCTCCATTTCTAGACAAGAATGATATCTGTGTTGTTGTTTGTCCATCCATGGAATTTTGCTGAGCATCGCTGAAGACTATCATTTATTAAGTCTTAAGATTTAACAATTTCATTGTCGTATGATTGTCTATCGCTCTATCTGTCAATAATTAAAGAAGCTATTGGCTTGAAATTTTGCATTGAACTTTTGCGAAGCATATTTACTACACGACACATAGTGTGGCCTTACTTCCATTAGATATTGTGGAAAATTAAACCCAACTGAAAGAACTAATATTGCGATGTTTCATTTGGACGATTGATCACTTCAAATGTTGGAAATCAGATATGTTCATACATCACACTGGTAGCTAAGTGGATAGCGCCTCAGCTTCAAGTCCATGGACTCGAGTAATATGAAAACGGTTTCTGACTAGAGCATTAGATCATCCACAAACACTTCAGATATTTTCTAATCGTTAAGTAAAGAAAACATATTCAAAATATTGATTTATCTAGTTGGAATTTGAATTCAAACCTGAGTCCCTGAACGGAAACTCTAACAACTCAGTACCAAGCACTGTTGTTGAAAAATATTGACTTATAAAGCACCGAATAATATTGAAAATATATACATGAACAGATAGCGATAAAATATACTATTTAGTATGATATTATACCATGTTGTTATCTGTTTTATTTAATTATACGATACGACGATTATCTACTCGGCCAGGATTTTCTATCCATAAGATACTTATCTCTTCTATCATTTTGCTCTTCAAATATTTCATCACAGTCGGAATTTCGATTCTTACATCTTCTATATGTACTCTCCAAATTCAGAGCATTTTTGGCACAATACGAGTATTATCTAAATTTTCTAGAATGCATGTAATTATGATCTGAATTCTTTTCTGTATAGGCCATCTTACTTATGTTTTTCTTAAATTAAATTAATGGACTGTTTTGTTCGGATGTGATATTTTATTTTTTTTTACGAACACAAATATTTTTTATACTATAATTTTAATCAGGTTAAATGTAAGAAAATACCACATATTTCTAATTTTTCAAGGATAAATAGAGAGTTCATACATATTATCTCAGAGGAGGAGAGTTGAGTTCTAAGAAAGATGAGAAAGGATGGTTAATAAGTATTTATGAGCAATGGAGAACGTTCGAAACGTTCCATATGTGAAAAATAACTCTTTTAGGCATATGTTTTGATTTCTTTTTTTATTCACTATTAAACTATATTCCTATTTTTTGCATATAAGCATTACTGCATTTTCCAGTTATATAGGTAAATTTTTCAACCCCTGCTGAAGCCTCGTTAACTTGAACAGTTTGCTCTGTAAAGACCTAATCACACAAAATTAAAGACTTCCAACGACACTGCACGTGACATGATTCTTAAAGTATCTATCTCATCTCCTCTCACTTACACCCCACCGACTCTGAAAATTTGATGTTTCAAACTTTATAGAACAAGTTTTACTTATTATGTAAATTTACTATGATAATCTGTATAAGCCTAAACATCCATTTTTCAACTGTGCAACGAAGATCTCTTATGTTTCATTTTTTATTTGTCATTCCAAAATTACTTGATGAAGATTTCATTTTTATTAAAGACCTTACCAACGATATGCCTCTTGATATCATAATAAATAGTTCTATTTCACAGGTTCATTCCCACGAATCTCGAGTTGTGTGTAATATAAATAATGTATCTTCAAAGTTTTTTTAATACAATTTTAAAAATTGATTATTTTTGTTATATTAAATTTTTGTGTATTTTTTTATTTATGAAATTTATTGACTTACACCACTTGCATACTCAATGGCTGTAACTAGATACATTTAATTTCAATACATTATTTTAACCACTCGCCTAAGCAAGTGCAGCTATCAGAGATTAAAAATAATTTTATACGATGATTATAAACAGGGAGAAGGTTTAAAACCTACCATTATAAACTTGATTACTTTATCTTTCTATATCTATATACATACTAAATGTATACTATGAAACACATATACTTAATCTTGAATAATATGTTCCTAAACTTGTGTATAACAATTGGAGTGATTAAGCATATGTGGTTTAAGAGCGACTGAAAATTAAAGTAAAACCTGAATCAGATAAAAACTATTTGTTCTTAGGTGATTGAGAGAAGTTCCTGTGTTTGGTCTCAGACACTTCTGCGTATCCCTACTCAGAGTTTTATTTGACTTCTTGTGATTGAGGATGCCGTTTGATTTGGTTATAATCAGTAGTAGATTATTTAAAATCTATTATTTAAGAACATAATGAGCAAGATTAGTCCAGCTATGAAGTACTCGTATATTCACTACTATATGATATGGTTCAATATTTATTAAATAAAAACAAACTTCGCATCATACAATGATCTAGCTCTGCGGCAGACCTGGACTCACGGATACACAATCTGCACAAAAGATAATAACTTAAAATATCTTCACCTTATTGCACTAGAAAAGGAAAAAAATCGTACATTATGGTACTCGTATATACTGGTATATTTGAAATGAGAAAAGTGTTATTATATACACAAATTATCTTTATCTCTACTCGTATGGATATAAAAGGCAAAGCTAGCAACCACTCACTCATATTCGCCAAGTTCGCGATACCTCAGAAAGTTTAAATTTGGCAATCGTTTGCCTCATTACTTATATTGAAGATCTATAGCATTCTCATAACCGGAATAATATTATACTCAAAATATTAACACCCAACGTTTTGTTTATTTTAATATGGAATAAAATAAACCATTTATATACTTCACGATAACATTTATTGCCTTTTTACATGAAACAAAATAGCTTATTTAAAAATACAAGAGTTAGCATTGTTTACTATATACATTCATATTTAGTTATATTTACTAATTGAGCAAGTTTTATAAAAAGTAAAAAATAAGTATTGTATCAGATAAACACGTGAGTTACTGGTAGATTAGTAAAGTGATAGTCCAATGTCACGTGGTGGCGGCGAGAATAGCTGCTGACAGGGCGGTGACAGTTGACAACAGGGAGTTTCTACAGCTGGCTGCAACAATATACCACTCTGTTTATGTTTATACTTTAGAGGTAATGCTATAGTGGTAAAGTGAGGGTCCAATGTCACGTGCTGGCGGCGAGAATAGCTGCTGACAGGGCGGTGACAGTTGACAACAGGGAGTCTCTATAGCTAGCTGGAACAATATACCAATCTGTTAGAGTTTATACTTTGGAGGTAATGCTATAGTGGTGAAGTGAGGGTCCAATGCCATTTGGTGACAATGGGAATGGCTGCTGACAGGACCATTACAGTTGACAACAAGGAGTCTCTACAGCTGATTGCAACAATATACTACTCTTTATGTATGTTTACATAAGACCGGTAATGCCATATAGGAGAAGTGGGGGCCCCAGTGTGGCGGCTAGAATGGTCGCTGGTGTCAGCCATTGGCAACTTCACCGGCGTGTAGGTGTCAATATTGAGTCCTTAAACTCCAGACTTCATACAGGTCGACAGGTCTGGGAAATAATCCGAATGTGTTGAATGAGAAATGAACACCTATCTGTTGTAAGGTAGGGAAGGTGAGCAACCTAACTTCTCGTTTATTTGCTTGGAGAGAGGAGTTCAATATAGAGCGTGATTAGGTAGGATGGGCAGTCGTTGAATTAATGATTGCCGGGTATAGATGTTGCATAGGGCGGGTCGTCCAACATTGCCCTAGGTCTCTGCAGTTTCCGGGGCGGGGCAACCTTCCGTGAAACCACAATCTTTGACGTGGTCCCACTCAGACTGTTCAGCTGCCCAATAGAGCCGACATGCTTGGGTATGCGGATCGACGGTAGATCTATGGTCAGGAAACGCAGAGTAAAGTTTTGAAAGGCTCCTAACATTTTACTAATCGAGCCGATATTTTAGGACACCGGACAGGCGTGGTGTACGTAAGGACTGAACGAATGAAATATAAGTTTTCTTTAACAGCAAAGAGACACCGTTGCAGCAGGCTTTCTGCAAGTTCATGCGGGCGATGGCGGCCGGTGTGGTAGTGAAGAAGCTGTTTAACACTATTTCCAGGTATTTTATTTTAGAGGTCCACCGTTGCCTTTGCCCTGGAGGTTCTCACGAAGGACTGGTCTCTGGACATTTAACAGTTTTGAACTAAATTCTTCACTTCTTGGGTCAAGATTCGAATTTTGTATGCATAAACATGTTGACAACTATATTTCTCCAATATAGCGGCCTTTTAATCTTAAAAAATATCAACTCCGTTATTTATAGACCTACAGATCTAAAGATTTAAAACGAAAGTGTGTTTCTTTTTTGTAAGGATAATCCGATCCCCTTTCAAGCCTTATAGCCACAGGTCAGTGCGAGGATCCTATCAAATAGAAAAAGTAAGAGAGTCGATACAGAAAAATTTCGACGGTACTGATAAAATATGCTACAGTCTTAAACATGATTTTTAACTGCGCTATCTCGGCTTCAGATCGAGTCCGACACATTAGACGTTTAGTACATCGATTCTCCCAATTTCCTTAAATGTTTCGAATAAACAATTGTGTGTATCTCGTTTCAACTTATATGTAATATAAATATATATTAGATCCCACAGTAACTAAATTAATATTTCATTTTTCACAAAATCTACCCACCTCCTCGAACTGAGCCGGAAGCACTATTCTAATCTATTTTAGTTCACTATGTCATTTAAAATATTGTTTATTAACTCTAAGTTTTGTATCACAATAATTAAAGTGAGTTACCCTGACTGAGAACCATGGACAGCTTCTGGTTAGTGAGATCGACGTGGAGTCGGGGAGTGACCAGGCGCTCCCAGGGGGGCAGATTGTCGATGGTGACGCGACAGCGCAGCTCCAGGGCGAAGTAAGGACCCTGGAAGTGTCGTCTCTCTGGGAGAAAACTGAGACCCAAAGACTGGGAGAACAAACCATGACTGGAGACCAGGGGATACTGTACCAACCGTGTTGGATCCGCCTACCCAAAGAATTAGATGTATAAACATAACATAACAACAAACACAACAAAACAAAATGCAAAGTTTGGAAGTCATTGTGTATTACTCCTTTTAGAAACTTCTAAAAGTATACATGAATGAAAATCTTTCCTAAGTTTGTCTTGTGATTTAATAACCGTGCCTGGTTAAGTATCTGAAACCATTGTATGATTTGATCTTAATGAAAGCTCACCACTAAATTTACTGTCCATTAGTTATCTTATCAATATTATTGTGTAAAATAATATTAGTATCGTATACTTTTAAATGAGTACAACATCGATTGCGTGTTATATAAGTGGAATTCTAGATATGTTTTAAATTGAAAACTATATTGTATCCATGTAGCACATTAATAGCTTTTTCAAAGCGGGATTGTAAAATATTTACCTGAACTGGTATTCATTAGTAGAATTTATATACTTTGTGTACTGTTTAACAAAATGTATTTTTTTAACATTCAGTATGATTTGTTACTATTAGTTATTTTTATTTAGTAAATTAATTCTTTAGTAGTTTCAAATAGTCACGTTTTGTTAAGGTGGTCATATTAATGGCGTAGTCTAGTCATAAAGTAAAGCAATCATTTATATGTAATACTCTTAATGATTTTACGATCGCAACCTACATT
This sequence comes from Homalodisca vitripennis, assembly GCF_021130785.1. Taxonomy (NCBI): domain Eukaryota; kingdom Metazoa; phylum Arthropoda; class Insecta; order Hemiptera; family Cicadellidae; genus Homalodisca; species Homalodisca vitripennis. Next base: position 146,230,152 of record NC_060210.1, read on the forward strand.
TTCAGACCTTTCTGGAGGATTTAAATAAAGCTATTTCAACTTACAGCCACTAAACTATAATTAACCGCTCCATTAATTGCCAAGGGGATTAATTAATTAATTGTAAAATTACATCATGGTAATCATTAAGAAAGAACTCCGATTTTATGGTTCACCCTACCGATCATGTATTATATTGGAAACTAATAAAACAGTTCTTATGGAATTTCACATGAACATTAACTATACGTACGTTTTATAGACGCTATTTCGCCTTCCGACATCAGGATTCCAAACCACTGGCTGTGAATTCAACTTATATGTTTAATGGTTTAGAAATAGTTCCGGAGATGAAGATTTATTTGAATGAACATCACATATGCCACGAACGAAAATAAGTGGCACTTCTGCTATATCTTGAGGAAGTTTACATATAAATTTATGCAGCAGCTAGGCTCTACGTTTGAAAACTTGTCCTAACCGCGTAAACGCTTAATAAATTTTGAATATTACAAAAATAATTTACCATCTCTTCATTAAAAAGGGAAAAGCAAACTTTCTCTCTCTCTCTCTCTCTCTCTCTCTCTCTCTCTGACTGTCTTCTTCATTTACTCCTCAGAGCACACACGTAATTATGTATACAAAACAGTAAGGCTTTACGACATGAGATGATTTATTTATTGAAAATATTTAAATGAGCTAACAAAAATTAAATCAAAATATTTCTAACTCGTCTTAAATGTGTCTTACACTGTAAAGTTATAACAGTACGCAAATACGGAACTAATGATAGATGTAGGTAGGTAGGCACATTATCTTTATGTAATTAGTTTCTATAAATAGATACTGCATATAGTCTGTAAGTATTTATTGTTTGAGAGTAGATCTGTTTACATCACAACAATCCAGGGAGGCGGGAGGGAGGTGTGAAATACGATATCATCCCACCTTGGCACCGTTGATGTACCAGGACAGAGACGGCGCTGGGTGAGACCAAGCCGAGGTACAAGTAGTGTTGATGTGGTCACCCAGATAGTAACGCCTTTGCACTCCGACTATCTCGGGTTCCGACGTTGGCAGGACTGGAACAAACAGGTGAAGTTTTATTGTATATATATATATATATATATATATATATATATATATATATCGTATAATTAACTTTTATGTTTGCTAAAATTATCAATATAATGTTAAATTAGAAATGGCGAATCACATAACCTAAGTTAGTATTTTTAAATGTATGGAAATTCACTCCCAATCTCCAAATTGGATCATTGAAAAAAATACAAATAATTATATTGAGTAAAATAAGAAAATAATTTTAAATTGCTTGGTATTTTTATTACACATACAGCACGGGTGTTCTGCCTTATCTTGCATCTACAACATAGTGTAGGGGTTGAACCAGTTTGAACTTATTTACCCATAACAGTGAGGTTGTTGCTGGCAAACACAGTTTTGAAGCTAGGCGCCTCAGTCGAGACCTCGCACCTGTACGTCCCGCTAGTGTTGAAGCTCAGCGCTGTCAGCGTTACACTGGTCTTGTCACTCAGGGTTTCCTGTACATAGACAAATCAATTGGTTTACTAGTAACTAATACACTACTGATATACATGAGGAGCAATTATGTGAAGGTAACTGCTGTAATGTATTATAAAGAGTTTTCATTATTTCCTATGGTGTAAATTGAATTCTTCGTACAGTACATACTTCATATTATGAGATGGCAAAGAAAATTGAACACAATTTTGTCTGTAGTTAGATGAATCAATAAACGGTTTAAATCATGCTTAGAGTTTTTAATGTTCAATGCTTTAAATTAACAGGATTCAAATTAATAGGTTACACAAAATTGTAGGGATGATAAATAGTAAAGTTTTTTTGTATATCATCCTAAAATTCTAGATATTCTACATTTTGGATCGTAAAATATTATAAAACTAATAAATTTGAGTTAATTCCTTATTTTATTAAGATTTTACGCTATATTAATTATGCATGTATTATGTTAATTTATTTGTTCTTTATAGCAAACTGTTCTAAAGAGTTATACAGGGTGGCTGGTCATCAGTGTTACAAAACTTTTTGGGTGAAATTACAAAGTAAATGTAGTGTAATGATGCATGTAAGAGGTTCCAAGTCAAAAACTTGGCTTCAAAAAGAATTATTTTAATTTTTTCTAAAATAACCATATTTTTAAAAATATTACAGCAATTTCTCGACTACCTGTAAACTGATTTGAGTAAATGACGTAATTTTCGTGTTCTACATTACATTTTGAATAGGATTAAGTGAAAATTTTAAAGGATCAATAATACATTTTGCTGAGTATTTTGAAGCCTATCAGTCAGTAGGGTGACACAATTGTCTGCAGGGGATGTATATATCTCTTATCTGTATTGTCTGTCTGTCCTACTGTTCACAAGACATCTCGAGAATGACGTGAGCAAAATGCACCCTTAGCGAGGCGTGTTACGCGCCACGTAAATGTTTACTGCATGAATATTTATTGATCTTCCACATGATGGGATTTACAGTTTTGTAATATACGTTTATAATTGTATCACCAGAATATTTTCGACTTTCCCTCAGTGGGCGTTGTATGTATCCGAAGCATCCCTCAGTTAAATTACTGAAATTGTACTGGTCCTGAAGTTGTTAGTAAACACATAAGCAGTGATATAAATATCAATGTACAATATCTCGGTATCTGGTTTAGAAAGATTCAAGATTTCAGAAAATGATAATGTTAACTGTTAAAAATATCCTGATATCCGAGATCAAGAATACAAAATTAAGAAGAATCTAAAATTTACTCAAACTAACTTGCAACTTTGCAAGTTATCGAAAGTTAAAAATAATAAATCAGTATTATTCTTTTAGAATTATATTTTTTTATTAAATACCTTCAAAATAAGGGTAAAAAATTGAAAGAAAAATAAATATTTTACTAGCAAACATTTATAAGTTAACATAATTGTATTTGCAAAATTCGAGATACTTAATTGTTTCTGACATTTTAGTAATTTCACATTTACTAGTAAGTAAGAGTCTTAAGGTCAAATAACAAACTAGTTTTAGAATCAACTAATTGCATGATCTTATGTTCAATTATTCAAATTGTATAAGTAACAAACTATCAACAGAGGAATTATTCAAATCAGGTTGAAAAAACTTTTAAAGAGCTGAGCCACAATTAGGAAAGATCCAAGATGAGGCAGATTGAAGTCATAGATTTATTTGAAACGTGTAGACATCAAAGTCAGAAATCATGAAAACAATCATAAAATAAAAGAAAAGATTGAAGAACCAAACTATCAGCCCAGGGCACTTTGGGGGGGGGGGGAGAATGGAAGTGAGTAAGGGTGAATAATAGAGTAGAAAAAAGTCAAGAAAGGAACCAATACTAAATAAAGAACTTTTTAGCTATCCTTGTGTCAGAGCGGAGAATAATAGAATTAGAACTGATACCTATAGTTTATGTTAATAATAAGACTGAAATTCAGTGCCCATTTAGATTTTTCCACATTTTATGACATAGGAAATGTCACACCTGTGTATTTACGAGTGTTCTTGTATATATCAACGAGGAAAATTCATATAAATCAATAACAAATACTTCGTTGTGAAAACTACAATATTTGCGTATTATTAAAATTGCAAAGCTGATATAAATATTTACATAGCATGAACAAATCATGGAATGTTTTATACTGCTGAGTATCTTGTTCAGAGTTACTGCACCTACGGGATACGCCTATTCCCGAATTGCCAATTAAATCGAGGTGCAACAACAACGCTAAATAATTATTTAAATCCATCTACGTCTCGCCATAAATTGTTCGCCCGGTTGATCGGTCTGGATTTACAATCTTTGGGAGGATTTCCCTGTTATTTACATTACAAGTGATATGTTGTAAGTAAATAATTATCATACACAATGGACATTTTGTACATTTTTCACTAAACAAGTTTGTTTCAGTTAGACTCTACATTCTTTTATACGTTGAAAATATGCACCTTACGATAGTGAATACGTTTCAAAATATTAAAACGTGATTTCTAGATAGGTTTCCGTACATGGCAGAAAATCACAGGAATCGTGAGCCAAATCAAATGATGAACTGGTCTCGGGTTTTAATTATTTAATGTAACTTATTTGGTAACTTTTTAGTATACATTGATTATAAATAAACTTAATTTATTAAATTTTGAGTTGTTTTACTAAATACATTTCTATAATACTTAATAACTTGATTTTTATCGCTGGAAATTTGGATTTTGAACTATATAATCAATAATCAATAATCATTTATTCCTCCAGTATTTACAAATGAAAATAATAATATACATACTTGGAATTACTAGCCATAAAATTAAATAGCTATGGCTAGCACAACTTAAACTTACAAGAAAATTTACATATTTACAGTCGATTATCTTACTTTAACTTAAAAACTTGCGGTCCACACTGTAGCGTTCTCAAATTAATGAAAGATTACAACTAAAGTTTTCTTTTTACAACAAAAACATAATCATAATATATATGTTTAATAATAGCCTAATAGCCGAGGACTAATTTACATTGCGTAATAACGTGACCTACATTTCAGGAAAACGAGAGAAGAATTTCCTTGAAGAACTACATTATCTGTCAGTGCTTTTATTTAATCGATAAATAAATATTTCGTACATGCCATATAAACCATTAAGTTATAGTTCTCAGTTACGCCAGTTTCGGTCGACGGTGAAATTGATGGGAAGCGAAAGACTTAAATTATTATACCAATTGCTATAATTTCTTCACAGGTTAACCATTGTTCAATTTGAGATTCTTTAACCAATTTTCACAATCGTAAATAAAGCGATGCAACGACGCACAAAATACATACATATGAACAATACAACTATATTCGTATATAGTAAGTAATACGCACAGAATACCTATATGGCATCATAAAGGCGCTGACGGTAGCCTATCTTTGGTGACTTTCGTCCTCTAGACCCCAAACTAATATATTCATTTTCCTTGGGTCAAGGGTAACTACGTACCACGTTTCAAGTCCCTACAATCTTTTTATCGAGAATAATAAGACCGATAAATAAATATACGACACGATTTCTAGAAGAACCTGTTGAATCCTTAATAATATTAACAAATATATAGCTGTGAAAAGGTATGTTTAACTTTTGCCTCAAAATTTTGAGCTGTACAAAAACTATCGCAACTAAGAATTTTCCCCATACTTGATGGCTTTATTGTTTGTGAAATGTTCCTATTTATATTGAATAAAACCTATATTATGCTTAAATACAACATAAAATGGTTCCTTCTTTTCGCAGAATAAGTGTACAGTAATACAAAATTGAGAAGAATACACATACAGTAAATGTGCTAAGTAAAATATAAGGTAACATTTATTTATCATACACGACTGTCTACAGTACAATACGATTGTTTATTCAGCACTCCAGGTCGTACAATCAACTTTTGAAGTTGAGGTACAGTTTAAAACTGCTCTCTATGTAATGTATGCTTTCCCTTGATGTTGGCCCGGAACAGCTACAAATAGTTACACAATAAATATAAAGTATTATAAACATGCATATAATATAATATAAACCCATATATTATTTTTTATCTCGATGAAAACTTATAAGGTTATTTATAGAAAATAACGCAATTAACTGGAAATAAAGTGTCATACTTCATTCTTTAGAAACGTTATGTAACGCAAATATAGAAGAAATGTATCTATAAATTGTATTAAGTTTGAATTTATATATTGAATTTATGTGATATAAATATAATTACAAAACAATATTAAAACACAAACTAACATTTAACACCTAAAGTTACATATGTTAAGTATTGCTTCATAACAAGTGAGGCGATAACATACTAATGTATATGAACAACAAAGTTTTAGTTAATCAATGCAAAACAAAATATAAAAAAATATGTAATTACGTTTGGTACAATACAAAACCTTTTTATAACAATAGTTCTTAGATTGTGTACAAAGCTATAAAAACAAAATCAAATAAATAGTGTGATGGAGAAATGTCGTTGACGCACAAAAATTATGAAAAATATGGCACCAAATTATCATCAATGTAGTATTAGTTATCGAGGCTCCAGCGTCAGTATATTGAACAGTGGACAGGCCGTAGGGTTCGTTGCTGTCATCGCTGGTTCACTTTCATTCTGTCATGTTAGTTATCTTGTATGTTAATGTATATATCACGACAGGGTTTAATGTCAGCATATTAAACAGTAACCTAGACATATTGAACAGGGACACCTAGACTACAAAATATAGTGTAATCTAGTTGAAGAGGTAGTCTCCTTTTCTCATCAGTAGCGCAATTGGGTACTCTACGATGTTTTAGACATCACCCCAAAGCCTGGTGGAGAAATCAAATTTTTTACAAACATAACGTAGCTACAGTTGGTTTTCAGTACCGAATTGATTCAAAGAGTTTTGGGGATCTCTTCAGACGAACATGACTCCAGATTTCAGGAGTCAAGTCTGCTACAGCGTCAGATTTCAGGCGCTGCAATAAGAGGAAGGTGAACTGGAGAAAATTCATATTTATTTTATATAGTAAAATTAAGATATTCAATTATGTTTTTATGTTTGACTATCCCAAAGTATCACTCACGTCTAAAACAATGCCTGGACGAGGAAATATCTGCGTGTGGGGAGTGTTGCCCGGCATGTAACTGAAGAACTCCAACTCGTCCTTGTACCACTTGACTGAGTAGAGCTTCTCACCGTCTGTGTCGAACCTGCAGCAGAGAGTGATGTCCTCGTGGATGTCCACGTACGGGGGAACTACTACTTCAGTCAGTCGCAGACTTGTCACCTCTGCAACATTGTGGTAAATATTATTATAATTGTTTGGTTACAGGACTCCAACTCGTCATTGTACCACTTGACTGAGTAGAGCTTCTCGCCGTCTGTGTCGAACCTGCAGCAGAGAGTGATGTCCTCGTGGATGTCCACGTACGGGGGAACTACTACTTCAGTCAGTCGCAGACTTGTCACCTCTGCAACATTGTGGTAAATATTATTATAATTGTTTGGTTACAGAACTCCAACTCGTCATTGTACCACTTGACTGAGTAGAGCTTCTCGCCGTCTGTGTCGAACCTGCAGCAGAGAGTGATGTCCTCGTGGATGTCCACGTACGGGGGAACTACTACTTCAGTCAGACGCAGACTTGTCACCTCTGCAACATTGTGGTAAATATTATTATAATTGTTTGGTTACAGAACTCCAACTCGTCATTGTACCACTTGACTGAGTAGAGCTTCTCGCCGTCTGTGTCGAACCTGCAGCATAGAGTGATGTCCTCGTGGATGTCCAAGTACGGGGGAACTACTACTTCAGTCAGTCGCAGACTTGTCACCTCTGCAACATTGTGGTAAATATTATTATAATTGTTTGGTTACAGAACTCCAACTCGTCATTGTACCACTTGACTGAGTAGAGCTTCTCGCCGTCTGTGTCGAACCTGCAGCAGAGAGTGATGTCCTCGTGGATGTCCACGTACGGGGGAACTACTACTTCAGTCAGTCGCAGACTTGTCACCTCTGCAACATTGTGGTAAATATTATTATAATTGTTTGGTTACAGAACTCCAACTCGTCCTTGTACCACTTGACTGAGTAGAGCTTCTCGCCGTCTGTGTCGAACCTGCAGCAGAGAGTGATGTCCTCGTGGATGTCCACATACGGGGGAACTACTACTTCAGTCAGTCGCAGACTTGTCACCTCTGCAACATTGTGGTAAATATTATTATAATTGTTTGGTTACAGAACTCCAACTCGTCCTTGTACCACTTGACTGAGTAGAGCTTCTCTCCGTCTGTGTCGAACCTGCAGCAGAGAGTGATGTCCTCGTGGATGTCCACGTACGGGGGAACTACTACTTCAGTCAGTCGCAGACTTGTCACCTCTGCAACATTGTGGTAAATATTATTATAATTGTTTGGTTACAGAACTCCAACTCGTCATTGTACCACTTGACTGAGTAGAGCTTCTCTCCGTCTGTGTCGAACCTGCAGCAGAGAGTGATGTCCTCGTGGATGTCCACGTACGGGGGAACCACTACTTCAGTCAGTCGCAGACTTGTCACCTCGGCAAACATTATTATAATTTTATTTTTGCAAAACTACGACTTATATTTTTATTTACCTGGTCATTGTTATGCCTTATACGTTAATCACACCTCGTAGCCCACTTAATGAAGTGTAAAAAGAAATGTGCTATACATTTGCGCTAAAGTACGTATTTTTATTTGGATTGTATGATATAACGAACTGTTATGTCCAACACTTGTAACTGGACGAGCGTGAATCTTGTCTGAAATTACTTATAAGAATATAATATTAAATTTTACTTTTGGAAAAGAAGCTTAAATATGCCTCAAATAATTTACAGTTTGTATAGCTTACTAAATACTTTTATGAATATTTTTTAAGTTTAATTAATATCATGCAATGCATTTAGGACAGGCAAATACGAGCAATTAATTCAGACACGGGCTTGGTGAATACAGGAACATAGAGTAGTAACGTTTATATCTGACACACTCCCTACTATCGGCAATGGCAGTTTCTTTACATAAGTTACTTGTCGACATTGAAGGAAATAGGGAATATTGAGTACCCATGTGCCGATTCAAAGTAACCACCCCCTACTATATTATAATATCCTTATCTTTCACAAGATGTTTATAAGAAAGAAAGACTGTTCCATAAAGTCATCGGCCGTCTCTTTCCACTATCTTTTGAGCAGAACATAGTTAATATTTCATATTTAGAGAGAGTACTGAAAATGAAAAAGACAAAAGAAATGTAATGTGCAATCAGTGTTATAGGAAACACAGAGGAACAAATAAATGGTAACTAAAAAGAATTATAACTGAGACGGTGGGTGTGCAGTGGATTAAAGTATAGTATTCGGTATTTTTCTTCTTGAAAACCTTTTGTATAACTGGACTGCATAATTATATTGAAATGAATACTTTTATGACTAAAAGCTTTATAATTAGTAGAGACTGTTAAACTGGCGTAGATCTTATTCTGTATGTTAAGCGCTATTGTGAAAGTAAATTCTGATAGTAATACCGTTGTTTGTTACTAGCACAAAATATATATATCTTAATTTTTACTTTACTGGAACAGACATAGCGTATTAGCATCCATTATCAAATAATTCAAAACAAATAAAATCATCTTATCATTTTTTATTTGTATTTAAGTTCTTTATTGCATCCCAGTTTGTACTAGTATTTTCAATTCGTGTGTGACCAATGCAAACGAGAAGCAGAAAACGCCGTTTATAACTCTACCTCTAAATGATTTCAATGCTACATAGATCTGTATTTATATTTTATGTAAGAAAGGTCACGGTGGATAGGTATTCGTGTACTGAAAATATTATTTACAGTTTTACAGGAAACATTCCCGTCACGTTCAACTCGGCCCTTGGCGGCACTTCACTCAATCCCTGTGTATTCCTTTTCGGTTTTTGTATCTTTAACGTGAGACAATATACTTTTAAAACCTCTTTTCGTAACAGCTTACTCCGTGTGAGACAAAGGTGTCTGGACAGTAAACGTACCAGAGATTCATTTTGAATTTCATGGACTCAAGTGGTTCATGTATGCCATGCTAGAAGTATTGAAATAACAGTGATCCATATACTAAGAAAAATACCATTAGCTTTATTAAATTTAAAATGTGTAACAATATTGATATCATTAAAATCAAACCAAGCTTATTATGTAAATGTTGAGTTTGCTCTAGTAAGCTTGCTAAGTGAACACTTTTAGACGAAGACATGAAACCTTGATAAACTGTAATAATGTATTATTAACTTACATTTTAACACTATTTACCTTCTGCATATTGAATTTTGTGTATAAAAATGATTTGACCATCTTAATATGCAAAACAGGATTTCTAAGGTTTTCATTTAAATTGTTAAATAATACTTTTTCAATCAATTTAAGATGATTCCAGAAGATTTTCTGTGGCTTAGTGGAGTGTGTGTTTACTAATAAGAACAAAGAAAACATAATAACTTGGTGGAACAAGCTATTACGATTCCGAGCATATTTTTAAGATGTTTGGCATGTTTTCAATGATAATTCTTCCTAGGCTGCATAAGAATAACGATAGTTCCATAACTATTTATAAATAGGTAACTTTGATCCAAATGTATGTTGCAGTATTTAAATAAATAAAATTAATAATTTATTGTTTATTAAACATATCCTTACAGTACTTCTAATGGATTTGAATGTTTCCCATACACAAGTTTAATCAAAATATTGTTTAGCGATACAATTTGAAACTCCACTCGTACCAACATTTGTTTGCGGGTATTTATAAACATCGAATTTAAAATTATTATTTAGTGAATTATTTTTAAATTAAAAAATAACAATTGTTTCCTCAGGAGCAAAGTTTTCCCTTTCTTAGGATTATTCTCGACTTATCAGAACCCTTAAAGTCTTCAGTAATAATTTTACTGCAAATTTCCACACTAAAAATAAACAGTCCTTTTGGGTTCCTGATCTGTTCTATTTTTATATTCATGGTCTTAAAGAGACAAGACGTGGATATTGTGAATTAAATTTACATTTTTGGGTTCATTTTTCTAACCTATTAATTAGGCAAATGTAAATAGTCTTGAATTGGCCAGCTCTTTTGAAGAAAATCAATTTCAAAATTTCTTTTGGCACAAGATCTAATACCCTCTTTGTAATCCACTTCCTACACAACCAACAGTCCAATGCTAAGGCTTCAGAGATAAGGTTGCATATTACCGGACCGCATAAACTTTTTCTGCGGCTCTTCGGCACCTTCAAAAGTGCTCAACCCGCCTTGCAATGGAGTGTTGCACAACGATCCCATACGTATTGATATAATTACTATTTTTTTTATTTTTCCTTAGCATTGTATCTTGTTTTTTTCATGCTGTTACTATTGTTATATTACTGCCACTGTTGACATATATTCGTTTATTTTACTGTTATTACTATCACTTGTTATTAATTTATTTACTAATGTTAAGTTATTAATTATTTTACTGTAATGGTTTGATCCGTTGGATATAAATGAAAATAAAAATTGAATGTTGATTATAGTTCCACTTCACCTTACCCGAAGTATTACGCCGTCATAGACGCTTCAAATTCAAATTTACTCAACCCTTGCTACCATAGCTAGAATTTTAAGTATATATTGTATATGCGTATAATCGTCACGACAGGAGTTCTGACAGTGATTTGCAACATGTTAGCATAATTCTGGAATGTGGACTGCGTTCTACACTTCCGTAACTACCTGACTTGTTACAATACCACAAGGGAATAAAAAGTTACAATACTTTTATAGTATTTTAAAGATTTTTAAAAAGTGGATGAACAGAAAATATCTAAACAGATTTTAAAATTTAATAATTTCTTCAAGTAATTCTACATATGGATATTACTTGTTTTACAGTCCTATATTTCACCAGACCTTCTTATGACTATACCGACTGCCGAGAAGTTTTTATATCGGTTGTTGTAATAACTTTTTTATGATCTCATTCCGGTACAAGTCTACAGCACTTTACAAGTACTCTAACAAGCGTGTCTTGAGCTAAAACAGTGTAAAAACAACTGTTGTTTTTTACGTGTTTAATGTTATGATATCTTGTCTGTAAAGTAATCAAACTACAAGTTGAGACACTTCATCGCTCACACGAATATGCAAGTCACACAGCGCTAGCGACTCACAAGTGCCACTTTACATTACATTTAGAAGGCATAGCCGATTCTTTGAGATTAAAATCATTGATCTATATTCAAAATCTGTCCGTAAATATTTCATCGTTTTATATTCATTATTTTTGTACTTTGCACTGATTTTTTCCTTTAGTTCTTTTGTAATATGTAAATTTAACATAAAGATATTAGGACTTTTTTAGGATTTTATTTTAAACAAGAACCCTTAAAAATTTATATTTGTGTATAGTGATATGCATTAAATGCATTAAACCATTCTTTAATAAATTATTGAACATAAAAACAAAATGCTGAACGGTCATAATGCTTGGTATAACGTTCAAAGGTCACATTATTCGAATCTATGAACTTCCTAATCATAACTCACTTTTTAAAAATAAACTCTTGCAATTTCTTTCACATTATGGATTGCTTCAATGGTTTAATATCGTCATTAAAACTTCAAGCAAAATCAACTTGACCTCTTTTTATTGCAATAGAATTAAAACTATATTTATTTACCAATGTGTACATCACTAGTTTCATTTTCATGAACATCTATATCAAATATCTGAGGGCAAAAGTAGAAAGTCTTTAACATTTAAAAATAATTGTTAAGCCCCCTCAAAACTATTTTGATTTCTGTTTTGACCATGTTTGGATGAATAAGATAGTTTGGAAATTATTAAATATTACTATTCAAGTTACGCAACGTTAGCCACCTCATTGGATTCCAAGTGGCAGCTGTAAAATATTTTGGAATAATCAAATTAAGTTCACAAACCGTAATTCTTAACACGCTGACTAAGGCAGACTTATATTGTAAGAAATCTAGATCATTCAGCAAAGTGCAGCATTGAAAGTGTTAAATCATGTATTAAAGCTAAAACCTTATTGTAAAGTATTTTATAAATTCTATACATAATTAATTGGTTCTCTTGCTCATTTAGTTACATGTTTTAATTGTATGGAACTAACACATATAGGTGTTCAGAGGGAAAAAATAGAATTTGTTAACTACATTAAGACTTCAGAGGTCGTACATAATTCTATACATACTTAAACAATAAATTGATTAAAAACAATAGTGTAGTTAAAATACATCTCCGAGAGGTATATTTTGTACAAGCTCACTAAAACTACAAATAAGATCAATTTATTTTGAATTTAATAGTTCAGACGGCCAACAATAACACATAACACCTACACTTTTTTCCCAACATGGAGGAAAGTATATCAAACTTTTTCTATCTTTTCTATCACGTCTTCTATTACGTGTATCTCATAAGACAACATGAATTTAAACTTAAGTTGGAAATATTTTAGAACAGAGGGGAATAATGAGGAGAAATGCAACACAGGATCGGGTAAATAATTGTTACACTTAAGAGAACGGTGTACTTACAATTTCAGACATCGTTACACTAAAGTTATAGGCCTACACTTTATAGACAGCTGTTCTGTTACGACATTCTATAAGAGGCTCTTAGATCACACCTTGTGCTGAGCACATACATTTGTTGAGTAGTAACACATGCAGACCTTACAGTTACACATTTGTTTCACGTTTCACACGGGCTACGAACAATGGCACTCGTACAAACATATGTTTGCTTGCCTTCAGCTGTGTCTAACTTCAGTATTGAAATGATTAAAGTTCTTATAAATATTTCTTCTGGTTTGGCATATTACGTTATACATCGATTTTAGAAGAATCCAATGTTAAATCCTACTGATAAATGTTTATATTTCAATCATAAAAAACCTACTACAAGCATTAAATAAAATATATTTGCAAATAAAAAGTATATAGTTAAAACAAGGTAGGATTACGCCTACCCTATCGTTCGTGTCGCATAACAGGCTCTCCTGAGGTTGCATGTAGAATTTCAAGTCTATAGCTTAGTTAAGCTATATATGTTACTATGTTACATTTCACGTGATTCTACTCAATTGTTTACATATTTATCTATTCAGTGATTTTCTCTTTGCCATCATATAAAATTTAAGACCAATGTAAAACAGTTTACTAACGCTATGGCCAGTCTCAAAGTAAATAACACGGTCCATTATTGAACTCAATTTTTCCTCTAGTAACACACGAGTTGCACGTTACACATGGGCTTAAGTTCTTATAAATATTTCTTGGGATAAGATATAACAGGTTATAAATCAATTTTTTGTCAAATCCCGGTAATAGATTTTTATATTTCCATCGTACAATAACTGCTACAAGCAGTTGCGTGTAAATATAACACCTTGATATTAGCCTTTGAAAGTTTTAAACCACAAGCACTTTTACACTCTTGTTCTATTGTTATTTGATCGGAGACTATTGGAGATGTTTCATTTTAAATATATTATAACTTCGTAAGTATTCCTTTTAACTGTGTTTTTTTTTATATTATACTATACGTTATTTGCAAATAATATGTTTTTTTCCGATTAAATAAAGTATATTTTCCAAGACTAGGATTATTACAAATATTATAATGTGGGATTACGCCTTACCGTGTATTGTGTAACAGGCTTTGCTGAGGTTACATGTAAAATTTCAAGTCTATAAGGCAGTTAACACGTTGAGTGCTGCATGCCAAATCGTAAAACAGTGGTACGGGCCTAAAATTTTTTTTACATAAAATTCTTATATTAACATACATGGACCTCAGAAATGTTGATAGAAGTCATCTGAGAAGATTCTATGGTGCTGATAATGTCGTCACATTCGGCGTCGGGTAAACCCGTCACCAAGCCCAGAGATGAGACACACATATTTTTAATAGTGCTAAGTTAAAAAAAATGCAGTACTCAGATTTTCTTATTGAAGTTAATTTCTTTAACACTTTTAAAAGTGTTTTTTCAGGTTCTGGGAACAAAATTAGTCAATTACAAAAACGTCGGGTATACCCGTCATAAAGCCACTGAACTTAGTTTATAAGCCAAACACAAAAAATAAGACAAAGAATTCATTTTCACTGTCTTCTGAATTATTACCAGAAGTTTCCGCCATATTCATGAACAAAGTACTCAAAATAATAAACAAATTTATCACTAAACACAGCACAATACAATGTAAACAATAAAGTATAGGTAATACACTGATATCAGAATGGAAGCCTAGACTGGCGCGCACAAAGAACAAAAGAGTAATATCTCAGGGCCTGACAGTGAAAACAACCTCCTCATTCAAGAGCCGAGCTCAGACGGAGCCAGTAACTGTGGAGGGGACAAGCGTCGGGTAAACCCGCCACCAGGCTGCGGCGGTAGACACGCGTGACGGGTATACCCGACGCGCCACACCGAATGTGTTAAGCTAATATATATTACATGTTAATGACACATTATATTATTAAATTTATTTATACAGCCATTTTCTCGTTTCCATAATGATAACCGATAAGACCGTTTTAAAACCGTTTGCTAAAGCTCAGCCAACTCTCATGGTAAATAAAATGTTGCATATGTGACATACATGCTCCTCGATTTTACTTATTTTTCTATGAAGCTTTATGCAAAGTTTATACGTCATCATTTTAATTAATTATTTAAATTGTGCAGAATACAATTTTTTCATGGTAGTGAAGTGCTTTATCATTTTTAATAGCTAAAGTATAAAAATATATACTGAATAGAAGGGAAAAACATACCTCCACTCTCAAGAAGAGATCGGGGAAGAAATATTATTCAGTATAACGTAAAAATAATAATTGTAAATTCCAATTTATCTAAAGAACAAAGTAATTGAATATTAAGCCACGAGGTACATAGCTTAGTAACAATTCGGTCATAACGAAATATTCTACCCACCGCTCTCGCAACGTTGAGACTAATTAATTAACTGATAATGTATCTTTGTTGGATAGGAATGTCCGGGCCATGTATCAGAACTCGGGCTCGCTCTCACACACGTACTGTTGCCTATTTAGGGCATTCCGTTAAATAGCTACTGTAATTATTACTTCTGTTCTCTGTGTTTCACGCTAGCCTAAATTCAACATTGTATTGTGCAGTATTCCATCCATGGTGGGTATGAAATGACAAATTTCGAATGTATATGTGATTATCACAAGAAATTAAATTTATTCCAGAATGTGTAATAAATACTAGATTACATTAATTGTTTTACATAAATATAAATATATATATATATATATATATATATATATATATATATATATATATATACATTTATATATAGTATGTGTTACCAGCCATATATAGAAAAATCTATTTCAACTCTAATAAAAAGTAACTTATACCAATCTGAGCAATTACAGACTAATTACAGAATGATTACAGATTATTTTTTCTTACATTTTATAATATTCTTAATATAAATAATTACATTCTTTCTTTACTCAAACGTTTAAAATATTAACCTAGATTCAATAGTTATATTCACTTTTTTATAGCTTTTATGACTTAAAAAACATAGTACTTAATTTAACGAAAATGTTTAAATATCTTAATTTAATTCCTCTATAAGGGAAGTTGTCTGTAAAAAAGTAAAAGTTGAGAACGATATAAGATTTCTCATTTTCCTAAATAATTTGTATCAATCAATAGACAATCTAGTTTACAATATTTTATATTACAATATGAGACCTCCGAAATGAAGATACCGTGAAATATTCTTTCGTCGTGTATAATATATTATAATACTGAATATAAATTGAATATAATATATAATTTAATTGGTTCACGTTACTCAAAGGCACAATGTAACATCAGTTTGCCTGTGTTCCAGGAAGACTGATATACTGCACATGCGATATTTATACCGTGATCCAGCCCGTCACTCACAGTTCGGTTATATATCACCTGCTTCCTTGCGGCTTAGCGCTTTGTATAAGGTCAAGGTCAAAGTTTTATTGTTTTATATACAAAAATATTAAGAAGTATGTATTTCAAGAATATTATTCAATTTACAACTACAAAAAAATATGTAATAACAGTACAATATTTATCAATTATTTTTGGTGCCAAAGTTTAAGAGAAGCCGTTTAAGAGGTTAAATTATATTCATTTTTTTAATATACTCTAATCTATGGGTCTGTGGTCTACTGTTTCACAGCAAGATATAACGATGAAAGATAACGATACAGGACTCATCCAATGCCCCGCAATTGAAATGAGTACGCTCTAAATCCTTCAATCAATAACCATTGGAAGGATAGTGTGGTGCCAGCCACAGTAGTAATTGTAGGTATAATACCGTACAATTAAGTGGTTACTGTTATGTCTTATTACCTCGTGGAAAACTGAGGTGTATCATGTATTGCAGGATTTTAGAAAGAATATGGATCTGAAAATTATTAAACATGAACATAATCCCAGTCAAAGCGGAATCAAAAAGTTTTAAGAGATGGAAGCAAGTTTCTTCAAAGTGCATATCGGTTCTTAAGAGTTAGTCATTCACCTTCGCACCCCGGCAAACTTGTTACGGGACACGTGATGTGGCGCACGCAGTATTTTGGTAGAAATCAGTACGATTAAGGAACTGATGATTATATAAATTATAATTATGGCAACATCCAACTACAGTGCGGGATGTAAATTCGATTAAATTTAAAAATATTTATTCACAATAAAAAATTAATTAATGTTAACAAACGGCCATATGCTCACAGGAACGTGCTACCATTGAAACACCAAAGTTTCTTTTTCACTATCAATAAAATAAAATAAAATAATATAAATGTATCTAGTCCAGCGTCCATATCTAGTATTACCTAAATTTGAAATTAAATTAACTGATTATAACAGTACAATGTGTGCAACATTTTTAGTATTCTATAGCAAAAATAAATACTCTAGTAATAATTTTACACTTTTTATAGTTTTGCTGTCGATATGTTATACGGTATATTAACACGTGTACGCAGATATTTCGAGTGTATACAACGCCTAGGGCATTGTAATATTAGTACTATATGTCTTTGATCAGTTAAAGTCCCGTTGTTATTAATGCTTATTACTCTTCAGTAAAGTTTTATCAGTTTGCGGGAAGAATACTACTCAACTGCTTTTTACGACTAGAGTTAGGTTATTTATAAGCAGGTTAGCACGAATATGTATAGCACTTTTATAATTTTGGAAAATGTATATTATTAGATATGTACGGTACAGAATGTCGCATAACGGAGGACTGATAATACAGAAATTAGGTCAAGCCATTAAACTAGAAAAATAAAATTAAAGATGTTTAAAAATGCTTTGTTTTCCGTCCGTTGGCCAGTAGCCTATGTGTTTTATAGAACACTGTATCAATATTAATAATAACTATCAAATTCTACCCGTGAAAGTTCGGTTTTTAGTAAAGTTAAAGACTGATAATCAAGTATTATTCAAGTTGCTTAACAGATTACATAAATCAAACAGTAATTATATAAAGCTACGATTAATTAGCTTTACCTTGATATTAGGTTGGTTATGTTGTTTGTTATTGTATATTCATAAACATTTCTAACTATTCATTCAATTCAATTAGTTTTGTATCGAAACAGTTTACTCTGCCAAACATTGGTTCATAATATAGCAACATCATAAACAAGTAGTGATTATGGAATTTATTTATCAATATAAACCATCTGTGTTTCTACAGCTTACATAGATGAAAGTAATACGTTCCAATAGTTTAAATTTGTATTACTAAACTTCAATACTAACCTGACAGCCGAATTTACTGGATTTCCAGCTATAAGATTATATTCATACACACACAGGCTAAATTTGAAGCGTCACTGTAGAGAAATTGGATCTATAACGAATATATAACATCATTTCGTTATTATGGTCCCAAATATTTTCTATCAAAGTGAATATTGCTTATCCTTTTTGCACGCTAATTCTCTAGACCAGTTTATTTTTTAAATCTGACCAATTATGATAAGATAATATTTGTATCAACTAAATAATGATCATAACTGTTATTTAGTAACAAGAAATAACAACAATAATCAAACAGATTATTACTTAAATAAAAATAAACTAACTTCATGATGTTGCCTAACCAGTTGCTAGAGTTTGGGTCCAAAAAGTCCCGGGTCGGTTAAATATTTTTTTTAAATATTTAATTTTGAGGAAGTAGCGGGACTCTAGCTATCTTTGAACGGCTGTCATTTTTGACTCGGTTATCCGTTTGAGGTCGGGTTTGCGGCTCTGTACTCTAGTAATAAAGACCTCTTATTTGATATTCATATCAACCTATGCTTAGATTTAAGAGTTTTTTCTTACTCCTAGCGGGCCGCCACCCTGAGGAAGTAGCGGATCACTGAATATGTGATAAAATAGATTTTTATGTCCAGTAACTTTGTGTAAGGTTTTGTAGCTCTATTTTAAATATTTTGAAAAATATTTAACCGACCCGGGACTTTTTGGACACCCTGTATAAACTCGTTCACTCATTCCGCAAAAGAATGGTATTTTTTTAAACTATCATTAAACACAATCTGCAAAATTCTACCATAAGCGGACCCGGTTTTTTGTCGATATTGACTCTAGATATAAACAATTGATACAGATTATTATCTATTAACTAATTTAAACCAAAATAATTTATATCATTTATATCAACTGTAAACTTTTCTTAGATAATAAAAATAATATTTTATCATGTATGAAGTGACTTAGTAAAATTTCAAAATTAGAGTCCACGTTCCAACACTTTGCTTTAAAATATAATAAAATTTGCATTTTGGCTTGGTTTTTCTATGGTCCCGAAAATCCCATTAAGTGAACATCCATAGGCACATAGAGACAGACTATGAGGATGGCATACTTTGTGTTAAGTTAATGTGGTTTTTTTTCATTTTACTGTCAATCGCAGTGTCAACGTCTTATAAACGGCGACTGGTTCTCAGACTCGACTCAGAGAGTTGAACGCTCCTGGAGGGCCATGAACGGAATTTAAAAAGTGGTAAGCCAACTAATTTGCTTCCAGAACATATCTGTGCTTATTTGTACAGAAGAAAGGTATAGTTTCCTGTAGAGGAAGCTTTCAACCACTTCTTGAACCGGTTAATCACCTTTACTCAGAAGAAGACATTCATAGTTCCGCAACTTTCCTATTTTCGCCTCTATATGTTAGATTTTATTTCGTTACTATTACATACGGTTTTCCTATTTGTTGTTTTAATTATTTGCTTGATCGTTATTATTCCTTGATTATTTATGAGATTGTGACTGCGTATATTAAGTAATTTTTAGATTTGTAGGTATCAATTGAGAGACTCGTATTCGATATACGAATATTATGTATCTATGATTATCTAATCAATATAAAAACCGGTTCCGCTTATCGTACTTAGCCCACCAAATTGAACTGGGTCTTGATGTAACGCTCTAAAAGATTTTGTGAGGACAGGGTGCAATATCTTTGACCCAGAATTTTCTGGCTATATTTATTGGAAAATGTGAATTTGAGGAGTAGCGAAAATGTTACATTAATAGTATCTGAAAATCAGCAAACTCGTCCACATCAATGAATGCCTAGCTGTACAAATAGGTGAGGTTATTACGAATATTACAAATCTTCATAAACAACTAATAAACGATTAGTTAACTTAGTACATACGATTATGATGTTCTTTAATAAAGGCTCCAAAGCATGTCTATGTCGCTTGTTCCAAACTAAGAAAAATATATATTACCTTGTGATGTAATAATGCAGATTAGGGATGGGTCAAGTATACCGGTTAATAGAGTAACTGAAATTTTTTTGCCTTTTGTAACACACGAACATTTTTCTTTCTCTAAACAGTACAATAAATCTTCTCCAACATGTTTACTAGACTACAGACCATTGTTTAACAGACTTTGGCATAAGTTAAATATGACCTCTATAAAATGTTACCTAATGACTGGTTTAGAGTTTAAAATATTTTCAACAAAATTCGGGTTCCAGCTAGTGGTTTCAGTATGATTTTTATTGAGAATTTATTTAGCTTTTGTATGGAATTTACACTACCAAATTTGACTTTTGGAACATGGTGTAGTTTGGATTTTGTTGATTTCGAATACACCAAAATGCACTCTCTTTGTAGAGGCTGTATCAGACCACCTGGGTCAAATTATTACAAACATTCTCCATTCTAACATTTCTAAATTCACAAAATGAATTAGTATATAATGGAAATTATTTTGAACATATTTAGATACCATTACAGTTTTTCGGAATAAAGGCTGGTTTTCATAAAATCTTTTAAGCGTTAAAACTCAATTTTAAATGTTTTTAACAAATTACGGTGAACAAAATCTACGGGTTTTACTGAAACCTAAAAACCTTTTTTAACTCTCAATGGCAACCTGTTTTTAAATTAAGGTCACGTTTCGTCTTATTTTCTAAATTTGAAAGTTTTTAAATACTAGAATGATAAAAAATTATTAAAGTTAAAAAAAAATCAAATACCAACCTATGCCATGTTCAACATAAAATTAAAACTATCATTAATTTAAAATAGCGATGATTTCAAGATAGTCTTAATAATAATAAAATAAATATTTCAAATTATACATTTCCAGTTTAAAAAATATTTGAAAGTATGGAAAACCAAACTTTACAAATATTTTTAATGAAAACCTACTACATGCATTAGGTCATATACTAATGTAATGTAAACCTACTATGCCGATGATGACTGGTGAAATGTTCAGTGTAACGGTGCTCATTAGTGTATAATTATGTATTAGAGTCTATAGAAATGTTCCGAGATTTAATACACTTTTCACACATATTTTAAGTCAAAGTAACGTTAATATTACGTTAGAAATTAGTTTTCAACCGTTTATATCAATTCTTTACCAAATAAAAACCCATTTTTACTAAACACTAAAACTTATTAAAATGCTATTCATCTCATAATCTCGTGAACAACTGGGTTATGTATGAAAGATAATATAAGAGATGTAAATGACGTTGCCTGTTTATGATATAAAAGTAACTGTAAGATAGTAATTCTTTCGTTTTAATCATTGCAAATATTACAATCGTTTTGAATTTGTAATTTTCGTGAACCAAGAAAAGACCGGCTAAGTTATCAGAAAACCTATGCTCTCCATAAAAGTACTCAAAACACTGATGGTTAAAAGATGTCTATATATTATATCAATCCTTAAGTCAGTTATTGCTAAAATAAGCATTAATCGAGTAAACATCGTCAGTCAATCCAGTTATCAGTAATTGGATCAGTATCACAAATTTGAAATGTAATTTAATGGTAATATATTATTTGCAACGACGAATTAAAACAATATCTACTTGCTCTATGGCCACAATATTATAGCAGATTTTCATCCTACTTCACAAAGGATTTTAACTTCTGAAGGTTTTTGGTTGATCCAGATAACCCTTATAAATCTTTGGTCTCCGAGTATACACCACTTCTAGGTTAACTTGACATCCAGAATCTCTTAATCCCAGGAAAACCTGCTGATTTCTAGGACTGCACATCTCCAGTTCTTCAATTTCCGTTGAAGTTTCCAGTCTCTAGGACTATAAGGCTTCTAGAACCCTACAGCCAATACAAAACTAGCCTCTGAATTTATCCGACTTCTGGGACCTACCGACTTCTGAAAAGTATCTAGATAAAGTCTAGAATATCTAAAGTATATAGAACAAACGGGTCACGAATATCTGCTTCTCTTCATTCAAACCTCTAGGACTTTTAATCCTTTGTAACATGTGTCTTCTTGATACTAAGTTATACTAACATTTACCCTGGGGGAACTTCCCGATGTGTATCTATGTTAGATTTTGGTCTTTGGGACTCCTTAGCCTCTGAAAGCTTCTGGTCACTAGGACTTCCAGGTCTCCCAGAGATTCTAGTCTAGGGATGTCTAGAAGCTCTCAGCTCTTCTGGCCGTTTGAAGACCATGACTATCAGAATACCTGGTGTCTGTATTCTAGGAGTTTCAAGGGCTCATTAATTAACCTGTTTCAAAACGTGCTGCACAATCGTCATGCCAACCTTAGCTAAAATAATTATGAAATCAATAAACTTCATATCAGTGTCAGCCTATGATAACTCTTTTGAAAACTGTTTATTATCTTTGGGTATAACATTTCGATCCACTCATAATTTTATAAATGTTACAAACACAAAGTACAGCATAATGTTTTATATTTGAGCGTTACCTAACTAGGAATTAAGAATATAACTAGGTGATGGGTTCAGAATATACTTTACATTCCTCTGTATATTATATTGATATTTTTTCACACAACCAATTAAAGGATCTTTAATAGTTGTTTTAGTATTCAGAGATATATCATACTCCATTTATACTCCCCCATACAAAATTACAATTTTCTAAGTCATTTCGTAAAATAATTCAAAACATTTTATTTGAATCATATTCATCTGTATAATGTGTATAACAATGAATACGACCTTAATCTTTAAGTTGGAACAACAAACATAAAGGTATAAAGGTATAGTATTGAAATGAAACAAACATTCATCTGTGTCAGTGAGTACAAACAATCTACTTCATACCTTGTCTTCCAGAATACTTCTTAAGGTTTCAAAAGCGTCGAAGATAAATCGTCGTTTGAACTGACAACCTGAATGCAATGTCGTTTCATGCAGGTGAATGCAATGCACTTATATCAATCTCTACGTGTCCTCGCAGGTATAAATCCATGATGAGAACATGTATTGGAACATAACTTACACTGCTATCAATCAATAAAATATACAATTATGAATACAATGATCATACTGAGAGTAATTGAATATAGCGAAATTAATTAATACAATCAATTACTATATTAATTGACACTGCTGACTAAAGGTACTGTAGAATGGGCAATTTCGTAATCACTATAGACAATAATAAATATTGCACTATTTACATACGGTATTAAAATCAATTTAGGGTCTTTACATTCACCGTAACATAGGATGAGGTTGTGGCTCACTAATAAAGGTCAAAGGGTCGATTCCTTTGGAGGTTATAAAATTTGACATCGGTCTTATACTGTTTTGCCTTTAGAACCATTTTGTATAGTCAATAAAAAATTTGACTAACGTAGAATTCGCTTAAAGCTATAAATTATTTATTTATTTTAGAAGGCTTGTAATAAGAATCCTTTGGAAGAAAACGTTACAGACTTGAAACAGATTAAACCACTATTACAGAATAATAATTACCACGTTTGGCCTTTTTATACGTTTTAATGTTGTTCATGGATTTTGTGCATCGTTAGCCATTTATTAAAATTATAGTGCCTCAAAAGTAAAAAACGTAATTTTCTGTAGTAAGTTATTGTTTTTAGCAAGTTATTTTACGAACTAAAACCTTACTGTTCTAGAACCTAGTTTATTCAATCTTTTAGGTCAAAATTCATATGAAACGATCAAACTTTTGTCTAAATTATCGTTCTAACGATTCAAGTCCGCTATCATTTAATCCTTGGACTGGAAATTTAGGCGAAATCTTTCGCTAGCTTTATCCCATTATTAAAGCATTTTCAGAAATAAGTTTATTTGAAATATCTGTCTTGTTTTTAGGTCTACAATCATTTGTTAAAATGTTTTTCTTTTCTACTGTATCACCTATACATATATAAAACTTCCACTTGAGATATCTCATTCACGTCAGCTATATAATATGGTTATAAGCTATATACCTAATATGTTCTACGGCCTACCATCCGTTCTTACTGCAAACAGATTGCAGACTGTAATCAGAGTGTGTATTCAAGTATAGATGTTATCTCTATTGTATGTGAGCGTAGTTCAGTATATAAGGTAGTAATTCAAGTAATTCTATGGCAGCTACTGAAAATACCAATGAGGTGTATGTTAAAATTTGAATCGAATATTTGACAGTAAAAAGATAAAAATAGTATATATTTCTTATTAATTCTTTTAAAAATTAAATGAACTTCTTTTGAAAATATTCATAAGTACGTATACATTGTATTTCGGTACTAGTGAAGCGTTTTACGAACAATGATAAACATTTTCAGCAGAACTTTTTGGGACACCATCAATTAGCAAAACTACAATTTTTATACTTTATTTTTGAAATAAAATGTAATCGATAAACTATTTACAGTCGAAAACCACATCCAAAGACTCCACAAAAGGCTCTCTGCCATCCTTATCAGTCACAGTTTTCTCATATTCCTCGTAATTTATTATTTAACTATCAGTCAAATTTTGAATGGACGAAATTTCCATAAAACAACTATGTTCTGACCTTTTTTGTTCAATTCTCGATGTCCCTTTTGAGAGGTTTTATAAAGAATTGATAAAGGACTCAATTAATGATCATGTCAGAAAATATGACATGGTGATATATAAAAAAGTGTTTTAGTGACGATAAAGACCTCTGGGTGTAAACAGACGGTATGGCAGGATCAGTCACGTGATGTCTGTGGGTTTATTGTGACGATAAGAGAGATGTGAGGGATGGAGGGATGGTGAGGAGGGTGATCGCTCCTGACCAATCAACAATTGCTCGTTATCAGGCTGCGACTGTGGTTATCTGGAGCTTTGTGTGCTCTCTAGCCTTTTGTAGACCAATTATTGGTTTTTTTTTTATATTTAACGCATTTCTTTTCTAGCAACGATACATTATTGTTTTTGATTTATATACATAAATTTTTTATGTAACAAAATATTGCAACTTTTTATACACAAAAAATGTAATGGTTAATTTTTTTTAATGGCTGTCCCACAAAAGTACTAATGTCCTATGTTCTAACAGCTGATTTTAATAACAAAATTAACTATAAAATAGTGTTACGTTTCTTTATAGAAGAAAAATTACTAGACTATGAAACGTTAGATAATCTTATATAAGATTTCATGGCGTTTTGCATCGTGATACAAAGGTTATAGATACATGGTCTCTATTTGCAGGGCTCAATAGCATTATGCACGCTCGGCTTCGCCTTGCGCGTAAACCCGAACTCGTCTATGTAAATGCGTAGGTCACTTTCGAGACTAGTAATGAAATGTACTATTCCTGCTTCAACTGTATATATGAATAATGAAAAGAGACTTTTTACATCTTTCCGATGCCCTGCTCAAATTTTTCAAATGCAACAATCTTTCATTTTTTTATTTTTTTTTATTTTATCTTGAACTACCAGTTTGCTGGTACATGCACAATGAATAAAACCACTAAGTCTTCATCATCGTAAATAAAAATAACTTGTTTTATTTTCTCTAACCTATTCATAAAAGATGAAATATGAATCTTTGATGTGAGTATTATGTTATTTGTTATGTACCGTGCAATCAGCTGAAACCGTAGTAAAATGTTATAATGAGAATAAGATAAATATAATATATATTGAGTATAATGTGACAAAATAAACTGTTTTATTTCATTCTTACCGTAAAATAGAAATTATACTTATATGAATATAAATGAGTTAAAGTTATTGTTTTAAGCTTTATCATTTGTTTAAATGTGACTACGCTATAGTCTCCAAATATTTTTCTATAAAATGCATAAAATCAAATAGAAGTTTGATTACGATTGTTGAAATATATCTTCCAAAAACTGTTAGGCATCAGCCATATTGATTTTATTAAGAAAATTAAGTGTTCATGAAATTACGTTACTCAACTATTTTAATTAAAACAATTACAATTCATTGTGTACTTGTCGTATTTAGAAATAAGTAAGAGCATTTTGACAACATTTTTGTCCGCTCGAGCACAATACTCACGAGCGTTTCTTCCTGTGTCTGAAATATCACACCATTGATCAATCGACTACCGCAGTCCTACCCTACAGTCCAGTCACGTGTTTCCCTCACTGCTGCGTGTTGTCCTCCACACAACCGACACAGTAATAACATCTAACAGGTTATTTACTTTTGTTGCGTCACCACTCCAACTCACTCCGTTAATATCATCTGATAGAAGCTGATGAGTCATTCGGATATCTAGACTAAAACTACAGTAACGTGTACTTTTGTTGCGCTCACCACATCCAACTCACTCCGTTCCTCATATCATCTGATAGAAGATGATGAGTCATTCGGAATCTAGACCTAAAACTACAGGTTTAACGTGTACTTATTGTTGCCACAGGGGGGGGGTTACCCCAACCCCCCTACTCCAAACTCACTCCATGTATATCATCTGATAGAAAGCTGATGAGTCATATCGGAATCTAGACTAAACTACAAGTAACGTTGTACTTTTTGTGCGTCACCGACTCCAAACTCACTCCATGTATATCATCTGATAGAAGCTGATGAGTCATTTCGGAATCCTAGACTAAACTACAAGTAACGTGTACTTTTTTGTGCGTCACCACTCCCAACTCACTCCAATGTAATCTCATCTGATAGAAGCTGAAATGAGTCATTCGGAAATTCTAGAACTAAACTACAGTAACGTGTAACTTTTTGTTGCGTCACCACTCCAACTCACTCCATTAATATCATACTGATAGAAGCTGATGAGTCATTCGGAATCTAGACCCTAAACTAACAGTAACCGAGTACGTTTGTTGCGGTCACCACTCCACACTCACTCCGTTAATATTCATCTGATTAGCAGCTGATGAGTCATTCGGAAGCATAGACTAAACTACAGTAAAACGTGTACTTTTGTTGCGTCAACCACTCCACCCACTCCAAAAACCCCCCCCCTCACTCCTTGGTTAATACTCATCTGAAAGGAAGCTGAAATGAGTCATTCGGAGTCTAGAACTAAACTAGCAGGTAAACGTGTACTTTTGTTGCGGCGTCAAACCACGTCCAACTCACTCCGTTAATATCATCTGATAGAAGCTGAATGAAGTCATGGTCGGAATCTAGACTAAACTACAGTAAACGTAGTAACTTTTGTTTGCGTCAACCACTCCTAACTCACTCCATGTATTATCATCTGATAGATAGCAGATGAGTCCATTCGGAATCTAGAACTAAAACTTACAGTAACGGGTACTTGTTTGTTGCGTCACCACTCCAACTCACTCCCATGTATATCAATCTGATAGAAGCTTGATGAGTCATTCGGAATCTAAGACTAATACTACAGTAACGTGTACTTTTGGTTGCGTCACCACTCCAACTCACTCCATGTGGATAAATCATCTGATAGAAAGCTGATGAGACAGTCATTCGGAATCTAGACTAAACTACAGTAACGTGGTACATTTTGTATGCGTCACCACTCCAACGCACTCCATTAATATCATCTGATAGTAAGCTGATGAGTCCAATTCGGAGATCGTAGACTAAACTACAGTAACGTGTACTTTTATGTTGCGTCACCACTCCAACTCACACCGTTAATAAACATCAACTAGAATAGCAGCTAGATAGATCATTCGGAATCTAGACTAAAACTACAAAACGGTGTAACTTTTGTTGCTTCCACCACTCCAACTCACTCCGTTAATATCATCATGATAGAAGCTGATTATCATTCGGAATCTAGACGAAAACTCACAGTGACCCGGTGGGGGGGGGGTTAATAAAAACTCTTTGTTTGCGTCACCACTCCAACTCACTCCCGTTTTAATATCATCTGAAAGAACTGATGAAGTCATTCGTGAATCTAGACTAAAAACTACAGTAACGTGTACTTTTTGTTTGCGTCATCCACTCCCAACTCACTCCGTTCCAAGCATCTGATAGAAGCTGAATGAGTTCCTTCGGAATCTAGACTAAACTACATGTAACTTGTACTTTTGTTGCGTGCCCCTTGACGGTTTCCAACCACTAATCACCCCACTTCCAACGCACTCCGTTAATATCATCAAACGGATAAGAAGCGTGATGAGTCATCTTCGGCAATCTAGACTAAAACTAACAGTAACGTTGGTACTTTTGTTGCGTCACCACTCCAGACTCACTCCAATGTATATCATCTGATCAGGAAAAAAAGCTTTGATGAGATTTCATATTCGGAATCCTATGACTAAACTACAGTAACGTGTACTTTTGTATGCGTCACCACTCCAACTCACTCCATGTGTAATATCATCTGAGTAGGATAGAACTGATGAGTCATTCAGGAATCTAGACTAAACTACAGTAACGTGTACTTTTGTTGCGTCACCACATCCAACTACACTCCGTTAATTATCATCTGATAGAAGCTTGATGAGTCATTCGGAATCTAGACTAAACTACAGTAACGTGTATTTTCGTTGTGAAATTTTGAGAGGAGGAGAGAAAACAGGGTAACAATTTAAACTTTATTAACGAGTGATCGGTAAACAAACGAGTAGGATAAGAATTGTTTTATACAGTGTGACATATGTCTGCGTCCTCTTTCAGGGGCTCACCTTCCTCCGCTATCCACGAATACCTTATAATAATGTGCAATATTAATGTACAACACTTAAATTTCACAAAATAAACTATAGTTATTTTAAATTTCCAAATATGCTACATAAATTTTTACTAAATTTATTTAAAAAAAAACAATATTTCAATAAATGTTGAAAAATTTATGTATTTTAAAAATAAAGAATGTTTATGGCAAGTACTACATTTTTAGTTCGTTCATACGCCAACGCGCGTGTTCCCAGGTAAAATACTAAAATATGTAAATTCGTCTTAATGGATATACATTAAACTAAGTAACTGGCGTTAATAAGTAAGCAACAAAGCTTCTTATCCAACGAAAACTTAGAGAAGATATTTTAAGTTGCTTCTAGTTGTTTGAGATCCTTATGCCGAAACTTACATTAAATATTCCTGATCATATCTATATAACGGCCAGGAAATATATCAGTATCACCTCTTGTTCAGCCATTACCTCATATTCGACATCAAATGTAACTTATAAACGATAATGGGCAATCTTCATTCATGCATTAGGGTGCAGGGTTTAACAATGAACAGCCATAACAATCTTTATGGTTAAATTAAAATTATGTTTCCTCAAAATTTTTATTTAATTTTTAATAGCGTTTTACCTCAAACTGTGTTGTTTCTAATGAAACTAAAATCTATCCCAGTAGAATTATATTTATCCGTTCCCTTTGAGCCAAGAGGCGCATACATGGAGTAGTAAACCCGGCAAAAATAAAAACTGTTATTTACTCACAAAAAGTTCAAGTGCAACTCTTCAAGACGCTTTTTGATTATTATAATGGAATTAAAAAAGACATCATAGAATCGAAAGATGTATTTGAACTATGTTTCTTCCATACTAAAAATATGCCAAATGTAAGAAAATTAATAATCTAATTTGAAAGCCATATACGGAAATTGGTTTGAAGTAAACTTAAACAATAGAAACCAAATTGATAGGTTGAATATATTGGTGATTGTGAAATGAAAAGTTTGAAGCAATGATAAACTTGGCTCGATGTGGGAGTTTAAAACAATACTCCAGCTGACCCCTATTGCTTTCTCATTCTAGTTTGCTTTTAACTTTGTTAGACTGTAGCACTTGTTCGAAATTAAACGTAATTTTTTTTTACTTTTATAACAGTAATGTTTTTGTTTTCACTGGCATGGAGCCTACAATTATCGTTTGCTAGTTTAAAGCCCCTGTTCTATATTCACGTGTATAATAGAATAATCTCAGAAACTCTATAGAGTTAAAGATTTGCTTAGAAATGTGTAACTGAGTTCATTTATTCATGGTAACTAGCACACTTTGTATAAAAAAACTATTGCCAAAATTACTTTTTTATACATGAATTCCCCAAATTAAAATTTTGATTCCACAAATTTGAAGAGAGAAAGTTAAAATATGTAATGTACAATTTCAAAATCACACACATAACTCTTACTCACGCCCATATAGTAGATGACCCGAGCTAAACTGAAGCGTTTTTATGTCTACGGTTGGTGAACCCTCGTAACATTGGGCGGTAATACGAATTTTACAGCATTAGTTCATTTTCCCAAGGGAAAAATTCGAATAATTAAAAAGTTTAACATATAATATCACATAAACTCCACAATGAAAATTAAACCTTACTTTATTAACACGATTATAATTTTATTGTGCTTCTTTGGGACCGATTTTTACGACCCTAATGGAACTTTGTGAAAATAAACCAGATGTTAAAGAACCACAAGTTAAATAATATAAGAATCAAAAATTTAAGCGGCACTAACAGTGATAAACTTGTGACAAAATAGAATTTTATAAGATATAAACCAAGTTTAAACATATTTAACATTTAAGCAACCTTAGTTCGGTCGTCTTATTGGTTGAAAACGTTGAAAGTTTTAATAAATGAAGTTTTCTGGTGAAGGTTTAACGGGGATAAATTGTTTATCTATTCTTTTCCGGGCCTCTCAGTTAGTTTGAAATTAGTATTTTTTTATTACCATCATTAATACCCGTAAGACCAATATTCGCTAAATCCCATTGAGTGATATGCACAATCATCAAACTCGGTGTTTCTAATATAGAGATAAACTTCATGCATTATTTAAAGTTCATTTTCGAAATATCATTTATACGTATAAAAAATAGTTTCTAGAACTTTACTGATGTCAAGATGATCCACAACTCGTTGAAAAGCTGTATGGACCCTGTGTGGGAACCTTTGTTTAGTTAAACTAATTACAGTGAGAGAGTAGTACAAGTATGTTTAACCTACATCAACTAAGATTCAGACACGCTTTACAAGACGCCTGCTACTTTATGAACAATGTGAACAATACATTTAAAATAAAACAGTCGTAAATAATTCATACTTATATCATATTTTTACTCTTTCATAAGACAATATGTGTTTTGAATACAGTTTTTCCGAAGTTAGGGCTGTCCGGAGATAAAATATTGATATGTTTTAAATAGCAGCTACTATGATATATCTGATAGGGTTCATATATTAGCTCCCTACCACGGTATCAATGATGTAATGGCGCCATGAGAGAATTGTCCCTTTTCTTCCCTTATCGCCCTTATCGTTCCTACGTGCCTAGTATACCCAAAACCTACAACTCGATTTCATAGAAATAATGCACTGTGTTTGTTTAGAGTAGATACTCAATGTGTATAGGTCAAATTTTTCTATTTTTGTATGTACAGATAATCTTATTTATACGCAAGACTATTAGAATAAAGTAGTGTTAGCTGTAAGGAAAATAGTTCCCTCTAAATGTCCTTTAATAACTTTTATTATTACCATATTTATAAATGGTCAAAAATAAAATTTACTCTGTTAAAAATTATAAATTTTAACTTTGCTCCATTTACGTGGGTACAATACCTACTATACTTATTACATTACGAATATAGTTAATTTTTAAAATATTGGTCTATCCCGGTATTGGTGAGTTGTGCTGCAATCTTTTCTCTAGTTGTGTTATTTTGTTACCTTTAGTAATTTTCTGAATTCGTCTTAAGGATTAATTTTGTAACAAGAAGATATAAATTATAATTTTAATTATTACTCAACTCCAAAATATCAGATTTATCATAATATATACATTTTAAGTATACAGAACTAGAAGTACATTTGTGTAACAATGGGTAACAATTAAAACTTAAAAAGAAAAACATAACAATTTCTCTGCCTTGTTTAATATAGAAATTAAAATGAATCAGCAACCAGTGTTTATGTAATAAGTGACCTTATAACACTTACTTTTCAGTAAATAATATGAGTGTGTAACAGTAAAACAAAAAAGAAGTATGTAACATTTCTTATGCTGATAATACAAAACTGATTTTACGGTCTGATTACAAATATAGTTGTCGTGGTAGTTTTCAATAAGTTATTTTTACTATCAAAAAAACATGATAAAATATTTGATAAGGTAAAAATAATAACATCGAATGTTATAACTGAGTTTAAACTGAGTATTAAGTAATTTAAATTAATGACTATATATTATGTAATCATTTTCATTTATCAATTTCTTGCATTTTATATTTTACTACTAATAATTACTAAATTGTAATTAACCATATCTGTTTTTTATTAGTATGTTTAAATTCCACAGTTGGACACTAACGACACTAACGAACAGCACATTATGTTTCATTCGCCTAAAAGAGATTGTTTAAAATGGGTCACTATTTTTGCCCCTTGTAAATATTTAAAATGCTGAAATATATTTTCTTGCCGTTAAAAATGGGCGAAATGTTTAGTTCTAACTTTCAAGCGAGAGTTAAAACAGCTCTAAAGCGAGTCTCCACGTCCCGAGCTCGCAATAAAAGTCAGTAGTTTGCGTGTAAAACTGCACTACGTACTTGCAGGTGTGAAAGTCAACTTGTATGCGGCATACTTCGCTTGCATAACCGCTAACATGACTTTTGTTATAATTCTTACGATTAAACAGTACCTTATTCGTGAAATTTGGTTAACAGTAACAGTTTTAAATGAGATTACTACGAGTTTGGAATCGCTTCTCAATTATTCATGTACATTATTGTTGGTTGAATCGCGTCGATTGAACAATGTATATCAAGTTTTTACATAGTTCTTCAATCATTCATGAGCTCTTCCACTCTTACTATGAAATATGGTAGTAGATGTAAAACAGTGAAGATATTTAAGGTTAAAGGTAAGAAAATATGGCTGCCAAAATTATCCAAATAACCACTGGGATGGTATCTTTCAATTTACTATACACGTTCATTATTTCTGAGAGACAGTTATCATTTCAAAACAAATCACCCAGTCTTCACAAAAATTTCACATTACACAAAACAAGGGCTTTAGTGTTAAAGGTTTTACATTGTTCGTGTGGATCTAAAATTAAAGTGAAAACTATTAATCTTTATATACTGTACTACTTATTCAACTACTGTTTACTACTTATATCAGTAACAGCATAAAACAATCAAATAAAAGTGTTTATATGCATCTTTATTTTAACCCATACA
This sequence comes from Homalodisca vitripennis, assembly GCF_021130785.1. Classification (NCBI taxonomy): domain Eukaryota; kingdom Metazoa; phylum Arthropoda; class Insecta; order Hemiptera; family Cicadellidae; genus Homalodisca; species Homalodisca vitripennis. The sequence goes on from NC_060210.1 coordinate 146,263,711, forward strand.
TACCCATAATATGGAGCAGATAAACTGTTACACTAACACGCGGTTGTACTAGTAGAGGGTTGATAATGACCCCATAGGCTTATATAGGTTAAAGTATTAATATACTACACATATAACCCATACATACCCATAATATGGAGCAGATAAACTGTTACTCTAACATACGGTTGTACTAGTAGAGGGTTGATACTGACCCCATAGGCTTATACAGGTTAAAGTATTAATATACTACACATATAACCCATACATACCCATAATATGGAGCAGATAAACTGTTACTCTAACATACGGTTGTACTAGTAGAGGGTTGATACTGACCCCATAGGCTTATACAGGTTAAAGTATTAATATACTACACATATAACCCATACATACCCATAATATGGAGCAGATAAACTGTTACTCTAACATACGGTTGTACTAGTAGAGGGTTGATACTGACCCCATAGGCTTATACAGGTTAAAGTATTAATATACTACACATATAACCCATACATACCCATAATATGGAGCAGATAAACTGTTACTCTAACATACGGTTGTACTAGTAGAGGGTTGATACTGACCCCATAGGCTTATACAGGTTAAAGTATTAATATACTACACATATAACCCATACATACCCATAATATGGAGCAGATAAACTGTTACTCTAACATACGGTTGTACTAGTAGAGGGTTGATAATGACCCCATAGGCTTATATAGGTTAAAGTATTAATATACTACACATATAACCCATACATACCCATAATATGGAGCAGATAAACTGTTACACTAACACGCGGTTGTACTAGTAGAGGGTTGATAATGACCCCATAGGCTTATATAGGTTAAAGTATTAATATACTACACATATAACCCATACATACCCATAATATGGAGCAGATAAACTGTTACACTAACACGCGGTTGTACTAGTAGAGGGTTGATAATGACCCCATAGGCTTATATAGGTTAAAGTATTAAAATACTACACATATAACCCATACATACCCATAATATGGAGCAGATAAACTGTTACTCTAACATACGGTTGTACTAGTAGAGGGTTGATACTGACCCCATAGGCTTATACCGGTTAAAGTATTAATATACTACACATATAACCCATACATATCCATAATATGGAGCAGATAAACTGTTACACTAACACGCGATTGTACTAGTAGAGGGTTGATACTGACCCCATAGGCTTATATAGGTTAAAGTATTAAAATACTACACATATAACACATACATACCCATAATATGGAGCAGATAAACTGTTACTCTAACATACGGTTGTACTAGTATAGGGTTGATAATGACCCCATGGACCAATACAGGTTAATAATATTGTGCGAGGTTGAACTAAAGAAAATGGATACAGTAACATGTACTGCGTCTGAAGCAGGACTGTCTGGAGCTCCAGGGATTTCCGGATACAACAAACACACAACACGTGTTTGGCTAATTGGATTCAAAGCACAAAACAAACAATATGGCGACGTTGTTGTGCTTACACAGTAATGTACTTTTGCTCCCGCTAGAATAGTTTCCACGTTATGTACACCTCGGTCTCTGGTGGTGTCAGTTCAACAATAAGCAACAGCTAATGTACACAGCTGTTTTAGATGATTTTTTTTCTCGCCGTATTATCCCTGCAAAGTCACAGAAACAAAATAAAAAATCTAATTAAACTATACAAACGCATATAAAAACAGTTTTCGGATCAAAACTAATAATGGTTGGGCTCTTTCAATATACAGCAAAATCCAAGCTTTTTTTGAATTGCAAAGCAATAGCAAAATGTATATTTTTTGTTTTATATATATATATATATATATATATATATATATATATATATACCAATTATTGTTCTCACTGATTACACGCTCTATGAACCCTGAAGATTTTAATAAATATTGTAGTTGAAAACTGAATTTACTACAAGACATTGACAGAGACAGACGACATTGTTGCCCTCGTTCTCTTACTAATGATCCATACCTTCTCTTATTGTTTTCCGGCATTCTCAGGTTTGTTCCTAACTCCTTTATCAAGTTCAATAGTTTCCGGTTTCATTTCTTTTAAATTAATTGTCTTTCATAGGACGTTTTATATAAATTTGCATACTAATAAATATTACTAAAATTAGTATAATAATTGTACGAGGTGGTAAAAACTGCAAGAAAAAGTACTAGGTAAGAAATTTCAAATGTTACATGTTCATGATACATTACTCTTTGTATGGATACCTTAAGTCTACTGTGTATATGTAAAAGATTTGTTGGCGCCTGTAAATTAGCTCGTAACATATATAAAAATGTTTAATATATAATAACTAATATCCAAGCTTTCGAAGTATGGAAGTTTATATATGTGTATTAATAATCACCGCTTATATGTTGATTTACTGATGTAGCGAAGCAAATTATGTAAAAAATAGAGTAATTTATTAGTTTGTCGGTGTCAAGTCTACAGTCCTGTCAGACTACTGCTATGGTTTATAGCAAAAAGTTTAATTTTTTTACATACAAAGTGGACACTTATAAAGATTTGATTTAAAATAGTATTAATTATTTTGACATAAATATTGGTATTTCATTGTAAACGGCTTTGAAGGGGTGACAGCCCTCTCTAATACTCTAATAGCCCCCCTATTTTAAATTTGGTAATTTTATGTGTTTTTTCTCAAAAATTGGTACACATAGGAAGGTTTAATTATGCTTTTATTTTAGCAGCAAACCTCATTTACCCACTGAAATTGTTGTTGCATAAAAATTTTATTTCTTTTAAAACCTTGACCTACTATAATGGAAAAATTCACTAGGCTGCCTCTATGTTAACGCTAGCAAACCATTTTAAAGCACAGCCTTAAATAACTTTCTGATAAAAAGTACATTATATATTAAAATATTAACACATGTCACAGTTGAGAGGCTTGAGTTATTATTCCAGGCTTGAGCAAGCATAGCTTTAAAGTGATCGTGGTCGTTATTGCGTTGACGGATTTCGTTGGAAAGAGTACCGTTGGAATTATAGTAAAAACTTTTCAGAATATTTGGTAAATTGAACATTTTTTACACAATAATCTTTTGTGTTATTTTACTATAAAAGGTTTCAACAGGTGCATTTTGTTGGTATTAAAACTATTAAATCATACAATTATATTTTAGGGTTTTCCGCTTAATTATTACTCCCAATGTGCAAAGTTTGGTATTTATAGCTTTACTAGTTCTAGAGATTATAATTTTACTACAAACATGCAAAATACAAAACAAACGACACGTTTCTTGACCTAGTTTTATAGAATACTTTTTGTTTGGAATCATGAGTAATATCAGCCACAGGAGCTTGTGACATCCTTTTGTGAACACCCTGTATGTATTGCCATTAGTTAAAGCAATAATGGTTACCAAACAGTTGCAGGCATTGATATAACAGCGTAACATTTTGACATATTCATTATTCTTATAACATATTTCCTGTATAGCAATCTTCAAATTCTTCTGTCGGTAATGCCCACGAAGTAACCTTATGTATCATTGTCCACTAATCCATCTCCCGGTGGTGCCTAAGAAGTGGCGTTATGTAACGTCATGCTCTAATCCATCTGTTTGTGTTCCCATGAAGTGACGTTACATAATCTCGTAAGTTAATCTGATTTCGGTGTGGCTACAAAGTGACATTTTACGTCATGAGCTAATCTGCATTCCTTACGAGATAATGAAGCAAACTAAAACCACTAGTATTAATTAGCCTCTGACACAGGAAACTAATGCTACACGTACTAGGTTCATGTAAGGTTGTGCAGACCTTAAGTTTTTGAGACAAGCTACAAAATATGCTTAATTTGTGTACTAAGTTAAAATAGCAGTCATTATTTTTTCATGAAATACTCACCTACAAAAGTTACTATTTTGTGGTTACTTCTACAAATTGAAATGTGAAACGAGATGTTTACATATTTCTCTTTAAGATAAATGTAATACTGGTTTTGCCAAAAGTTTACTAACAACAATACAAGTTAACAATGGAAAATAACATTGTAACGTGATAAAACTTTACTCTTCAGAGAGTTGGAAATGGTGTTGATGGGGGGAAGACCCAGTTTCTTATTATCGTCGACCTGACAAGAGGAACTGTCACTTTGATTAGCTTAGCAATCACCTGAATTTGAAATGCAATCTCGGTTTTCTTTGTGAGGGTAAACTTAAATTACCAAAAAGTCTTTGCAAATCTCTTTATAACTCTTGAAAATTGGTATTACAAATTTAAACTGTCTAAAATATCATGTAGGTATTTTGTCCTATTAGAACAGTTTATTTTTCAACTAGATGAGCGTTAGAGTAATCATTAAAAGACTAAGAAGTTCTCTTAATATCTCTAGAATCTAGTCATCTATTAGTTTTAAAAATAGCATGTTGTTGACGTTTTTCAGATTAACGTTTACGAAAGCTGAGGCATTTTTCTGGTCAAAGTGAACAGTGGAAAATAACGCTTTATAGTGATCAACACATCTCAGAGACATTTTTCCAAGGCTTATCTGGTGACTATACAAAATTATGATTTATTTCAAACTTTTAGAATTGAAATAATACTTTTCTTCTGAGCTTTCCGCATAAAGCTCGGACGTACTGTTTTAAAACGTAGTTTTTACTTGCACATTATTGTATAATATAATAAATAACTTATTTGTTATTCCCAGAACTGTTCACTTCTGGTTGGTGTTGTACCTTCCAGTTTAACCTAAATTGGGTACACCATAACCCGATACGGCCCTTATATCTATCTGAGCAACAGAGTGACACTTAGGTACTGCAAATGTTTAATTATTGCAGGAAAAGGGATGTCGAAAAGCACCTACCCATAAGCTTAATATCCTGAATGCCCTGCCACTCTAGAATCAGCGCAAAATCCTTTTAGGACTAAGTGTAATGAGAGGATTTGTGTACTACGTGAATACAACAAACCAAAACTTAATTATAATTTGAAGTGTTACAAAAAGGTATAACACAGTTCCGAACACAGTTATAACACTTATACAAACCCTTTTATATCAAACAAAAAATTACCGATTGAGAGTTTTATACAAATATAATTCTCAAAATATTTAGATTCTCAATGTAGCGATGCATTACATGTTCAGTAGTGATCTAGAAGTAAGTATACCCTGTAAAAATGAATCCTGTAGGTCAAGTTATCGTGCTACAGATTGGAATAAATCGGATTTATTCATCAGCAACTGACGGAAAAGGCTTCGCAAACGGTCAGCCAATTATAAAATAGAACATAATACATTTTCTCCATACATTTTGAGGTGATCAGTGGATCTTGGAATGAAACAAATCGGTGACACTTTTGTAGTTACTAGGTAAGTAAGACATGATTTCCGTGCAGCTTTACTTGTAATAGTATAATACTTAATTATTACACCAATGATCTAATAAATAAATAATCACTTTTTTATTTCTGTTTAGGGATTTTCAATTCTACTGTGTAGTTTGATGCTCATCAAAGACTTTATTAGGTCACTAAATTAGTTTCTCGTCTATTAACTCAATGGTATCACTTATATTACGATTTGAGAGTGAGCTTTACAATGAAAAGAACTTATAGCGAAGTTCTGATATCTTGACTCCCTTTTGAAGATTACAAAAATTCTATGTGTTATGGGTGACTGATTTATTAAGGTTTCTCTGAAAGGTATCGATATAAAATTTAAAAAATTAAAAATAAAAATATATAGATTTTTGTATACTTACTGTAACGATTTTGTAAAGGAACATATAACTTCATTGTTATTTTATAGATCTTACATCTCTACAACGGAGTAAATTATTCTTGTTTGCAGCTTTAAACCTAGCATTTTCTGAAAACTAAAAATAAATTGATACAGTATTGAATTAACATTTCATACTATAAAAACTCCTTTGGTATATGAAAAGCACTTAAATTTATATTTGAGGGAAATATCCGAGAAATGGAAAAGAACAAACAGATCCACAGAGAAGTGGAGAACAGCTGTTAATATTGATATCTCAATCAAAACCCTAATTTGACTCGGTGAACTGTGAAACTTAGACAAAGGCTAAACAACAATTGGTTTCATCGTCGGCGATCAGTAAAAGAGGTCATGTTTGTCTTTGGACGCGGTGAGATTGTACATTTTGATATTTTATGGCTCTCATTCTTTTATACTACAGGTATTATACAATAGATTCATTCATAGCTTAGTTTCGAATACATTGTTTGAACGCTTTTTGTCTTTGTATCGAATATGAAGTCTAAAATAATTATTTTACTCGAATTCTTCACTAATATCGTATTAGTAAAACAGTCAAAGAGTTCACGTTAAAAAAATAGCAAAGCATTTGTAAGTGATGATAATAGGAAAACCCTTCTGCTAAGGGTTTAGGTGCTGTGTCTTGTGAATTGACATGTTTCTTATAAAACTAAGCACATTTACGAGTATTATACTAAAACTCATAAATTCTCTTGGTTCTAAAAATTCATTGCGGTTACCTATATTTGCTTTTCTCGTCATAAAATAATAAACCGATAAAAAAAGAGTCTCGAAAGGACCAATAGAACGAAGTTCAATATGCAGCGCAAAAAGACAAATGGGCGATTTCCATTTTTCTTTTTGATCCTAAATCTAGCTCTTCTTTAACCAAGACTCAAGTACCTACTAGGAACTTGCTATTAAGAGTTATCAAAAACGGACAGACGGACTGAAACCACGCGCTTTCAAGAGCACACCTTCAGGTTCTTAATAAGGCATCGTACTATAAGGGTATGAGCTTCCTAAAGACTAACAATGTATCCAAATTATAAGGTAAGAAATTAATACACAATGTTTAAGATCCCTTATAGTTATTTATTAAAACATTATAACATGATTGTAATAAATGGCTGTTTGAATATAGGAATTAAATGTATCATCAACACATTTTATTAAATTTTTAAATTCTAACTTGATTTCTCTTTTTCACTTATTTTGACCACAGTAGAAAGAAACTACTGAACGAAAAATATACAGCGGAAGGGAAACCTACTACGACTTTGCTAGTAGAACTCATTAAACTAACGTAGGGAATGTGGGTAGGTCATCTAACCATGAAAAAATCCTTTGACTCTGGTAGTAACTTGTCAAAACAATAGCAGTCCATATAACATGTTTAAAAGTACGATATTAGTGATACTTCTAAACAATAGAGTCGAGAGCCCAATACTCATTAAGAATTCGTTAAGAACTTCCTACCTTAGGACAAGCAATGCAGTAAAATTAAACTACATTTTTATGCCTTACCACTCTAATTTTAAAACAGAGTCTCCGATTTTCTCGATATTTTTTATTTCCGTATCATAAAAGTCATCCAATAACGGAATTCCGCCTCAACAACTAAATAAACATGTCCCGTCGATAGTCGTCTCTTTTACAGACATTATAGCGTTCCTCATATTTACTGGACAACTGTTACAATGCAACACAAAGTGCAATCTGCGTTGAACAAAGCGGCTTTTACCGTGTTGCATACATCATCATCATCATCATGCATGACACCACTGCCATTAGTTCCGTTGTAGCTTTAATTGTTAGTCTCCTCGACCGGCTCTGAACATATAATAGTCATTTTCATCATCTTTATATCTTTTTTATTGCTTCACACTTAAATGAGCTAAATTTAATCCTGAAACTGTAAGATGAGGTTATCCCCCAATTCTACTGAAGCAAAAAGGTTGTACAGATACATTTGGCATCTACCTGAGTTATACTAAATGTCTTAGAACACTTCCGTCGCAGGTAGTTTTCAAGGAGCTATTGCTTGCTATTCAAGCAGCATACAAGGGATGGATTGTAATGGCACAGTACGGTGATTTATACGAGATTTGTAACGAGAAGGAACGGCTAGTTCACTGAGGTGAACCGCAAAAACCATCGGCACCTCCTCAGATAACCGCAGTGACCTTCTAATTAAAGTATATAGTTAATGTGCTTAAAGAATAAAACCTGGTGGTTAAGGCTTGAAACGCCTAATCAAGAAAATACACACGTGACTGAATGTCTCCTTTTGTTCATGATGACCTATATAATCCAAAACAATATAGGACCATTTCGCATAGAACTCCTTAAGCTTCGAATCAGGAAACAGAATCAGACAGCACAATCGAAAAAAGTCGAGAGCAACGTCAATCATAATTTATCAGCTGACTCTTGATATTAAAACCAAAATTGGGGTGATTTATATATATAAAAAAACAGCGTACACCTATACAATACAAACCGATGACAAGAAATCACCTAGCTTTCGTCATGCCCACATCGGCAAACACAAACCTCCTGTCTGCCATCTCAAATACATCGCCCATAACTGAGATTCATCCTGTACTGGGCTTGTTTGCAATGGTACCCACCCATGTGCCTCCAAAAATTTTAGTAACAGCAGCACTCACTGCCATGACAACCAACAAATAAAACGAATGGATTCATGTCGCACTTCAAAGAGGTAGCACTCTCACTTTCTCAGCACAGTCACTGTCAAAGTATCCCTGGAGAAAATTGGTGATATCAACCTCCAAAATACAAAACATAAGTAGGAAAGATAAGAACTGAGTTGCACGAAATGTGCTACATGGTGTGACAAGAAAGTTTTTCTTGTAAAAGTAATGTTAGAACAATATTTTACGCAAACCATTACACCCTGTACTAGCAGGTCCTTTCGTCCGCACCGGGCTTGATGGTGTTCTTCTGGCGTTAAAACGAAGTCAAAGCATACTGTCATCTCGCTTTCATTATTTTTATTATTTGTTCTTGGCTTGGTAGAGTTCCCTGACAACATCTTCTTTAGTAGGACTATTTTATTGCTAAAAAGTCTGATTCCCTTAAGCAAATTGACTCTCCACCCATCAGTGCTCGTCAGGTATCCTTTAAGATCCTAGTTCAGTAACTACGGAGGCGAACTAATCGATTTCTCCGAAGTCCACTTAACAGTGGCTTACCTGAAAATGTCAAAGTTTTGAGCTTTCTTTTCAGAATCACAATCGCAGTTGCATCAACATGATACTAGCATCTTTAGATGAAGCGATAGTATATGGCAGTGATTATGATGTTGTCAACGGTTTGGCCAAGTTATTATAGCAGCTCTCGTCAAAATAGTCCAATGAAATGTTAAGTGGTGTTGCCTCATCGAGGCTGACCACACCAGTGGTTACGTGGTTGTGATCACTACCGTTTGTTTGATTTCCATGTTGCCAGCAAAACAAACGAATGGAAAGAAACGTACGTATATTTATATCATTACATTAATAACTGATACAGCACTGAATACAGTAGTCCCAGTAATTTTTTCTACACGGAAACTGGCAACAGTGTTGGGCATGCACTGTAGAATGAGGACGTGCCATCCACCGTCAGACTCTTTTGGTGCAAGCTCCTCTAGTGTTAAAGTGTTTAGGAGTAAAGCAAAAATGTGATTAAATGGCAGGTGGTCACAAGAGTATCGTGTGGTTCGTTTTGTAAGGAAAGGCTATTCATTACCGCTAATTCTCCCCTTCCTTGAGATATGTTTATTTTTCATGATTGTGCTCTGATACGTGGGTACAGAAACTGAGAGCCTGTCAGTCAGTTATTTAGATTTTGCTAATACTATTCTTGTTGGTGAAATCAAAATTTTTAATTTAATGCCATTGAAATGAACTGTTTTTCTTAAAACCTACGTGTATGGGGTTTTCCCTTTAGATTTCCAGTTCCAGGCTGGTTGATCAGAACACGCTAAGTGCATTTTGAAGATTGATGCTCACGTAATCTAAAGTTGTCACACAATAGTAATGATAGTGGTATCGATCATGATGAAGTATGCAACAGATTTATCTGTTTTTCGACATTAATCGCGGACTCCAATCCTATTTAAAATGCATTACAAATGTATGTTACACTACTGTATGAGAATCCTTGCGGGTTTCTGGCCACGTAGGTGTCCATAAATATCGGGATGTCCAATATTTTAGGTTAGCTCTACACACACGCACGATTAGTTTGTGCAGAAGTTGTTGATCGAAGAGTTCTTAATACATTTGATTGAGTCCCGCGTATCGACTGTTTAACGAAATCACCTCTGCTCTTTGAAACCTAAACGAATTTTTAGATAGAAATCGATGACTACTAGGTTTGTTGGGTACAGTAGTCCATCTACCCATTTCACAAGAGAGACGCGTTTAAATAACCAAACTAACATATGATCGGAACACCAAATAACTGTCAAACAACTTTTGTAATTTACAATTTAATTTTTTCAATAAACATTGAATCACAAAAAGTACTTGCTCTGTTGGGACTCGAACCCGTATCTCTCACTTGCCGGGTAAATGTGCTACCACAACACCACAGAGTCCTTACTTTTTACGATTCAATTATTTTGTATTTGTATGTATGTATATGTGTATATATATATATATATATGTGTGTGTATATATAAAATTTAAATAAAGACAATAAAGAGTACTTCCTCTTCCGTACTTTCTTCATTCTATCATAAATATTTTCTGTAATCCACAAACATCTAAAATTTTAAAATTCAACCACTGACGTAAATTTTTAAGTATGGTATAATTGAAAGCCAAATTATACCGCATAACAAAACTGGTTTGAATTTATTCTGCTAAAATTTTCCGTACAGTAAATATATAACATTGATAATCTCAATGGATTTATCTCAGAAAAAGTACTTTCTGATAATATTACATATGTTGATAGTATGTATATGTATTTTTTATGTTCAGAAAATTGAATTCTGTTAGGCTAAGCAAAATTAGGTTCAATTAGTAATCTAATGACAAAATCGCTATTCGGAAATCTACGACATCTAGTTGTGTAAGGTATTGCATAACGAAAATAAACGGATTCAAATCGATTATACTATTCAGCTTGTACGGTAGTAACAGTTCTACATACCTACGATAATATTTCCACCACTACATTTTTCTTTTATGCGTTCTTTTTATCATCCTTCTTTTAATTATGTTAATTGTTGATGCTAATAAACGCATTACAAACTCTATAAATATTATTGTAAGCAGCAACTAAAACATTATAACAAGTCTTTAATTCTTTTGAGAACAATATGTATATCAAATGTGGAAAGTGTGAATAATTTGATTAATTTTAGAGATATATATGTAACTATGGATTTGTAATATTTTACTGATAACTTGTTTAAAGTAAACATTATCATTGTGAATACGACTATGATTTGCACTAGTAACTCTGAAAGTGACCTGCAGATTATCCAAAGTACACCTATTTCCAAATTCTCTCAGTCCACAAAAGCACAGATCGATAGACTTTGTATATCACCCATCTAAGAGATATTTCCATTTTGAACACTTCATCATCTAGGTATGATCCAAAGTAAATAAAACATGAACAGAATTTTACATGAGTTCATGGAATGGTATACGATCCTGTAAACCTCAAACAAACCAATAAGCTTGCCGTGATTGAATTTTTACTGCAGAGAGTCCTTTACTTTATTGGAACACACATTCGTTACATATCTATACGGAAATATTGGTTCAACAATTTAAAAGTAGCCGTTAGGAATTATTTTTAGCAAATAAACCTGAGGATGTTGTTTTATAAATATTATCTATTAGTTATGTTAAGCGTGAATTTAATACTTACTATACTATATATTTATGCTATGCTATTTCAACAATCATGAAATATTGTTTCATATAACTTCATATTTAACAGTGATCCGCTTTAATATTTATTGAAATACAATTATTTACACTGCTGAATCATACAAAGTCTGTTTCACATGCTAAATACTTATAGTTAGTTAGTGACCTGACAACGAGAGGATGCAGCAGTAGCAGCATAGAGTGGTGAGCAGCGACTGTGTCATGGTAGAGAATCACAGAGCACGGTGCGGTGTCAGAGGTCTGCCATATCACGCGTCACACTGGCTGACACAGGATACGATACTCCTGCCGTGTACATGCGCGCCACCCATCACTCCTTGCCCCTACCACCGCTACGTTATCCCGACTTACAAGATAGTGTTTGACTTGGCAAATTAGTATTTGAAAGTTGTGTACAAAGGCTTATACATCGGTTAACACTGATGTAATCTATTTTCCTCGTAATAAATTTGTCGACATTAAATCTTTTATATCAAAGAAAACGTTGCATTACTACTTAAAAACTCTTTTGTAAAAAAAAATAAGTTTACTCTTTCTAATTTGAAAAGTGGAGCTCAATTAGATAATCAAATTTATTTATTAAATTTTTACGCTGATAAATCAGTTATCTTTTTGATTTCTACTTCCATGAAACAAACAACTGCTGTATTGACAGTATCTGATAAAGGTAAACTCAGGAAGAATTACTCCTGCCTGGATTATATCTTCTATTTGAACCTACATTGTATGCAGAAAAACCATGGATAGCACTAACCACAGCACATCACTAACTGCAAATTTCGAGATATTGTCGTAAAAGGGTTGATGGATAAATCTAGTCTAGTAGACTAGGTAGAATGATTGTTTTAGTGGGTAAAGCACTCTTAGTTTTAAAGGCTTTTGCTAGCCTAAACATGAAGGAGTACCTTCAACTACCCAATTGACTGGAAGGGGCTGGGACAGAGCTAACCTCCCCTTCTTCCAGGGTGACATGACTGAGATAGAGCCCGCCGCTTTCCCTCCTCATGGGATCTCGACAAGAGGCAGCCCCTATAACATATCATCTCCTATTTGTCTTCTTAATTTTACAAAAATTAGTAGCTTGCAAGCTGTTTTTAGAATGAAGTTTATCATATAGGGCGAATATGTCTTGCAGCGCCATAAAATTAAACTGCAGCTCCTATTAAACTTACGTTATCTTTACATGTTGAGTAATAACTTTCGGCATTTATTAAAAATTCTTTTCTTTTAAATGTACTTGTCTTTCAAACAGTAACCAAGCACAATATGAATTTCTATAGAACCTTAATACTATTTCATTAGTCTAAAATGTCAAGTTATATTATCATTATACAGTCCTGATACGCCAGAATATTCCAAATGGATTGAGATATCGATGAAAAATCTTCACGCTTTTAATACATCGATCGATTAATACTTGTTTTGGAGTTTTTGAAGGATGAAAATAGTTTTCCCCTTTTTCAAAGTAGGATAAAGGGGGGTCACTTTAAATTTTCAAATTGTAACCCCTATCTTGTGACATGTCATTTGAAAGATAAATTCAAAATGTTCTATTAAATGGAAACATAATGACATAAACAAAACGTCTCTACAACTGTCATAGCAAAATTTATGGGCAAAGAACACCTTACATCTAAGGGTGTAAGTTAATTCCTAATACGCCTGGTTATATTCTAAAGGGATTGAGATATCAATGTACATCCTTCACCATACTTATTAAATTACTTTGTCGGATTCTTTTGAAGGTAACAAAAATTGACCGCTTTTTAACGGGAGGGTAGAAGGGGTAACTTTAAATTTTAAAATTGCAACCCCTATCTTCTGACTTGTCATATAAAAGGTCTATTCAATAAAAACAACATGACACTAAGAAAATAACTCTACGCCGATTCAAGCAAAGGTTATAAGTAAATAACACAAAATAAAATAATAATCTGTAGGTACAATGCTAATGTCTTGCACATATCAACACAATGCATGCGTGATAAGACTTTCAGGGGCCCAACTTATTTCATAACGTGGCATCTAATTGTATCTGGTAAGCATAGTTTTGATAAGAGGTGTCTTTTTCTAGATGGCATTACAATGTAAGGGATTATCAGCCCATATATCTTACTAGAATCGTCGTAGAGATGTTTTGTTCGTGCCATTGTGTTTCCATGTATAGATCGTTAAAATTACATTTCACAAGATAGAGGTTGCAATTTAAAATTTTAAAGTGATCCCCTTTTCCCCTAATTTTCAAAGGGGAGGGAACTATTTTTATCATTAAAAATTCCAAAAATGCATTTTAATAGGTATGGTGAAGATTTTACATCGATAATTCAATCCGTTTGGAATATATTCAGGCGTATCAGAACATAATTTACAACCTGTATAAGTTGTACTTGTAAAATAGATGATTAAGTCTACAATATACATATTAGAATTTCATATGTTTCATCCTTATTTAAAAATTAACTAGTAAGTAAATTGAAGATTGACAGCGGTTTAAGCTCTTATCTTCGGAAGTGATTTATTTTTAAATATAATAATTATAGTTAAATGTAGTAAGAAACATTCAATTCTACCTCAGTGATCTGCACAATAAGTCTTTCTCAGAGAAGATGGACTGTTATCAGACCTTTTCTTATCTATTGTTTAATTTATCTATCCATGCAACTGGTTAATATGGTTAGATTATATTCTATAATAATCTCGTTTAAAAATTTGTACTTTTCTGAATAAATTTCATTATTTAAGTTGTTTAAAACAACTTATTTTTAATAGGATTACCATTATCGTAGCTTTCATCTTATGCGCGGTAGGCCTCCAGTGGTGGCAGGATCTGCAACGACCATTATAGTAGATCAATTCCCACATTCCATTTTGAAGCTCTTTAAATCTAAATTAAGCCAATGGATAAAACATGATATTATAACAGCATTAATATCCAAAATACGAGTAATTTCATATCATCTTTTAAATACGTCTAAATTCAAGTAGAGGAGGATATTAGAGTAAAATTTACATACTTTTACTACCTAAGAGAACATTCTTTTGTAACAGCTGATCGCTGAAGATGTCCAGGTAAGGTTTGTAATATTGAAAAAATATCAAAATCAGTTTGACTTTTCCTCTGGTGTTTACCCATTACAAGGTTTTTGATTATTTCTTCTTCCTGGAACAGATCTAAATTCTTTTTTTTGTTATAAAAATAACCAATAATTTTTTTAGAAACATTAAAAAACTTTTCTTTCTAGAGTTACACTAAAATACAACTTGCCAATCAATTCTAACCTAAAATATTTGGCATGATACATCTTTAATTTACTGAGTGCTCGTAATTTTCACGCGTCTTAAATATAAATATTCCTATTTACTTTTCATTAAGCATTAGTATGATTAGTATTATCCTTTCCATTTTTGTAAATTAATTGAATTTATTTAATAAATTTCCCCAGTTTATAGTTTTAAGATAAATTCAAAACGCCTAGCATAAAATTTACCGCTATATTCCCTCTTACTTCCACCATCATGAATTTCATTATCCTCTTAAACTACATTTTCTTTAAGGCTGGTTTGCTAGGATATAGAATAATGGAGGCTAAAATGCACCAACATAATCCCTTAGCAATCCCCCAAGGGTCGGGCTCGTGAGGAGTGTAATATTTACCATCCGAGCACTTAAGCGTGATTATATAACGTGTAGAGTGTCAAGACAACGTCTAATTCCGTTAGAGATGAAACAAAGGCACAGATCGTTATATTTGAATTATTGATCACAATTCCGTTCATAATTGAGAATGCTATTAAATTCCATTCACACTTGCCATTGAATTTCTGTACTTAAACAGGTTGTAGTATTTTTTTAGTATTTGGTAAAGTTTAGGAAAAGATTAATTAAACGTTTCTAAGCCGGAAGCTATAATTAAGTGAGTGAGTAGCGACCATTGTGTAACTTTTATTCAAAGATATTTTCAAGATGAAAGCATTCAGTAAACATCACTCCGCTAATTGAAACTTGCATTCGGAGTATTTTAAATTGTTCGGTCTATTCATTCAATCTCCTGAAAATTGAGGTCAATGAACTTTTCTAAACCTTTGCATTTCTTACGGCTATAAAATAACCGAATATGGTCATTTCCCAATTCAATAGGTCTTTGAGTTAAGCACAGCGTTTTATATTGTTAAATTAAAATCTAAATAAATTTAATTTTCCTTTATTTATATGCAACAAATATTATACTTATTTTAGATAAGACAGTAATGCAGTTAATATAACCAGATATAAACTATTGTATTAAAGAAAAATCATTAACTAAATCCTATAACTATAGTTTCTATAATGAATTGATTATGTATCTACTGTTTCGTTTATTTTCCATAATTTAACCAGAACTAACAAATAAATTAGCTATTGGCTATCTGATAAAGTTAGTTTTAAGTGATTCAACTAAACGGTAACCGTGACATGGAGTATTGGGTTGAATCTTGTAAAGTTCCGATGTAAAAGTGGATAAAGGGATAAATCACTTTAAGCTCGTTTTGAAAGAAACATTGTTTAAACTGAGAAATGATTACATGTTTCTTTCTCTCCTCACTGATCGTTTCAAACCTTGAAGGTCAGAAAAAAAGTTTGTTTTCTCCTTACGTAAAATACAAAATAAACTAAAAGACATTGAAAACATTGAAATTGTGAAATTACTACCAAAGAATATAAATAAGCCAACAGTAACATTTGTTGTAAATTAATTTATAAAAATTATATTAAGTGTCATTTTAATTAATTCAGAAATGTTGCTAAGGACTTTTTTAAAGTTATGGAAAACATCATGTGCACTAAAAGAAGTCTTTATAAAGGTTGTGTAAAAATTTTTAAGTACAACTTAGTACTTAGTATTAATTAATGGGGGAATATAGCCACTTTATTTTCTCCCCACATATATATATATATATATATATATATATATATATATATATATATATATATATTATGTATATTACATAATAAATAGTATATTAGAGTGGTTCAAAGTGATTTCCATGGTTCTGTAAACAAATTAATATCAATCCGGGTTCCAAATGGTCCCAAGGCACGAAAACCTTCTTCAGAAATGGAAACTATATCATTTCTGATTCTTGCAATCATATCTTCTCTGTTGTAGGTCTCGCCTGATGAATAATAATAAGGCTTTCCGGCAGGAAATTTACGTGTACAGAGCAATATTTCTTTTCACTTTGGTAAGATGTGATCCTATTTTACTCTATCCTGCTTCTTACCCTCCTTTTACTTTTCAAAGAAACATATAGAGGAAAAACTGGGGTTCTGTTATAAACAGAGAAATATTTTTTTATCTATCTTGAAATAATTTTAAATTATTTCAATTTCTGCAAGCAAGATATCTTCCCTTGCTATTTCTAAAATCATACATGATTTTTTTCTGAAATTTAAGAAAAATTAAAGTCTTAACCATCATTGTGTGAAGTCTACTCTTGTGGAGTACAAAAACCGTCTTTGATCTGGGTTCACAACTACTAATTTTACAAACTTGTAAGGAAGACAAAATGTAAAACTTTGATATATAATATGAAATGTACCCTAGTGCCACTACAGTGTTTTGTAGTAATTCAAGAAACCACGATCATAGTAACTTCAAGAGTTTTATCCTGTCTATGATATCTAGATTAATTCTGTTGCCTTCAAATAAAGGCATGCTTTTGGCGAATTCAAAACTTTAGTTAACGGTATTCATTTTTACGAAATGTACAAACCATACATACTTTTATATGAAAACGTGCTATGCGATATGCAGTTAAATCTTAATGTAAAACCCACATACGATGATATTAATAATTATCATCTGTTAGTTCTAACAATAACATTTTAATAAATTTTTAAAATTTACCAAAACATCACTACACTAACAGCCAAACTTTGAAACTTGTGGTAGGTGGTATTTATTACTACTTTAAATTCATTAGCTGTATAATATTTAAAACTATGTTAAATAGTATACGATTTAATTTAATTTTTTAGGATTATTTGTGTTCTCTATCTAAATACTTGATAAGCAGTTAGAACGGCGCTATGGACGATGACGTAAAAACAGGTGATTGCTCGCAATTGGCGGAGACAATTTAAAATCACCTGAAATCACGTGACATGACCTGATTGGTCGACATAGTGTCCCTGTCCACTGCCAGGCTCCAGTCTGCCTAAATGTGACCTCGTGCGGAGCTCATCTCTATCTCTCTCGTGTATTTTGCCGAGTGTTTGTTTAGTGTTGCTCTTAACTTTTAATATTTAATTACACAATTTAAAACTGAAGTTCGGGGGATCTCTAGAAGCCTAATTGTCCCACGTTAGATTTTGTGGAGTTGGTTTGGCCCTGGATAAATGCGGATTCCCTCATAACCACTTGTCCCCGCCTCTGATGCCAGTGATTATTATTGTGAATTGTACCTACTGTTGTCTGTGATTCCAACTGACTTTCTCCATGTAGCCACCGAGCAGACCCCGTGGAAGGCCTGTCAGGAGAATTCAAAGTTTCAAACGTGCCGTGCAGCACACGTATGAGCTGTGAGAGCGACGTCGGTGAATGGCATCATTCCATATCACTTACTGTACCGTTGGGCTTCCTACCCAAGTCTTTAAAGTAAATATAATGAAATCAAACTAATATTATCACACAATTCATTTAATTCTTTATTGTTATTTATTAATTGCCACAATCCAATTTGTTATATTTCTCAATCTCAAGGGATTCATTGGTCCTTCGAGCCGGAGTCATTGGCTTCATTTTATCTCTTAATCTCAAACGAATCAATAGCATTTTACAAATACTCTTAACATCCAAAAAGCAACAAAAGTGCACCAGGATCAAAAGATATCCATACATGAGAAGTGAATTAAAACCATAACCCACATGAATAGTATAGATTTATTTGGTGAATCTAGAAACTGAAATGTTTTCGAATCTATAAGGAATGTCTTCGGAAGAAACTACGACGAACGTCTCTAGAGTGGCCTCTTTGTGGCAGGTGAATCCAAGAATTGTAGAAATGCTATGTTGGTAACTGATACTGGAGTCTTCGTTATAAATGTTGCTTAATCGTGTTTGACTAACAATTAAACCTTAAAATATGCCTCATGTGTTATGATAACTTCACTTAAACTACAAACTATTGTCTATTAAGGTATTTTTGTATTATTGTCCAGAATGTAAAAATCTTTATTGCATCCTATGTTAAATGTTACTTTCGTAAGTCAATTTAAGAACTTGTAACCTATCACTATATTTGTAAGAACGTTGATTGAAATTGGATCAATCTCTTAATTGTATCATATTTCAATATATTTGATCATTCATTAGTTTCTGTGCAATCGTTGAGTGCAAATGTGAAAATGACATAGTTCACGGTTTGAGTTGTTCCAGAGCAGAACACAATGCTAGAATTAACATGAGCTGCCTTTGAGATGGTCTACATACTACTGCATTAAGTACTCTTGTTTATATTAACATTAATTTAATTCCTTGCTCTTATGACCCATATGAACATCTCGCTTATTCTAATCTCCATTGTAAAACATTCTTACCTACAACTACTTGGTTAATAAATATGAGTTACACAGTTTGTAAGGAACGTTACATTTAATTGTTTGTGTGCGTTATAAGTGGCCTTAATATTAATCAAATAATTTATTGCCACTTAGATTAAACGTACATGACATTTGCAACTTAGTAAAAACAAATATTTAAATTATGTATTAAGTTTATTTTTCCTTTTGAGCAAGAATAATTTGTTTTATTTATTTTTATTGATAAATTACTCTAAACGTGTAATGCATTACTTAAATATTTAATGTTATAATATAGACTTTAAGAAAGTACGAACACATTTTGTGAGAAATTATAATGAATACTTGAATAAATCCCCGTGAAATCGAGTATTTTAACTCAATGTGATTGTAAACTACAGTTTAGACATCTAAATCATTTTTCTAATGACGTTATAACACTACCAGGGCTACAAGATGGATACACTTCTGAATACACTTCATGGATTCTGACGACCACGAAAGCTGATAACAAAAATGATTTTGTCCACGAAGAGACTACCTTCAAACAAATTTGCCACCACGAAACTGACAACCGGAAGTCTTGGGAATTTGTCTTCGTGGCTGATAATGGACAATTTTTCTAACGAGTGTCACCACTTATACCAGAATTGTTTTAAGTCAAACACGTATAACGATCTTATAACAATTGTCTTTATTGTAACAATTTATTATAAGCATTATAATACAATAACGTTGAATAAATAATATCTAGCACTCACGTAGTTACAAATTAAGACTATAGTAGTAGTAACCGGTGAGAATGTTCTTACTTTATTAACAGTGCTACAAGCCACTGTTAATACGTTGAATAAATAAATATCATTGCATTCATGTAGTTTACAAATTAAGACTATAGTAGCAGTAACCGGTGAGAACGTTCTTACTTTATTAACAGTGCTACAAGCCACTGTTAATACGTTGAATAAATAAATATCATTGCATTCATGTAGTTACAAATTAAGACTATAGTAGCAGTAACCGGTCAGACCGTTCTTACTTTATTAACAGTGCTACAAGCCACTGTTAATACGTTGAATAAATAAATATCATAGCACTCATGTAGGTACAAATTAAGACTATAGTAGCTGTAACCGGTCAGACCGTTCTTACTTTATTAACAGTGCTACAAGCCACTGTTAATACGTTGAATAAATAAATATCATAGCACTCATGTAGGTACAAATTAAGACTATAGTAGCAGTAACCGGTCAGACCGTTCTTACTTTATTAACAGTGCTACAAGCCACTGTTAATACGTTGAATAAATTAATATCATAGCACTCATGTAGGTACAAATTAAGACTATAGTAGCAGTAACCGGTCAGAACCGTTCTTACTTTATTAACAGTGCTACAAGCCACTGTTAATACGTTGAATAAATAAATATCATAGCACTCATGTAGGTACAAATTAAGACTATAGTAGCAGTAACCGGTGAGAACGTTCTTACTTTATTAACAGTGCTACAAGCCACTGTTAATACGTTGAATAAATTAATATCATAGCACTCATGTAGGTACAAATTAAGACTATAGTAGCAGTAACCGGTCAGACCGTTCTTACTTTATTAACAGTGCTACAAGCCACTGTTAATACGTTGAATAAATAAATATCATAGCACTCATGTAGGTACAAATTAAGACTATAGTAGCAGTAACCGGTGAGAACGTTCTTACTTTATTAACAGTGCTACAAGCCACTGTTAATACGTTGAATAAATTAATATCATAGCACTCATGTAGGTACAAATTAAGACTATAGTAGCAGTAACCGGTGAGAACGTTCTTACTTTATTAACAGTGCTACAAGCCACTGTTAATACGTTGAATAAATTAATATCATAGCACTCATGTAGGTACAAATTAAGACTATAGTAGCAGTAACCGGTCAGACCGTTCTTACTTTATTAACAGTGCTACAAGCCACTGTTAATACGTTGTTGATGTAGGTACAAATTAAGACTATAGTAGCAGTAACCGGTGAGAACGTTCTTACTTTATTAACAGTGCTACAAGCCACTGTTAATACGTTGAATAAATAAATATCATGGCACTCATGTAGGTGCAAATTAAGACTATAGTAGTAGTAACCGGTGAGAATGTTCTTATTTTATTAACAGTGCTACAAGCCACTGTTAATACGTTGAATAAATAAATATCATGGCACTCATGTAGTTACAAACTTAAGACTATAGTAGTAGTAACCGGTGAGAACGTTCTTACTTTATTAACAGTGCTACAAGCCACTGTTAATACGTTGAATAAATAAATATCATGGCACTCACGTAGTTACAAATTAAGACTATAGTAGCAGTAACCGGTGAGAACGTTCTTACTTTATTAACAGTGCTACAAGCCACTGTTAATACGTTGAATAAATAAATATCATTGCACTCATGTAGGTACAAATTAAGACTATAGTAGCAGTAACCGGTGAGAATGTTCTTACTTTATTAACAGTGCTACAAGCCACTGTTAATACGTTGAATAAATAAATATCATTGCACTCATGTAGGTACAAATTAAGACTATAGTAGCAGTAACCGGTGAGAACGTTCTTACTTTATTAACAGTGCTACAAAGCCACTGTTAATACGTTTAATAAATAAATATCATAGCACTCATGTAGGTACAAATTAAGACTATAGTAGCAGTAACCGGTCAGACCGTTCTTACTTTATTAACAGTGCTACAAGCCACTGTTTATAAAGTAACATTGATAAGAAAATATAAATTGATATTACTTCTAGGCTGATATTGATATATATAGAAGGAATCGAGAATATATCAAACTGAGATCAGAATGCAATAAAATACTGTTTTGTATCAGGTTTACAGAAGGTTTATGCATGGATGATTTCGCGAAGCATAAAGGGTTGTCTTTTTTCGGAATCATCATATTCCTAAATTTTAATTTAAATGTGTATGCTTCTACCACACTTTGTAAGCCGGAATCGTGTTAAAAATTATTAAAAAATTAGTATGGACTCTAAAATAATATTTATTCTAAAAGTGAAATTTTGTTTCAGATGTAGGTTTGAAAAAGAAGTACAGAATGGGCATATTTATGGCTATTTTAATTTACTACTGCCTTAGAGATTTTTTGAGCTGTATTTAATTTTTCCTCGTTCGCCGATCAAGAAAATATACACCTATATATATTCACATGTCTGAGAATCATACCCCGGTCATAAAGCATGTTCTTTCGGCCATTGTAATTTACTTCCAGTCTAAAATATTTTGGTGCCACAATAGAACGCTTTGTTGCCCTTATCAAGAACATATATACATAAGCAGATCTAAAAAGCCTACTTCTGTCAAAAGACAACAAAGCCGGGTTTTATAAGTCTACATTTACCGTAAGAGTTGTATAGTAACTTTTTCTTTGATATATGCATTATAGGAGTTCATAACTCTACAACAGTACAGATGTACAACACCGCTTTACATAGTTGCGTTAAAAAATTTAAGTAACTAACCAAGCACTGCATACTTAATTTGCTATAACATACACTTTAACGTAAATCTTCCATGAAAATGGAATAAAACATTTTGTTACTTTCAAATAGTAGCTCTTTATTTCCAAGACTATAAATGTAAAAATATTTCAAATAATATTACAGAAGAGAAAATTATAGATTCTTTCAATTTATGGGATTTTTCGCAACTTTAGAGACCAGTGGGGCATAGCCTGGAGAGTTTTTGGAAATACAAATAGGCCTATATGTTAAAACACACATCAGAAGTACAGCCAGCCTTAGCTAGGTGAATGCCAGGTTCTATGACATCGATTCCTTCGGTGTTATGATGCAAGAGACCGTGCAGCTAGGAATAAATGCAGAGCAGATCACCTCTTCACTTAGGTCGCTGATTTATAACGCCTATAATGCGACCATTCGTAAGATATCCAAGAGAGATCACCATCCCCCGGGTGTATTTGTTGAATGAGGAGATCGCTGGAATGCTAAAGCTGTGTCACCGTACTGAGTGGCTCAGCGTGGAAGAGGTTGGGACAACCACGTAACCCTCAAAGTCAGGTATCGAAGAGCCAGGTATGTATTGATCTGTGATAATTGGTCCGGATACACATGCTACAGGGACATCTACAGTTGGCTTAGTTGGCTTCGCGCATGATCTAGCCGTGGTAGTTGTCGCTAAGTACGATATTGTTGAAAAGACAAAGGAGGCTGGGACTACAACTTGTAAGTGGCTTTTAACAGCTGATCTGCAGCTCCCAGATCAGAACACTGGGGCAGTTTTAGTGACCGGCAGGAAGATCAAGAAGGCAATCACTCTCACAGCGGGAGGCTGCAGGATCTCTTACGATATATGCGAGTAAAAATCGATGCCAAATTGCGCTTTGATGAACATCTAAAAATAGCTAGTACAAAAATCGGAGCAGTAAGCAGCGCCCTGGTTAGAATGTTGGCAGTCCGCGACAGAGCCGGCGCAGGCCCCTCGCAGGAGTGGTGAGTTCGGGGATAATGTCTGCAGACCCGATATGATCGGAAACCACGGCAGTGAAATCATACGTGCGACAGACAGATGATCGCGATCTACCAAAGGACAGCCCTGCGGGTGGCCAGGGCGTTTCGTACTGTATCTTATCATATGCCATATGCGTCATCTCTAACATGACACCAATCCACTTAATGGCAGAGAAAAGAGTGGAGCTTCACTGACGAAAATATGAAGGGTAAGCAATTAACGACCAGGACGGTTAGAATAGGAATTGGCAAAGGCTCTGAGATGAATACAGGAAAGGATGGTGGGTTCATCACAGATTTTATGGCGTAATCATCGAGAAATCACGGAGAGTTAACTATTACTTAACGCAGTTCCTAACATGGTGGTTTTAGAGCCTATCGGCATCGCTTCAGGCTGGAGGACGTCACCTGGTGCCCAGCATGTCAGCACAACGCAGAATATGGGAAGCATGTATTCTTTCACTGCCCACGTTTTCGAGAGGAACAGGAGACCTTGCGCAATACCTTCATAAGGGACTGACTACAGAGAACATCGTTGGGGAGATGCTGGCAAATGAGTGCATCTGGAAAGTGGTGCCGGAAATTTAGTAAAAGTAATAGTGAAGAAATAGAGAACAAGAGGAGCCTCCATGAGGTTTACACAACCTGCAGGAGTAGAAAAGGACCTATAAATAGCCAGTGCGCCCCCGTGACGCAATGCCTGACGTTGGTCCTACGAGAGTGTTTGGACGAAGAGGAAGTGCTTTTGGAGGTAGTTTTAGTGATTATGTACTTCTTTGGAGTAAGAATATGACACTCTGTGAAGTGACGGTTCTTTACCTCAGTAGGCTATCCAAGATTTCCCCACATATTGGGTTTCGCAAAAACAAAAAGAGAGGGAGAATTAGATTTTTATATAATAGTATAGATTTTGTACGGTATTTTCATAGACACTATACTCGTATTTTAAATAAATATGTCATAAACATTGCAACTAATTTTGCACATTAAGTGTTTATTATAAGTCATAATTCTCAAACTCGAAGGTACGGATGTTTAAGAATTATAGTAATGTATTAATGAACAGGTAAAATCTTATGGTGACATCACAGTGTTCAATTCATTGGTTTTATTGTGGCTGGTGCTCATAAAATATTTTTTAAATAAAAAATCAATTCCCAGCGCTTTTAAATCCCCAACTATAAATCTAGTTTAAAGTACTGTATAATCTGTCTCAGTACAAAAACTGAATATTCCGAAAAAACTACAAATCTTTCAGTCACAAAAAGAATCACCCTATAAATTTAATGTATTAATTCAAACCTGAGCATCATTTAGTTTGCGACCTGGCCCACGGTTCATGTGGCTGTTTGCCAAATACAAGAAGTTATCCAGAAATCATCTTAATGTCTAGAGCGACCTACCTTCACAAAAACGACGTTTTACACTGATATAACTTAGGTTACATACAAAAACCAATGATTGTATAATGTTACAGATATGTATTACACCCACTGTGCTTTTGTTATCAAATTATGTAAGATTTGTCTGTACAACTTGTGAAAATAAAAATTTTAAAATATATCTATTGTTATATGATTACAATATATCAATCTAGATAGAATCCACGACCACCAACTTAAAATTTCGATGTCCCAAAAGGGGTCATAAAGAATAGGATCTTGGTTAAATATATATGCTAACTGAAAAGCAAAATTGAAATAATGAATCGAATGCCTAATATATGTCGAGAAACACACATAAAGTGACATGTCGATGTTTTTAATCCCTCACATCCATGTCGAATAATTTTGCAACCGCGTCTACAATTTAATTTCCTGAACTTGAATTAGTCTTTAGAAAGTTGATTGATTTTATTTAGAAACTGCAGGATTCTTGACTAAAATAGTTTTCAAAGATTTTTCTCAAAATTTGCATATAATATGTACTTTCATACCCACGATGGCTGAAGGTCAAATAATTGTTTGAACAATAAATTATTTTGTGAACAATAAAATATTTTATTGAACAGTGCACTTTTTAGTAATTATTATATTATATCTATGGATATGTGGCGTATAAAACTGAATATGCTCGCGTTGTTCTTAGGAATTAATGATAATTATCTTTGGTAGGATCACTCCCCAGTGTTCAAATTCAATATTCAATTACCATACATATATCAAATTACTCATAGTAAGTATTGGCTCAGAATTGATTAAATGTATTATCATTGTTGAATTTAAATATCCATTTCGGCCCAGTTAAAAAAAAGGAAAATTTACATGTGCCTGCCTTCTCAGACTGTCAAACTGAAGATTATAAGCATTATTAGTTTGGAAGTTTAATTTGCACAACACCGAAAAAACTAATGGTATGATAACTCTCATGTTATAATCTTATTATTGGGATAATCGTAACACTTGCAAGTATTTGGAAATCTTACAAGGCAAACATCGTTATAAATTCTTTTGTTAATTCATATACTTGATTATACTAATTCATATACTAGTTACAAGCAATCCATGTTTGTACAGTAAACACATTAACGTACAACAAATCATTGTTATTGTATGCATCTCAAACTTTTTAACATCCGCCATCTTGAAAACATAAAATTACTAAATTACTAACCATCAATCCAATTTCTTCGTTGTGTTCAGTGTTTCCTTGCTATGTCTGTTTATTTACCCATTTGTGTTATATGTAATTTATTTATTTTGTCGACGTGTTCGCTTTTTAACTACTTTACGACATGATTTTATAACGAGGCAGCGCTCCCGAAACTAGACATCACTGGCAGAACACGTTGGATTGATGAAGAAAGTATGCATAGTAATTAAATTAATAGTATATACATCGTTTTAATGTAATAGCAATAGTTTGAAGTAAGGCCACAATGTATTAACAAAAACAAATATGAAGCATAACCGCTTAAAATATGTAATCCACAGTTGTCGCAGAAACAATAAAACATATTAATTAGTTATTGCAGTTTTCCTGCATAAGTCTGTTGGGCTCGACTGTCTCTCTGGCATGCGCATAATGCCTGTATACGGTGGACTATATCAATTATAAATTGTAACTAAATAATTATTATTAATAATAACTATATAATATAAATAGGACTACTAAGTACTGTATTTATCATTGTCCTTAACTATTGTTTATAATTATTTTGACTAGTTTAATCAATTAATTTTTTTAATACGTATTGATGAAATTTTAATATTATTAATTATTATTTACGTTATTTTTAACATTACTGGTTTTTATACTAATCACTTGTTTAATTAATGATAATGTCAAAAAATAAATAAGTTCATTCAGGATATGTTCGTTTCATTGCAGTATTCGAATAGAATTCCACCTTCAGAGTCAAATCATAAAATAATAGTTTATTGTATTGCAACAAATTCTACGATCTTTTTAAAATTAAAAGACGCTTGACTTCACGGAAAATGTATCATTAAAGGGACGGATGGTATTGCAAAGTAGGAAGTGGGCTGACATGTGCCGTCAGTTCGTGGTAAATAACTTTTCCATTAAGCCATCAAAAAGCAGCCAGGTAACAGCTGGCTCACCCGGGCGTCTGATTCGATATCTGTAGCCTGCTTCCTCGTCATAACATTAAAAGACATTTCCGCTCCATATACCGGCCGGAACAGTTTTCTTCTGAGTAAAGTTATCATTGAATGGGTTTATACCTAAATTATAGTTATGGAAATGCAACACAGCGCGAGAGAGTGCAACTTTTAATTAACTACCTCTTGTGTTTTATAGAAACCAGGTAATCAATTGAACGTTAACATTCAACGTAACGTTGCAATTCACATTGCGCAATGTACCATAGGTCTGTAGGATACAACTACCATTCTGTAGGGACACATTGATACATTGTAAATGTATACGACTAATCCTTTGAGTATAGACTGAAAACTTTGTATTTATTTACAAACCTGAATAAAAATGAGGATTACGAAAGGGTATAAATTTTTTTTCATTGTTTATTATGAGACCAATTTATTAATTTGTCAGAGGCTTATATTCAAACATCCACTACAGAAGTCCGACATCCTCTGCGATTGTTCGCAAGTCACACCTTCATAATCGGCTTTAGAGGCCCACTGCCAGAACAGCAGCATTTCACCCCCCTTCCCTGACATAACAAATTTGTTGCCTGTTTTGATGACAACACAAAATATTTTGTTACAAGGGTGCACACTCTGAGCTAAGAAACATACTTTTTGAACCAAACTGTCTTTAAGTAAAGAACAACGCATCCACCATTAGAATAGAAGGTAGGTTGATCTTATCGGCTAGAACGCGATTGATTCTCAGCATCATGTAACCCGGTATCTTGTACCTGCCAGAAGAAGTGTTAGGTTCTCTCACTGACTGCAAAAAATTTAAACTCAAACTTGCACACCAGTTCACATATTCACTAAAACCAGTTTTCACAGATCGAATGTTTATTTGTATTACTTTAATATTCATGTTTCCTTTACTTCTCCGTCAACTTGACCTGTTACCTGAGCCCATACCGCCAGGCTCGAAAACAAAAACAGGTTTTGGCTTCAACGAACTCAACCCAGAAATTGCCACACATCATTTTATGTTGCTCGTTGAACCGATAAGAGCTTATAGCTATTGTCTCGTCTTATCAGAACACCTTTTAGAAGCAATTTTGCTTGAGGGACGTTCCAGCGAAATTATTAACTTTGTGAACAGTGAAGAGTACATCTGCCCTTATGTGAAGTACCTGACGCTTACCATGACTACCATTATACCCCGACCCTCGCCGGTATCCTCTCCTCAATTTGTTGCATCCTACATGCTCAAAAATTACAGACTTACATCAAAATAATTTAACAGACTTTTAATGTCTATAATTTAGCCTCCAGGGCGGCATTTGACATAAGCAGCCGACTGTCTGCAAGTCACACTGAAATAGCGAAATAGATGTATCTGTACTCTCCTTCAACATCCTGTTGCAACTACAGAGTTGAAAGCACTCATCTTCATACGCAGGACCGGTACAATTCCTAATAGGTAGTCTCAATTATTTTAGCATCAGCATCATATTGGGCCTCCAACTCACACACATCACTGATTAGTTATGGTTTTCAGGTCCAATGACCTGCTAGTGAAGCCGTTATATTTATAATCCATACATGAAGTGGGCAACATAGAGTTATCAGCAAAGTCGGTGCATTTCTATTTACCGAATTGATGAGACAGAGTAATTATCAAAACTCGTGTATTCCTAATCCAAAACATGAGGTGACGAAATATAAATAACGGTAATGCCGTTGTATTTCCAATATCACCGCGTGGAAAATGAGGGAGAGAGTTACTTGTAAAGCCATTGTATTTAAATTCACCGTATGGGTGATGAGTTAGAGTTACCAGTAAATCCATTGTATTTCCCATTCCACCTTGAGGCTGGTGAGATAGAGTTACCAGTAAATCCTTGTATTTCCAATTTATCTTTCAAGCTGGTGAGGTAGATTTTTCAGTAAAGCCGATTTATGTCCAATTGCACCGTGAATTAGGTAATATTGAGTTACCAGTACATCCGTTGTCCGTTGTATTTCCAATTCCACTATGAAGCAGATGAGATAATTTACATAAATAATGGATCAGTAACAAGTAAATCCTTGTATTTCAAATTCCACCTTGAGGCTAATGAGATTTATTTTCTAGTAAAAACGTTGTAATTAATAATTATAAGAATAAATAATATTACTATTGTTAATTATTAATTATTCTCATATTCACTTTATGTACCTTTTTTATGTATTACGTCTTGGAATCTTACAAATTTTTACTTCCACAAAGTGATATTATGTAGTAAATAGTATTATTATTAAGTTTCATTATAAAATATAATATAATATATATTTTTTTATTACTTTATCATAGCTATAGACTTAAAATTAATTAATATTAACTTGTATATTTTACTTATCTAGCGTTCTAATTTTTGTATCATACCATATAGCAAAATAAGATACGTAGTTGACTTATTATAAATCAATAATGAAAAGATTTCTTTATTAGTAGTCTCTTGTAAATATAATCTTATAAAACGTACAAAAACCTCAATGGCATATATTTATTTATTTGGCAATAAAACTCGGTTCTGGGCCCGACTTTGTTTTTATTTACATAAATTAAATTTACAATGCTAATTTCACTGTTCACATCATTTGCTGATGACACTGATGTTTAACGAAACAGCGTATTATGTTATATTGAAAAGTCGTGTTGATGTCAAGCAGCATATCAATTTTGACCTGCTGGAGGTGGTGGTTCCAAGGAAATAAAATGCTGCTCAGTATAGAGAAAACAAAAAATATACATTTTAGTCTAAGGGGAGAAGAAACCATTCAAAATCCGGTTGTGTATATATGTTTTAACTGTTTGGAGGCTCCAACGTTCTGTTATAGTTATGCCTGGCAGGTTCCAAACATTGTATAATAAATCTGATTATCGTTACAACAATATCCCACCCTATTGTGCTCGAAAACATTTTTACTTACTACCAGTGACGTAAAGGTATTTACAGAGTACATGCACTAGAAGTGGTATTAAAACACCTCACATTTCCACTTGTTGCATCATATAGACTATTAGTGTGTCAGATTAGTGATAGTTACTGTTGAGGAATACTACACGGTCTGTAGAAGAGGCTATCGATGTATGATTGGAATTGTGATCGGTAGTGATAAGGGGATTCTATGGTCTGTAGAAGAGGCTATCGATGAATAATTGGAATTGTGATCGGTAGTGATAAAGGATTCTATGGTATGTAGAAGAGGCTATCGATGAATAATTGGAATTGTGATCGGTAGTGATAAAGGATTCTATGGCCTGTAGAAGAGGCTATCGATGTATGATTGGAATTGTGATCGGTAGTGATAAAGGGTTCTATGGTCTGTAGACATGGCTATCGATGGGTCATTGAATGAGTGGGAGGTTCTGATGAGGAGTTCCATATAATTTGTAGAGTAGGCTATTGATGTGTCATTGGATCAGTGATCAGTTCTGATGAAGAACTCTATGTAGTCTGTAAATATGGGTATCGGTGCGTTGATACTTATGTGTTAAGTTGCGTGTTTGGTGCTGCAGATAATCTTTAATTAGTAAGAACGTCCTAAAAATAGATGGCATAATCTAGTTCTATCACTTAAGATCACTTAAGCGATCTAATTATCGTAAAGTACATATATCACTCAAGTATTTCAAATGAAAAGGCTCTTTGATGCAAACAATATAAAGTCACAGGATAGCTGGTAATAGTGTTAAAGTACCTGGTTAGCTAGTCTTCCACGTGTGAGTGAGTGTTGGGTTTGGTATAGGAGATCAGTATTTCACCAGCACAATTCATAGCATTTCCCCCGCCACTAATATTACCGTTCCGTTATTTCTGTATATTTTCGTGAGAGTTATTCATAAGGAAAAATATGGACGCTATTCATTTACTACATTTGGTGAGTAAATCTTTAATTAAATCTCTTGAACACTTCAAAAATAATGTATAACTGTTAAATCAATAACATTAAGGAATTTGAAACTTGTTTCGTCACTTTATATGTTTTGATTTCGTAATTACTGTAAACAACCTCATGCAAGACTCTGTGTTCTTTCCATATTGCCCTTGCTTATATGACGACAAAAAGTGTTTTGGTAAATGTACGCAAAATTAACTTTAATGCGCAACTGACCGTTTGATGTTGTAAACTTAGAACAACTAATTTAACACATCAATTTGTATCTATTAGGTCTGTCATAGCCTCTCCAGTCAAAGCGGCCAGATGTGGCACACCCTTATGTTTAGGCTAGCAACTGGCTTTAACACTTAGGAGCCCAACTAACTCCTACAGTCATCCCCCGCAGTAGACTAGACCTATCGATCTAACCTTTGCACCCCAAAATCTTTGCGGAAAATGGTATGCCGTTCCTGGACATCCATAGGGTTGCCCAGATTTATGTGACACGTCGGTTTTGGCTGTACCCATTGTAGGTTCAACTGGAAGGTATAAGCAAACCAGAAGTATATCCTCCTGGAGATTCATAAACTATAAAAACTATTAGTATTATGAATGAATCCATTGTTGCATGTGGCGTAAAAGAATGGAGGTTATTAAGTATTAAACTTTACAATCTCACCGTTTCTAAAGACAAACATGTCCTCTTTTACTGATCGCCGACGAGGAAGCCCATTGTTTTGTAGCCTTTGTTTAAGTTTCACAATTCACCGAGTCAAATTAGGGTTTTGATTGAGATATCAATATTAACAGCTGTTCTCCACTTCTCTGCGGCTCTGTTTGTTCTTTTCCATTTCCCGGATTGTTCTCTAAAAACGATTTTAAATACTTTTTATATAACCAAATTAGTTTTTTTAGTATGAAATTCCAATTCAAAGCCGTAACTGTTTGTTTTTAGTATGTCAACAAAGATTGCCATAGTAACTCAACAAAAATCTTAGAAGTAAAGCTTATCATATAAAATAGATTTTGAATAAATCAAAGTTTTATTTCTAGTCAAAACATTTTGATATAAAAGTTATCAACTCATCATTACTGTTGGCAACTTGTCACTGTTCGAATATAAATTGGACCCAATGAAAGAATAGCATGGCCACTCTACAAAACATTTTACTTTATACAATTTCTGTATTATGCCCTTCCTTTTCGTAAATTATATTTTTTCAAATTGTTGCTCCCAAGTGACATGTAACATGGACGGCGAGATTAACTTTTATTAATATTTAAATTAACAAGACCGTACAACAGTGTTTCTCAGGAAAACAAAACGTGTAAACTATTTAGAATGTAATCTATATTTATCAAATACCCTTTTAATATTCCAAATACCTTCACAGTCAGAATTTAGATACCTGTTCATAAGTTAAAACTATCCAAGTTTCGGTCTCCTTACTACGAAACATTATTATTTTGATCATTCTCAATGAATTGACTCTAGAGACTTTTGTACTTGCAAATAAATAAAAAAAATAGTTCAGATAATACTCAGCCAATAAAGAATACAATAGGTTAGCTCAAATCTAGTACTAGCTATATTATTTTCAGCTAATTTCAAGATTGTGTTATACATCTTTAATGGCTATAGCCTCTTTATAAAGAGGCGCGTGATGCATTTCCAGGAATCTACAAAACTTACTTGATGCCTTTACAAAGAAAACACGTATTTCTCAAATGCGGGTGATTGCTAAAGTAATAAAAACGACTGTCTGCTCTTGATGAGTCAATAATAATAAAGCCAGGGTCTCCCCCTCATCCACTCAACTCAGCCAAAGCACTGAGAAGTTGTATCGCATCAAATTACAATGCTATTTCCTGTTACCCTTAACTTGTTTCCTCTGTTAAATTAAACCTGTTATGGCATCAGCAGTATTTCATTATTTTAAAAAAGAATGATCATAATATCCCTCACATAGTTTGTAGAATGTATGCCATGTTCGGGTTAGCTTCAAGCTTAAATGCCCCATCAGTAGCTTTGGTAGAGAAATATTTTACGAATACAATAATGATTTTACTATTTCACCCTAGTACTAAAATCTACTAGATATTTGGTCGGACGTTTCACATACACAGGTGGCGTTCTATAACCTGGTAATAACACTAGTGCGTGCACCTTTAATTTTTCCCATTAGATTTTAATATTATTGATTGTAATTTGCTTCATTATTTCGTCAGGAATACAGATAAGTTCAAAACGTCACTTCGTGGCCATACTCTATCTAGACGTATTATATTTATGATATAAAAACGCTCTACAAAGTTTGTAATATAAGTTGTAATACAACATGTGTCATTGCGACCTCGTTTTAGGTTAGGTTTCAGTCAGTTATAATTTACGGTACTTAACGTTTAGACATATTTCTTGTACAGAAAAATCGAGCTATTGCAGTTGTGTCACCGAAGAGGACATCCAAAACTACTTCTGTCTCACAATTATTATATATAACGTGACAAATTATAAGTGATCCAGAAAACGTGCAGCGAATTGAGAGTACTTAAATTGTTCTTATATTTCGAAAATTTTCGTTTCAATTTGGCGCCCAATCAAGTTTATTCAAAATTTCAAAATTCCATTATTTATAGGCTTTGAACATGTAAAAACTATTTCGAAATGCATATTTACTCAACTTTGTGATGTATACATGTGTTCTGTATTACAAATAGTTTTTTAGATATTGATTACATATGAATCCATACATGTAAAAGAATATGTAGATTATCACGAACTGTCGAAGAAATGCTGAAATAAGATCGTATTGGTTAAAAAAAGTATCTAATAGTTTTATTAGCCAGCTTGGTACGCCATTTCGCTCTTATATGGCAGCTGCTATATATCAGAAAAAATCATTACGTTATTTATGTATCTTGAGACAAAAGCATTTTGTAAAAATGTATTTGGAATCCTCTATTTCTAAAATAAACCATATTGAAGTTGTTAAAAATCGACCTACTCTTCCGACTGAGCGAGATGGTCTATTTTTGTATTATGAATTTTTCAACGCCAAGGATTCTCATACTCTTATAAACTTTTAAAACGTTTTTAAGTTTTTCCCTTAGATGGTTGGAATATAAACACGCTTCCTTATACACGTCCAACATCTTAATATCCATAAAAATGTTTTTAATCCCTTTTAGAAAGGTTTTATTTTTAATTAGAAATTTAAATTAGTGTTACGGTTGTTACCGTGTTCAGTTTTATTACTGCAGTAATTTTATCGTCCTCCAAACTGTGTACAGCTGCCATTGGAAACACGAGATATCAAAAAGGCTTTTCAACAAAAGAAGTTATATTAAACTAAAGATTTGCTGAACCTTGCTCGGTTTTTTTGGCTTCGATAATTTTCTAGCTGGAGTACAACTATATGCTTTAAAAACATTAAATGACTGCCATATCCCAATATATTTATGTATATAAAAAGGCATGAAAATCATTTTATATTGGTTTAGCATTATTTAAACAATCTTTTTCGTGGTATACATTCTTTATTATTCACGCTAAAGGCCACGGAGCTTGCCAATTTTTTAATTATTAGGCTTGCTAAATAACCTAACATTTGACCTTATTCAAATTTAAGTTATAGTGTTTTCACGGGTCGTATAAATGTAATATTTTTTAGAAAATTTTTGTTATTACAATAGACCTTTTATACCATCCTATGAACTCTCCCTATTGTTGCAAGTTTTCAAAACATATTTTTATATGAATCTAATAACTGACTAATGAAAACAACTGAACGACATAAAGGCAAACATCTGCTAATAAGATAAATTTTGCATGAATATACATGATGCAAAATGCATGCTTAAAAACTTTTCACTAAATTTCTGTAGAAGTACTGACAAGAACATTTCTCTCACAATCACTATATAGCATTACATAATTTCGTACAACTTTTGTATAACTGGACAGTTCTCGGCGTGATACTTGAGAGAACAAAAGCATACACTTAAACAAGTATTTAGTATTAACAACTCATATTTTAGTGGAATGTAAAACAAAACGTACTTGTGTGCCTCTTAAATCTGAATTCGTAATACCGTGATCTGACATTTGCGACCATAAGTGCCAAAACATCTAAAAAGCTAAATCATATCGTTTAAAACTCTGAAAAGCATTAATAAAAGTTAGTTGTCTTCATTGAAAGTAACACAAATGTTTTATTTTCAACTTTATTTTAATAAACAAAACTGAAAAGCTTATAGCTGCTTAAGTACAATTTCGTATTAATTTGTGCATTTAACAGCTATATAAGCGATCAAAATAATGTAAAAATATTAAGAATACTAAATTAATTATGCTAAACTGGAATAATCGCTTTTAGAACTAAAAAACATTTCTGGCTTAGACGGAAGAAAGTTAAACACATTTTTCTGTCACCTTAACTCTAAAAATTTCAAAATGAATATTTATTATTAGTTTAGATCTTTAATTTGCACAATAATGATAGGACTATGACGCTTACTGTAGTCTATTTAGTATATTCATAACATCTTCAAATATTTCGAAAACTTGGTTGGTGCCTTTTTGTTCCCTACAAGTATTTCCTAAATAACTTATTGAAAAACTTTCAACTCAGTATAAAATGTCTTATACCAAAAAGGTTTTACTATATATGGTTCAACATTTATTATTTGATTTATATAGAGCATACTAGCAAGTTAATGTCGTGTGGCATTAAGCTACCGATAGCAAATAAACGCACCTGAGTGAGAACAATGCCGGTAAAGAATAAGGAGAGGATCATTAGTAAAATTGAGAACCACAATGTCGTCTATCTCAGTCCACGTCTAGTAGTAAAGCCAGCTTTCAACTACGAAGTTCATTACAACACATTATCTTAGTACATATAGAATACATAATCAATATTAGGATGCCTCCACAACATAAAATATATTAATTTTTTTGGTTTTATAATGTATATTTTTAAATTTTATTTAATTTGTGTAGGCCATGCATTTTATAGAAACTTTTTGAAATGCGTTACTCAATATATAGCTTTATATGCTCAGAAAGATATACAAGCTATCAGAAACTCGCTAGAAATACTACCAACGTAAACCATACTCTCCAGAATCCTTTAAAATAAGCTTTTGATATATCCACAAAGCATATTAATTGGCCAATTGAGTTTCTTTTCGTCCCAATCTCGGTGTAAGCGTTTGACTATTATAAAAACTATAAATCTTACTTTCACACACAAAATATTTAGCTAAAACATATAAATATAAAAATGGTATGACCCACTAACAGTTAATATAAAATAATAGTGAAAATAAAAACCAACTGTTAAGCCACCTCTTTAAATAAAATTAATTAAAAACTCCACACAGGCAACAAAAGAGTGTCGCTTCTCAGACCTGCTAAGTTATTTTTGTTCTACAAGCCTGGCAAGAGGTGCCCGCAAAAGTTTTAAATACTGACAGGGTTGTTTCCCCTTCCAAACCATAATAACGCATTACTTTTCGGTCTCCTTAAAAATTAAAATAACGAGTATTCAAAGTTTAAAGAATCAGAACATAATTGCAAGTGAGACCATTGACTTAATAGCCGAGAAACTAATTTTGTGTAACCGAAACAGAGGTTTTGGTGAGTATAAGACTACACAGTAGAACTGAATACTTCTAAAAACAAATTAAACACGTGTTTATTTATTAATCTGATAATTGGTGTAAAATAGTTAGATGTCATACTATTAGGAGTAAAGCTACACGGTAATCGTGTCTTATTTACGTAGTAAATAAAAAGTGTTGTGGTTTAATTTATTCCCAGCTCCATTCATCACCCTAAAATAAATGGAGAAAAATAAATTGTGTTATATTTGATGATTAATTGATCGTTTAGCGAAGCCTTTCCCTGTAGTTGCTGATGAACAGCTCTGTAGCACGATAACCTGACATACAGGTGCATTGTAATTTTAAAACTGAATGGTGATATGGGTAACCTTCTCGGTAACGATAAAACACATAATAAACAAATTAGGGTACATTTGCATTGTGATAAGGTTACTAGTTGCTGATGAACAGCTCTGTAGCACGATAACCTGACATACAGGTGCATTGTAATTCTAAAACTGAATGGTGATATGTTTAACCATCTCGGTAAGGAGAAAAACACAGAATAAACAAATTAGGGAACATTGCTATTGTGATAAAGTTATTTTGTTTCATTAGTTGGTCGCATACATAGCTTCAACATTTTAGCTTAACCTGTAATGTCACCATATTAAGCTAAACGGTAAAAGGAATCTTTACTGTGCATTCTCGACTGATGAAAAATGGGAAATGAGAGCATGGATTTTATGTACTAACTTACTTTCCTGTCTGTAAAATTAGAATTATTCTATCGGTTTTTAAATAACTCTACGAAGACTAAGCTCTTCACGTTTGGAACACAACCGATAATTGCAATGCAATGCTTTACATAGTAAATACTCGTATATACTTAAATTGATTAAATTTACCTTTGATAGTGCCTATAAAAAAAGTACCTTTTACCATGTACCGTTAATTGATTAATTAAATTTCATATAATGTAATTTTCGCAACCTAGTTAGCCAGTATAATTTAATATTATTTTTATCCAATGTTCCGGAACTAAATTATTGGGCGGAGTCACTACCTAATTGGCACGCGTATGAATATTTTCCTCTAACCCTTTGTAGCAGCCCAACTACGTGACCGATCAGACCTCGCGCGCTTTGTCCGTAAGTAAAATTTATCTTTTCGTATTATTAAATTAGTCCTTTGATGTCCAAACATATAAAAATGAATATAACGTAAAGTAAAGTTCTAAATAGTATAGTAACGTACTTTTGAAGATCTTTTTTTGCTTGATTGAGATAGATAAAAGTTGTGGCGTCATCCTTATGGCGAACACGTTGTTATAAATAGTAATTTGTATCATTAAATGGCTAATACCGTCGCGAATTTGTTTTAGGCGAGTTCACGTAGCTCACGTACCTGACGTATCTCACGTGTTGTTTGAGTAGATGGCTACCAGTTCCCCAACTCTACTCCTCTTCTAGAAATAACCGTTCTTAGACTACAGCTTCAATGTCTCGTGCCATGACGCCGACACCCGGGTTGTGAGTCTACATATTGCGAAGGGAAGTGAAATCTTATTGTTTTATAAAGTAGAACATCGTAGGCATAATTCCAGAGAACATTGGATATTTTAGGCCACCTAGAAGATATTCATTTTTAGTTCTTGTGTTCTAATTGGCAGCAACGTGGCATTACATACTTTTCCTTTACCATCTAAAAGTGGTGCTTGTAAGTTTTCGTAATTAAACTGAACTTATAAGTAAACTTTGCATTTCTAGTATTTATTACTACGACCTCAGAAGTCACCACCCCCATGTGTTATCGTCCAACGGTACAACCACATACAAAACCATACATATTTTTACTGAATTATGCAGTTTTTATTTATTTGCACGAGTTTTTAAGACACAAGTAAACCCGTGTGTTTGTAGATGAAATACGTACAAAAAAATGTTATTACAGAGTTATACATTTTAAAATCCAGGACTGTATTTATTTAAACATCCTTCCTAAAAATGGTTTTTATATATTTAAAATTATCCACCACGAGGATTAATGGTTGAGCGTTTAGAGCAGAATGCCCCAACAGTTCATGAAGCCAGCAGTCTGTTTGTGCCGCTGTCTGTATAAAACATACCTTTCGAAGGAGTTGATTTCAGGCATAACATTTTATTTTAAAATCTACATTATTTACCTCCGTATCGAAATAATACATGGCAAAAACCGGTTCATTAGGAATCTTTCTCCGTGTCAGGATATTGTCTGATGTGGGGCGAATGTCAGCCTACCACGCTGCCTCGTAGTCTGGCGTGTATATTATGATATTACTTAATAACACATATCAATAAACCAACATTTTATTTTTAACATTTTTATTTTAAAGCAGTATTTAAAAGCAATGCATTTGATCCATAAATCTCAAACTAAACTAATATTGGTTTTTGGTACTATCAAACAGTATGTTCACTTTTAAAGATGATGTTTTGACATATTAAACGTATGAAGCGCAATAATATTAACCTAGTGATAAAACACAATAGTGAATACGGTTAAATAGACTCCTTTCTAATCTGTGATCACGTGTTACTTCGGTACTTACAGATTTGCTTACAACAATACGAAAACAATCGTATTTAAAAAGGCTATTTTTTAACGTAGGGGGAATGCATTTGCGCACGGAGTGTGGGACTCCCTTGCGGACTACCCACTAAACCCCCTACGGGCCATGGCACGGAGGGCTCAGGCCGGAACCCTTTCGGATGACATCTTGCCTGGTCCGTGTGTCTTATGTCCCATCCAGGACAAAACTACTTGTTTTGGAAGCTAGGGGTCAGCCAGGCATCCGTCTTCACGCTTCTGATGAAGGATCCCATGTGCATGAGTGGTGACTGCGTGCTCACTCTGCAGCATCAGCTCCACAATGGTGTCTGCCGAAACATCGCCAACTGTGGTGGCGAGCGTTTGCCTGGCCTCGGTGAAGCGCCCGCAAGCGAATAAGGTGTGATGAACATCATCATCTTCCTCCGGGCAGTTGAAGGAGGAAGATGATGTTTTATTTTATGATGTTTTAAGATAACCACGGAAAATATCGAAGAACTCGTAAGCTATGTAAATTAAATTAAAACCAATTGTAATTTTAACCAATACAAAATATTACGATGAGAAAAAGATCTGAATTGTGTGCTTGTGAACTACATTAGCTGATGTTTGCTGTAGCCACCAGAGACCGGAGTGTACACAGCGTGGTACAGTATTCTAGCGCGAGTTACAGCACGAGTACATTACTGTATAAGCTCAACAATATCCCCATCCTGTTTTTTATGTGCTTTGAACTCAATTAGTCAAACTTGTGTTGTGTGTTTGTTGTATACGAAAATCCCTGGAGCTCTAGTCTGTTCTTATTTAGGCAGAATATGCGTTACTGTATCAATTTTATCTTTAGTTATGCCTCAGTTAGAATGCGTATAATTAATATTAAAGGCATCCTATGCCTTTATAAAACAAAGAGGTATTTCAAAACAAACTTGTTTTGTATGTTGCCACATGTGCATTGTCGGTATTCATTATCTAAAAGTGGTATTACGATCTGAAAGTTAATGAAACAGTGCAGTTTGCTTTTTAGCCGGTTAAGATATTATGAGCCTAATAATAACTGATGGAGCATGCCTTGATATTGGCCTATTAATTAAGTATGACCAAATACATGTAACTAAGAGCAATGAGTGTTCTGCACAAACCGATACTCTGTTTGCTTTACAATGGCTTTACCGTCACAAACTTTATTGCATATTTAATTTTTAATCTCTCAATATACTTCTATATATAAGTTATGCAACAAGTACCTAATATATAAATATACGAATTACTTTTGATCTCAGAGGAAATATTCACTAAGAATAAATATACGTTGTAGTGGTTTTGAGATCCGACTGTACTAGTGGTGTTTTTTATTTAAGCCTCACAATAGTGTTCAACCTGTTTTCATGCAAAATTTCAAGTATATGTAGCTAATCTCCATCACAATATGTCATGTGAACTAATACACATACATACAATTACAGAAACATGTTTTTACAGCACTCCAACCAGAAACTACAAAATACCTCAAATCTTATGTATGTAAAAATCAAGTTTCATACATTATATAACGTATACACATGATCTTTTTCAAGATATCTTGCAAACCACAAACATTCTCATTTCTGTTCATTGTGTTTATCAGTGTTAGTTTAGTTGAAATTAAACAAAGGACACTTTAAATTTTTACTATGTAAACATGTAAATGATGCAACTTTGAGTTGTATGGAATAAAATTTACTAAAAAGATTAATCTAAATTGTATGCATTTAATAGAGTACACATTGATGTTTACAAATAGAACGTCCATAACTTATTTCGTTTCTAAATAAATATAAACTCTATGTATATTTATTTGTAAACATATTTTATCGGGTATCTACATATTTATCAAGCAAAGTATGGAGATACGTAATACTTCTGCATGTACTATATATCTGCATACTTTAAATAAATTTTGGGCAGATAGCATTTTTAGGTAAAACAAAACTCTAAAAACATTAAAGTTTAAAATTAACCATACCCCCTGGAAATGAATAGATATAAGTATAGATCTTTTTCTTACCGGAAAACTTCTTTCGTTAAATCTTTCCAATCATAGGGATTACATTAAGGTTGCGTTAAATGGTAAATATGTTTAAATTTGATTTTTAATTTTCTTTTTGACGTTTTTATGACGCAACTATACTTTCTCCTCTTACTTTATTTATCATGGCGTTCTGTAACACTTTGAAATTCGTTAATTTAAACAAGTTCCATTAATGCAGTTATAATACAAAATCCAAGATACACGATATACAATCCGTATTGCTTACGATTATGAAATTCTTACGATGAAATGTGTTTCTCAATTATAAATAAGGACCTAAAAGGGAATATTTTCAGGAATCTGTGATAATTTACAAGTACATTTGAATCTTCAGAATATTGTTTGCTCCACTAATAAATGCCATTACTTAATTTAGGTACGTCCATTATGAAAGTTTTACATATTTTAGTGCTTTATTTTTAAAATATGCGCTTGAAAGTATGCGCAAACGAAAACATTTAACTTAGTACTTTCTGTGTACCAATGCCCATTTTACGTAAACATTACCCAATTCTAAGAAAATGTCATTCACTATTCAAACATTATTGCTCCTTATGGATTTATCTACTCTGATAATTTTAGATTATTCATTAGTAACTGTTGGCTAGTTAAAAAAATACTAAACCTTAAGGCTAATTTAAAGTACTTATAGCAGCAAGCTCAGTATGTAACTTTAAACCATCCGTATTTTGTATAGCAGATTTATGGTCGGATTTTGGCATTCTGGTATCCTAATGTAGATCTTTAATTATATGTAATACTCGACCAATGCTCTCGTTTGCTTATCTTCGTGTGGGCCATCCCCTGATAAGCTGAAAAATAGTATATTTGCTTCAAAAAGTAGATATATACGTATAATATCGATTATTACTAGTACTACTACTTGAATCTAATAGTTTATATATATATATATATATATATATATATATATATATATATAACGACATACCT
Source organism: Homalodisca vitripennis (assembly GCF_021130785.1). Lineage (NCBI taxonomy): Eukaryota > Metazoa > Arthropoda > Insecta > Hemiptera > Cicadellidae > Homalodisca > Homalodisca vitripennis. The sequence goes on from NC_060210.1 coordinate 146,306,180, forward strand.
TTTGTGTACCCTGTATATACGTATTACACGATATTTAACTTTGAGTTTCTAGGGACCTGAGCTTTCTATATTCGTAATTGCACTAGAGAATGAACCTCCAGAGACCAGTGTTTATGGTAGCCATGGGATTTAAACTACTAAGTAATCCTATTATTCGCCACTTTCCAGGGACCGGGAACACCTAACGGCAGATCTAGAGGTTATCGCAAGCTAGAAATTTGCAAAGATCGGAGTCTTCGAAGAATTCTATTTGGCGCTCCCAAAGACTATAGCTGAAAAGTCGCAAATATTTCCAACAATACCCAGAGAATGCCACTTAAACCTAAATCTGAGAGTGCTCAGAAGTTTAATAATCTACAATTCGTAACTTTCTCTAGTTCTTTTTGTTTCGTAAACCGTAAAGAATGTGGAGTATTCAAAAGGCGAGGTAAGTTAGACACTAAAGTTCGTAGAGGCTGGGGTTAAACAACGTCCGATAGTTTCCAGAAGATAAAGACATGCTTGTCTCGAAATGCGACAGTTATTAAAGTTCCTTGATACTCCCAAACGACACGCTGTTCGAAATAGAAGACAATACGAGAGTTTTGATTAAGCAAAGCAGATATTTCAGCTTAGCTTTTCTGAGGTTATCTGGAGACAGTTTGGTGATCGAAGATGTGGATTACGCTAAAATCACGGATTGTATTAATAATTATTTCACTTTTAATGTTTCTTTTCAGCAATAACTTATATATTCGGTGATTAAAAGAAAAATAATTTTCTAAATTAGTATGTTAGTGAGTGACTTATATTGCGAAATGTTTTTGTGATCATTTTCACTGAATAGTGTCACTACTTCAGTATGATGTCGCTACTAATAGACAGGTGAAACCTTTGTGTTATCTTATTGTGTTATCTTATCATTCTTATAGTGTGTTATGATAATTACACTACTCATATTATCGAGAACTAATTAACTAACTATAACTGACTCATAACTAGTTAATTACTACCTTAATACCAAGTATGACTTTTATTAATATGTAGGAGAATGTCAAGGATAATAAATTTCCTGGAGGTTCCCTGGAGTAGGCGATAATTACACACTAATGATCGCTGCTGCACCCTACCGTTCATCACATACCATAGCACTACTGTAATAAAAGCTTCAAGTTTTGGTAAAGATAACAATGCATACTTCTAACTTGTCTCAATCTGAAAAAGTAACTTTATAAGTATGAAAAGTATACTTTATACCATTCAAATGCCTATTTACTTTTACAGTATTTCTATTGTTAATGATCAACGCCATGTCTTACCTCAGCAAAATGTAGAATAAAATGTTATTTTAAACTGAATTTTGTATGATAAAATAGATTGATTATACATCGCATTTATTATACAAGCAATGATTATACACATCATTTTCATATTAATTTCTATCTAAATTTAGAAACCAAACCTTTCGCAAGATAGTGACGACCAATCTTATGAATAAGCCAATATTAAAATTTACGAATACACACAGCTTTACAGATATTTCCAGACCTGGAAATTTCAAGAATAAAATGGAGCGGCGATAGTAGGAAGGGCTGATTCTATATGAATGTTAATTTGGCTCCAGTTTCCCTTCCTCTAACGTGCAACGTCTTAAATATGATGCTGTTGCAGACTTGACTCCTAAAACCTGGAGTCATGCTCACGTAAAGGAATCCAAAAAATAGTCGGTGAAGAAGGAAGACGCTCAAAACGAACCCCCCACATCAGAGACGGCCAGATTACAAAAAGTATTGAAATTTAGTTGAAGAGGTATTCTTATTGTCTCATCGTGGTGAGCGCACTGCGATGTTGACTGGCACGATCCCGATGTGAATATTGAATTTAGCTCCAGTGGAAGTGTATGAAATATTAAGCACGTTATAGGTAAGCCTTTAAGCTGTAGGCAAATTCCCCAGAGTTTCAGTTTCAATACTTGACACTATATAAATATATATATATATATATATATATATATATATATTGTGTATATATATATATATAATTTGTTATTGTGTGTATATATATATATATATATATATATATATATATATATACAATTAAAAATTTTGCCTCCCTAATATAAAAAATTATTAAAAGTTATAACAAAATATTATTTGAGTGCACAATATCATATATTAATCAATAAATGTCATTTGAATATATTTTTACCTACATTATAGACACGTACAATAGCATATTTTCCTGTATAGGTAATTTTATTTTACAATAACAATTCTAAACGTTATGCATTAGCGTCTAATTTACTGATGGCAAGTTTCGTTAATCCTGTTATATTTTCAAAATAACTACCATAAAATTTTATCTTAAACAATGAGAATAACAATAATGTGATTTTCCCATAACTATGTAAAAACTTATCGGTTAAACTACACACAAATAACTTAATTCCTTTTGTGGTCAAGTTAACTAGCATTTACTTACTAGGCGGCACAAACTGGTCTGATATTACTGGGATTACGAGTAATAAGCTGTCATTATTGTCTTAACTGACAAAATATATTATATATAGGCTGTAATGATGTAGTCACAATACTCTATGTGTAGCGTGTGAAATGCCATAGCAGACTACACATATACTGTATAACATCCTGCACTACAGCGAGTTTTGTGTTGACAATGTTAATAATTAACTAATTAATTGCCAACATATTCACTAAAATTTCAATAGAAACTGACTCATACTTTAATTAGGTCAGTGTCGTCACTCTGATCCCCTGATCCTGTGTTAATAATACCCGGTCTATTTAAATGTATCCTGGTTAGTATATTATCTCCACTGATTAGCATTACATTGAAATAAATCATTTCTTTCTGTACATGATTTTATATCAATCTCGAGTTTGTATCTACCGACTCCTAGACATTTGGGTTTTCCTTTATATCCAGTTGAATATTTTCTACTCATTTTGATTTTTTGGAAAAAATACATAAAAAACATAATTTATCAAATGTCTAAGTAAATTTTTAGGAGACTTACAAAAATTCGTAAACGATTGATTGACTTGTAGAAGGGAATTATTTGTTGTTTAAGTTTAACAAAGGATGCTGTGAAAAATAACGAGTATAAACTAGCACAAATCGAAAAAAACTTAAATAATTTCTTGGTTCTCCGCAAAATACCGTAAATATATTAATCTTTATTGTCGCAGCTTTTAAATAATTACGCTTCATAGCATTATCAAGATCGTACCTTCTTTAATAGTTTCTGTATAAATATCGAATTTCTCAGGCCCAAAAAAGTCTCTTACATTCAATAACATAATAATTTGCTAGATTTATTGTTCCTGGAAAGTAAACGAATGCAGTTTTTTTTTTTTTAGATTTTTTGGTTATTAACTAAAAGGAGATAATAATTTCGTCTCCAAAACCTGCTTCCAGCAATGGAAGTGGTACTAAATAAATCAAACGATAACTACTTAGACGAATAATCTATAATTTTATTAATTATTTCTAAATTACAGATAGTTCTTAGTTCTTTAAATTAAATTTTAAATTATTCAATCGTGTACGTATGAAACACTAGAGCAAGCACAGAATTATTATAAGATGTATACAACCCAAGCTCTTAAAATTATCTAATAGAATCGTAGCATCGATAACAATATTGATAAATCTCAAAGTCGATTAGATATTTTTATGTGTACAATCAATCACGCCCTTTTAAGTGCATATTTCTAAATACAACAGATACTTGTTTGCTTACTGCGGTTTTGTCAACCGAACTGTGAGTGACGGGCTGGATACCGGTATAAATATGACACAGACAAACTGGTGTTCCATTCTGTCTTGGAGAGATATGATCTGATTAATGTTGTCTCCGTATTAGATTTATAATACATCATATCGCACGACGAGAAAAATCACTGATATAAACGTTTCAAAGTATATTCATCTGCATGCAGTTGTCGTGATTTGGTATAAAATAAACATTCATTCGTTTGGGTGAGTACCAATTTAAACATTACAAACCCCATCCAGACTGAAACACTTTAAACCCATTCATAAATTACTGTTAAGTTATAATAAAATGCATAGATGAAGTCAATTTAAACCAAATATAAGATAGATATCTTAATGATTTGGTTGTACAAGAGAGTTTTAATTTTTTATATACTGCTATACAAACAATAGGATATATCTTTTTGTTAAGAGCTGGACTTTGCTAACTTGTCATTAGTTGAGATGTAAAAGGACTTGAGTTCCCAGATATTTAAACTCTTTAAAACTAGGTTTCCCGAGCCAGTCATTTGTTCTAAAAGCTCTTTCTAGAATCCATTTGATCTTTAATTTTAATATATAATACGTATTACATAAGAATGAATTAACTTTTAGTCCGTCACTACTCATGCTAACCGTGGACATGAATAAAACCAAGTTCTCTGGTATTGTCAATAAAATCGTAATTTTACAGTAGAGCACAGATTTCATGAGTATCTATATTTCTCTATAGTACTTCGATTACTTAGTAATCCTTCAATTTTGCTGGCAATGAAATTAAAATGCTGCACAAGAAAATTATGTGTTAAATTCACTGCACTGTTACCTCAACCAGGGAACAATATGGTGGCTAGCTCAGAGATGGGTCGGGGTCGGTGGTCCTAGAAGGTCTAGCACTTATAATGGAATGGTCTGTAGGGCGCCACCTCATTTGCAAGATACACACACTGGGGGAGAATGAGGAAACTATCCCTGACGCCGGAAGAAGATGAAATGTCCTTAGGGTTAGAGAAGTAAAGGAATATTATTCTCGCTCCGCTGTTGTGTCGGGAGGGTGAGGCCGGCTTTTACACAGTATCACTAAGATCAGGTCTAGGTCGACCCCATGGAACCTAAATACTGTATAACTTATAATCAACACTAAAGTTAAAATACCCAGTACACAACTAGTCTCAGCTCTTCATTAACTTTGACAGATAATTAATAATATCGATTGCTTGGATTTAAATTATCGAATGTTAATATCTACAATCTGTGGTGAAAGTCAACACAATTCTGGTAACTGAACGAGCAGAGAGGATTACTCAATGAGGCACCTGTTTCGATAATTTGAGCTTAATTTAATGCCAAGGCAATAGAAATTAAAAGCAACTCAATAAATATACACAAAAGAAATCACATGCATCAGGGTTTCATGCCCTAATAAACATAAACACAGGCAAATCGAGCTTATCTATAACTAAAAGAGCTGGAGAGCTACAGGTTAATACCCCATGAATATCCAATATATGTATGTTGCTCATGCAAAATAAAAGTAAACCTTGCTAAATTAATGAGAACAGTTTGCTGAAGCAAAACAGAGCTATACCCTAATAATGCAGCTATAAATAAATATACTTTCAAACAAATAGGCTCTAACTATGCTAAATGATAGGATGTACTAGTTTGCTCGAGCAATACATAGATAATTAGTGGTGGCCACCGAGAAAATAATAAATAGGACACATATATCTTAACAGCGAATAAATAGAACAATTAATAAATGTTTAAAATGACAATATATACTAGGGTAACAGCCAATATACTATTCAGCTTAGTTCATATAACTTCACCCTTAAAGTGGCAAATACTGAGTCTGTTTATGTGTCCCACACAAATGAATAGAGGTCACCGATACGGCCGAAAGTTGTAGTTAAGAGTTAGACTTATCGGTTGAAGTCTGATAAGGTCCGTCCTGGGGCGATAGTGGCGTGTCAAGGTCATCCAGGTGTGAAGAGACGATGCCGGCCGACCGGGATGCAAGGGAACACGTCACAGCCAAATTTGTGTCGTCGACCAGAACCCTTAAACATTAATTCCTCATTTCTAATTAACTATACAATTTAAGGACAACAATTTAATCCTGAATTCAGTAATAACATAATTTGTTTCCCAGAAATAATACAGGTACTACATTGGTAAGGCTTTAAAGCACAGTCCCAAGGACACTTAATCGTGAAACAGTAATATATTGAACATTGTGAAACAGTGCTTAATATATGATCAAACACTCCAAAAAATGAAAAATTGTTATTTTGTGAGGCCTTTCGTGCTCAATGAACACATCGTCAGACCCACATAACTGAAATAAAAATTTTTCATTTATTGGAATATTTGATCATATACATTTAGTTTCCAATAAGAAGAAGCTGGTAAAATGTATTGTGAAACAGGTTTATATACATAATCTAAGTCAAGTTAATAATTGACTACGACTAGTAATAAGTTGAATGCCATTCTCAAGCCAATTAATAGTTTCAGCCAATTGAGTAGGCCACAATCACCTTGAAAAGTGAGTGAATTGAATGGTCATTTTAATTCGGTTGATTGCAAGATAACTCTCGGGATAATTGATTCCTTAGATGTAGCAGAATTGATATATTGCACTGTTCTTACCTCAGAGTCCAAGAAAATCCTCGAAATAATTTCAAGACGACGAGAAGACGTGAGGGTGGCAAACGATGATCCTCGAACTTCAACGTTTCTTCAACAACGTGGTCCTTGCTCGTTAACGACTGTTGAGTACCACGGCTGATAATAGTGCCATCTAGGTCAAGCTTGGCTACTGGGTCAATCTATGGATTTTTAGATTCGCCGGTAAGTGGAGAGCGGCAATATCCGCAATACCTTACGGTGTCGGACAATTACGGGCGCGCACCGCAACTGATTAATTCTAAACGGGGTGATCAGTCCCAGATAAGACCTATGATTGCGAAACGTTACAGCACTTGTATAATTATAGAGTCTCTAAAAGATTCCTTTATACCAACCTTTGGTTAGAGGTTACTACTTACACCTTTAAAAAAATAATTTGTTCAAAATTAAACCTTAAACAGAATTTTATTTTCAACTATAATCTTTTACTAGATTTTTATTCAGTGAATTTTATTGTTAATGTAGACTCGTATGAAATACAGAGGACAGAGGTAATAATGGCAGTAGCTATTTAACGAAATGTCCTAAATAGCCAACAATACGTGTGTGAGAGCGAGCCCGAGTTCTGATACACGGCCCGGACATTCTTATCCAACAAAGATACATTATCAGTTAATTCTGGTTTCAAAGTTCAGAAGCGACAAATAAACAATTTCTTTTTATGATTTTTAATTTTACCAATAAATATAATTCAACAGTTACTGTACAGTGCTCATTAGAACTCAATCTATATTACCAACATATTAGAGATGTAGCCTCGAAAAGTGTTTTATAATAAATAACATAATATAAATAAACTTTTAACACTTTTAAACTTTTATTTTTCTTACTATGTACATTTCGGAATCATTTTGTACACCTTATTTTGTACCTGAAGGTGGAATCAATGATTCCGAAATGTACATAGTAAGAAAAATAAAAGTTTAAAAGTGTTTAAAAGTTTATTTATATTATGTTACCAACATATTATTATATTTTGCATAAAATAACATTTATTTCTAAATAGGTCAATAATTGATATTTTTACACATTTTAAGCATTTTTTGGTGTTCAGTACTTGATTTATTTAAAGTAATAATATTCGTTTACCTTAGGGACAACAGTGCGAAAAATTGTCATATGCAAAATTAAAATAAGCGTAATGGTTTAAAAAATATATTTGATGGATTATACTATAATAACAGGTAAATGTATAGAAGCTGCTATCAAAATATGTAATTCCAATATTGTTCTAAAACGAAAAGCGGTGGTTGGTAAAGAGACGTTATCATATACCCTATTATTCCCTAACTAACAGTTACCCGCGGGTTCACACGCAATTTCTTACCTTTGTACCTGTATGATATCATCTGGTTCGAGTGAATTATATTTCCGACGCCAATGTGGACTTTGCCTTTTTGCCACAATCAAGAAAATATGTTTAAAGCGTACATTTATTGCCATTGTAATTTACTCCCGTCTTATTTTTTGTTCTATAGTCGATGTTGCCTTTTCCCGACTAAGAATATATACACGCTCGGAGCGATTTTCGAAATAAGAATAAACCTATATAAATATAAATAAATATATATATATATATATACATATTGTAAATGTATGTATATGTAAATTGTAGATAACTCTTCTTATTAGTTTTCTCAGAGCTGTGTGTTTGTGTGTGTGTGTGTGTGTGTGTGTGTGTGTGTGTGTGTGTGTGTGTGTGTGTGTGTGTGTGTGTGTGTGTGTGTGTGTGTGTGTGTGTGTGTGTGTGTGTGTGTGTGTGTGTGTGTGTGTGTGTGTGTGTGTGTGTGTGTGTGTGTGTGTGTGTGTGTGTGTGTGTGTGTGTGTGTGTGTGTGTGTGTGTGTGTGTGTGTGTGTGTGTGTGTGTGTGTGTGTGTGTGTGTGTGTGTGTGTGTGTGTGTGTGTGTGTGTGTGTGTGTGTGTGTGTGTGTGTGTGTGTGTGTGTGTGTGTGTGTGTGTGTGTGTGTGTGTGTGTGTGTGTGTGTGTGTGTGTGTGTGTGTGTGTGTGTGTGTGTGTGTGTGTGTGTGTGTGTGTGTGTGTGTGTGTGTGTGTGTGTGTGTGTGTGTGTGTGTGTGTGTGTGTGTGTGTGTGTGTGTGTGTGTGTGTGTGTGTGTGTGTGTGTGTGTGTGTGTGTGTGTGTGTGTGTGTGTGTGTGTGTGTGTGTGTGTGTGTGTGTGTGTGTGTGTGTGTGTGTGTGTGTGTGTGTGGTGTGTGTGTGTGTGTGTGTGTGTGTGTGTGTGTGTGTGTGTGTGTGTGTGTGTGTGTGTGTGTGTGTGTGTGTGTGTGTGTGTGTGTGTGTGTGTGTGTGTGTGTGTGTGTGTGTGTGTGTGTGTGTGTGTGTGTGTGTGTGTGTGTGTGTGTGTGTGTGTGTGTGTGTGTGTGTGTGTGAATTACACAGCTCTGAGTAATTCACTGTTAGGTACCAACCTAATACAATCTGTTACATGACAATAAAGACGTATAACAGAAGTCTATAATAAAAGTTTGCTGGAATTGATATATTAGTTCAAAAGCACTAATATATCAATATATATGCTTGTATATATGCCCAGCAAACTCTCTTATGTTTGAGGACATTTCTTATGTCCTGTAATTTCCTAATCGCAGAAATCTATAAACAGTGTGAAAAATACAGTTGTTACTTCTTAAATAATTTATGCAATTTAAATATTTCTGAAAATTAAATATGGGATAAATTAAGTAGACATGTGGTGGTGCTGTCGTAAAACAATGTTTACTCAGATCAATTGATTACAATTTACAGGCTCTTTCAATTAATATTTCACAACTTTACAGACCAAGAAAGAATCATTGAGCTACTTTAAAGACCAGTGGGGCGTAGCCCGAAAGAAAAGACCTATATCAATACGACATACTGTAAGAATGTTCATGTAAAATTTCAGTACAATCGGTTGAAAAGTTTACGCCTGAAAACAAAACAAACAAACAAGGCACTTTTGCATTAATATATTACTGGTATAAACCCGTGGCTCCACTCCCGGAATTTCGGTGAAACATTCCGTGTATTTGATTAAATAGCTATTCAGACCATTTGATCAAATACATTTCAGTAACACTTGATTTGTTTTAGACCAATGTAAGGTCTAAATTTACAAAAGTACAATAATAGTAAAACTAACAAAAGGATACAATCTGAACAAAATTTTCCATATTTTGATTTTTTGAAGATTAGTTTAATAAATTACGTATATAAATCCACAGGAAAGTTATTTAAAATAACGTTTTAGCACATTTAACTGTTTAGGCTCCATTATTTCCTTGCTATGATCGGCAAGCTGATTGATTCACTTCTCGTCCCACAGTGACGGACGACACACACATGCTTGTTAGCTTATGTCTCAATTCAGATTTGCAATGTGTCGTTACTTATTTGATTAAGCAATTTACAATAATAATACAAATTTTATCATTTTTTTAAAGAAGAAGATATTTTATTGGTCTTTTACAAGTGATTTCTGTCTGCTATCATAGTAAAGGTGTGGAATTATATCAAGGATCTTGTGCAATTTAAAATTTTTCACAACACGAAAGTGAAAGGTAACACTGCTAATTTTATTTAGTTTTTTGAAAAGTATTTAAACCATATTTAGTATTCAATTCATTTACGGACTCAGGTATAAACTACATTATCAAAGTAGAAAATATACAAATTGAATTGCAATGATCGCTTACAAGACATTATATTTAAGCTGATGCCACCAAAGTCACTTAGACTGGCAGAGTTATCAAGTTGGCTGTGGTTCACTTACAGTGACGTGGCAGGCCGTCCTGTCACATTGGCATTGAAGACAGCGATTCTATTATGTAGAGATCTATGGAAGTTACCTGTTTCGATTAAGGTATTTAACGCACACGGTCATCGTCTGTAATTATCTTATTGGGAAAGTAGAAGAGTTTTAAGCTACTTGTCACTTTATGCAGCAACCTAGATTTATAATCATAAACAAACTAATCTAAATTTGGTTATGGAAAAATTAAATAATTTCTATTATGTGAAGTAATGATTAAAGATATATCTTTAAACATGTTATTATTTCTTCATTTACAGTAACAAATTTTATTATTTTATTAGTGAAGGTATATAGGTATTTTTCTAGAATAAAAACGAGGTAGAAGATTTTATTTCTGATTTTCTACATTTTAGTAAGTTAATTCCATGTTTACCATCTCTAGAATGGTCGTTGTACTACCCTTCGTAGGTTACTAGCACGTTTATTATTTGAGCATTGGTATGAAACCTTACTTAATGAACAAAAACTATAATGTATAAAGTAACAAGATAAATCGTGACAGATTTCATCCATAGATTTTACATTTTGCATGAAACTTCATTTCTACATAGACAAGAATGTGTAAATGGAGCATGTTCAACCATAGAAGTTGGCTGAGCACCGTTGAAGCCTATTGCTCAGAAGTTAGATACAACCTCTCTTTTTTCAGCCGGGGGTTACAACAATTTCTGTGTGATATGTACCTGTCTATCTGTCTGCAGGCCACATCGAGAATTAAATGGGCTATAACCTTCAAAATGTGCAGGCAACCTCAGCGAAGCATGATACATTGCACGAATTACGTCGCGGCGTATTATGAAAATTATAAATATTAAAACGTAATTAATTAGAAATAAAAGTGTTAATTTATTAAGCTTAATTTGTTTTAAAGATATCAACTTTTTTAAATTCTACTTTTCCTACATTTTACTTAATCGGAAAAGCATAAAGTTTACATTATGTGGACAAAGTATCTCAATAGTCTTACCGGTATGAGTCTTACACGTTTATTTTCATTCTAAAAAGAAAATCAGTTAGAAGAGTTCTTAGCCTGTGCCACTCGAAAATCTGGAGTTTCTGGCTGCCGATGTGAGCTCGCGCTTGGCAGTTTGGCATGTTTAGTTTGGCTATTTTAGAATGCTCATGTTATTGCGATTAATATTTCTACTATTCTTTTTATCTCTTTATAGCAAATGTTTTTAGTCGAAGGAAAGCAAGTCTAATTGCAATGATAATTTAATGAAATACAAAAAACAGTTGGTTTACAACAAACAAATGTTGGTTTACAGCAAAATCTGACCAATATTTGGTAGGAAATGTGATAAAATACTTACATCAGGAGTTCCAAACGTTCACCAATTACAGTGAAATATTAATAACACAAATAAACAACATGTAAAAGCTGAACGTGCTTTCATTTGCTCACTTTTGATGGTATACAAATATCAAACCTGTGTCTATTAGATGCATATAAAAGGAATTTAAATATTAAATTTTTAACATGGTTTAGTAATGTTTAGACTCGGTAATTCCTTTGATGTGAACTGTAAACAGTTGAGCAATCATCCTATTGATTAACTGCTCATCCAATAGATAGAAGCCGGGTCTTCACTAAGAGTTCACTACAGCTTCACTACTCACATCACTAGGTTTTGTTTCATTTCAAATTGTTTTGGTCGTAGTATGTAAATATTAAAATTGAGTTATCTTCGTTACACTTATAGTCACTAATATAAACGAATATCATCATAATTTGGCATAATTCGAATTATTTAAAACGTTTAAGAAATAAGGTAGGTAAGATAATGTATCTTTCAGTGAAACAGTTAAGATTATATTCAATTATAACATGACTCATATTAACATCAAAGAATCACTTAACATTAATCTTTTCTAACTGTCACGTCATCTACAGTTATGAAATGTAAATAATCAAATTAATCAACTATTAATAACGGTGATTAAACAAGCTACTTAGATTGATAACTTATGCACATACGATTGTTTAATACTCAATATCCGATCTCTGAATAATATTAATGCACATAGTATTAATTACTATGGGAACACAGCAAGTTTAGATGTGTTATAATTATTTATCGAAATATTTCGAATGTTCTGTACATACAGAGTCATACTCTGTAACATGCTCTGCGTTCAGCTTTGAAGAGGCAACCGTTGTTGATGCTGTTTCTTTTTTTTTTTTTTTTTTTTTTTTTTAATTCAACTCTTATGAGATTGACAATTCATAGTATTGGAATGTAATGGAATATAAATTATGATATTAGTAAATATGTTCCATATTTTTATATTATATTAACTATTTAACCTCTTATAAGGGTTTTGAGATCGACCTGTTTTACTAATATTGCAAAACATAAGATTCTATGCTCCATTAGAACAATTAAAAGAGGTCTTGAAACCTTTGCCAAACTGATTTTTGGCAAAGCTTGATGTAGTGATACAAATTTATTGTTGGGCAGAACATTTAGGTCTGTAATCTTTGGCAACAATGTTACTTTTATGAAACTCTGTTTACATATGTCAAAAACAGTTAAAAATGAATTTACAAGGAAATTTTAATAGTTCACCAAGTAATTAAGAAAGAAGAAAGTATAATTTTAGCAAACAAACAAAACAAAGGATAGAATCTGAACACAATTTTCCATATTTTGATGTTTTTTGAAGATTAGGTTATCAAATTACGTATGTAAATCCATAGTAAAGTTATTTAAAATAAAGTTTTAGCACATTCAACGGTTTAGGCTCCATTATTTCCTTGCTATGATCGGCAAGCTGATTGAATAACTTCTCATCCCACAGTGATGGACACACACATGCTTGTTAGCTTATGTCTCAATACAGATTCGCAATGTTTTTTACTTATTTGGTTAAGCAATATTTACAATTGAAAATTAAAACCTCATTGGACCAGTTATCTTTATAAATGTCCTGTGGAGTTGCTGATTAATAAGGGTTTATTTAATGAAGAAATGGAAAAGTAATAAAACAATTCCTCAGCAATCCACTGAAATTGTAAAACCCATTATTCAACAAAAAGCATTAAAAAAATCAAGATAGATTGCTCAAATGAAGAAATCTTTAAACACTATGTTACCATTGCAGATTTTCTAATTAGAAAGAATGTACAATTAAAGTGTCGCATAAAATGTATTGAGTAGTATCAATTGTCATATAGGGTATGTAAAAAATCTTGCAACACTGTTATAATTTCCTTAAGAACGAACTTTAGAAAATTTTAAATGTAAACTGCACAGCTTAAAAATCTCTACTTAATTGTATTACAGGATTTTAATTATAAAAACAATGGGGTCTTTTGAGTTTTTAAATAGGAATTCAAAATTGCTAAGTTTACTATGAAAGTATACAGTTCTGCTTGAATAGTTTTCTTATAATCCTGACTATTAATAAAATATCAAACTGAAACGTAAAATATGATGTTTTTAAAGTACCAAAGTTAAATATGAATAATCAAATGTATATAGATCCTTTTAATACGAAAATTATATATTATTTTCTGTAGAAAACTTTGCGTATCCGTTGAAAAAAAAGTTATAAATTAATTTCATTAGTGCTCTTCTCTTTTGTCTCATGACTTTTGTGCCTTTTATTCATAAGCAATTTATTTTCATTTCAAAAAATATTAAAATACAAGTTAATTCTTATGCATTTTGTTTGATTAAAAATTAAAATTCATTTAAGTCTAATGTGAATAAAAACGTCACTCACTGGAGAAATAAATCATGTACAAATTGTAAAAATTTCACACTTTTACCTTCAGCCCTTTTTATTTAAAGCCTGATTAACTTGCCTAAATGTCATACTTTAAATATCTGTAATTCCAATTTGGAGTGATTGAAATATTTTTATATGTTTCTGTGTTCAGTGAAGTTATTTCAAAAGAGTAGGACTTTAAAATACGAATATACTTTCTGGCGAATCTATTACACTGCTTTAACTTGAGCTCTCAACTTAAAAATAATAATCCTTAAATGTATGTAATTTTGTCATTTTTATTTCAATGTATTATGAGAACATCTTGTCCACCATAACCAAGATCAATATTTTAAAATTCATGGATAAAAAGATGTATGCGTAACACGGGCAAGGCCTACCTTACTGGCCCACTAAAACAATCCCTGTATATGCTACAAAATTACCAACATAGTTGTAATTTTCCAATGTTAAAACCTATAAATCGCACAGAAGCACAGACAGTCAGGATTCTTAGGTGAGAGCCTTCTCTAACGAGTCTGAGTACAGACTCAGTAGAGTGAGGCGCTTCGTTTCACGTAACGATCATCGGTCGTATTGATTTTAAGAGGTCATATTTAAACTATACAGGTCTAATTTTATCTGGATCCGTTTTAAAGTAAGCTTTAACTATTTTATCTATATCAACGTGTATATAAACAGTTCTAAGATATTTGTATCTGATTTAAGACACACACATATCCAATACAATGCACCATTTTGCTAAGACAAGTTCATATAATACTAAAGTAATCCTACAAAAACGATTACAGCTAATTGAAATAGCCTGATGTGGGTAGAGTTAATTTATTTACTATTTATTTCAACACACTTTAAAATTTATGTGAGAAAAATTATACTATTTTTTTAACAAATATACCTTGACTTTTAGCAATAAGGACAAGATTTGTACAAAGGTCTGTCGTTTCGTTAATTGAATACGAACTTCAAAGCAGTGCCAGAGAGCTGAGCTTTACTGATTCCTCATGCAGTACAGAGGGTGTCTACAGAGCAGACGTTGTAATTTCATTAAAATGCACTGCAGGTATAGTTCAAAAAGAAATTTATAGCTAATAGCATTTTTTTCTTTGTACACTAATTTATCTTGTTGTATTCAAATCGTAACGTTAGCAAAATGTAGTCTGATGCTGTATACGGTTATAAAAAGTATACCTCGTACTGTATGTACAAGGAATCATTTTGAAGACATTTCATCTGAGGATTCGTGAAGTATTCCGCGGAAAGTAATCTTAAAACTCGTTAAGACCCTGTTTTAATTATATATGATACCAAGGCGAGCTTAGAAAGAGTATTCAAATTGTGTTTTTAAGTGTTAGTTTCTAAACACAAACTTAATGATGCTGCTATTACACACGCATACAATACACTCGTTCTGTTTTTATTTATTCTCCCAACGGTTTCACCAAATTTACATAGAACCAAATAATAACCTATCTTACTAGTGTCCATCTTTAATTAACAAGAATGACAATAACAGTGACAATAAGTGACCAACAGTTATAGTAATTTAGCAATATATTAAGTGATAATAACATTAATAAAGTAATGATAATAACAGTAATAAATAATTTTATAAAAGCATAACAGTAATAAAAATTTGATAATAAATTGTTCTATTAGGATCGTAAATTGATGTCCGAAAATAAGATTATCATTTTGGAGACATAGAAATAATACAGAACGCTTTTGGTTATACAGAACGCTATAAGTCACGTTGTAGAAATATTTACAGCACAACATTCAGATAATCCTAATCCTATAATTGACGGAACTGCAACGCAATACTATGCAATACAATTCTGGTGACAGGGCCTAGGAACTTGTACTAACCTCAATGTTAAAAGAGGTAAATAATAGATATCGAAACCAGAATTAATTTTAAAAAGAGATCATATTTTCGATATGCAGTTTTACTGATTTTTTGTATCACTGGCCGACGTAAAATGTCTGATAAACCTCCTGTTACCTTCACATATATTATTTGCCCAGATGTAAAGAGAGACATCAGGTTGGTTTTTACTGGTAGGTATGTACCAACCAGAAGTGATCTCTCTAGAAAGACCTTAGTGAGGAGTTTAAGTTTAGACTTTAAAGTAAATAATAAGTAAGGTAACAGTGAAATAGTAAAAGTATAAATGACGAAACATATATGAATCACCGAGTAAGATTCAAATCTTAATAATTAGAATTGGTATTTGCAAACTAAATTATTTAGTATAACACAAATTATAATAACGTAATATTCAGCTTTTGAATTATAAAATCATATGACATTATTAAAGTTACAATATTTTATGAACTACCTACTTTTGAAAACGACTCACTTGAAGGCTTTTAAGAACTGTAAAGAAATAGCCGTTTGTCATCACGTGTATATAATTAAAAATCAAATTTGTAAGGTGCATTTGTGAAAGACGAATAAAATATCCTCCAGAAAGAAGACTATTTCCTCTGTTAAATGTTTAAAAAAACAGAGTCACTCGCAGGGATTGAGAGAAGTGACGCCGCTGGCCGAGTAGAACGTGATGGGAATGTTGCATTATGTAAAGGTGTCTCACATCTCCAGTACAATGTTATTTTTTTTGTTTTTAACTTGATCGCATAATATTACCATATCTAAATATTATAGTAATTTGTGGTAAGAATTAATTAATTAGAGGTCATTTTTGTACACAAAATCAACACATCGTACAATATCACCTAATTTTACTCGTAATCCACTACAATTGTAGGGAATAGGCTCGTGTTGTCTTAATACGCATGTATTAACACAAAAAGCATGGATTAACTTATATAAGCAAATTTTCCTTATAACAATATCGTTTTTTATATTTGTTGATGTTGAAGATTTATTTTGCAATAGTCTATCACAGAACTTTCAGCTAGGCTCAGACGGCTATTACGCGTAGTTACTAAGTCGAAACGCCCTGCCCGATCCATGAGTCGAAACAAGGCTCCTGAATGATATTCTGAGTCGCTAAAAACTTAGCTTCCAAAAACTTATTATAAATAATGGATCTACAGTTTACAAAATCGTGCCAATCCGCACATTTATTTGGCACAACTATAAATGGTTTTCATATAACTTGAAACAGCTGTACAATTTTTAGATTCATTACTATAAAAACAATCTTATTGTTTTTGGTTTTTTGTTTTATTGAGTTATATTTCTATATCAACGACCCATATATTTTATTATTTGTTTTAATTGTAAACGCATTGTAATTCTTTTTATCGTGTCATGTTTTTATTATTTTTTATCATTTTAATGCCTATTATTCTATTTATTATTTTATGATCTAATAGCCATTCTTTATTATTTAATTATTGTGACAGAAGAAGATATTATCACGATTCTTTTTATAAGAATTGTTAGATCTAGCCTCATCAATGTGAATTATTTATGCAGTTAATAAATACTATACAAATCACCAAACTGTCTATATTTTTCTAAGTATTTAGTACTAAGCTCTACTCCTATTACTCTTTGAAGTTATTTGTTGAGTTGCTTGGTTAACGGTATTTTATTATTAGTAGCCAAAGTGTTCTTGCTTAGACAGAAGATTTGCTTAACGGATGGTTTGCTAATTAATGTTATAATTAACGTTATATCTTAATTTACTGTTTTCTTTCTATAATTAAAAACTGGACTCTACAGGAATATGAGCCTCATTTCAATTACTTCGTTTTACAAATGTTCTTAGCGTGTCTTCTTCCTCTCATTTCTTCTCTTTGGCTGAGTATTAGCGAAGCCTATCACTGGAGGGGCTGGAAAATTTCATTCCTGTCTTTCCGCTCGATATCTCGAAAACAAACTTACGTATAAATTGTGAGTGAAACTTCATTGATAAATTAGGATTAATATATTGAGTTACGTTATGGTGTTTTTGTCACTTCATGGGAGTTTGCTGAGCGTTAGTGAACATTTTTACATTGGTCTTATAGGTAACCATAATGGCAACGAGAACATAATAGAATAAATTAATTTGTAAACAAAATCAGATAACTCATAGTGGGGTGGAGTGTGAGGTGATATATTAACATATTATACATTAATACATGTAGCCTAACTATCCCATCACGTTAAACATACTTAATGAAAAAAGTAAAAGTATCATGTGGCAAGTTATCTCTCGAAAGATTTAATCTTTTGATTTGAAATTTTGATTGAAACTTCATTACTGCGGAGAATGAGTTCTATGATGGTGCATTTCCAACTATGTAATTTGGCCGAGCCTCGTTGAATCCAATCACTTAAGTAGGCTGTTAAAATGTTTCATTTGTATTGCAGTATACGCATTTGTTCTCTGTCGTTTTACCTGGCAATAATGAAATGAGCTATATACTTGAAATTTTGCATTGAGCCTCAGTGAAGCCTGCTATGCGACACGTGGTTCTACCTTGTTATTTTGAAACAATTTTGAACAACTATAGAATTTTTCTCTGTCTTCTCTCACATTGCCTTAGACTTCTTTAACAACCACATTCAGTGGGTCTTTATGTCTCACCTGTGTATCATATAGTAAAGAACATAAAACATTACATTGTAAACACAGCTCCTTTTTTGTTTGGTTTTTACGATACAAGTCCAAGGGTGCTTTGTGTTATTAATAAAACGGTTTAATTTTATATTCTCTGTGCACCCTACACATTTTTCCTGCGACAATCCTGCTCATAAAAGAAAGAAATATGCACAAATTTGTATTACAAATTGCCCTCTCTTATATACATTTTCTGTCGATTAACGTTCTTAAGGGTGTTCACATCCCTTATTCAAATATTCATCGGCAATGTTTCTTGTCATGCAGCACCTAAAGTGTATTTTGAAAGCGTCACTTGCTTTATCATGCGGTTGATATTATTAAACCGTAAGTAAGACAGTACATCTGCAGCAGTGGTTTAATGTAAAGTTCGGACTCGTCTATTAATTTGTATAATTAATCATGCTAAATACAATTTCAAAATCTTTTAGGTGATATTCTTGCTAGAATATCACGTACAAGGCATTTGGGATTTTACACAATGTAATTACTAGAAATGTACATTACTTTCAGTTATATGGTTATATTACTTCAATGACTTGTGTTACAGATTTGAATTTAAATAATTTTCAACCGCGGTTACGTTATTGTAAGTCATACAAAACTAAGGCTCAAAGTAAAAAGCATAACTATTTGTATGATAAATATCCAATGTATTAATTAGCTTCAATTGAGCACGAAAGGTTGTTAATTAGATACAATAAAAAGTCGCGCCAGACGCTGTGTCGCTTATCACTAATTTTAAACCAAACAAAAACATTTCGCATAATAAATGTATACAGAAGGAAGTTTTTGTGATGGTTATATGGAGCAGAACTGTCTTTTAATGTTATAACGAGGAAATAGGTTACAGATATGAAACGAGGACTTAAGGGTGAGCCAGCTGTTATCTGCCAGCCTTTTGATGGCTTCATGGAAAGTTTATTTACCACTATCAGTCGACACATGTTAGCCTACTTGCTGCAGCATCGTCTGTGCATTGTTATCTATATGGTGGCTCTTATTCAAACAAAATAAACACAAAAAAGTTGTTATTCCTTTTCATTAGCTGACTTTCTATATTAAATATTATATTAAAATGTTCAAAAACATTAAATTTCCATCAAGTTTTTTTTTATTGCATAACACTTTCAAGTACTTTTATTTGAAACTGTTATTTGAATTAAAAGTGTTTTCCAATTAACATCTTCCTAGAAAGAATTAAAGATTAAAATCCGTTTGAATGTAAAACCTTTTCAATGTCGTTCAAGGTTAGTTATAACATAACATTCTCCACAGTTCATGTTTTTTAGTTAGGGCTATTTTGATTTCACAAAATATTTGTTTAAGGTTAGTAAAGTTTTATAAATATGGGGAGTATTTTATTTGGAATTAAATGTATAGCAGTTAGCAAGTAAATATTTTGATGTTTTGTAACAGCTAGGCCTACAACTGTGTTATGATTAGACTCGCTCCCGAAATCGTTAAGTATATTTGAAACATATTTCAACAAAATCTACTTTACAAAGAGCGTATAAAATATTAACTATTTTAAAGACAATAAGATATGAATATTTTAAAACTATAAAATTAAATCACATATGTTGGATCACTCTATTTATAAAATCCGATTGAATTATCTCCTGAGTGTGAATGTTATAGGGGTTTGTTATATACGTCTTATTGCCCTAATTTTCCTCCTGTTATACCAGAAAAACACATTTATGTTATAAATAGTTTAAGAGCAAGCTATATTCTCGGCCATCTTGATTCAAGCTCCGTCAGATCAATGTTAAACCTTTTAAACTTTTAAATATTTAGTCGTAGTGTTATGAGAGATTTAAGCCTCATTTTAAACGTATATTTTGTACTCATCCGAACGATTTTACTTTTCAATAGGATTAATTAAGTAATTAGAACACAAATACAAAGTTCTTTCTACTATTTAGAAAGTAGAAGTAGAAAGTAGTAAAGTGATATTTCATTTATTGCTCCTTGAAAATTAGGCATTTACCATATTTGAGGTATAAGGACGAATTTTCGTAGGTGTAACACTGCTCTTAACTACAGGTAGTTTCACTACTACAGCTGGTGAAAATCCTGCTGTTCTTTGGTTACCATAGTTTTTAGGTTTAGGCCTAACAGTTTAGGCACGGTGTATAACGCCTATCTGCAATTCTTAGTACAATATTTTGAACTTTAAGTTTAACTTTTAATTTAAACAAAATTATTCATAACTCGTAACCGCTAGGCGATGTAGTCTTATCATAAACATTCGGCTCTACATGTGAAAATATACTTTTACTAAAAATTTATTTGTAACCAATTACCAATTATAATAGTATCAACATTCAAATATATAGTGTCAAATATGACAACAATTCTCTTATTTTGTGAAATAACCTGACACTTTCACAATAAAGGCATCACTATGGTATTAATCAGTCCTCTCTGTTCGTCATAATGGTAATGTACAATCACATTACAGTGACAGCATAGGATCATTACTGGCACTATAGTATTCGGTCACCACACAACACTACTCACAGAGGTGGGCGGCTTGTTGTAGTTATGTTGCTTTCAATAAGTGTAGAAATCGTGTATCACATATGATTAATGAGACTTTCGTAACTAATAAAAAGGTAACGGGAACACTCTTAGTGAATAAAAATCTCCTACCAGCCATCCAAGTGCTGGTTTGGTGCAGGTCATAACGGGAAGGGTAGCGAAAGGGTTAAAAATATGAAACCATATATTCACACTTTATATTATTTCTACCTCAAAATACATAAAACAGACCTCCATATACGGAATTAATAGCTATATCAATGTCAGACAACTAGTAGATGGGCTGAATGTCGCCACTGTAAGGGTCTGTATTGGTTAGCTGACGCTGATTTAATCATTTTCATTTAAATTTCTGACGTGTGTCAAGCTAAGAATAATATAATCTGTAGTAAATTATTATTTAGAAAGTTTAACCTTTTTCATACCCGTACATGTTGACCTTCATTAAAATTAGCGTGGCTTGCGATACATTTCTTTCTTAGGGGGAATGTGCCTATCTATTTCAAGAAACACGAGGTTGTATGCAGTGCACTCTTGGCTCGTGGACTACAAGGTCCAGCTGCCCAATATATTGAAGCTTAAAATCGATAGAATTTATAATAAGTAACAGTTTATTACAACTAAAGCGTTACTCCAATATTACAGAAGAAACTGAATGGGTCTTTCTATTGGTTTCTCTCGTATATTAACCATCTAGATATATTTCTTCCGATCAGTTCTCAGTGTATCATAATAAATCGGTCAAAATATACCATTTTTATTCCGTCCTTTTTACAATCGAGTAGAATAGCTTAAATCGTTACTCTATAACGAAAATTATGTAAAGATCGCCTTTAAAAAATTATTAATTAAGATATTACAAAATAAAACAAATAAAATATTAAACCTTTAAACAAATAAATAACCTTTTAATGGAAAGGAAAGAGCGGTTTAATCCATTTTTTCAATTCCCTCCTTTCCAGGTTCTACCTTCCCAGTTATAAAAACTAATAGCAAAATGCCTGCGAAATATGCCCGAGCACCTAATTAACACTTATTGTAAAATTTATAAACTCATATACTGTACAAGTGAAACAATATTTGGTATTAATATAGTTTTTTTATATTATTTTAATTTACATATTTCTTACTAATACCCTTCGTCTTTAAAAGAAATCCCTTCACTGAAAAATACTTTTATTATTTACATTTATTCATTCAATTCCAAAAAATAATAATAATTTGAATGAACATATTCCAACAATACGAAGTCCGATTCCAACAATCAGATTATCCGGCCCGCTGGATTAACCGAGCGAACAAAAAGTTAATAACCTTTTAGGATGTGCGTTCAAACTTACACTGAAAGCTACCTGACCGGTTTCTAATGTACAGAGCGCGTTTATAATAAAACAGGAGACGTTCCTAATAATACCAATAATTCCAAATAACTATATAGGTATATTTATGAAATTGTAAATTAGTAACACAGAATTATAAATTGAATTCACTGTTATTAAAGGTATAGATGCTCAAAATTTAACGAAAAATTATATATCTTTTATACTAAAGATTCTAAATTTCAAAATAAGTTCTAAACGTAACTCATAGAAACGGGTTAATATCTTAAATCTGCCTGCCTCTTATGTTTTAATGTGGGTTTGAATCTTTTTTGATGCAGAAGTAAAAGCACTTTTAAGAAATGCATATTATATCGTTGAAAAGTTGATTTTATGTAAATCCCAAGGCAGAAATTGAATAGTTTTAGGCATTTTTAATACTGTTTCTGACTGATTTTTTAAAGTTTTCAATAAATTTTGATGTAGAGGAATTTTTAACCGTCAATTAAAGCTGAATCTAAAGTAACGAATAGGTAACATAACTGAATTTCGTTTATGTATTTCAAATTACAATAACCATTATTAACGCTCTAATTATTCTGCAATTTGTCAATAAAATTTTTATCTATTAACTCCTAATTTATTGTATGTATATATTTAGTATTGTATTGTACATTAAAATCATAAATGTATCAATTATACAAAATAATAAAATATAAAATGTTTTAAGCAAAAACGATACAAATGATAAATTATTCCAAAATTGTATTGTCTTCTTAATAATATCGTAGTAAATAACAAAATAGTTTTTATAAAAAAAAACCTTGTCATGAATTAAAACTATTCGTTCGAGATGCAAAAATTCTTTAGTGCAAAATGGATATTTAAAAATTTAGTCAGTGTCCCAACAGAATTCTGTTACCCAGTTCAAACCGCATCAAACATTGTTAACACTCTTGTTATATTTCGGTCTCGCTATGGAGAGCCATCTATCTCTAGTTAAAAGTTTGTTGATTGTTAACACAATTGTTATCTTGTTATATTTCGGTCTTGCTGTGGAGAGCCATCTATATCTAGTTAAGAGTTTGTTCATTGTTAACACAATTGTTATCTTGTTATATTTCGGTCTCGCTGTGGAGAGCCATCTATCTCTAGTTAAGAGTTAGTTCATTGTTAACACAATTGTTATCTTGTTATATTTCGGTCTCGTTGTGGAGAGCCATCTATCTCTAGTTAAGAGTTTGTTCATTGTTAACACAATTGTTATCTTGTTATATTTCGGTCTCGCTGTGGAGAACCATCTATCTCTAGTTAAGAGTGTGTTGATTGCTTGTTGATTTCAGATTAGTTAGATTATATTTACAATTAAAAATTTTAATTCTAATTTTCAGTATGAATACCATATGAAAGTATAAAATAATATCATACTTTATTTGTATACTATATATTTATACCAGTAACGTTAGCAAAGCAAGGCCTCATCAAATATGCGTCTCCAATTCCACTAACTAGTATGAGTTTAACAATAATTAACCTGTAACATTGTAGAGCTGCCTTACGGCCAGAGCAGTACGTATTACTTTATAATCTACGCTGACAGGGGTTAACGTTTTAAATAGATAGTTTAATAATCAGTATGTCAACTTTTATGAATCACTTTTCCCATAAATATCCTGCAGAACAGTTTTATTGATAATTCTGGTTTAATGTTGCCTTAAATTTCAATTTATTCAGTTGTGATTGGAAACTTATTAATCAGTGGAATTTTGCAAACTATTTCGGTGAGTGCTCCAGTTTAATATTAACGCACGTATGATACTGTAAGTTATTCTATGTGCTGTATTTGGAACATAACTAACAACAGCTAGATGGGACTAGGCCTGTCATGCAGTTGACAGTTACACCTGATTACGTCAACTGCTCATGCTAGCGGCGCATCACTCACCAGTGTGACCAGCTGCGGAGAATATTCCCGCACCGATTTCTCTGCTGCGGATTCCTGTCCTGCTTCGGTATTGCGGTTGTGTTGCAGCGAGAAGTTGAAGGCGTTTTACTTAACGGATATTGTTGACTTTTATTAAACAGTACATTATTTATTTATTTGTACATTGTTGTGATACATATATTCTTGGAGTACAGATCCAAGATGGCGGGAAAGAAGCAAGTCACTCAAATGTGGCTCTTGCAATAAAATAATTTCACAAAAGGCCGAGGGACTTAAATGTGAAGGAAAATGTGCACATAGTTTCCATGTTCATTGTTTAAGTGATGGAAATAATAAAATGGACAAACTAATAAGTAGTGCCCCACTGGAAGTGTAGTATGTGCTCCCGGCAAGATAGGTCTGTGAGTAACGAAAATGTTAATCCTATTAATCCTATTGAGGATCAAATTCAAAAATTGCAAAGGTGATTGTACTGATCATGACCAAATTTACGAAATTAGTGTTAATTATATTGAAATTCGTAAACAGCTTACTCAAGTTCAAAAATGAAAATGCCACGTTTAAAGCAGCCTTGCTTAACCAAGCAGAACTATTTGATGAAATGCTTGCAACAAGTGGAAATAGGAAAAACCCTTTTCTGAGGCACTAAAGAGTAATGATGTAAATAGTAAGCATGAAATAGCAAATAGAGCTGATTGCACATCTCCTGTACATAAACCTCAATGTTAGTGATAGGTTAACTAATGCCCCTTTAGGCATTAGTCTACATTCTACGACCATTAACACCTCCTATAACGTTGGAACCTCAGTGTGTGCCAAACCACAAGCTGTAGAAAACATTCAGAATTTCACACAGTTGAAAAAAGATTCTACAACATCACCAAAAGCAATCGGGCAGGTCTAGGCCTAGTACTGATCATTCAAACAGTAGACATTCTAACCATGATAGGCCTATGTTGAAACATAACCCTAAAAAGTAAACATGGTCCTAGTGATAACCTATTGGTTACTAAAAAACAGCATTAGTCCCAGAAAAAATACTAAAAATCTTAATAAAGGAAGATGCATTCTAGGCACGGCTACCAAAGGGAATGACCTTAAAGTTGTGGGAAAATACAGGTAACCTCTTTCTCTCAAGACTTTCAACCGATGTAAACAGTGACGCAGTAAAAAAATTATCTTAATGATGGCCTTAAAGGTAACTATAAAGTCAGCCAGATGAGGAATAAATTTCCTGGTTACCGATCTTTTAAGGTTGGTGTACCAGGTAATCTATGGGACCAAATTTTTATTCCCGAATTCTGGCCAACCGGAGCCTATGTCAGTTACTTTAACTTTAACTTTAAAAGAATAAGTACCAAATGGGGACCAAGATTCTTTTTTGGGGAATGTACAAAAACTCAAAAACAAAAAAAGTTAGCGGTTAAGGCTTCTGAAGACATTGGTGACGTACCTAAAAATTCTCTGGTACACCTAAATGAACACAAATCAAATGATGAAGACATTTTAAATAGCTCTACATTACCAACAAAAACAAATAATGCCCTGTCTAACTTAACGCTACTGTACTGGAACGCGCAGGGTGTAAACAAACAAGCTGAACTATCTGAATCATTTTGCATCACTGCACAGTGCTGATGTTATTTGTGTTTCTGAACACTGGGTTCTTAACTCTGACATTGATTTTTTGACACTCCAAGATTATAAAACTGCAAGCTACTTTATTAGATCAAATGCGATTCATGGTGGTACAGTGATCTTTGTGAAGGAGAATGTGCGTTTCCAGGTATATAATAAGTTATCACTGGTAGTTTGAAGAGCAAATTTTTGAACTTACAGCAATACAGTTAATTGATTTTAATACCATCATCGTTTGCTTTTATAGACCCAACCTACAGGTAAGACCAGCGCTTTGTTTGACAAGCTGCATGCAGTTTTCTCGTGTGTGCATGGTGTGAACTTTGACTTTATATGCGCAGGAGATTTGAATATCGATCTGTTAGCCGATAATAATGATACCTTAGAGCTGTATAACTTAAATAAAACTTTTGGTTTACACATAACGATTAAGGATGTTACCAGGCCAAATCTATCTTCAAATGCGGCAAGTAGGGGCTCCTGTTTGGACACAATATTGTTACATCCTTACATCCTGATAGATGGAATGCTTCCGTTTTGCACACAGGTGTGTCTGATCACAACGCCATCATTTTCAGTACACCAATGAACGTGACTTCAGACAATCTTAAGTTAAAGAAAATTGTTAGGCCTATCAATCCTCAGAACTCTAAGCTATTTCTAACTTACCTTAATAGTATAAATATTGGTTAGCTATATATAATAGTAAGGATGACTTAAACAATAAGTTCAATAAGTTCTTTGATTTGTTGTTATGGGCGGTAAACAGCGCAATGCCTATGAAAAACTGTTGGGATAACCAACAGAAATAGTAAAATCTAACAACAAATTGGTACAATGAGGACTTAAGAATATTAAAGGTCCAACTTGACAATGCTTACTATTTATTCTGCAACACTAACTGTAACAGGTCTAAAGAAAATTATATTCCTCTTAAGAGAACGTACAAAGGCAGAAATTAAAAAAGCCAAACTTAATCATAATAACAACATAATTGACAGTTCAAACAATAAATCAAAAGCTGCATGGTCTGTCATAAATCAGCTTAGAAATGTTAACAGTAAGCCTCCCAATATTAACGCTAATTTAACGCCTGATGCTTTTAACAATTTTTTTTCTTACAGTGTTAGAACAAATTTGTAATAGCATACCAACTGATGTAAATAAGCCTAATCATAGTGTTTTTCTTGACAATAGTGAGAACTGTGCAACAGGAAACAATTCAGTAGGGTTATTCACTCTTAGAAGTTTTTACAGTAGAAGGAAGTCTACCTAGCCATAAACCAACTTAATAATAGCACTTGTCTTGATATATATGGCACCAATGCAGCAATACTGAAGTTATCAGCTAGGTCTATTTGTGAAGTACTAACATATCTTTTCAACTTGTGTATTAAGCAGGGTATTTATCCTGACAAACTAAAAGTAAGTAAGGTCATTCCAATACACAAAGAGGGCCTAGGGATGATTGTGCCAACTATAGGCCAATATCCATTGTTCCGACGCTGTCAAAGGTCTTGGAAACGTCTCATTCATGAACAACTTTCCTCCTTCTTGGAATCAAATAAGTTATTGTCCAAGAATCAGTACGGCTTTAGACCTAACCATGGCACTGTTGAAGCTACTCAGGATTTGATCTTGAATTGTTTTGAAGGACTGGAGAACAACCTGAACGTTCTTTTCAGATCATTTGATATGTCCAAGGCCTTTGACACAGTGTCGCATCATATTTTACTGGATAAGATGTATTTTTATTCTATTGACAACAGTGTAGTGCAGTTCTTAAGATCTTATTTTGAACAATCGATGGCAATCCGTATTCCTAAATGGCTCTTACTCAAAACAGTTAAGTGTAAAACAAGGTGTCCCACAAGGGTCCATTTTGGGAACCTTGCTTTTCATACTCTATGTTAATGACCTGCCGTACAACCTAAATGCTCATTCAGTAAAATCATTTCTATTTGCTGACGATTTGGCAGTGTGTGTCCAGGTGGTAGCAGTGCAGAAAATGTGGGTTACATAATCGACGCCAAAACTAAAACCATTCATGACTGGTGTAATGCAAATAAGTTTAAGCCTTAATGACGGGAAAACTCAGGACCTTGCTTTCAGCCTTAGCAATCGGGGGGAAGTAACCACTCAAAATTCTTGGGTTTCACAGTCCAGAGCAATCTTAAATGGCATCAGCAAATTGACAGTCTTGCGAACAAAATTTCAAAAGGCATTTTCATGATCAGAGCACTTAAAAGGCAGTGTCTCTGTTGGTGTTCTGCTCTGTGTTTACTATGGCCACAATACATAGCTACCTCTCTTATGGAACTTCAATCTGGGCAAACCATGGATATGTACAGAAGCTTTTTGTGCTGAAAAAAAAAGCAATCCGTCTGATTTGTGATGCACACTGGCAGGCCCACTGTAAAGAGCTCTTCATTAGGTTAGGTGTCCTTTCATTGCCTTCTATGTATATATTTAGCACACTCTTTTTTGTTAAGAGGAACTTGGCACTTTTGCCTGCAATGTCTGAGGTCCATAACTATGCAACTAGAAACAAAAATAAACTTATAAGTGAACGATGCAGATACTCTGCAACTCAGAAGAGTTTTCTATACCCAAGGCATAAAAATGTTTAATGTTTTGCCGGAAGGTATTAAAGAGCTGCCACTCACTAGATTTAGACAAAAACTAAAGAACTTTCTAGTTTGCAACCTGCTTATACGATGTTAACAGAGAATTTTACGAAGTTGTTAACTCTTTAAGTTAGGTTAAGTAACCTTTTAAGTTGACTTTGTTATACATGTGAACATGTTTACAAACAAATAAATATTTGATTTGATTTGATTTGAATTCTTTTTTAGCTTGGGGCTCTGTCCTCTTGACTGAAAACGTTGTTATTATCAATCGGGGTTAACACAAGTGGCCATAGATTATTCATACCCATGTCATACTCGAATAACATGAATGGTTCTTGGCCATGTTTGATTGAAAGTGGTACTTTATCAACCAATAGAAAATAACATTTTTGAGATCGCTTCCATATAAATACCTATTACATGGTTTAGTGAATGTTATTTTCATCGGGGGCTATGCTCCGTTGAGTTTAGTTTGGTTGAATAACTAAAGTTTAAGATTTACGAGTTTACATACTTGGAAAAATTTTACATAAAATGCGATTGCTAAAGAGCTTACTCACAGACATACTTTGACATTATTCAACGCTGATTGTTAGGCTTCGTTATTTTCAGTCAATAACATCGATAATTTAGATCGAACAAGAGCAAACGTTAACGTCAATTGCTTTCTTATTCAATTAGAGTTTCGATTGTCCATTTTTTTTTTTCTCGGTAGAATATTTATTGATATGAATATTATTAAATTGCACAATAGGAACAAGGAATTGAATGAAAATAAGAATTGCACAAATTTTAACTATAGAAATATATTTTGTTTACTAAAACATTGTACATAATTTGAAATTAATTAAAATTTGTTATTGTAAATGGTAAAGTTGAATAAAACATTTACTAAAATTGGAATTTGAAATTCTTGCTAAACACAGTTAAATTCTAACTCCGCGCGTGGTGATTGGTCGGTTTAGTTCGTTTGTTTGGTCGCACTGTTATGACAGGTTAGAGGTTATAATTTGTTATTTTAAATGTTTGACTAGCAATACGCGCTGTTTCTTCTCAATCGACTGAATTACGATTGATTGCAGAGTGATTTAAACTAATAATTTACTTAACACTATCAACATTTGTCAATAGTATGACATAACCTATAAACTCAGTTTCTCAACTTTTGTGTCAATCTAACAATTAATCAATCAATCATAGTTTACGATAATGAAATATCAGTGTACAATTATTTACCTTTATTGTTGTAGTTGTTGTAAATGACGAATCTAAGCACTCCACATTTTCACGAATAAACATAGTTATCTGCTTTATCCCGTGCGGCGGACCCACTGGACGGGCATCGTAACGTTACCGGGCGTTACACTTTTTCATGAGTGACTCCGAGCCGCAACGTTGTCACGTCAAAATTAGTTGAACGAATCCATAGATTTTACGCCAGTCTCTTCCTCATTTAAGGCATGGAATTTTATTTTATCAAATACAATTTAATAAAATATACAAAATTTTTGCTAAATCTTCATTTACTTACTTATTTTGGCCTGCAAGTACAAAATTTTACATACAGGGTGCCCCACGAGTAACCCGAAAAACTTCTAAGGTGGTTTCCTCGGATAAAAACAAACATTTTACTTGTTGACCTTTGCTAATCATTTATTCCAATTTCCAAACCTTATAAATGGTGTTCAAAATGGTTTCCTTGATAATTTATGCACAATCTAGTGCGTTCAACGAAACCATGTGTAGCTTTTTCTGATAGCATTTCGGCGGTTCTTAAGTAGTTCACAAGCTTTTAACATTCGGTTCAATAATTCTTCTTTGGAATTAACTGGTTCTGTGTATACAAGTAGCTTTAAATGACCCTAAAGGAAGTAAATCAAGTGATTTAAGTCAGGGGACCTAGGAGGCCAATTAATTGGCCCACCTCGACCAATCTATCTGCCTGGAAAACATATGTGCAAGTGCTCTCTAACACTGTGTAAATAATGTGACTGTGCGCCATCATGATGAAATGTTATTTGATGTTTTCTTTCAAGTAGTACATCTTCAAGTACAACTGGCAGTTTATTTTCTAAAGAGTCTTTGTACACTAACCAGTAAGGCAGTTTTCAAAAACAAATGGGCCAATTAACTTGTCCCCAATTATACCACACCATACATTTATCGAAAATCGAATTTGAAAGTTCGACTCCACAACTGCTTTTGGTTTTTTCAGCCAACCACCGGTGACTATTTTTCAAATTTAGAATTCCATATGTTGTAAATATTGATTCGTCCGTGAATAAAAGACAATCTACATTATTTAAATTTTCTACCCCCATCGACAAAATTTTAATCTTCATGCACTATCAACTGGATGAAGATTTTGAACTCTTTGTACGTGATATGGATACAAGTTGTTTTATTTCAATGTTCTCCAGACTGTACTACGAGATAAGTTTAATCTATATGAAAGTCGACGAGTGATAAGTTGAGGACTGCGTTGTATCGTGTCAATGATATCTTGTTCGCGTACAGGCTGTATTACAGGACGTTCACTCAAACAATTAACGGTTGGAAAAGATACATTTGTTCGTAAGTTATTGAAACCGATGCAAATATTACGTGATTAGATGTTCTTCTGTTCGAAATCATCTTTCGTATTCTCGTTTAGCTGCACGACTATTTCCATTGGCAAAACTGTAAACGAAAAAGTATCTTCGTACTCTTGATTTGAAAATGTAAACGGTATATCGTCATTGAAAAAAACTTGAATAAAGTACAAATAATACAATAATACACATACACTACGCGAACAAAATATGATAGGCGAATTACTGCAACAGGTGAATTGTTTGATAGATGTAAAATAATAACTTGTATTCAGGTAACGTTGCAGCAGTGTTGCCAACTCTCGATTTTCAATAAACTAAAAGCATTTCAGTTGAAGCTGTATTTTTGTATCTTGTTTCTGAACCTACAATGTTTGATACTATAAATGTTTTGTAACTATATACTTGAGTGAAAAAACCTCCATTAAATGTTTTGTTTTTATGAAGAATCTTCATATAATATACAGATATTGCATTTTCTGTCTAATTTTTCGTATGTCTTGATTTAGTTAAACATAAATGTTTTAAACTTTGTGTTTTTTTATTACTAGCCTATTTTATATTATTCTCTTCGTAATTAAATTCTCTAAAAGTTTTGGTAAGTTAATTACTCATTTAATGAAGTTAATGTACTTCAAAACTAAACAAATGTTTTTCGAAACCAAATTTTGCATATTATGTCTGATATCTCAGAAATACGTGATCTAACAGGTCTGGGACGTGTTTGATTCAAATTTTCAGTTCATTTTACATAAGATCCAATAATTTTTACAACTATCTTTATGCCATAAAAACGTCAGTTTCGCTTTTTCCCTTCTTTCCTATAAAACCGGGCAAAATCTTTCGTTAGCCGTAGCTCACAAACAAGAGCATTTCCCAACATACAACATATTAATAATAACAGGTAATAAAACATATTTTTATATGAACTCATTATTTTGATGAGAGGAAACCACCTGAGATGTTTGTCGGGTTACTCGTGGGACACTCTGTGTGTGTATATATTCGAGATAGTGAAATTGTTTGTTTATTCATATAAATGTGTCGGGCATTGGAAAATGTTACTCTTATCATCATATCAGCCAGCCGTTTTCTATTTCCGATTTAATAGAGGACGACTGTCAATTATTTCTACCTAACTCTGATGTAGAGTTTCTTTGATTAAAGAGCAACATTATTTAAACCGAAATCTGAGGAGATTAGCGTGAAGGCTCTGTTGGATGCTGGGCTTTCTTACTGTCCACTGCCCAGACAGTGTCCAGGTGTACATCGCACCAGGCCGGTCTGAGGTGTCGTGAGAATTAGACTGGATATGATCGTAGGAGGTATTGGGAAGAGCATCCTAGAACATCAAACCAAGGGCAAAGGGATGATAATAAGTTTTTGAGATTTTGAGAAATCAAACCGTTACAATTTATCAACTGCTAATTAATAGGGCTTTCAGCAACATAAATAACTCTGCTTCACTATTCTTTTCCGTCTTCGTGTTTCGAGGATAAAACAACAATGTACTCTTACTAATAACAACGCTGCACCTTACAAAATACTATTTGTGATTGCACACGCCTCTCTGTATTGACAACAGTTCTTTATATAAAGGGTTTCTGAAAAGTCTTGAAACGATATAATATCTTCTGTACTCGCAAACTTACAAACATAACATTTTGTACAGTAAAATAGGGTATAAAATTGAACTTTTTGATACTATGAGTA
Organism: Homalodisca vitripennis; assembly: GCF_021130785.1. Taxonomy (NCBI): domain Eukaryota; kingdom Metazoa; phylum Arthropoda; class Insecta; order Hemiptera; family Cicadellidae; genus Homalodisca; species Homalodisca vitripennis. The sequence continues at coordinate 146,339,141 of NC_060210.1, forward strand.
GCTCTTCACCACCTCGATAAAAGTAAGCTATACTTACAAATATGGGCAGGGTTAATTATTATCATAATATTTGTGTATTCTTGTTACATAGCATTCAGTAAAATGTTACTTGGACAAAACGACTGCGTTGAATCCAAATATAGTTAGCATAATATTGTAATAAAACCGACAGCAATATTGAACGCAATACTCACAGCTGTTTGCTACCTCAATTATTGCCAGATCCATTCCTGTGTACATGCCAACATTACGTTCAGTAAACTGGATGCGTTGTATCCATTGACAGAGTAAATTATTTGTGACATGTTGAAATATGTTTCAAGTTCAAGCACGCATTACTTCCCAGCCGTCAATGAGATTTCAAACCTTTAATCGACATCGCAACCACAAGTCTATGTAGATTGCAAGTAATCTACTTACTGGTACGAACATATATCAGTGTTACGGTTACATATTATAATATGCTAAACTATATCGAACCAAACACAACATTTTTTTTGTTATTGTGAGATATCACGATTATGTTTTAACTTATGGGCCCGATTTAATTTAAGATGTTTTAAACATATTTAAAAATTTTATATGTTTATAATAGTATAATTTATATTTGGGGAATGCTGGCCAATTACAAGCATAATATAACTTCTTCAGCAGTTGTAAGTTTACCGAAACATTACAATATTCTAAGCAAAGTTTACACAACAATGATGTTCCTTTATAACAATTGAAGGATAGTGAAGGTAACAAAAGTGTGTCGGTCACGGTAGACCTATATGATTTATATTTTAGGTATACTTTTTGTGCTTACAAAATCAAATTGCAATTAAGTGTCCTCGTAATAATATTTACGAAAATATCTACGTAGCTTCCCTAAACATTATTCCCAAAGCCCAAACCACCACTGATTATAAGTGTTCTGCTATAAGATGCGTGACTCTCTGACCAACCAACGCTGGGTAACCACGTCACCTACGACGTGACGTATCGTAATCTTTAACCGTGAATTCGGTGACAACACTGTATCACTTGACGACAATCTCTGACACTTAATAACTAAGTGTTATATTGGTCCTGTGATATTCTTTCTAGAGATATAGCGTTTGTGTCGAAGATATCAGCAGTGCATTTTGGCAAAGAGCCGCCCATTTACTAGTTGGGAAAAGTAATAAACCACGAAACAGTAAAATTGTAATTTTACTATACTAAATAGTACCATCTTTATATTCGTACAAAATTAGTACAAACCTATAAAAACTTCACATACTCCTCAATCTGCATTTAACACTAAAACAACCTTTCAAGCAGTAAAATACCAAGTAAGGGATCCCAAGTGCGTCTTCTCTAACGTCCAAATAATTGACCATATATTACAACGAGTATAACAGATGTACAGTTTGTGCTTTTGAAGTATTTCAGAGCATTAATAACTAGGGAAGTCAATCAAATTTATTGAATAAAAATGCGTACTATTCCTAAGCTATACTCACAAATATGGGCAGGGTTAATTATTATCATAATATTTGTGTATTCTTGTTACATAGCATTCAGTAAAATGTTACTTGGACAAAACGACTGCGTTGAATCCAAATATAGTTAGCATAATATTGTAATAAAACCGACAGCAATATTGAACGCAATACTCACAGCTGTTTGCTACCTCAATTATTGCCAGATCCATTCCTGTGTACATGCCAACATTACGTTCAGTAAACTGGATGCGTTGTATCCATTGACAGAGTAAATTATTTGTGACATGTTGAAATATGTTTCAAGTTCAAGCACGCATTACTTCCCAGCCGTCAATGAGATTTCAAACCTTTAATCGACATCGCAACCACAAGTCTATGTAGATTGCAAGTAATCTACTTACTGGTACGAACTTATATCAGTGTTACGGTTACATATTATAATATGCTAAACTATATCGAACCAAACACAACATTTTTTTTGTTATTGTGAGATATCACGATTATGTTTTAACTTATGGGCCCGATTTAATTTAAGATGTTTTAAACATATTTAAAAATTTTATATGTTTATAATAGTATAATTTATATTTGGGGAATGCTGGCCAATTACAAGCATAATATAACTTCTTCAGCAGTTGTAAGTTTACCGAAACATTACAATATTCTAAGCAAAGTTTACACAACAATGATGTTCCTTTATAACAATTGAAGGATAGTGAAGGTAACAAAAGTGTGTGGGTCACGGTAAACCTATATGATTTATATTTTAGGTATACTTTTTGTGCTTACAAAATCAAATTGCAATTAAGTGTCCTCGTAATAATATTTACGAAAATATCTACGTAGCTTCCCTAAACATTATTCCCAAAGCCCAAACCACCACTGATTATAAGTGTTCTGCTATAAGATGCGTGACTCTCTGACCAACCAACGCTGGGTAACCACGTCACCTACGACGTGACGTATCGTAATCTTTAACCGTGAATTCGGTGACAACACTGTATCACTTGACGACAATCTCTGACACTTAATAACTAAGTGTTATCTTGGTCCTGTGATATTCTTTCTAGAGATATAGCGTTTGTGTCGAAGATATCAGCAGTGCATTTTGGCAAAGAGCCGCCCATTTACTAGTTGGGAAAAGTAATAAACCACGAAACAGTAAAATTGTAATTTTACTATACTAAATAGTACCATCTTTATATTCGTACAAAATTAGTACAAACCTATAAAAACTTCACATACTCCTCAATCTGCATTTAACACTAAAACAACCTTTCAAGCAGTAAAATACCAAGTAAGGGATCCCAAGTGCGTCTTCTCTAACGTCCAAATAATTGACCATATATTACAACGAGTATAACAGATGTACAGTTTGTGCTTTTGAAGTATTTCAGAGCATTAATAACTAGGGAAGTCAATCAAATTTATTGAATAAAAATGCGTACTATTCCTAAGCTATACTCACAAATATGGGCAGGGTTAATTATTATCATAATATTTGTGTATTCTTGTTACATAGCATTCAGTAAAATGTTACTTGGACAAAACGACTGCGTTGAATCCAAATATAGTTAGCATAATATTGTAATAAAACCGACAGCAATATTGAACGCAATACTCACAGCTGTTTGCTACCTCAATTATTGCCAGATCCATTCCTGTGTACATGCCAACATTACGTTCAGTAAACTGGATGCGTTGTATCCATTGACAGAGTAAATTATTTGTGACATGTTGAAATATGTTTCAAGTTCAAGCACGCATTACTTCCCAGCCGTCAATGAGATTTCAAACCTTTAATCGACATCGCAACCACAAGTCTATGTAGATTGCAAGTAATCTACTTACTGGTACGAACATATATCAGTGTTACGGTTACATATTATAATATGCTAAACTATATCGAACCAAACACAACATTTTTTTTGTTATTGTGAGATATCACGATTATGTTTTAACTTATGGGCCCGATTTAATTTAAGATGTTTTAAACATATTTAAAAATTTTATATGTTTATAATAGTATAATTTATATTTGGGGAATGCTGGCCAATTACAAGCATAATATAACTTCTTCAGCAGTTGTAAGTTTACCGAAACATTACAATATTCTAAGCAAAGTTTACACAACAATGATGTTCCTTTATAAAAATTGAAGGATAGTGAAGGTAACAAAAGTGTGTGGGTCACGGTAAACCTATATGATTTATATTTTAGGTATACTTTTTGTGCTTACAAAATCAAATTGCAATTAAGTGTCCTCGTAATAATATTTACGAAAATATCTACGTAGCTTCCCTAAACATTATTCCCAAAGCCCAAACCACCACTGATTATAAGTGTTCTGCTATAAGATGCGTGACTCTCTGACCAACCAACGCTGGGTAACCACGTCACCTACGACGTGACGTATCGTAATCTTTAACCGTGAATTCGGTGACAACACTGTATCACTTGACGACAATCTCTGACACTTAATAACTAAGTGTTATCTTGGTCCTGTGATATTCTTTCTAGAGATATAGCGTTTGTGTCGAACGATATCAGCAGTGCATTTTGGCAAAGAGCCGCCCATTTACTAGTTGGGAAAAGTAATAAACCACGAAACAGTAAAATTGTAATTTTACTATACTAAATAGTACCATCTTTATATTCGTACAAAATTAGTACAAACCTATAAAAACTTCACATACTCCTCAATCTGCATTTAACACTAAAACAACCTTTCAAGCAGTAAAATACCAAGTAAGGGATCCCAAGTGCGTCTTCTCTAACGTCCAAATAATTGACCATAATATATTACAACGAGTATAACAGATGTACAGTTTGTGCTTTTGAAGTATTTCAGAGCATTAATAACTAGGGAAGTCAATCAAATTTATTGAATAAAAATGCGTACTATTCCAAAGAGCTACCATGATCATTAAAAACAGAACAAAAATTTAATTTGTTGGATTTAGGTTATTAAATGTATTTCTAAGATTGGTTTCTTTATTTAACAACATTGTTATTTAATAAATGAGTACTTGTTTTCAGAACTAACGAATGCTGGCTTACAACACATATTGTATGGGTGTTTGCATAATTATAACACTAATCGACTTTAAGCTACATAATCGATTATTTAGTTCTACGATTATATAATTATTAATAAAATCCATTATAGCAAAACCTTCTAATGATTTACTAAAAAATGAGAAATTAGTTTGATATGCGTAAAACTAGGAACGATTTAATTATAATCATTAGTTTAGTTAAATAATGTTGATTGTTCTGGGAGTTTCTATAGTAATTTAACAATTAGGTAGCTAATTAAATATTTGGTTCTACCAATTAACTTGTAATATATTATCGAAACTTCCTATATTGCTCTAAATTGAGATATTTGAGAACGTATTTAACCATATGTTTTAATGATCATACGTTTAATGTTTGTCACTTATTTTTATCACTTTTTCTAACTTTGTTCACAATCAATTTCCATGTTTAAGTTTTAAGTAATTAAAACCCTAATTTTGGCGTTGTATAGTTTGCCTTTATTTAACCACAATTTTAATTGCTTCATTTTTTCCGTGATGGACAAGTGCATCAAACTGAAATGTATCGAAGTTGATCACAACTCTCCTAACACTGAACATTGATAGAAACATTGCAAAAAGATTTCGCTCAACTTTCTGGACCCCGTCGAATACACAGAGTATACTGATCGGCTAAATATCTTGGAATGTACCGTTTCGGCCATTTTTTACGAACGAATAGATAAATGCACTACGTTTCTCTGACTGTACTTGAACAGTTATATATTTCTAAGAAAATTGAACTATTTGTTAGATATGGCTACCTGTTAGCCAATTGACGACGTCATGTGTAAATCACACAATACTTGAACTTCTTGCTAACCCTAACCAAAGGCTTATAACTTTATAAACGTAAATTCTACTCAACGTAGGGATCTCTGTGTTAAAGATACCTTTATAAATGGCCTTCAATCCGGGAAATAAATCATTCATACAGACGTGATGTTCTGAGGTCCAGGTGACTATTTAAATTGGTTCTGAGGTCTGATGCTAGAGCTGTGCCACTTTACTTTCATTGTTACCGTTCAACTATTTGCCACGTGACCTCGCACTCCACAGATAGCAGGGCGCGCGCTTAAGCCTCAATTTATAGCATTGGATGAGTTATCTATGTAATTAACCTGTGTAACTAATTCAATTAAAGATAGAACAGTTTTCCAAGTGTGATAATACTGAGATAGTGCCCAGTATCTCTCCTAATGGGATCTTGACACACCCGACTTTACCCACCCTGAATACTGAGTATCCTGTCACTCCGGAAGCAAAGCAAATTTCCTTTTAAATTTTAGTGCAACGAGAGGTTTCTTCACCATTTTGTCCAAGTAAAAATAAATATATAATTTACTGTACAGTTAAATAATTACTAGATTCGAATCTCGAGAGGGCTAAGGCTATGATAATAGTTGACTAGTTGAGTGTAGAACGTAATTAGGGGGGTTTTAGTGTTTATAAGCTGTCTTGTGTTTTGTATACATAATCGTAAAAGTCAAATAATCCAATAAATGTATCCATGCATATTATTTATGCTCGCAAGTTACATCAATTATTTACTACTTAAAATATAACAATTCAATAGTTTTAATATAAAATTACTTAAGCATTTCAATAAAAAATGTATAGAAACCTTGCAAGTCAACTGAATTTATATTTTTGGGTTAGCCTAAACGTTTTACAATTAATTTCTTAAGGTAAAAAAATCCATATAAATAATATGCTAGAAAAATCCGGAATATGATATTGTGAGAGCAATAAAACTCTCGGTGCAGTGAATTGCATTCATAGACCCAGAAATAGACAAAAAACGCCGCTGTAATAACTAGCCAGGTGCCGCTATTCGTAGTTAATCTCCATATAACCTACATGTACTGCGCTATTCAGTATTCTCGACGGGTCTGGCTGTAAATGAATGTTTATATTGCTAATGTTTTCTAATGAATTAATCTTGCTTTAGCTTGTTGATTAAATGACTTGCTTATTAAATATCCACTACCGCACTTTCCTGTGTGATTATATAACTCATCCTTTTTATACTCAGAATGTATGATATTAAATATGTCAAATCGTTACTATAAAATACACAAGAAAGATATGCGTATTATGTATATATGGTAAACTTAAAGTAAACAAACAATTTTTGAATACGAGGGTAAGCTATTATGTCAACAGAATCCTTTTTTTGTTCTAATCAATGTGTTTCTTCTTATTTAAGTTGTTAAAACTGAAAATGTCTGTAACCTACAATTTTATATCATTTTGAAGTAAAAACTTCAATATTGATTCAGTTGCTGGTATAAGCTGTAAAATGTCATTATGAACCACGTTATATCAATGAAGAGATAGATTAGTAGTAAGTTTACCAAACCGTCTAAGCCAGGCAAGTTTTAGAAGTTGAGTTTTGTCTACTACACAGGCTGGGATGGTACTCAAAGAGAGAGCAATGCTCTTAACCTTTAACTGAGTACGCTGTTATCCGCGAAGATAAGCGGATAGGTTAAGAATGAGGATACTCCGTTCGTGGCCCTGGACTCTCGCGCTTCTTCGCGCAACTGACGAAAGACAAACAACAAGAAACGCTATCAAGAATTCTAAAAACTTGCGTCCTATCTGGGATTTTCTCGCCTTACTTAGGGCGAAGCAGCAGTGCCTATTGTAAAATGAACACTCTTCTGCTTACAGGGATTTCTGTAATGACCGATAAATATAACAATTTTGGACTCAAACAAGCACATCAGTGTGGTTTACTTTGTCAGCACCTACTAACGCAGCTCCTATGTTACGCTTACTTATTACAGCATACTCAGTTGAAGATTGAGAGCATTGCTTTAGCATGCTCAAGTATGAATTTTTGGAGGCTTCTCTTAAAGCTTAAAGTAATCAAACCCTTTGGGATTTCTTTGAGTTGTCTTGATTTCTAATTTGTAAAAATGTGAAGCATTCAATCAAATGTGAGTTCTAATCTTTGTATATACTTTGGTAGGAAATATTGGCTCATAAATAAGTACAAGCACCATCATTATTATTTCAGCTCAGTTTTAAACTCTCCTAAATATTCATTCTTGGTGATTTTAACATCACAACTTCTTATAAGCATATAAATATTTAATTTTTGCTATATGTTTATGTTTGATCATTTGTTTATGTTTGAGATGTAGTATAATAAATATACTGTACACGATTGTAAATCAATTCCAATCTTTAATTATACAAAAAAAGAATAAGGTTCTTCTATTTGTGTAAATGGCTGCAATATGTTAAATATCAATTTAAATATTAAATTTGAATATTATAGTGAAATGTTGTTCAATAACTTAAAAACTCCCCACCAAATTCAATATGTACAATGGTTGGTTTTCTGTTTCTTAGAAAAAGATTATAATAATTTCAATGCGTTTTACTATATATATATATATATATATATATATATATATATATATATATATATATATATATATATATATATATAGTATTCAAATTTTAATATTTAAATTGATATATATATGTACTTGTCTATTGTATATTAAAACATCTTAGGCAGTCTCATCGATACCTTTGACTTTCCTAGTTAATTTGAAACAATACAGTTGCAATCGAACTGAATTATGTACTATGCCTATTTTATCAATACAAGTAGTGTAGCAGCTTTAAAAGTATCATTAACTGTTTGTGAAAATTATTCGCAATAAAGTGGTCGTTCAGTGCTGCAGTATGTTAAAAGTTTAAGCCAAAAGTTTCAATGGCAATCAAAATTTACGTAACGTTGAAAGTTTAGAAAATATGGCAACGCAAGTTGTACCACAGTTAACGCTGCATTTATAATGGTGCTAGTTAGAAAGTTGACGAGCTTTTAAAGCTCTTTGCAGCCGACTTTTTAATGAAAACCAGGTCTCAGTTAAAACACAAAAGCGGCAGTCACCTGTGAATCTTACTAATGTCAACTCAACTATTTATTCATTTCATCTTAAAAATAATTTTGTACACTAGATGAGTAAGGTAACTGTTTTACGTAATATTTTTCAACTTTCAACTTTTGGACATACCCTATGCAACATGTACTTGACAACATGTGTCTAGATAGACCTCGCTTGGTCTATTACTAGCCCAAAACAGACTGCTTTTCCTATAACTACTGAGAAATATAAGGAATGGTTGTACTCCTATTAGTGATTTTCTCTCGGTTTTTTTTGTTAAGAATCTCTAATCACTATAATTATCACCAAAACATTCCGCAAATCAAAGTCAGTGTGCAGTGATTCTTAATAAATAAAACAAGAGTTCACACACAACACCACGTGTCGCATAACAGACTTCACTGAGGCTGCGTAAGAAATTTCAACTCAATAGCTGCATGTCACATGTTGAAATGTCATAAGAGTAAATTTTGTTAATTTACAAATTTATTTATTTTGTAACTTTCTCGTTGCTATCATCGTTAACCAAAAGTTCAATGTAACGTTAGCCAAATCCTATGAAGTGACATACGCCATCATCGAACTCGGTGTTGCATCCATACTAAGTGCCCAAATCTATTTGTCTGTTCATTTTTTAGATATCTTTCGGATAGAAAGACAAATGAGAGTTCATGAAAAATTGTTCTGTTTATTATTTTTTTTAATTATTTTTTAAAAAGGTTTAAGAATTTCTATTTTCCTACTTTGTTCTGTCTCAGTTTAATTTTAAGTTACTTTATTTGGAGTTTCGAAACTGTTTGTAGGATAAACATGATGGTTTTTGATAACTAGATCATAGTGTACACGTATATTTGCTCTTTGATTCCTAATAGCTATACGTTTCTCTTCAAAAATTCCTTTGATTTTATTTTTCTGCGGAGTTTAATGAAAGATAGATATTAGATTAGATATTAAAGGCATAAAAATCTAAGTGCCTATCACTCGAACACTAGAATCATTTCAATTCTGTCAGTTCAACTTTCCGCAGAATTTTTCAAGATCACAATGAACTATAGACTTAGAACTTTGCATATTTTGCTACACAATAGGATATCAGAACCTATATCCGTCTTTCTGTTTTTCTGTACGATGCCGCGAGAATGTAACGTACTTTCGGTATGAAGCTTTATATAAAAGATCGAGTTTGACTATGGTGTGTATCCAATATAGAAGTTAGCAGCCGAGCGTTCGATAAACTTCGAGGATTAATTAAGCTGTAGACTTGGAATCTTAGATTAAACCTTGTCTCTTTATAGGCAGGATCGAGTTCAATGATGTTGAATGTCCCTTCATTGAAATCTATGGACCGTTAAGCAGAACCTAACTCTCTACAGAATATCTCGAGAATGAAGTAGGTCTTTGAAGTAGACTTGAACATACTTTGCATGAACGAATTCAGTAAGAGTTCATATCCGTCAATATAATTTGGCTGAGTGTTACTGAAGCTTATTGCTTAGGAAATAACTCGATATGTAGTTGAGCCATGGGCTCAAATCATGATTACACTGAATTTCTACATTGGGAAAATAGACTTCGATAATGTTTTATAAATTCCCGTGGGACTTGGCTGAGCGTCGGAGAAGCCAATAAAGGGGATATTTCGAGATCAAATGGTGGACGACTTAAACTTAAGACAAACTACATTTCTAAATAGGCAAGATAAAGTTCGGTGATGCTGTAAATTTCTTCATTGGATTTGGCGGAGTATTAGGTACGAGTTTCACTTAGGGATTATATAGAGATCAAATTAAGTTGTGAGCTTTAAATTGGAATGAAACTTTATTTCTTATAAATAAATCAAGTGGAGTGAAGAAATTCTACAAGGTTTGAAAACTTTTAAGGCCATTTGACCAATTTTGAACTCCCAGTAGGGGTTCAAATAGGTCAGAAATGTTTATCGTCAAAGAGACTTAGAGTTATTGCCAATCCATAACCTCGCATTTATTATATTGTTACAGAGGCAACATGAATTGTTCTCTAGAGGTTGTATTTTGCGTAATATTTGAATGGGGAGTCAATCTTACAATTGTTGGACTTAATGTTTCTTGCGAGTCCCATGAAATTATTCTTAGAGTGTTAGTTGTTGCCATCCACAGCCAGAAGACTTGCCTATCAGCCATAAGGATACAAGCTACAGAGACCTTCCATAAGCGATTTCCACTTAACGTTTAGACGTAGTTTGAGGTACTTATCTCTGAATTATACTCAATTCCGTCTCGTTGATGTTGAATAAATAGGGCACATTAATGTTCTCAAACGTAACCTCAATGTGGCAATCCAAGCAAGACCAGACTATATAACAGGGTGAAGTCCTGATACTGTGACGTCACAAGATCCGTCCAACCTCTTCGCTTCATTCAGTGGGAATAAGCGAGTACTCGGGCTCATAATTATACTGAGGAGAACGAAAAAATATTTCAATGACAATCTTGTTTCAAACATTGAAGGTACACTCGTATAAACAAGGACTTGTTGAATTTGGGAAAGATTATAAAGAAAGTAAAGATGTGATGTCATTCAAAATAAAGCAGAAGAAATGCACGTGACAGTTGTTTCACTGATACAAAATAAAACTTTTTTTGTTCTCTTAGGACAAGAAGCTTATAAACTGCACTTAGTCCTGTAAGAACCTTTGCGCTGCTTCCGGAGTGACAGGATATTCAGGATTAGGGCACTACATATAAAAGTCATGTGCCCCCGGAAGAAGGGAGGCCAGCTCTGAACCAGCCTCTCCAGTCAAAATAGGCAGGGGGTGGCATACCCTTGGTGAGGTTAGCAAGAACCTCTGAGGTTAGGGAACAAACCCCACCAACTCCAACAGTCATCTCCCACAGTAGACTAGACCTATCGAATTGCCCATGAACCCCAGAATCTCGACATATGCGGTTAGTGATGTGCCGCTCCTGGACATCCATAAGGTTGCCCAGATTGTAGTGACGCATCGGTTTCTCCTGTGCCCAGTGGTGGGTTCAACTGGAATGTATAAACTAGCCAGAAGTAATCCCTGCTGGGTAAAAAAATATATAAAAAACGTTAAATCAGCAATGAATTAAATTAAACGTCAAATCAAAGCAGTTAGCACTGACGGTCTTTCTATTCATATGCTGAAATCTGTGAGTACGTATACGCTAAAACCATCTATACACATCTGCTGAATGAATAATTAGAAAATAGAGAGTTTCCCTAAAGTTGGAAAATAAATCGTATTCACCCTCTACTAAAATGAAATGCCCCTAAAAGTGTCCAACAGTTTAGATCAATTTCTATTTCTAAAGTATTAGAAAAACTAGTATTGGGCCAAATAATTTCTTGAATAAACGAAACATTATTCGAAGCTCCAATCTGGATTCAGAATGCACAGCCGTGGGCAATTTATTTAGTGATCTCTTGAATAAGAAAGGCAAATTATCGTAAAAATCACTTGTTGCTGGGAATATTCTTAGGCATTTGACTCAAGTCATGAGCTTTTAAAGGCTACGATGAAATTTTAAGGATATGACATTAGATTAGCCGACTGGGTAAAACCATAATTTCAGGTTGGATCACAGGTTACACACAAGTGACATTTCTACTGCTCTCATCAGGCGAAGAGCCATGCCTCCGGAGCTACCTAGGAACAGTGCCATTTATTTATCTGACATTTACGTGTAGAACTGCACGGTTCAACAGTACGCAGATTGGCAATCATCACCTGCACCTGCCTTCTTCAATCAACGAGGTCATTTCCCTAATCAATACTTGAATCCATTCTAAGGTGGTCAGCGTGCAATGATCTCAACCTAATTTAGAAAACTGCAGCATTTCTCATCTAGTTCCGTACCACTCTGTACAGACCCTAGAAAAGCATGAGGTAAGTGTCATGCTCGGTGTTGGGAGACTAGCGGTCTGTGTCACAGTCTAGGCTCTTAGTCTTTGGGCCTTTGGACCCTGGTTACCGTAGAGTTTGCTTGGTAAGAAGTGGAATGATGATGCCTCCTTCCAAAGAGATCCTGTGACCTAGTACCTCTCGATGTTTTTAAGAAGATGAGTTAGAAATGTGCAGATCATCCAGTCAGGTTGCTCAGGACTTTATAGAGTCAAAGGACACTGTGGACATTATACCTTATCTCAAGTGTCTCAAGGCCCAAAGTTTCAACCAGATCATTCGACTGTACGTCGCAGTAGGGCATGCCCAGCCGAATTCCTACCATTCTCACAAATGAATTCTATGCAGGTCGATAACGAGGCTACACTATTAAGGTAACAAGATTACCATTGTACATTCGAGCAACTCTCTCACCAATGCGCAGTTGATAAACTTTAATATCATTGGACTATAATTAATCCTCCTCGTAAAACGAATCACTATCCTCGGCTCTACTGTAGGATATCTGTAGTAAAACTGGATGTATATCTGGGCAGTCCCATGGATGACACTCACCACAGCACATCACTAGATACAAATTTCTAGATATTGGGGTAAACGGATGGATGAATAAGTCTAGTCTAGTACGTAGAGTGACTGCTTTAGTGGCTGAATCCTCCTTAATGTTAAAGGCTGTTACTAGCCTAAACATAAAGGAGTACCTCTCACTACCTAATGAAATGAAAAAGGCTGTGACACAGAAATAGCCTCCCATTCTTCCGAACTGACTGAGATATAAAGCCCGCTGCTATCCTTCCTTATGGGACCTTGACAGGATGCAGCCCTTATCATAACCTAATCTATCCTGAAAATCCTTCTTTCTGGAAGCATACGCAGAAGTTACATTAAGAAGTAAGTCCAATGAGAGGTTTCCTAAGTAAACAAAAAGCGAGATGCTAGGATCACGGACAGAATAAACGCGTGTATCCATGAAGAGATACACTCGTATTTGATAAAGACGAGTTTTAGTATATCAGATTGATCTACAAATATTATATTTTTGAAGTTCAAATTAAAATACAACTACCCTATCCTAACCAAAAACACTGTTTGGCATGATACTTATTTAATTTTTTAGGTGCTCAAAATTTTCACAAGTGTCAACTATAAATATTCCGATTTACATTTCATTGTATGAATGTAATTTAGTTCCTCTTTTAATTTATTTGAATTTTATGAATTCTCGTTAATAATTTAACCAAAATTTATAAAGTTTAGGATATATTTTATTCAAAATGCCTAACATAAAATATAACGCAGAATTGTTTCTTCTTTCTCCATTATCAATTTAATTATCCCCTTAAACTACATTTTCTTCAAGATTGGTTTGCTAGCACATGAAATAATGGAGGCTAAAATGCACCAAATAATCCCTTAGCAACCCCCGGGGGTTGGGCTCGTGAGGAGCGTCATATTAACCATTAACTTGTGCCTGTTTGTTTATTTAACGTGCGAGTATTGATATAAAGTCTAATCCCGTTCAAGAGGAAACAAAGACATAGGATCACGTTCATTGTATTTTAGGTATTGAGCACAATTCCGTTCATAACTGAGAATCCTGTAGAATCCGGTGAATTTCACTCACTCTGGCTATTGAAATTCAAAACTTAAACACGTTTTAGTATTTTGTTAGTATTTTACAAAACTTGAGAAAAGGTCTATTAAAAGTTCCCAAACCGGAAACTTTATTTAAGTGAGCGAGTAGCTTGTGTAACTTTTATTCAAAGATGTTTTCAAGATGAAAGCTTTCAATTAAACATCACTCCGCTAATTGAAACTTTTATTTGAAGTGTTTTAAAGAGTTCAGTCTATTTATTCAATCTCCTGGAAATTGAGGTGAATGAATTTGGAAATAACTTTCTTGAAGATTAACGTATCTTAGGGCTATTAAATAGAATCTTGTTATAATCTTAACATTTACCAACTTAATAGGTTCTTGGGTTAAAGGTATGTTTTTATATTGTTCAATCAAAATCTAAATACATTTTTAATTTTTCTTATTTATATACAACAATTATTATACTTATTTTATATACAAGCTGTTAGATAGTGAAGCAGTTAATGCAATTAACATGATATAACTAGACATAAACTAATTTACTAACGAAAGATCAATAAATAACTCCTACAAGTAATTGTTTTATGATTTTTGTAATGAACTAGCAGTTACCCACGGCTTCACACGCAAATTACAAAATTGAAGGACGTAGCCAAGGCCACACTAGAATCCCAGGCCCTCGCTGCTGCCCTGCCACTGTCTGCGTGACGTCACGGTAAGAGGCGGGCTCCGGCTCAACCAGCTGGGCGTTTCGCACCCTCATACTTAACTTTTACTTACTTTCACTTGTCATTGACACCAGTCTATTGTGATACTGTGTGTGGTGTTTGGGGTTCGGAGCCTGGTTTAAATATGCCGAGTAAATGTTGCGTTCCAGAGTGTAAAAGCAATTATGTTTAAGCCATTTGTTAATGTGTTTTCATTTCCGAAAGATCCTGAGACATTCCGTACGTGGCTAAGAGCGATTCACAGAGATGGTTATGAGGTTACGTCCAACTCCCGTCGTGTGCATTAAACATTTTGACGAGCGATATATAATAAAGGAAGATACTGTAACTCGACCTGACGGCACCATTTTAACAGTTAAGCGGGATTGGCTAAAGTTAAGGAACGATGCGGTTCCAACAATTTTTGAAAACTTGCCTAACTACATTGGAAAGGATCTGCCGGCTGAGAGAAGGATCCAGAAGAAAGAAGAAGGGAAGCAGAAGAGCGACACCAAAAACAAATCCAAGAGGAAGAACGGCGGGACACAATTGACTCATTCAGCTGTCTCACAAATAATTACAGTAAGATGTGTAACTTAGAACTTAACTATGTATATTCCTCAACAGGACAACAACCAACTATTTTTATTTTTAGTTTCCATTAAAGACAATATTTACCCTATAGTTACATTGTCCTTAAATATTAAAGACGACTTGTCCTTTTATTTAGTTAAAAATAATAACTTGATCAAGAATAGTAGTTATTTGCGAACGTTTTCACAGAACTTAAAAATTGACAGTTGGTCCAAGCTAAGAAATACAATTAAAAAGCTATCCTCTGAAGTAATAGACATACCAAAATCAGACAAAGTAGAATGTATAAGCAGTTTGTTGGATGGGATGTTAGAAGAAACAACAGACACTAATGTTGCAGAAAAGTTAACTTTCTTTAAAGAACAAATTAAATTAGCAGCTTCAGTTAAAATTTCATACTGTACGTCTTTCTTTAATTTGGTTTGCAACGTTATTCTTTTGTTTTCCAGCTGCATACAAAAAAGATTAGAGATGCCAAAGTTTTTGACTAAGCCCATCCACGATACTTGCAATCTTTTACCTCAAACTTGGGAACTGGTAGCTCTGGAATAGATACTACTCATATTAGATATCTAAAAAAAAGTTATCCTGTATGAAAGAAAATGAAAATGTATGTAGCTTACTTATTGATGAAATTTATGTAAAACCAGAAATGAGCTATACAGGTGGTAAATTTGGAAGGACTAGCTCATAATCAAAACCAAAACTCTATTGGATTAGCAACAACCATTCAGTCATTTATGATAAGCTCACTACTTTCACACAATAAAAGATGTTGTAGGGTTATTTCCCTGTAGAGATTTAACCAGTGATTATTTGTATAGTCTAATTTTACAAGTATTGAAAATGTTAACTGATGTTGGGTATATAGTGTTAACAATTATTTCCGACAACAATGGTGTTAACAGAGCTATGTTTACAAAGCTTTGTGGTGGAACACTTAAGAGTAGTTTTTTTCAATCATTACAACAAACAACAGGACATTTTTTGTTATGTTTGACACTGTTCACCTTTTTTAAATGTATAAAGAAACAACTGGCTGAACCAATCAGACAGTAATCAATCATTTATCTTCCCTAACTTTTATGATAGTAAAAATACTCATTTTGAAAGTGTTTCACATCTAAAAATTATTCAAAAATTAGAAGAAAGTAAATGTTGTTTTAAAACAGCCCCATCATTAACAAAAAAAGTTTTATTTCCAACTAATATTGAGAGACAAAACGTAGATTTATGTGTGAAACTGTTTGTTGTTTTAGAAACATAGCTGCTCTAAAGCACCATGCTACTCACTCAAAATAACAATAACGCATTTTTTTGGCACAACAATGTTTTTTAGAGATAATTCTTACGTGGTGGAAGATTGTTAACGTAAAGAACCCCTTCAAAGGTGTGAGGTTTAATGATAAGTTTTTGTAATCCAGTGCAAACGTTGACGGATGAAAGCGTGTTATATTTAATGAAGTTTGTTGAGTGAGTGTTAGAAGCATGGGACAGCTTGCCAGTTCAAGGGGAGGAAACGGGTAATAGAAGGAAACGAAATGGCAAAACTCACTTTGGACACTCAACAAACGGCCTTGGTTCACAGTGTAAATACTATAATAGTTGTAATTAAATACTTATTAAATAGTTTAAAGTATAAATATGTACTAATAGGTAAATTTCAAACAGAACAGATAACTTAGAAGCGAGGTTTGGGCAGTACAGACAAATGTGTGGAGGATGCTACAATATTTCTGTTGTACAAGTTCTTGAAGCAGAAAAAAAACTGAAAGCTGTCAGCCTAATAAAGGTTGTATCAGCTTCTAATAAGGTATTTGAGATCAAAGATTTATTTTTTACAGACCAAGACTTTGTTGAAGAGTGATAGTTTTGATTTTAATGATATTGATTTTGAAGATGTAATTCAAGCATTAAATGATGTTGCCATATCAGAGAATGACTTAGTAGCCTTAGTTTACATAGGTGGGTACATATGTTTTCAAAATGCTAAAATCGAATACTTGTAAACAATGTGAAAAATGCTTTGTAGAATACAAAGAGCTAGTCTCTAGCAACAATGTGTACAGTTTCTTATCTACAGGTCATAGACAGGGAAGTTTGAAGTACCCATCTAGTTTAGTTGTAAATATTTTAACTGATTGTCTTAAACTCTTTAAACTTGTTGTAAGCGACAGGTATGAAAAAATGTTTCTAATGTTGAAACATCAGAGAAAAGTTTTGAGCAATTTAATGTTAGATCACCTTAGCGACTCATACATTTTTCCATGTAAAACTTGTTCTGTTAGTTTCTTTGATTTATGTAAAAAAGGACATAAATATCTTTACTAATATTCTTTTAAATAACTATAAGCAAACAAACAAGGGAAAGAATTGTAGAAAAGGAGCGTGGTAAATGTAAAAAAAGAAAGATTAATAAGTTAAGCTAATAAATAGTAACTTTTATAAAAAGAATAACTTTTGTATTGCTTATTTCATTTACCTAATAATTCCAAATGAATTAAATATTTATGTACTATGATGAAGTATTTGTGCTAAAGGGATACTCCTGAGATAGGATAACTACCTTCACCGGTTATTGCTGAAATATTGATAAGTTTCACGGTGAGTCCTGGCGGCCAATGCTATTCTTACGAGACGAGCGCTGCTCGCCCGCCCCCTTACTGTGACGTCACAATATGAGCAGCGAGGCCTGGGATTCTAGTGTGGCCTTGACGTAGCCTACTTAGTGAAAGCTATTATGATGTGATATGATGGAGCAATATGATATTTTTCAAACATAAGTAAACATGTATCCGCGGTAAAGAAAATATATGCATACATAAGCTTAAAAGACTACTTCAGTCAAAAAGCATATATTTCCGTCGCTTTTTTTCTCCTTCCAGTGTAAAGAGAAGAGAGTGCCATCCCTTTGTTTTCCTTAAGCTACAGCATAAATGGCATAAAAAATGTCAAGGAAGCCAACCAGTTTCAAGTACCATATGTGCATACATTCACAGCTTCATTTATTAATGTGCATGTTATAATAGCATTTAAATAGTATTTCCAATGCATTATATGGTTTCAATTAATTACTGGTTAATACGTAGTAAAAATTCAATAGTAACCGTTTTTGCAATAAACATTAACCTAATGATCAAGCACTGTATATTTAATATATTCTAAAATGAAAATGTAAATAAATGTTTCTGCCTCTTGGGTGAACTTCAGCTGAAAGTGCCAACTGCTGTTAACGTCAATTACCGTTAAATTACATTTCGTAAATGTTATAATTATTTTCCGGAATTTTCAAAAATATCAATTTTCGTATTTTAATACTTTTCTGTACTTTCTATGATTAAAATATTTATGTATCACACCTAGGAACCTGCCCTAGTTCATAATGAAGCCGATAGTGAAAACCTTGACAACAAAATCCGTTGAGTATTTTAGAAAATATCCCAGGTGAACCTACTCTTGGAACAGCCAAAGTCAACATGTTACTTTTATCTGGACAACCTTATAATGTCCAGGAGTTAGTCTACTGTGGAGAATGACTGGAGTGGATGGAGCTCCCTTATTGTTAAAAGGAGTTGCAGTCCTGGACACGGTGGAGTTCTGTACCATGCCCGCTTTGACTGGAGAGGCTGGAACAGACCTGTTTCCTTTATTCAAACGAGACATGATTGCGATGTAGCGCGCTATTCCTCGTCTTGGAACCACGAGAGAATATGGCTCCTATCTCCAACCTTATCCATCCTAACTAAATATTCTGTTGCTGAGTAAGCAAGCGCAATCGTCCTTTTAGGACCTTTTTAGTACTTTTAGGACTAAGTGCAGTGAGGAATTCATAACTTCTTGTCCTGAGTGAAAAAGCACGGTCAGATACTATATTTACATTTTATATAAATCTAAAATACGTCTTGTAATAAATTAAACGATGTTATTTAAAATATCACAGCTTTCCTTTGTAACAATTATCATTAAGCTGTTGATGGGGAATGAAATGAGTTAGAAACGGAAGTAAATACAAAGAAAACTTACAAACTATACAGTTGGCTGATTATTAAGTGTAAAATGTTGTTTATACTTACATCGTTTATTTAAATTACTTACTTCAAAATGAATGCTCTACATGTTCCAAGAAACCAGAGACCGATGGAGAGAATGGGGAGTGGGTGACGTGTTCCCCCGCGGGTCTGACGGAGGTAGGGCCGAGCGTACACACGAGTAGATTTAAACTTGCGCACAACTTCTCCTAAGTCGTTTGTTCTAACGTTATACATAATACACGTGACCTAGCTTCAAAGGCGATTAAGATCAAGAAATAAGCGGTTTAAAGGTTCAATTATAAAAGTACTTAGCGGTTGAGCGGATAGAGTACACAATATGATTGTTATATTCTTTACTGTGTTATAATATTCCTTGAGCTATTTTGTGGGAATACAACTAAAAAGGCATGAAATGTATATTGCTAATTAGCTAACGGTGTTATAATAGTATATCCTATTAATTTTCTTAGTTTACGTTTGCCCATAAAATACAAATTAAAAACCGTGAACAATAAATTCATTGCACAATGTCATTTATTAATATTTATAATAATATATCTAGCGTTTTAGAGCCTTCAATACTGTATATGCTCATGTTATTTATTATACTGATTTTTGGTTGGTAGACTGCTCCGTGTTCAGATTCTATATTCAATATTAATCCATACATAAAATTGCTAATAATAACAATATTAGCTCATAATTGATAAAATTTATGATAATTAATTGTTGAATTTAAATATCTCTTCTGATTCAGTCGAGAGAAAATAAAATTTGATATGTCTGTTATATCTAAATGTCAAACTGAAGGTGCATTATTACAAATTCTAATCTACCTCTTGTAGTAGGGCTAGAAACTTGAAATTTGGCACGTAGGTGCCCTTTACCGTGAAACCATCGGGAAAAAATCTGAAAACCTGAAATTTTTCGTACTAATCCACTCAAAGAAATTCGAAAAATCACACATTTTTACCCTTGCCGGCATTTTCTGCAAGCAGAAAACAGTTAGGACTAGCTTGAATCTGATGGAAAATCGTTAGTTAGGAATGAAGTTAACTACAAAAAATGGATAGTGACTTTTTGTCTTATCTCTTATATGGTTTGGCTGCAAAACGCGTTGAAAAGCATGCCTTATGTTATTTTACGTGGGATTGGAAGACCGTCGTCATTCTCCCCCCGGAAATGGCTGATCGTTAGCGTAGTGACATTATGGGATATATAAAGATAAAGATATAGAAATCAGAATTGCAAGTAATGGAGTAAATAATATAACTTAAAATATCACCATTTTGCCTAGCAACAATTTGGTTAATAAAATGTAAATAGAAGAAAATCTTTAAAAAACTTGTAAACCATACAGTTAGCCGATTACTATGTAAGATATTCACTAGTTAATAATTACATAGTGTAAAAACATTCCTTCAGAGTGAAATTTATGCATGTTGCAAGAAACCAGAGACCGATGGAGAGAAAGGGGAGTCTGAGTGACACGTCCCCCCCCCCACGGGATTGACAAGGGTAGAGGCGTGCGTACAAGAGAGTTACTTGCTGCAGTGAAGCGCTGGATGGCGTGGTGTTCTCTGGGGAGTCTAGACAAATAACGTAGTTTACACTTGCGCACAACTTCTGCAAAGTCATTTGTTCTAACGGTATACATAATAGACATGACCTAACTTAAGTAGATAAAACTGTAAATATCCTCAGCTATTTTACTGAATATTTATGATATTTTGTTTTATTACTGTTCACAATAATCTCTATGCTCAATAACCTCGTTAAGGCTACTATTCTAAAAGTCTTCTCTGCCTTAGTTGGATTTTTGGGTTAATTTTGTACTGAAATTATTCTCGTGGTAGCACTTACAGAAAATTATCTTATCGATTACATTTATATCCCAACACTAATGGACAATGTAATGTTTCAACATTTGTGTAACTGGCAACACAAATGCTGATACAAATATAAACTAGGTACAAAATTGGTCTCATAAATAAATATCTCAGTTATAAGTTATTGGCCAACTTTTTAAGCTACTCGTATTTACTTCTAATATGGTATTCATCAAAATTATTAAGTCACACTCCGTTATTATGGACATATAAAGAAGTTAAGTGAACTGGAATGGATATTTGTTCTAGACATTTTTTAAATAAATACATTTTTTTATATAGAATAGTTTTTGAGAGAACGATGGCATGTAAATCTTATAGTAAATAAATTATGCTATTTCATTAGTCACAAAATCTACGTACTTCTACTGACTAAGCTGGATCTAAGTCTAAGGATTATTTTGGTAATACGACAAATCGCAAGATCACAATTAATAATTCTACATCAACTGTGTTGGTACTCGCAATAACTTGAGACCAAGTATGCAACACGTTACGCTCAGAACAATGATTCCTCGGAGACAGATATAACAAACTTACACACTACTAACGAGCATAGAATGATATCGAACCTCTCGTAGTATAATACTTTAATTGTTTATTATTATCATTGGATATCTTCTATACTGCATTATACTCAATAAACAATAAAGAGTAATTATTTAATATCGATATTTTTATTTTATATTTTTTGCATTTTAAGCTGAAAACAAATTAAATATTTCGTATACAAATTTACTGTGGGGCTGACTTTCTTTTTTCGTCAAGACACAATGATTAATTAAGCAATAAAACTGCATAACTGTACTCATCTTCTTCACCATTAAGTGATAGCTTACCACTTCAGCTATTGTATTAGTGATAGACGAAAGGTTGGAGATGAAATACTGTAACCAGTACTATATCGTAGTAAAGGATAGATTTTTTGAAAAATGTACATATGCAAATCGATATGCTGTGTAATACAGTATGATGTTATATATCTCAGGGACAATACGGAATATTTGGAAAACTGAAAATCTATCAGCTAGTAAAAGAATCGCTCAATAAGTAAATTGTATTAATTCAAACGTGAGCAGTTTGTGACCTGGCCCGCGGATCCTGTGGCATCCTGCCAAATACAGGAAGTTATCCAGAAATCTTAATGTCTGGAGCTATTCACCTTCACATAAACGAAGTTCTACATTTCTAAAACTTAAAGAGTTATATAATACGAGTACATCAATGATTGTTTAATATTGCAAAGATGTAACACTTACTGTTCATCTGTTACCAAGTTATGTATTATTGGCCTGTAACAGTGGTGAACAAATATAAATAAATATATTGTTATATGATTCCAATATGGCAGTTTAGATATAAAGGTCCATTGACAGAAAATTTCAATGACCCAACAGAAGTCATAGAGAACAAGAATGGGAAATAGTCAGACAGTTAGTAGTTTAACATGTTGATTGTGGAAGATGCCTTACGGTGCCGAAAGTGATTGAGAGTACTCAGTCTCAGGATATTGACGAGCAGTAAAGGTGCAAATTTAATACCGACTGCTAGAATTTTAAAATTTATTTAACCAAATTCCATGAAATTTTCTTAAAAATTCAAATTTTCTCTTTGTTGCTCATTGAAATAATTTCACTCTCAGCTACTAGGCTTTAATATAACTTTCTTCAAACAGAAATACTCAATTATTCAAAATTGGAACCAGGCGTGGGAAAATGGTTGGAAATACATTTCCAACAAATTAAATCGCAATTACAAAACAGTTGTATTTTATTTTTCAAATATCAATAATTACATTTATACCTTACAAGAAAGCTTTATTCAGAAATCCTTGATTCTCCATCAGTTTCTCTTGTCTCCATACTAGTGTTGAGAGAGAAACAAGCCAGGGGAGTGTTGAAGGTATCCTCACCCCAGTGTCTATGCCGCCCCGACCATCGCGACGTAGTGTAGCGGCCATCCACTTCATCACCGCTCCCATTGTTGTTACACCAAGACTCCGCCCCACATAAGCTTACTAGTAGGCACAATGGCCGATTGGTTGCAGATGGTTGTTGAAAAGTGTCTGGTTGAAGAGATTCTTGAAAACCTTGAGCAGCGCTTTTAGGAGTCGAGCTTAATAAGATGAAAAATCCGATGAGTCTCAGAAACCTTTCTCCTAAGGTTGTAACTTCTTTTCAATAGAAGAAAACTTAAAGTTCTACTCCTGTAGACTCTGTACTCCTGTCCTGCTGGAGCGAAAGCTCGAATATGGATCAGAAAGATTCCGGTGTTTCTTCTAGATCGTTAACACATTGACTGCTGTATAGTTTTAGGAAATTTTTGCCAGAAGCTGAAATCATCTAACTGAAAAATCTTGGCCCTCAGAAAGTAAATGTATAACAATAAAAAATGGTTCATAACAAAATTTATACATTTTTATGACGTCATTATTATAAGCGGGTTTTCCCGCGCTTAGCATTAGTGCAAGATATGAATATTTAAAATAGTTTATTTATGCGTGAATGTGTACCTTTGGCTGTTTATAGTTGAAATATGATGTCCAGTTGTGTTTATGAAGTCTCTGGAAAGCAATTGATGACGTCGTAAAGTTGAGCGGGAATTCCCGCGCCAAGCACTGAGCGAGCACATACCATGTCGTTATGTCATTTACCACAAAAAGAATGTTAGAAATCAGTGGCCATTAGTGTTTATATTTATACCTATAACTATTTAGGAAAAAAACAAAGTATTTGTTTTATATACATATTTACAAAATCACTCAACATCCTCTTTTGACACTTATTCTTGAAGCTGCGCATGGTACTTGTCGTAGCAACCCAACGCACACAGTGGCGGTTCGCCAGGGCATTGCGCACACATGTACACAGTTTCTTTGCGCCTTCCTTCCTTTAGACACTGACGGCATCTTTTTCCTAGAAGTCGTCCTTTCTTGTCAAGCGCAGTGGTCTTTGAAAGAACGTGCAGCGGGTTGCGTGGAGGCCGCACTGAAGGAGCTTGTTGTTTGGGAGGTAGCAGAGCATCAATAACCTGTAAGCGAAAATCATACAGTTGCATAGTATTGGTGTCATTTGCAACATTGTACAACTTGTGGGCATTTACCATTATCATTTGTAGAAGATGTATGAAAATCTTCTTGTACCAACGTACAAATTTATGGTCACTGGGGTAGTAGGCGAGCATTTGGTCACTCCTATCTACCCCCTTCATGTTGGCATTGTACTGGACAATAGCCATGGGCTTTTCTCGTTGCACATTACGTCGATTAGATGTTAGCACAATGTTTTTTTCATGTTCAGTAGATAGATATGACACTATCCGCTTGTCCCTCCATTTGGCCACCATGACTCCTTCAGCGTATCTTTGTATTGTCTCCCCCACCTGCAGCTTAGCTGTCTTGACGTCAGCTGGAACATGCTTCCTGTCGGGTCTGAGGGTGCCAGTACAGTATGTTTTATTTGCTAACAACTTGGAGGCAAGAGCAACACTAGAAAAATAGTTATCCATATATAACGAATGGCTTACATCAAGTTTCCCTCTCATTAGATGCATAACCACCTTAGAGGCGTGGCCTTTGCCCCCTAACTCACCTTCATCACCAGAATACACTGCAAACCTAATCACAAGGCCCTGAGGCTCACAAAGGGAGTACAACTTTACGCCATATTTGTGGCGCTTCCCCTTGATATACTGTCGAAAGAGCAAACGCCCTCTCCACAGCACCATACCCTCATCAAGGGAAAGTTCCCTGCATGGATAATATAAATCGTCCATTTTTTGATTGAAATAGCTAACCAACATGCTAATTTTTTTCAATCTGTCATCTTTGCCCTCTCCTTCTACATTTCTTGAGAAATGCAGACATCTAAGAATGAGCAAAAATCTATCTCTGCTCATTTGATCTCTGAAACATTTAATATCAAATAATCTGGATGTCTTCCAGTAGTCCTGGTAACGGTTCAGTCTTATGGTTCCCATATGCAGTAGTAAACCTATAAATACCTTTAATTCTGGAACAGTCAAATCTTGCCATTTGTTTATTCTTGAGTGTTCTCCAAGATTTGGCTTACCATACACTTCAAATGCATATATGTTCGATTCTCGAACAATATTCTCTAGGAAAATATCATCAAGTACCAGAGTAAACCAATCTATTGGCTTGTTGTTACCAGGTACTGGTACTTTGAACCTATTTTCTGCTGTAAATGGTATACGGCGAAGTCCTTGTGTAAAGGGAGACCACGAAGGGTTGAGATGGTCATTATCTTCATCCAAATTGTCACTTTCATCTCCACTCAGGTCATAGTCGCTGTCCTCACTTATGTCTGCTTCACTGTCACTAGAGTTAGCAGTGTCATTATTTTGTCTAGAGGTCGAAGCAGCCATTTATTAAAATTTAAAACCCTAACACAATAAATAAAATGTGTTATTAAATCGATGTGCAACAGGGGTGTTGAAGATGATCCTTAACTTTCCGAGTTAAGACTTTACAGACTTCTTTGCTGAGGTCGGTCCTCTTCCAAAAGAAGGAACGCTGGTAGTTGGGGCTTTAGTACTTCCTTTCCTGTGGCTTTTACGGAGATGGATTTATCAGCGAAAACCTCCTAGAATACTTCAATCAACCTTTCAAAAAGGTCGTAGCTAGCCGGAGACTTGGTTAACTCTTCTTCTGAGTTTAAACTCTCTATCAACCGGGAAGACGAACGCTTCTTTGATAGCCTCTGAGCTTCTCTGTGACTTTTCTTTAGAAGAAACCCTTGAAATTAAACCGAACTGAGAAGAGTTTACTGGAAAAATAGCTTTTAAAAACACGTCCGACTAGCTTAAAATCTTTAAATAAAGACACCTTGTATCCATGGAAATAGTTAATAATTAAGAAAATTTTAGATAATTGCTGTTTCCAAGTAAACAAATTGTAGAGAGGTACGCAAGTTTCATAAAATCCCTTTACATATTCTTTTGATTAGTTTAACTGCACGTAATTATCCAGTCTAAAATCTAATTAATTATATTTCTTAGGGTAAATAGACAGGAGAATACTTTCTCAAATCTCTTATAAGTTGTTTATTAATTAGCAGTTCATTAGTTTAAAATTAAAGTGGACTTAACAGAACAATCCTTGTACTTTTATATATTTAAATTTAATTCCCAAAAGCTTACAGAACCACTTTTGTTGTGTAAGTTTTCTCAAGAAAAGAGTTTCTTCTTTCGAATAAAATAAATTAAACTATAGTTAACTTCTTGTTTCAAAAATCGAATCGAACTAGAAATTTAACTTTCTTATAAAACTCAAATAAAATAAAGTTTATAATTTAATGCAAAATAAAATTTACCTTTTTCTGTTATAAAATAAGCTAAATAAAACTCAACTAAAAACTTCCTGAACGATTCACATCAAAATGTGACAACCTGTTATCGTTGGTGCAGACCCAAAGTTCAAACTGTAATGTAACTATATTTCAACCAAAATTATTTACTCAAAATTGTATATCTGAATGTATAAAAATTATTCTGATTATTGAATACTAAATTATTATTACAAGTAACTTTTAAATAACGTTAAACTTGAAGACTTTACTTTGAACAATACTTGCAACGACATATACTTTCTTGAAAAAGTGTATTAATTATTAAGTGAGTTTAAATCTTCTTATTTCCCTTTTGTATTAAAATTATACAATATCCGCAATATCCCGCGCAGACCAGTAGGGAAAAAAGAAAAACGCAAACCACTAACAGTTAACCACATTAAAGTACACCAAAAGTCGCCGAGACGAGCGTGTCGGAGTTACACCGACCGCTTTCACTAATCAACTAATATAAACGACGCCTTTGATTGGCCTCCAACTATCCAATCACAAAGTCAGAGAGAACAAAAGTCAACTCTCATTGTAAACTCTTTAAAAATGTAGACTGCCAGTAAAACCTGTTGTATTTCTTTATCATCCTACATCCGCAGATCCTTTCTTGAGAAATTACATCATTTAATTTATCTATACTTTGATATCACTAATTAAATTCTTAAATATTGTCGAATAAAACTTAGTATGTTTTTAGGACTTTACATCAAACTTGAATTGGTTGAAATATAATAATTATGTATGTGAAGGACTGCATATATTCATTGGGATAGTTGTGCAATTTTGTAGGTGTAAAACTTAGTCTGATTTATTTTGGTATTTTGTTCAAAAAAAGCTCTTATGGTGCCTAGGTAGCCTTAAAAGTTATCAAGAAGAGTTCGCCGATGAAAACCTTTAGACTTAATTTTCTTTGTTTATATTTTATGTCATGATTACCTTCAACAACCTGAAGTCTTTTCCAACCCACGATCACTCATATTTAATCAGAAGTGATACACATATCTCTCCGCATCACCAGCTATAACTTCAAAATGTCTATGCCACATATTGGCCCAAAAACATTCAATGCTTTGTTGCATACGACCTGTTCAACTGAACCTTTTAAAAATAATTTAAAACAGTATTGGATAAAGCAAGTTTTTTATTTCATGGGTGAGCTATCAAAATGCATTCCTAAGTCTGGTTCGCAAAGTAATACTTAACTTTAGCTCATTTAAAATTGTATTTACACTATTTTATACTAATTAAAAATCAATTCACTGGATAATTATGTTCCTGCATACGTTATTTAGCTACAATTTTTTTTATAATTTGATAACCAATTTAATGATTATTTTCTACACGGGTATGTATCTATCCTTGAAAATGAAATTTTTATTTGGTTTGTTTGGTTAGATGGATAAATAATTTTCCGTAAGATTCCTGCTCACTTTTCAACTGACAGTGGTATAACGAACAAAGAACTCGTATCTTTTAATAGTATAAGTGTGATAGATTGGATCTATGACCTTACACAAGGTAATGAAAGACCTTATCTTAGGGGATGACCTTATGTAGTTAGTAAAATCTGTGTTACTGCATAGTAAAAACATCGTTTCCAAACATTAAATTTGATCTCTTTAAATTAAATATAATTTCTATTTATTTTAAAAACGATAAAATGTATATAGTATTTTTAATCCGAGTATCGAACGATACAATTGCGTTAAAACCTACGCGCGACGGGACTTCCTATTTTAAACTAAATTTATAAGATCAGATAATTCTTTTTCAATAATATATTTATATAACAAACAAAATTAGCAGTAGAGTGATAGCATAATATAAATAAAACAATAGTAACAAAGAAATATCCAATCCAGCGATTGCGTGTGTGTGTGTGTGTGTGTGTTTTTTAAACATTTTCTGTTATGTAACACTCCAATGGTTCAAGCAACGTACGTAGTTTTCCTTTTTTTCTAATCGTTTTTCTTTCCAGTTTGATATGTCTGCATATACTTATGTCTACAACTTTTTACCAATTTATCAATGAATACTTCATAATACTTTATTATTCAATCTTAGTGTGATTCTAGTGTGTATACTCTCTCAGTCAGAGTACCCATATTTCTATTTGTGATAATATCCACAACCGACAATCACAGGATATCTAGAGTAGGAGAATGCTCTAACTGTGGAGTAGATTGTGTCATAATACAACAGACGGTACATTTACATTTTTATTTGTTGTTTATAGCTAGAAAATGCAAGCAAAAATACTAAAGCTAAAAATACACTTCCAGTAAAACAAATCAATTAAAACCATTCAATAAGTTAGTATGTAAGCTTCATATTCTTGAAACACGTTTTATAATTATTTTACTTTCAAATGTTATTATAAATGTGTGTTGCTCCATGCCTCTTAAATAGGCCTCGGATAACTCAATTCCTAGTTTCGTTACCTGGCGTCGATCTTCCAGATATGATTTCATCTACTCCATGTCCTTTTCACCAAATCTATAATGGTACATTTCTGCTAACATTATGCCATGGATAATAGATTCAAAGGTCTGAGCATAATCTAGCATCACTAAGGTACTCAGTTTTGCTTTTTCTTTACCTTCAAACAAATCATCAAAAATGTTTACCAGATCAGTGCATTTGCTGTGTCCCTTTCTAAAGCTTGATTGAGAAATACATCATATTTTCTTAGTTAATGCATGGAGCATTAAATGTGGCAGTTAACTAACTTCTAAAGAAGATTCCTGAGAAAACTTCCTAGATTAGATATTGATCTAAAATATCTTATTTCATAAATCAACTGACTTTTTCACGGAGCTTTTCATCGTATAACCCTTACACAAACGTTTGGTGCTTACATCAAGTCGTATACACGCGCTATATTTGGTGTAAAGTACCTCTCAATATAATTTGTATTACATAGATTTAAGTCTAAAATTCTAATTAATATATATGACTTATTTCCGCGACAGCTTCTGTAGTGTTAAAATATATCAAAATTCTAAACGTAACCTTCTTTGGCTTTATTCCATAAAGTTATTATCAAAGCAAGTGTCTTTCCAATTCCACCGTGTTACTGACTAAATAAAGTTACTTGTAAAATCGGTGTATTTCCAATTCCACCGTGTTACTGACTAGATAGAGTTACTGGTATATTCATTGTATTTCCAATTCCACCGTATTACTGACGAGATAGAGTTACTGGTAAAGTCGGTGTATTTCCAAATTCCACCGTGTTACTGACGAGATAGAGTTACTGGTAAAGTCGGTGTATTTCCAAATTCCACCGTGTTACTGACGAGATAGAGTTACTGGTAAAGTCGGTGTATTTCCAAATTCCACCGTGTTACTGGCGAGATAGAATTACTGGTAAAGTCGGTGTATTTCCAAATTCCACCGTGTTACTGACGAGATAGAGTTACTGGTAAAGTCATTGTATTTCCAATTCCACCGTGTTACTGATGAGGAACAGTTACTGGTGAAGTCAATGTATTTCAAATTCCATCGTGTTACTAACGATATACAGTTACTGGTAAAACCGGTATATTTTCAATTCATCCTTGAGTCTGATGAGATTGAGTTAGCAGTAAAGCCGTTGTATTTCCGATCAAGCTTTGAGGCTGGCGAGGTAATTACCTCCCTAAGCCATTGTGCTTCCACTAATGTTAGTGTTTGAATTGTTTCTCCTGGCAACTCTATAATTTAAAGCAATATCGCTAATTTAAGAATAAAACTAAAATCTACTTACTTCATTACATAAAAATAGTGCTTTAAAACCAGATATTCCACGGTATTACTTGATTACAATGGTTCTGTTAAATTATTGGCTTGCAAGGTATAAAACCTTGATTTCAGTAGGACAACCAAAGAAAAGTAGAATTCTAATTTTTCTTGAAACAAGACGTAGAATTTTCTGAACTATCAATTTGATATCTTATCAAAGAGTATTAAATATTTTAATTTTATCTTCCCACCTTAGGTATGACAGCTAATTACAAAGCTTTGGGAAATAAATATACATTTTATTAGCGTAATTATAAAATTATTCCCGAAATCTTTCAGTTTCTCTTTTGCCATAGGGTAACATGATATAGTAAATAGTTCGATTATTAAATTGTACTATAAAATACATGTGTTGATTGTTGCATCGATGCTATATTCTCAAACAATAATTTATAGCTACTTGCAATTTGTACTTATAAAATGTTTAAATTTTGTTATAATGTTTTATAATAAAGTAAGATACGTAGTTAACTTGGTATAAATCAATAACTAAACGATTACGTTCTTAATTGGCTCTTGTAAAATATAATATCATTAATATTATATTATTATAATATAATATACTTCCGAAAATTGGAATGCCATATAGTATATGCGTCATTTGGCAAGTTGGCTTTAATTTTAATTTCACATTAAACGTGTTATACTGTTTTTATTTAGATCTGTCCATCGTCTATGAATGACATATAGACTTGTGAATAACAGTTCATATTTATGGTCATGAATACCCAAGTATGATAGTAAATGTAACAGGCATAGTTAATGTATGATAGAAAGGCAGTCAGCATCACATGCCTACGTCAGTAACAATGATGTTTTATAATTATTGGTAATGTTATATGGAGATATCGTATTGCTGTATTAGACACAAATATTGTATGTCTATAGCCAATATAAAGATATTGTGTCTTTTGATACCACACAAAAAAGCTTTAAAATAATTTAATCGCCCTATTTAAAATTGAATAGCTATTAAAATTCATTGCATGTAATGAAAGCATCATTCTATTAAATTTTGAACGTGATTCAAATTATATAATTGAATATTTGTGTATTTTTGTTGGTGGTATTTAAAATAAACACGCTGGAAAAAGTAATGGAGAGTTACAACAAATCAGCCTTTATATATATATATTTAATATTTATCTATTTATATAATATATATTTCAGATTATTCTAGAAATATTTCTTATAAGATCTATGTTCCCTCTTAAATAACAAAACTCATTGATCTTACTATACAAAAAACACAGCATTTTACGTTTAAGTTAAGTCTAGCAGGTAGAAAAGCTTGTATAGATCATTAACTCTTAAATTACAACAATAGTCTGCTCCATTGGCCCCGAGTACAACACTGTTAGTGTTTTCTGTTACTAACAATAAATAGTTAATACTTCACTAGGAAACTACTTCAGAAATAGAATCACTGATGCAAAGTATTATTATATTTTATATTGACATTATTTTGATTATTATATTTTATGTATCTTTTAAGAACACTTAAGTGATCTACTTGTCTCGAAGTGCGTGTATCAATCGTGTAATATAAATAATCTCTTGATACAAATAGTATATAAAGTTACAGGGATTCAGATAGTTGGTGATTTTATTTAAAGTACCTGGTTAGCTAGTCTGTCCACATATTCTACGTGTGAGTGAGTGTTGGGTTTGGTATAGGAGATCAGTATTTCACCAGCACAATTCATATTATTTCTCACTCCGCTATATTACCGCCCGTTATTTCGTGAGAATGTGCAAAAAAGAAAACATTTATTCATAAGGAAAAATACCGACCCTACTCATTGAATTTGTCCTTGAAAACTTTAACAATACTGTATTACTATTAAACCAATAATGATATGGAATCTACAACATGTTTGTCGTTTTCTATCATGTTGTTTCGTAATTGCTGTAAATAACCTCGTGCAAGAATCGATGTTGTTTTCATACTGTTTTAAGACAAAGAATGTTTAGGTTACAATGAGCAAAATTATTTTGAATGCCCAGTTATATTTATTTACAACAATTAATTTAACAAACTTCGTGTTGTATTCCTTTAACAAAACATAATAAAAACAATATAAAGTGGACATTATTTGATAATATTGCAATACATTGGGCACACTAGTAAAGGAGGACATTCATCTCAGCCATGTCTGCTCGGAAGAAGGCGGTGAAGCTCTTTACCAAAGCGGGCAGAGGTGGCACGCTCTTATAGGCTAGCAACTGCCTTTAACACTTAGGGAGTACCACCTACTCAAAAGTTATCCTCCACAGTATATTAGACATATCGATCCACCCTTGTACCCCAATAACTACATTGTGGTTAGTAATGTGCCGCTCCTGGAGGTCCTTAGAGCTGCTCATATTAAAGTAACAGGTCGGGTTTTGCTGTACCCAATTTAAGTTCAATTGGAAGGTATAAACAGCCAGTATTGAACCCTCCTGGGGATTAAAAAAATATCTAAACTGTTAATAGGATGAATGAATCTATTGTTGCATAAAAGGATTAAATTCATAAAGTATTAAATTTTTCAATCTCACCACGTCCAAAGACAAACATGACCTTTTTTACTGATCGTCGACGAGGAAACCCATTGTTGTTTAGCCTTTGTCTAAGTTTCACAGTTAATCGAATCAAATTAGGGTTTTGATTGAGATATCAATATTAACAGCTGTTCTCCACTTCTCAGCGGCTCTGTTTGTTCTTTTTCATTTCGTGGATACTTCTCTCAAATATAAATTTAAGTACTGTTTATATACTCAAAGTGATTATTAACAGTGTGAAACTTTTATTCAATACCGTAACCATTTATTTGCAGTTATCAGAAAAAGCTAGTTTTAAAGCTGTAACCAAGATTTTATTCCGTTATTTTTTTTTTAATCTTTAAAGTATCTAACTTATTTTTTATATTATTAAACAATAAATTATGCCAACTAAAAATTGTTACAGAACGCGAATACAAAAGTTAAACTTATCATATACGATAAAATAAAGTTCCATATCTAATCAAAAATGTTTCAAATAAAAGTTTTCAATTCAACATTAAAGGCAGTTTTTGGACGAAATTGCACCAAATCACGAATAAAATGGTCGCTTACATTACTGTACTTTATACAATTCCCTTATTATGCCTATTTCAAGTAAAATGACGTTCTCTCACTCTGTTATTCTCAGGTGACCTGTGTCATATACGGTAACATTAACTTTTACTGTCATCCAAATTTAAAATATCGCACGACAGTGTTTTTCTGCTCACTAAGAGCTTTAAACTATATGAAGTTAAATCCATATTTGTCACATACCGGAATTTTGAAATCGTATTCGGTTTTCTCACTAGGAAACTTATTACAATTTTATTTTAGAACATCCTGGATGAATATATTTAAAAGATTTTGGGCAAACAAGTACACGTAATTTTTAATAGTTATGTTTATACTCAGCTAATTAAAAATACAATAGCCTAGCGATATAATGTACAGCACTTTTGAAGATTGTTTTATAACTTTTGTAATGGTTACTTTTGTAATGGCTAACGAGGCTTTTTAAGGAATGTCATATTTAAAACTTACCAAAATGTCTTTACGAATGAACCCCTTTTGTCTCAAATTCGGGTGATTACTTAAGTAATAAAAGCGACTGACTGTTTTTGATGAGTCAACAATAATAAGAAACTAAGGATTTCCCCTCACCAACTCCATTCAACCTAAACACTAAGAAGTTGTATCACAATACAATGTTATTTTCTGTTACTCGTAACCTTTTTCTCTCTTAAATTAAATCTTTTTGCCATCAGCATTATTGCTTTTATTTGAAATGGGAATGATCTTAATACCCCACACATAGTTTGTAGAATGTGTGTCATGTTCGGGTTAGCTTCGAGCTTAAATACTTTCAGTAGCTTTGGTAGGGGAATATTTCACTAATACTAAAACTATTTTACTATTTCACCCTAGTACTAAAATCTGCTTGGTATGTGGTTACGTGCTACATACACCGGTGGTCATATATAATCTTGGAATAACACTAGTTACTGATATAGCGTTTGACATTAGATTTTCATTAAACCTTAAGTGTATAACATAAGTTGTAACATGACATATCACCTGTGTCATTGAGACCTCTTTTTAAGTTACGTTTCAATCAGTAAGAATTTAAAACAAAGCTTTAGCTGAATCTTGCTTCGGTTTTTTTTTCTTCAATATCTTCAGGCTGAGACATATAGTTTCAAAACTTTAAACGATTACACTATATAACATTGTGCTCCAAAGTATTTTCTGATATAGAAAAACTTAAAAAATTGTTTTATATTAGCATTTAAAAACTCTTTGGTTAAGGAGTACATTGTTTAATATCCACTTTAACGGCCACGACCTTGCACATTTTTCGTCAGTTAGGCTGGCTAAATAACTTACTCAGAGCTTTTGTATTATCTCTGTTTGGCCACAGTCAACTATAAATCAACATAGTTATAGTGTCTACAAGCCCGTGTTATATAGAATAAGCTCTTAATGTCAAAGAAATGTTCAAAAGGGGTTAGTTTTGGAATCCGGGAATCTCGAGCGACGAATATTCTACGTAGCACTTTTCGGAATTGTTGTTATTAAGAAGACCATTATATACAATTCTATACATTCTTCCTAATGTGGGAAATAAAAAAAAATTTTTATATAATTAAAATATACATACTAATCAGAACCACTGAAAGGCATAAATGAAACACATGTGCTAACGGGAGAAATTTTGCATTAATATACTCTGCATTTCATACAAATACAGATTCTTCCAAATAATTTCTATTGAAGTGCTGACAGGACCATTGCTCTCACGGCCATTAACTAGCTTTACACGATTTCGTACAACTATTGTATGACT
Source organism: Homalodisca vitripennis (assembly GCF_021130785.1). Taxonomy (NCBI): domain Eukaryota; kingdom Metazoa; phylum Arthropoda; class Insecta; order Hemiptera; family Cicadellidae; genus Homalodisca; species Homalodisca vitripennis. Next base: position 146,374,339 of record NC_060210.1, read on the forward strand.
GGTGCTGGTGATACTTGCGAGAACAAAAACATAAACTGAAATAACTATTTAGTATTATCAAATCGTATTTTAGTGGGATGTAAAACAAAATTTATTTATTTACCTCTTAAATATTAATTTATAATAGTGTATTCTGATATGTGTGGTCATACAGTAGATGCTAACAAATCTAAAAGCTAAAAAATTCATATCAATTAACCTTCAAAAGGCACACATATATTTTTGTCCTTCTACAGACACACAGGGCTCTACTGGACCCCATTTTAAAAATACGCTTAAAAAATATAAATAAATGTCATTTACATACGTTTTTTTTATTTCCTTACACTATTAATGTGCAAGCTGTAACATTTTGGTTAAAAACAATAAATATGATGATTACAATTATTTTCTCGCAAAATGCTGTAATTTCGTGGTAAAATGTAAATTCTTTAATATAATCCTCGTGTATGAGCTGTTTAAAAGTTTGAGATGACCCCAGTTTGCTCTTTGAAGTTTAAGACTTAAAAGCATCAATAGGTTAGTTGTCTTAAATTCAAACAATACAAATGTTTTATTTCCAACTGTAGTATAAACACAATTAAAAAAAGCATATAGCTACTTAATTACAATGTTCGTAAAAATATGTATGCATCTAACATATATATATATATATATATATATATATATATATATATATATATATATATATGTTATATATATATATATATATATACATGTATATATGACGATCAATTTACGACAGACTCCTCATCGTTCAGCTTTAGCTGGCAATTTACCGCACAATGCTGGAGCAAGGTTCTTCTCTTATTTGACCACAAATATAAAAATCGAACCCATAGAAACAAGATTTAAAAGTCTACTGAAAGAGTTCTTGATAAGTTGAGAGTTTTACTCGGTTGGGGAGTCTTTGGCACTAGTTTAGAGATTTAGCGTGTTTTTGTTGTTGTCTGGATTCTTTTTGTGCTTTCTTTCATCTTGTGTTAACTGGTCTGTAACTTTGATTTTATATTTTACTTAAGGTTTTGTTATCTGTTTATTTTGTAATGTTTCATATATTTTAAGATTTTTTAAATTTATTCAGTTTAAGTTTAGTTTTAGTACAATAGTGTTGTATAAATACACACACACACACACACACATATATATATATATATATATATATATATATATATATATATATATATATATTTGTACCATTGCCTTTGTCATACACAATCATGTTTCACTACAACAATAAAGTAAAGTAAATCAAAATATAGTAAAATTATTTAAATACTAAATTATTTATCTACATTTGAATAATTGTTTTCAATAAACTCATGGTTTTATAAATGTGTTATCATGATTTACAACTACAAAATATTCCTTCCAAATTTGACTTTAAATTTAGCTTTCATCTTAACTCTTAAAATTTCAAAATGAATATGAATATGCATTATTAGTTTAGATCTTTAATTTGCTCAACAATATCAGGCCGATGACGCTCAATGTTATAATTTTAATATATTTATAACATCTTTAAATATTTAGAAACCTTACAAGACAAAATAAGCGTTTCAAGCATGTAAAATTGGTTGTAAAATTATGAGTTTCATTTACTTACAAATTAACACTTCTAAATACTTGTAATCATATTCTCTTGGACATAATTCAATGTAATAGTCTTCTTGCCAAACAGTGTGAAGTGAATACTTTTTGTGTATAATTTTTTAATATTACATTAGTCTTTAGCCGCGATTAAAAATTGATATAAGTGTATAAAAATCAGTTGACACAGCTGTAATCGTGAGCCAGAAATCAAAGGAATATTCCAAAAATAGTCCCGTCATTCGCTTTGCTGGGATAAATTGTGAACAGTACTTATACTAATGTATAAAACACGCAAATTGTAACATTTAGGATCATTTAACGCACCGTACATGGTTAAGATATAGAGTAGAAGACAATTATTACAATAATAACAATTTAATTCTTCTCGGTTGGCCTTTTTTAGAAGCCTTAAAATATCGTTTGATATAGACTTTTCATAACCTCCAAAATAGAGACAAGATATCAGAAATTCGTTATAAAGACTTATCATCGCGAAGTTCATTCTCTAGCATACTTTAAATTAACTGTGACGATGCCCACAATGCTAATTGGTAAATTAATTTAAGGTTTTAAAGTGCCAATCTCGGTGTAAGCGTTGGACTATTATAACTGTAATCTTAATTATTTATAATCTAATCTCTTATTATAAGTATAGTCTTATTGTCACACATCATATTTTTGGCTGAAAATGGTATGAATCAATTTGCATTTTAAATAAAATAACACCAAAAACTACCAATCCAACTCTTACAATAAAATTCAAAGGTGAGCCAAACAGCTGCAAACTAAAATAATTACAGTAATTCTCCAAAGGCAACAAAATGAATGTCGCTTCTCAGACCTGTCAAGCTAAATATGATCTACAACTCTGCCAAGAGCTGACCCCAGACGTTTTAAATATTCACAAGGTTGTTTCCCATCCTAAACAATGAGAACTTATTGCTTTTACTTTAGCTTAAAACTTAAAATAACAAATATAAGTGTTTAAAGAATTTGAATTGGATTGTAAATGACACCATTGAAATAATAGCCGAAAACATAATCTTTGGTGATATGATAAAAATTATTTGGTGAACATAAAACTACAAAGTGGAATTGACAATTCCTAAACACAAATGAAACAGTTTATTATTTATTTATCTGTAAATTGGTGTTAAATAATTAGGTACCATACTATTACGAGTTAATATGCACAGAAGTCGTGTCTTACTTACCTTCTAAATAAAAAAGTGTACTCGTTTTCTTTATTACAAGTTTTATTTATCCCCATTACATTGTATGAAAATGAGCTATTTTCTATTTGATTATTGGCTAACCATTTAATGAACCCTATCCCGCCAGTTGCTGATGAACAATTTCGATTTCTGTATGTCTGTAGCACGGTAACCTGACTTAGTGAGTTGAAATTAGGTGTGAAACTCGACCCATACTAGGTTATATCTAGATCGCTATTGAACATGTTAAAGACCGTTGCATTGGAAATCTAAATGTGATGGTCTTTATGGTAGTTCTGCCGGTAACGAGAAAAACACAGAATAAACAAATTAGTAAACTTTCATGAAGTTACTATGATTGCCTAGTTGATTAATTGGTCACATACATAGTTTTACTTTTTTGACTAGAACAAATGCTAAAGAAAAACGTGAATAGGAGCATGGATCTCGCATTTTAACTCTTTTACTAATTCTTTCTTGTCTGTTTATTAAAATTATTCTACCAGTTTGTAACGAACTCTGCCAAGACTAAAAAGTTTTCTTAAAATTGAAACACAGTTCAGAGCTGCATAACAGTGCGATAATTGCAATCTACTGCTTTACATATTATATACGTATTATATACCTTAAAAATATTTTACCACATAAAAATTAAAACGTGTATTACTGATATATGCCAATTTTCAGACACAAGTAAACCCGGTGTATGTATAAAATATGTACAAGGAAATGTTATAAAAAATTGTTATGTTGTGAAATCCAGCGTTTTATTTATTTTAACAGTCCTAAGGCATATTATACACTTAATACCAAGAGGTTTAATTGCCTGAGCGTTTAGCGCTCTCCCAACAGTTGATGACGTCAGCATACTTCTGTCTTTGTGTGTGGCTGTATGTATACACGATACATTTCGAATGAGTTTTCGGATTAAAATTTGATTTGAGAATCGACCATATGTACCTCTGTATAGAAATAGAAAATAGCCAGTGGGGGCGTTCTCCAGGCCAGGATATTGTTTGCAGTAGGGCGAATTCCAACCTTACCACGCTGACCGTAGTCATTGATATTACTTAATACAAAATATCTATCTAACAAGCATTTTATTTCTATATCAATTATTTTAAAGATATGGCGCAATTTCCTTGAAGTGTTGCACCCGAATAGTATTCATTTTGGGTACTATCGAACTGTACGTGCTTCTAGAGATGTCTCTCACGTAATACCAAACGTAAGAGTCGCAACAGTATTTGTCAGCAATTAAACACAGTAATGAATACGGTTAAATATGCTTCTTCCTAATCTGTGATCACAGAATATAATGCCATGTACTTCAGTATTGTACCGGTGTGAATTAGATACTCACAGATCTGCTCAAAACAATACAAAAGTCTAGTGGTCGCATCTAACAAAAGACTATTGTTTTATTATTTGTTAAAATAACCATGGAAAAGATCAAATAATTCAAAGACTAATATATAAATTTCATTAAAAACTAATAAATTGTAATTTTAACCAATGTAAATGTATTATGATGAGAAAAAATATCTGAATTCTGTGCTTGTGAAGTACAATGCCGTTGTTTGCTGCTGCCAAGACTGGAGTGTACACAGCGTGCGGTAGTATTCTTGCGGGAGCAAAGGTACATTACTGTGTAAGCAAAACAGCGTCGCCATCTTGTTTGTTTTGTTTGTCTTGTTTGAATCCAATTAGCCAAACACGTGTTGTGTGTTTGTTGTATCCGGAAATCCCTGGAGCTCCAGACAGTCCTGATTCAGGCAGTACATGCGTTACTGTATCCATTTTGTCTTTAGTTCCGTCTTATGCCTTTGTATAACAAAGAGGCATCTCAAAACACCATTATTTTAGTATGTTTCCGCCTTTGAATTGTCCATATTCATTATCTAAAAGTGGTGTTATAATCTGAAAGTTAAACAATGCAGCTTGTGTTTCATCCGATTAGGATGTTATGAGAATATAAGTAACTTACGGCCCATATGTTTTAATGGAACATGGCTTGTTACTGCCCTATTAATTAAGTATGGCCAAACAGGTGTAACTAAGAGCAATCAGCGTTCTGCATAAACCGCCACTCTGTATACCGTTCAATGGCTTTGCCGTCACAAACTTTATTGCACATTTAATTTTTAATCCGTCAATATACTTCTACACATTAATTAAAAAACCAACTGCCTTGATCATTTACATGATACATTGATATATTCACTATGAATCAATGACACGTTTTAGAGGTTTTAAGAGCCGACTGTACTGGTAGAAAGGTACATTTTCTTCGTGTGTAAGGAACTCTACTGTTTTAATGAGAAAACACAAACTCAAAATAAAGTTACGTACAAAACTAATCCTTGCGTTCGTCTTTTACAATCACCATTTCAATGATAAATTCGAAAAAAAAAACAAATTTGAAAACTGAGTTGAATTATTTTATCATGTGACATAGTGACACATGTGACCCCAAGTTAACTTTTACAGATTTTTTGGTAGAACTCTCGGTACATTTTGTTGGGTCGTTCAATATTCAGAAGTAACGGGGATTTTCAATATTATATCACCATTGTTTTGTATATCAACGTTTAAATATAAAAAAGTACACAGTTTATTAGAGATACCAAAGAAAGGTCGTGTACATATTAATCATACCTCTTAAGCTATAAATCTTTCGGTATTATGTGAAGATAAGATTTTAAAAGCATTGAAAAGTCAAATATTGCTATTATGGTGTACGTCTCAAGGTAGTTTCACTTAAATCCGGTTTTTAAGAACATTTAATTAAAATAAGTGTGCATGTTGTTAAGTGAAAGTAGGCTGTTTAATGTACAATTAAATTTACATGACTGAGATATTGGCAGTGTATTTCTAAGTCAGGGCTTCCTTTCACATTTGGTTAATGCTTAATGCTTATAAGTTGAAAGCCTGCTCCACTATTGTTAGTTTGGACCATATTCACACGCACTTATAACAACCATATTTTCTAACCATTTTACCTTGTCCCTTGCGACATTTTTACTTCAAATAATTCTCATAGTGAGAACTGTGTATAAGTTTGAAAAGAAATTGCTTAAAAGAGAGGATTTTTATTATTATACCAATAATAATTTACATCCGTGAAAAATATATTAATAATTAGTAATCGTATTTTCAATAAAGTTGTTTACTCATTACCGCATTCAAGAATTAGATACTTTTGTAATCGTGAGAGTAATAACAATTTCATATTAACGGTTATGTAAGCCGAGTGCTTTACATACAAAAGTGTAGCGTTGTCTGCCGACCTAAAAGTAGGCTTTTTAGTGCAGTTTCACGCGCAAACTACTAACTTTTATTGCGAGCTCGGGGCGTGGAAGATCGCTTTGGAGCTGTTTCAACTCTCGCTTGAAAGTTAGAAATAAAAATTTCAAGCATTTATACCGACAGAAAATATCCTTAAGCACCTTGAACATTCATGAGGTGCAAAAACGAGGCCAGTTTACAAACAATAATCACTGTTAGGCGTGTAACACCGAATGTACTGTTTGTTACTGATATGTGTCTGTGGAATGGAAACATATTATTCTAAAAACATAAAATATGTTTAACTATTACTAATTTAATATATTCTTATTGCCAAAAATGTAATACTAGTTCTAAGTCACGAGGACGCTACACCGCGTGTCGTGTAACGAGTTTCGCTGCAGTCGCATGCAAACTGTCAAGTCGATAGTTCAGAAAATAAAATTTTACATCCACCAGGAGACAAAAGAGAAATTTGGTTAGTCTAAAGAATGATAGGATTCAATGACGCTCAGTCAAATTCCATGGGTGGACAACCATAATAGAACTCAATTTTTTCTATGTAGAATGAAGTTTATGCAATATTTAAAATCTACACATGATCTATCTCGATATATCTTGCTACGTTATACATTCACATTTTTTCATTGAGTTCAGTTTCATAGCAGAGTTTAAAACAAATAAAGTTATAACAATAAATGTTTTAAATAAAAAATGTGTGTGATAGGGAAGGTACTATTACGCAATAGTGCACTAAAAGCAAATCTTTTTACTAAATTTTAACAGTGGCTTTTCTCTCTATGTAAACGTGTGGTTACCCTTAAGACCGATGTAAAAACATTTTCTAACGATCAGTTTAGTCCCATTTAGTGAAATGGATCAACAGTGATAGTCATCGCCAACGTTCAGCCAATAAATTCTTTTTCCAGCTCATACAAACTTATCTTTTATTACAATATAAATGTTCAAAATTATAAGATGACATATATTTGCTTTATCAACACTTAATACTTAATTTAAATTGTATAGTATAATCCTACATGTAGGTTTTTATACATTATAATACCTTCTGTTATATTTTAATAATTTACCTCAAGTGATTGAGATATAATACAACATGTCTCTCAATTTACTCACGTCAATTATTCCTTGCTACGATTATAACTCATTATGTATTTTCGACCTTGTTTTAATGTAACGTAACTTTTATAATAATCGTAGTATTGCAAACTTTACTATGATAGTTATTATATTTTATTGAATCTTAAGATTTTTCCTACCCATATCTTTTTCCTATGAGTCAACAACTTTTTCTTGCGATATATTAATTTAAAATTAATGCATCTTTTCTATTCATCTCTATGTCGATCTTGGAAATAACACAACATTTATTTCTGCAGTCAGCTAAGGTATTTCTTATACTTTATTTATCATGACGTTCTTTAGCACTTAGAGATTCATTAATTAATACAAGTTTCATTAATGCAGTTATAATAAATTTCAAGAAACACTAAAAATCCCCTATTAGTTTTAGAATGATTATGAACTTATTACGGTAAAGCGTGTTACAAATGTTTTCTCAATTACCAAGAAAACCCTATTAGAGAATACTATCAGGACTCTATAAAAATTTTACAACTATATTAAGAGTTCAGAATCTTCTGAGTCTTGATTGCTGAGTTATTAATGTTACTTACTTTAGGTACATTAAGAAACTTTTACATATTTTAGTAATTTACCTTAAAAATACGTGTAAGTATTCATGAACCAAAACAAAGTACTTTCTATAGATAAATCTTTCCCATCTTTATTTAAACATTTCCTTCAAGTATGGTCTTAAAGTTTTCCCGGATGTAGCAAATGGTCATTTACGATTCAAACATAATTGTTCTTCATGAATTTTGTTCCACTCTGGATTTTGTGTATTTTTGGCTAGTTACTATTGTAACCATGGCCAGATTTAGGCACGAGCATATGGGCCCGGGCCCAGGGCGGTAATTTTTAGGGGTGGGAAATTGTGAAGGCCAGTTAAAATTTCGTTAAAAAATCAAGAGCGTTTTATGCAGAATTTTTTTGACACTGAGATTTATGCACCAATTAAAACTATAAAAAGTTCGAAGAGAAGTTTTTAATATATTATATATTTTATATAAAACTTCACGATTATTCTGCGTTGTGCGTCACTGCGCAAAAGGGCAGCCGTCGTTGTAAACGATGCGTGTTGGCGCGACTCTAGCTTATTTCGACCGGCTGGGCGATGTGTTGTATCATGAGTAGGAGGCGGCAAAAACAAGACCTCTTAATGCCTATTGTTTTATAACCTAAACAACTATACGCAGAACTGCCCTCCAACAGCTGATCTCTTCCTCAACGTGAGAAATAGGTTGCCTATTAATGGTCCCGTTTTCAGCGGCTCTCTGTTTAAAAATAAACTGTTTAGAGAAGCAGTTAGATTTTCATGTTCTTTTATGCGCTGTGAACTATGTTTCCAGTCACTGAACCCACCATTTACTCTGTACCCACTTGCACCCACTCGTATAAACTGACTAGAAGACTTGCACGGGAAGTAGTTTGCAACGAACTACAAAAAAAGGACCCCTGACTATGAGAATCCACTAAATAATAGTCCCTGGTAACTTTATCTCCATTAGTGAGTTGTCTTTCAAACAATGATTTTGACAAACCCCTGTTTTTCTTGGTACACCCTTTTACATTAAAAAATCACAATTGTTATTTTGCACAAAACCATATTTTACAAAGTATTCTCTAGTCCAGTCGTTTACTTTCCAAACAGGTAATGGATCATTACTAGATTTGGAATTATTAATTTCACCAGGATTGGAAGCTTCAGATTCCGAAACTTCTTTTTGTTCATTAATTGAGTGAGTAATAAATTTGTTGATTTGGACAAAAAAGGATTCTGTTGAATGTGCTGGATCATACCTTACCATACTATACTTGTCATGCATTTAACATTATCTAAGGTTATTAATTTAATACAAACTCCAATAATATAAGTTTTATTTTTGTCAGGCCCTTTTTTACTCAATTATATTTAGTACAAAATTGTTTATGTTATTATTGTTATTATTACTTTTATTCAGTTGTGTGGGTCCGAAGATGCTCTCATTGAGTACGAAAGACCTCACAAAAATAATAAACTTATATTACTGGAGAGTTTGTTTAAATTAATATATAATTTCCAATAAGAAAAGAGCTTCAATAATTTATCTAAGGTTGTTGAAAGAAATAAAAGTTTGCCGTATATACATGAGAAAAAGTATGCATATCTTTCTTGTATATTTTACAGTAAAGTTTTGACATAATTAATGTTAAAAACTTAATTTAATTAATGTCTGAGAATCTAAAGAATGAGTGATATAATCACACAGGAAAGTGTGGTAGTTTATACTTAATAAACAAGTCATTTAATCAAAAAAGGTAAAGGATGATTAATTCATTAGGAAACATTACCAATATAAACATTCATTTACAGCTAGACTCGTCGAGAGAATACTGAATAGCGCAGTACATGTAGGTTATATGGAGATTAACTACGAATACCAGCAGCTGGCTAGTTATTACAGCGACGTTTTACTCTATTTCTGAGTCTATGAATTCTATTCACTTCACCGAGAGTTTTATTGCTCTCTTGTGTATGCAAACCATAGTACAGTTTGTTATTAAAAAAATTAGAACCCACCTACTTTCATTTTATATGTAGCTAGTCAACTATTGTAACAGACCTACAACTTTCCAACATTCCAATATGTTGGGTATAACACTGTACGGTAAATTATATGTCTGTTCACTTCGTAGAAGATCATGAAGATGCCTCTCGTAGCACTTAATATTAAAAGAACCTTTGCTTTCTTTCCGGAGTATCAGTATTTAGTATTCAGGATGGGTGAAGTTGGGTGTATCAAGATCCTATAAGGAGGGAAATCGGGCACTATCTCAGTTATAGCACCCTATAAAAAGAGCTGAAGTCAGTTCCATCTTTGATTGTATTAGTTACACAGGAGTTAAATAACTCATCCAATGCTATTAAATTGAGGCACGGCAAAAGTGAGGGCTCGGACTGCCATCTGTGGAGTACGAGGTTAAGTAACTAATATTTAAAGGGTATACTTGTCCACGTCTTGGACAGTCACTTTATACAATTACTCCTTCGGATAGTAGTTTGGAAATTTTAGAATTCACGAACTTAGAATCTTTCTGTGAGATAGGTCTGAATCAAGGTGCGATAGGTCTGCAATCTGGTGTAAGGTTGGAAAACAACTTAGGTGGTTGTGATATACGCCGGTATGGAGTTTGAAATTTTGAGAGAGAATCGAGCTTAATACTGGAATAGTAAAACTTGCCAACTTCAAATATCAGCAATAACAAAATCTTCAAACTTGGAAGTTAGACCAGAAGAAGTACAGCCACGGTTACAAGTACTTTTTCCACACCGGTTACAAGTGGCGTCTCTTACAGGGCATCTGTTCTTAGGGTGATATTTGTATCCACAATAATAACATTTATAGTCAGAAGAGGATGGGCAGATCTTTGGGTGAGAAACTGCAGAGACATTTTGATCTTCAGAGAGATAATGCTGACCTAGTACGGTATGAAGTCGGTCATGAGGAGTGGTGGCTGGGGCTAAGATAACAGGGCGCGGGTGTTACACTTTGCTGTATGTAGTATACCCAGACTTGACAGTATTAATTCGATTTCTTTTGAACAGACTCTAAGGATGGGAGGGTATGATTTTCTTCATCAATAAGGTCTAGAGTTTTATTCTCTAACAGTCTTTGACTTATGCAAAGGAACTGAAGGTCATTAATAGAGAATCTCTAACACAGATTACTATTTTAATCAGAATTTACGTTTACAAAGTCTTTGTTTAATATTTGCAAAGGAGTTCGAGTATTGTGTGATAAACTCACCGTTTTGTTATCGAATGCCTCATTTTTCTTATAAACACCAAATGTAGTCAGATCCTCTTGAAAAGTAGTGCGTTCATTTATTTGTTTCTAAACAAAGGCTGAAACGTTACATTCCAAGGTTTTTTAGCCGGTCAGCGTCCTCCGTGTATTCGACAAGGTTTACAAAGTTTAAAAAAACTTCTCCGATGTTTTGTCCGTCAAGCAAAAAAAGTAATTAAAATGTTATTATAAGCCGTAAATATTAGACTTTTAATTACTTACAACTTTGACATGGAAAATAACTGTAATTAAAATTAGTAAATACTCGTATAAACAATAAGTGACTAACATTAAAGCTATGACTATTAAAAACCCATCTCAAATACGTTCACAGTAATACAGGGCATTGTAACCGGTTAAATTGGTAGAAAATTTATGTAATTACCTATTTAATTATTAAGCTACTATTGAAAAGCGCAATATAATCAACATTATTTATTCAAACTAATTACTATAAACAAAATCATTCCTAGTTTATCGCATATCATATTCCGTATTTTCTAGTAAATCGACAGAAAGGTTGTTCCTATAATGGATTGTATTAACAAACTAACTCCATATTCAGATAACTAAATAGTCGACTACATTGCTGCAATTCCATTACTGTTATAATTATAATTAACTCATAAACTATGTCCTTAAACTAACCAGAATTAGTTCTGGAAAAACTATACATTGATGAAAGAAAATGTAGTTAAAAATGAAGCAATCTTAGAGTTATATTTTCAAATTCTCCGTATCCAACAAATTTGAAAATGTTTTGTTTTAAATTCTTATATTAGGTTTTTGGAATAATACGTAGTTTGTTTAAGTTATTTTGGAGCATACTGTAAAAGGGCAACCCACATCTGTTCTACTCGTTCTAATAGTATATGGTTGGACGTAAGAAAGGACGCACTTGGGATTCCTTACTCGGTGTTTAACTGCTTGGAAGCTTGTTTTAGTGTAGTTTAGTATACTTCCTTAGTAAGTTTACAGTTATACTGTTGGCGGTTTATTACTTTCCCCAAACAGTCCATGGGCGGCTCTTTACCAAAATACACTCATTGCTGATAACAGTGACACAAATGTTAAGTCTCTACAAAGAAAATCACAGGATCACGGCTTGGTTATCAAGTGTCAGAGACGGCCGTCATGTGAAACAGTGTTCCCCCCGAATTCACGGTGAACGCTTGCGAGACGTCACTGTCGTAGGTGATGTGGTTATCAAGTGTCAGAGACGGCCGTCATGTGAAACAGTGTTCCCCCCGAATTCACGGTGAACGCTTGCGAGACGTCACCGTCGTAGGTGACGTGGTTATCAAGTGTCAGAGACGGCCGTCATGTGAAACAGTGTTCCCCCCGAATTCACGGTGAACGCTTGCGAGACGTCACCGTCGTAGGTGAGGTGGTTATCAAGTGTCAGAGACGGCCGTCATGTGAAACAGTGTTCCAACCGAATTCACGGTGAACGCTTGCGAGACGTCACCGTCGTAGGTGACGTGGTTATCAAGTGTCAGAGACGGCCGTCATGTGAAACAGTGTTCCCCCCGAATTCACGGTGAACGCTTGCGAGACGTCACCGTCGTAGGTGAGGTGGTTATCAAGTGTCAGAGACGGCCGTCATGTGAAACAGTGTTCCAACCGAATTCACGGTGAACGCTTGCGAGACGTCACCGTCGTAGGTGACGTGGTTATCAAGTGTCAGAGACGGCCGTCATGTGAAACAGTGTTCCCCCCGAATTCACGGTGAACGCTTGCGAGACGTCACCGTCGTAGGTGAGGTGGTTACCCGGTGTAATATTTGGGAGTCATATTCGGTGAAGTTGTGCAGTAATCTTTCTGAATTACCGCCATGAGGAAAATTAACTGCGATCTGATTGTATACACAAAATAATCTAGCTAAACATAAACCATACAGGCCTACCGTGTTACAATTCTGTTACCTTCACTACCACTCCATTGTTATAAAAGTACATTACTTTTGTTTAAAGTTTGTTTAGTATATTACTATGCTCTGGTTACATTATTATTTAATTGACTCAGCAATCACAAAACATAAATCATATGATTATAAAAATATATAATGTTCAAACGAGTTTAAAATACTTTGAACCAAATCAGGCCCATCAATTAAAACAAAGTCGTGATACCATATCCTCATAATAACAATAAAGTTTTTTTTTTTACCTGATATAGTTAGGAAATTTCATACTATACTTTTATAATATATATATTTGTTTTAGTCTTATAAAGCCATTATTGGTCACTAGAAAATGTTACTTATCAATTTTAAGCTAATCGTTTTCCATTCTCAATTTAATGTAGGACAATTCTCTGTTATTTCTATACAAATTTCGTGTAGAGGTTTCTTTGATTATGGAGCAACATCATTTTAATCGAAATCTGAAGCGATTAGAATAAGGGTCCTGATGAATGATGAACTCTCTTACAGTGCAGTGTCCAGGCAGTCAGTGTCCAGGTGTACATCGCACCAGGGATTATTATGGATTATTATTTTGTACTCCACGATCTTTTGTGTCGTGAGACTAACGTCTGATCATAGAATGAGTGGGTAAGAGCATCCCATAACCTAGTGTTAAAATGAAGGTAAAGCAACACAACTGACACACAGAAGACACTAGGATGTTATCTGTCGAGTTCCTGGATTTGAAAAAGTTCATTCAACGAAACATTTTGGAATCACCTTGAATGAGTAACTTACCTGGAATAACCATGTTGATGAATTAAGCTAACAACTCAACTCTGCTATGTTTGCTCTCTAAAGAGTAAAATCCACTAGTGGTCCTGAGACAACTATGACTGATGGCTTATTGTTCACTTTTTACATATGTCACGCATTACATATGATATAGTCTTTTGGGGACACAGCTCTTAAGAAAATCTGCAAAGAATCATGATTCCGCAGAAGAAAGTTCTAAGAATTATAGCTAACTTACTTCTTTATGATAGCTGTAGACAAATTTATAAAGAATCTTAATATACATACTGTATATATTTGATGCCATTTCACTAGCCTGCAATTTTGACTTACCAAAACACAAAGATTTCCATGGACGGCCTAAACGACAAGCAGAGAACTTCATTATTCCATCCCACAGAACTGCTGCGTTTGAAAAGATACCTTGATTTGCGGGGGGAAAGCTTTTCAATGTACTTCTTAATGAGCTGGAGACACATAATGTTAAGATGCTGAAAACAATGTTGCGAAAATGGCTTGTACAGGATATGTGTATAAATATACACAACGAACGATTTCCTGGCTTACTGCTCAGCTTAAAATGACATTCAAACATTGCTTTTGCTTTTAATTTTGATTGCCACCAATTCTGTACTCTGTATTCAAAAATAAAGTAATTTTGATTTTGATTCATGATAGGTCAAAGGAATAAGAAATCAGGCCCTTACAATAATTCTCAATTAGAAATTACTAGGACTCTCCACAATATCAATATATCTTCTACACTTTTCGGGACAGCCTTCAATTGTATGAGAAAAAAAAATTAGTTTACTACTAACAATAACAACGCTACAACAACCACCAACTGAATAAAAATTACAAAATACCATTTACGATTGCACACGCCTCTCTGTATTGCGACGTCCTTAATATATAGTATTTATGTTAGATTGTAAGCATGACGTTTTAATTAACAACAACATTGAACACACTACTCACACTTTGTACCCACAGATGTGGGAAGGGTCAATTATTACTGTAATATTTGTGTTTGCACGCCATTGTACGTTCAGTAAAATATTACTATAACATTACTGCCTTGTATCAATATAGGTGCTATTACATTGTTACCATAACATTATAATACAATTTACATTAATATTGAATGTAATACTCATAATTTTATGCTGCGTTAATTCTTGTTTAATATTTGGGTAAGCATGCCAGCTTACGTTCACTAAAAAATAAATAATCAGTAAAATATCACTTGGACAACATGAATGCATTGCCTCCTTTTATGCTGTCTTACATTGTTAGCATAATATTGTAATAAAAGTGCCAGCAATATTGAGCGCACAACTCACAGATGTGCGTTGCGTCGATTATTGCCAGATCCATTTTTGTGTGCATGCCGCTATTGCGTTCAGTAAAACATCGCCTCAATAAACTGGCTGCGTTGTATAGAGTAAATTATTTATGTCACATTGAAACATGCCAGGCACGCTTTAAGTACTAGCCGTGAATGAGATGTCAAACCTTCGATCAATATTGCAACCCCAAGCCTATGTAGACTGCTTGTGACTAGGAGTTCGAACGCACCAAGTAAGTCTCTTGACGTTTGGCCTTTTCCGATTTTTGTTATACATATGTGTGTGTGTGTGTGTGTGTGTGTGTGTGTGTGTGTGTGTGTGTGTGTGTGTGTGTGTGTGTGTGTGTGTGTGTGTTTGGATTCTAAAATAAACATGTTAAACAAAATCATACTAAAGCCTTATATTTGTTTTTACATCGTTTTAGTTAAATGAAAAGACATGCGTTAACTTTGAGCAGGATTTTATAGCGTAAAATCGATGGATTCATACATCATACAACTAATTTTCATCATCTAACTGACTTATAACGTAGTATCGAATGGCACTAAGCAATAAATACAGCTCAGAGACAGCGGGATATAACTCATAAACTAAAAAAGAATTCTAATTGTTTTAAATTTATATAGTTTTTAAATATCTGTATAACACTGCTGTATTTAAAACTACAATAACGCCTATAAAAACAGCAACTCATCATTCTTATGAAGTCATTTTTTTATCATTTAAAATCAATTGTCAACTAAGAGCATTCAATTCGTTAAAACACAACGATCGTGATTAATAAAAACTCTAGTGCAATATAACAAACATTTGACGTTAACGTTTACTCTTGTTCAATAATGATCGATGTTATTGACTGAAAATAACGAAGCCTAACACTCAACATGCAATGGAAAATATCTAAGTACGTATGTAAGTAAGCTCTTTAGCGGTCACATTTTAAGTCAAATTCCTTCAACTTTAGTATTAAGTTTGTAACATTTTAAATTCTAAAACTTAAGTTATTAAACTAAATTGGACTCAAGGGAGAATGGTTCCCCATGAAAACAGTATTCAGCAAACCATATAATAGGTATTTATTTGGAAGCGATCTCAATGACATTTGATATTCTATTGGTTGAACCTAAAATAAAGTATCGATTTCAATCGACCATGGCCAGATGTGTTAGGTGGGGTATGACTGTGAATAAAGGGCTGCGCCACTTATTATTGAGTGGATGTTATTCAAGTATGGCATGGATACAAATAACCTATGGTTACATGTGTTAACCAGGATTAATAATAAAAACTCTTGCAGTCAAGAAGACAGAGCCTCAAGTAAAACCAATCATCAATAAAACTGTTTTGCAGGCTTTATTTGGAAAGAGTGATTTACAAAAGTTTACATAATGATTATTAAACTATCTATTATTAATAACATTAACTCCTGACAGCCCAGATTATAAAGTGATAGTATTAAACTCGAGTAATACTGTACATACCATAGAGTTGCGCTACACTGTTACAGGTTAATTATTGTTAAACTCATACTAGCTAGTATAATTGGAAACGCATTTTGATGAGGCTTTGCTTTGAAAACGTTACTGGTATTAACAATATAGTAGACTAGTGATGTTATTTTATAGTAACCTATCACATTCTTAGTATAAAATAGTATACAAATTTGCAGTTGAAATATCATATACATTTTTTATTCTCACTGCGTGTTAACAATCAACAAACTGTTAACTGTGATGTCTCTCCTCAGCGAGACACAAATATAACAAGATAACAATTGCGTTAACAATGTTCGATGCGGTTTGACAACATAATTCAGTTGGGACGCTGATACAAATGTCTACCCAAATGTTAAATATCTATTTTGTTGCACTAAAGAATTTTTGCATCTCGTTAGAAATATTTGTGTAGGGTAATGCATAATGTTTTTTTTTTTTTCAAATAAAAAATAATGTTGTTATTTAATCAGATTTTATAAAGAAAATAATACAATTTTCCTATTAATTTATCATGTGTTTCGTTTTTACTTGATAAAGTTAATATTTTTATACTATTATTAATATTATTTATAATTGGTACATTTATGATTGTAATGTATAATTCTACATATTATATACATACAATACATTAGGAATTACTATATTACAGTTTCATTGCAAATTACAGAAAGCTTAAAGCCTTATTAATGCTTATTGTGTTTAACGAAAAAAATACAGTTCTATTACGTTTTTACCAATTTAAATTAAGTGTAAATAAAATGCACGTTCATTGTTAAGAATAACAACAAATAAAGGAATTAGCCAAAAATATATTTCTATAGCTATTAAAATAAGACTCCGCGTTAAGTATTTAATAATTGTGATATTCTGAACTAACATTAATTATATTTAGTTAGATGCCCTATCAGTAAACCAGTTTTCAGGACTAATTGCACATTAATCAGTATTATACATAACTATTAGTCGATTAATTGAAAGATCCTAAATTGTTTTTATACACTTTGTTTCAAATATTAACTAGTTTCTATGAGTTACGTTTAAAACAGAGCCAGTTCACTTTTCAAGTTTCGCACCTTTAAAACAGAATAATGTTTTTTTATTTTAGCCACTTATTTCTTAAATGACAGCGAATTAAACTTGTAATAGTGTTTACTAATCAGCAACTATTTAAGAATATATACCTTTATAAATTATTGAACCAAAATTGAAGTAATTATTTTTATTATTGTCGTGGTAACGTTCATTGTCATTTTAAAACGCTTCCTAAAAAGTTACACATGTTTTCAACAGCCTCGGTTAAACAGCAGCCCGGATAATCGGATCGTTAGTATCGGAATTCTACTACGTACATTCGGAGTTTTATTACTTTTTGGAATTTCATTATTAAACGTGAATTTTTACAATTGTTTTTCAGATAAGGGATATCTTTTAGAAAAAAAGCTAAGAAATGTAGAAAATAAAATTAATATCATTAAAGAGTATTAATACCAAATATTCTTACAGTTGTAAATTAAATGATAGTTTATAAATCGCACAATAAGTATAAATGAAGTTCTCATGATTTCTCAAAAGAATCCAAGTTTTTGTGGGTATTTTTCCATTAGTTTTGGTTAGTGTACATTAGGAACAATGGCAACTGGAAAGGGGAGAATTGAAACAAATGGATCAATATACTCTTTCTTTTCCATTAAAAGGTTATTTATTCGTTGTCAACAAATCTATATTACTATTTATAATAATTATAATAAATATTTATTTGTCGTCAAACACTTTAATGTGTTATTTTCTATATTTTAGTATTTTATTTTGTAATCAATTAGCAATTAATTTTTGACATTGTAAAAAATGGATTTTGTAACCAATAGAATATTAGAATAGCGATTATTAGCTACAGTGTTTGATTATTAAAAGAACAGAATAATAATGCTCCATTTCGACCGACCCCGTTATGGTGTGCAGCTGATCGGAACAAATCTAGGTTAATTTTACGGGAGAAGACAACAGATAGAAAACTATCCATCCGGTTTCTTCCGGAATATTAGACTAACAATCAATCACAGTAAACCTTTAGTCGTTACTATCGGCTTATTTCCTCGGAAAGAAATGTATTATTTCAGCCGCGCTAGTTTTAGTGGGATCGAAATGTATAGTTGTGAAGTAGGTTAACAAAAAGAAATGATAATTCCCCCTAAGATTATGTTATTATCAGATTAACACACTCAACACCAAGCATTTGGACATGCAAATGAAAATATTAAATCAGCTAACCAATACACTCAGTTTTATGTGTATTAAGATATAAATAATATAAAATTGTAAAAAATCTTTTCATATTTTCAACCCATTCGGTACCTTTCCGTTTCAACCTCCACTAAAACTGGTGGCTGACGATCATTAGACCACGTTACATTTTTATTGTACTCAGCATTTATTTTATTCAGTAAGAGTGTTTCCGTTACCTTATTATTAGTTACGAAGTTCTCATTAGTCACATATGATACACGATGGATACACTTATTGAATGTATGCAACATAACTACAATAGCCGCCCACCTCTGTGAGTAATGTCGTGTAGTGACAGATCACTATAGTGCCAATAATGATCCTATGCTGTCACTGTAATGTGATTGTACATTACCATTATGACGAACAGAGAGGACTGATTAATACGATAGTGATGCCTTTATTGTGCAAGTGTCAGGTTATTTCATAAAGGGGGGAATAATGATAGTATTATTAATTTATTAGATTAAAAATACATTTTTAGTAAAAGTCTACGCTTACATGTAGAGCTGAATGTATGATAGGACTTCATCGCCCAGCGGTTATAAGTTACGTATAACTTTGGTTACATTACTTTGAAGTTGAAAACACTGTACTGAGGATTGCAGATAGACATTAATACGCCGTGCCTAAACTATTAGGGTCAAACCAAAACACTGAGGTAACGAAAGTTCAGGAGGATTTTCGTCATCTGTAGTAAAACGACCTTGAGTAAGAGCAAAGTTATAGCGTAGACACTTGTACTTATACCTCAAGCATGGGAACTGCCTGTCTGACAACGAATCTAATCATAACACAACTGTAGGACTAGTTATCAAAAACAAATCTTAGTACCTATTTTATATGTGTTAAAAACTTGTTGAAACTAGTAAATTCGAAACATGCTATGCATTTCGTCCTAATAACATGTTACCTATATCACCATATTTATAAACATTCACTAACATTAACAATCATTTTTTTTTAATTAAAATAGCCGTAACTCAAATATATGAAATGAGAAGAACGTTATGCTATACCTCCTTTTTACCCCCATTGAGACAGTTTTAAATTCAAACAGGTTTTGATCTCTAAACTAATTTTTTCCAGTAAGGTATATACACTGAATGATTTTTAAATAAAATTAAAACATGTCAAATGTTGCTAGAAGTTATAACAACAGTATCAGCACATTTCTTAAAGTCATGTGAAGTACTCTAAAATGTGACGAAACTTTGAATACTTTGGAACATTTAAATATAATATTTCATGTAGAAAGTCAGCTCATTAAAAGAAATAACATCTTTTTTGCTCTTTAAATAAGACCCATCATAGAGATAATTGAATGCACAGATGATGCTGTAGAAGTAGGCTGACATTTGCCGGCAAATACATTTTCCATGAAGCCATTAAAAAGCAGCCAGAGAACAGCTTGCTCACCCGGGTGCTCTGATTCGATATCTGTAACCTGGTGCTTTCTTCGTCATAATACTAAAAAACAGTTCTGCTCCATACACCGTCCATATCAACTTCCTTCTGAGTAAATTTATTATGGCACGTGTTTGTTTTCTTTAAACATTAAAATTATTGACACGTGACACAGCGCCTGGTGTGACTTTTTATTGTAACTAATTAATTTATCTCTCGTCCTCCGATGAAGCTAATTAATGAGTTGGATTTTTAATAAACAAATAATTGTGCTTTTTACTTTGAGCATTACTTTTGTATGTCGCGCAATAATCCAAATTCACTATAATAGTAATTGAAATATAAATTGGTGACACATATCCTTGAGCTAATCTAATTATTTCACTGAAAGTAGAGTACATGTAGAGTAATTCAATTGTTTCAAATATTAAATCAAAGCTTGGGTCTCACGTATACTAATTTTGTTATTTAAGCGAAGAGTGATAGGTTTCGCTAACGCTCAGCCAATAACAGGAAGGGAGGATACACTAAGGAGCTCCTATAATACATTCATTCTATGAGAATTTTTAAAACGAAAGAATTACCTGAGAGTATTTCCTGTCGAGTCAGGGTATTGTTTTTTAATTACAGAAAGAAAACACTCATTTAAGGTATAACATTCATTATAAAAATATAAAATTAATTAGCAAACCATCCATTAACTAAACATTCTGTCGAAGTCAGTCCTCTTTGGCTATCAATAATAAAACAACTGTACATAACTATAAACTTAATGGATCTCCAATGAGTAGTGTGAGTCGATCTAAATATTAAGTACCTGTGAAAATATTGGCCGTTTTGTTTTTTTTTATAGTATTTATTTTATCATATATTGTAGTTCCTAAATATTTAACGTTTAAGATGGAATTCTTATAAAACCATCGTAATAATATCTTCTTCTGTTACATCTCTTGTAAAATGTATTTTTATGTCACATTTTAATGTGTCATGAAACTGAGGGGTGAATAACATTTAACTTCAATATTAGTTGTTGTGAATTGTTCTTTATTTGTGGGATGGGAAAATGGTGCCATACATTACGGCGTGTGGGGATATTATTGTAGATTTTTGCAAATATAGTATTTTAATTCAATTGTTAATGTTTCACTCTAATGAATAATGTATATCTAAAAGACCATGTTATCTTTCAGCTGATGTGACATCTTTACGTTAAACTTGGTTGTGTTCAATATAATTTTAAGCCATTTATATGAGTACAGCAGTTATCAAAGTAATGAATGAAATAATATAAAATTATAATAAATCAAGTATATTGTTATTAATAGATTATGGAATATTATCTATATATATAAAAATGAAACTGTTCGTGTGTAACAGCATCACTCACAAACGGCTGGACGGATTCGCCTAATTTTTTTTTTAATTTGTTCGTCTTGATCTGTAGAAGGTTATAGGATACTTTTTATCCCTTTCCCGATTCAGGATTCCGCCCCACTGGTTACAGAAATACCCGTAAGAAATGTATTGCAGCAAACATATGTTATTAAGTGAAAGAGTCTTTTCAAATTTTTAATCAGCTGTTCTTTGTAAACATATATAATGCGACAAAAAATATATTTATATATAAATTTCTTTACACTTATAGTTTTAAAGCATAGAGTAAGCTTAAGAGAAACGACAAATTTTGTTTAAACTGTTTCTGCAATCATAATATATAAAAATGAATGTTTGTGTGTTTGTCCTTTATAGACTCAGAAACTATTGGACCGATCACTATGAAAATTTGTATTTTTCTATGAAGAAGGTTTATACGCAATGCCCATTGATGTAACTAACCACCAGGCTGTACTGCAAGATATAAAAGTTATCAAAGCGCCTGCACATTATAAACTGCAATTACAACACAGTAGTTACGTATATTAAAATATCCAAACACTATTTGAAGGCAAAGAAATATACGGGCAAAGCTTAAGAGACGCGTGCGAAGCCGCGGGAAACAGCTAGTTATCTATATATATAAAAATGAAACTGTTCGTGTGTAACAGCATCACTCACAAACGGCTGGACGGATTCGCCTAATTTTTTTTTTTAATTTGTTCGTCTTGATCTGTAGAAGGTTATAGGATACTTTTTATCCCTTTCCCGATTCAGGATTCCGCCCCACTGGTTACAGAAATACCCGTAAGAAATGCATTGCAGCAAACATATGTTATTAAGTGAAAGAGTCTTTTCAAATTTTTAATCAGCTGTTCTTTGTAAACATATATTACACTTATAGTTTTAAAGCATAGAGTAAGCTTAAGAGAAACGACAAATTTTGTTTAAACTGTTTCTGCAATCACTGTTAAACATAGACTTTACTATCCAGATAATACAATTCAAATTTGACGTAAAAATTCACCTTTAACTGCAATATTTATTTAATATAAACCATGCTCATGCTTGATCAGAAGAGCAATGCAGATATCATAATTACTATCTTACGTTGGCTACAAATATAAAGAATGTTATAAAATCAACCTTAGTTGTTTTTTTTTGACAGAAGTATGGTTCTCAAAACTCCGTGTGTACATATTCTCTCGATCGAGACAACAAAGCAAGCTCAATCGTGGCATCGGAGATATAACTAATTTAATCTAAAATTTATTATAGTAAAAAAAATTTACTAAGTAATATAAGGACTTCGGTTCTTAAGATTTGCGTGCGAAGCCGTGGGTAACTTATTGAAATGCGCAGCGAAGCGCGCCGGGTCCGCTAGTAATATTTATTTATATTAATTAAATAATTTAAAATATATATATATATATATATCACAATTACACCTAAATATAGTTTCTCAGGACTATCAGAAATTTCTAATAAATAGTTATTTAACATCCTAAAACAATGTATCGAAGCTTGAATAATTTTTGAAAATTTTATACAATTTTGTAGTTATGTTGTAAAATAACGCGTTTTCTAATATTGTCGATGTCAAAAAATATAAAAGAGGACATGATGCGTGTAGTTCATAACAATTACGGACAAAACCAAGACAAATTTAAATGTATAAAGTTAAAGATCTTTTCTTTTTTACAGTAATGCCCATTTTTAAGGCTCACTTACTTTTAGCCATAATCGACCAATGTCTCAACGTGACATATGTGCGGGTGACAGGCAGTGCAAGAAAGGTAATAGGTACAGCAGGAATTTAGAGGCTTTCAGGGGGGGGGGGAAGGTGCGAACCGACTATAAATTTATGTCTGCCTCAGTTTTTAGCTGTTAGTATAAAATAGAGCTTTCCACGGGATGAGGATGAGGGTAGTGTCTAAGATATTATAAAGTTCGTTACAATGCAAGTCATTAAGGGAATGTATCAGGCTATATAGCATACTGTTAATTGCATTGTTATCACTAGTCACTGCATTCGCTAATATGATATAGTAAAGCACTGGGCATATAATATCATACTGTATATAGTACTAATTGCCAGAGGTTCCTTTCATTTACATCATTAAATGGAGCTTAGCATTTAATTAGTACAAAAGTATTAACACTTTTAATAAGAAAATTATAGTTTAATATTGTTCACAAAGTATTGAAATAGTTGTTTAACTGCATAATAAAACCTTATTCACCGTTATATGGGTGTTGGCTTATTAGATACTTGTTGTTGCTTATGTCTCAGAAGTAACACTAATCTTGGCATGTTAGAATATGTTCCGTACGACGCAATTACGGGTTATCAACGCGTATATAGTTTGGTACACACGAAATTGTTTCGTATCTTTCATATAATAACTGATTTCTTCAGAGTTACGGAACATACCGTGTAGTGTCTGCTGAAACAATCTTCAGACTGTCAGAACTTCAACTTGGACGTTTTCACTATAATGACAAATACCATTAACGAATTTATAAATATTTTCGTAGTAGCAAAGTACACATTACTCGTCAGTAATGAAGTATATAAATGACAAAAACAATTAATGTAACCTCTACTGGGCTTATTAAACAATAAATCTTGTGATTTTGGACGATCACAAATAGATGGAAATTAAGGAAAAATGTTCGATTCGTAATATGACAAATCCTAGTAAAGGTGCACGTTTTATAAAGTGAAGAACAAAGTAAGATAATAAGGGAAAGTTTACATAGAGAGAAAAGGGTTGAATAAAGGAACGATGTCACTCACCGAAGTTTTCTTCGCCTGCGTCACGTACAGCACGGTATGGCTGAGATGTCTCATACTCCCAAAGGACTGTCACAGTGTCGAAACATTGTCTATAGATACTCGTACATTTACAGTTGAGAGTAGAGTATAGTACATTTCACAATCAGAGTTCTCCGGCATCAAAGGGTACAAATATCCATATATACAGGAATCCACAACAGCCCAGGGTAGTGAAAGACGAAACTCAACAAAGTCTAAAGCTAGATCACGTGTTTATATCATGTGCTTTTGACTATTTGCGCCAATAATTCATTTTTTGATGAGAATCGTAAAATTACTCCTGCTATGAACTTTAGCACATGTAAACTCAAGAATAAATGAGGTAAGTTTCATAAGACGGGATGTGGTGCAAAGATAGATGTTAAACAGTTTAAGCGAAGCTTTGTTGATCATATTCCACGTTGTTGGTCTTTTTCATAATCAGAACTCGTCTTCCAATACAAAACATGTACCAAATAAGCCACTTCTACAAGGGAAATTTTTATAAAGTTGTTTATTATTTTGTACGTGCTTGTGTAAATGAAATGAAAGTGTCAAATTCAAATTAAGTTAAAACATTTTTGAAATAATTTTTACTTGATTTTAAATGGTTTTTTTTATTCTGTAGTATATTTTTAAACCAATTGTATTCTTATTTATATTTGTAGTTTAAAGCTAATTCAATTCAAGCAGCCATGGGCTCGTTATGTGTTCCCTATTAATATAATCTGCTTAAAACACCTCGAAGTTGCTAATATGAATTGTAAAAAATATTTATTTTAACATAAACATAAACATAAAAATAAAACATTACTAGCGTCAAGAGATTTTCAAAAATTACGGATTATTCTATCTAAGAGAGTATGTAAGCAAAGAAAATACATTTATTACAGTATAAGAAATTTCATGTGACACCCTAAAAGTATAGGTAACAAAGAGAATAATTATTGAAATACAAATATTCATGAACTGCCATCCATGTATATGCTAGTTACATAGTTAGCATTTGCATATATTATTTTTTGTATATTCAGCTTTGAGAGAGTTTGAAGGTTATGCAAACCTTCAAGAACTCTTATTACATTATTCAATTTTAGAAAACACTTACTCATCAAAAGCGTTATCAGTGTATATACTACATTGTTAGCATTTGAAAGGGGTTTGCCTCACCACTAGTTATTTTAGTTGCTTTGAAACAGTTATTTCTTTACATAACCTTCATAAATTCTTATTACAATACTCGATTTAAGAAAAGGGAATTTATTACTTTATCATAAAAACCTGATTAGATATTTATTGTTAATACGAGTAGTTTATAGTTTTGATTTATTAATGAAAACTTTATGCAATTCATATTATTGTTTGTGAACGTGGAATCTTTCCAGAACATTAAGACGTGATTCCTTGATAACTTCCTGCATTTGGCAGATTGCCACAAGTACCGTAAGCCAGGTCGCAGAATAAATGTTGATCGGGTTTTAATTTACGGATTAAGTAATGTACTTACTAAGAAGTTTAATTATTTTCCGCAAATATTGATTTTTACCACTGAGAAGTTTTTTGTAGTAATTATTTTGAACTCGTTTTTAGTTACAATTGTTGTAATAAAGTACGCCTTATAAAAACGTGTACAACATGGTGACGGACGAGAGAGGTGAAATCAAAATTGTCATAAACATGGAATGTGTGATATTGTTGGAAGGGCCACAATGAGCACTGTGATATTCATTTGTTACTAATGTTAAAACACATTATTAAATACAGTAAGGATTCAAATATAAGGGGATGGTTTACGTTTTACAAAAATCTATATATCTGCAGGATTACATTAGAATTGCAATAATTTTCCGACTCCCCTGATCAAATCTCTTCAAAATGATTTCTTATACATACAATATGAGGAATACATTGCATAACTGTATACAGCATCAGACTACATTTTGCTAACACTACGACTTGAATACAGCAAGATAAATTAGTGTAAAATACAAATGTGCTTTTAACTAGAAATTTCTTATTGAACTATACCTGCAGTTAAAGTGTCTTAATGAAATTACAACGTCTACTCTGTAGACACCCTCTGCACTGAATGAGGAATCAGTAAAGTTCAGCTCTCTGGCACTGCTTTCAAAGTCGAATCCAATTAACGAAACGACAAACCATTGTACAAATCTCTTCTCTGTTGTTAAAAGTAAAGGTATCATTATTAACAAAATAGTGCCGTTTCTTTTACACAAATTTTAAAATGTATTGAAATAAATGGTAAATAAATTAACTATAGCCATCCCATTATATTTGAATTAGCTCTATTTCATTTTTGGTGGAATACTTTAATCTTATATGAAATTTTAGTAACACACTAGTGAAATTGGATTACATACAAATCGGAACATTATATTGGAATAATTTGTGTTTTAAGTCCGATACAAATATCTAAGCCACTGTCATTATATAGTTTAATGTTTAAAAAATATATTAAAGCTAACATTAAAACGAATCCAGATAAAATTAGAACTGTATAATTTAAATATGACCTCTTAAAAATCAATACGACCGATGATCATTACGTGAAACAAAGCGCCTCACTCGATACAGACTCGTTAGTAAAGGCTCTCACCTAAGAATCCTGACTGTATATGTTTCTTTGGTATTTCTAGTTTTTATCATTGGAAAATTACAAGTACGTATGTTGATAATTTTGTGGCATACACAGATCTTTAGTCCATATTAAGCACAGATATTTTTATCTATCAATTAAAAAATATTGATCTTGGTTATAGTGAACAACATGTTTTGATAAAAACATTGAAACTAAGGTAAAAAAATAACAGACCCTAAAGGATTATTATTTTTATTTTAGAGCTCAAGTTAAGGTCGTGCAACAGATTTGTGAGAAAATATATTTGTATTTTACAGTCGTATTCTTTTAAAATAACTTCACTAAATAGAGAAAAAGTTTAGAGAAAATGTTTTAAATCACTTCAAGAGGAATTACAGACATTTAAAGTACGGTATTTAGGCTTCAATTTTATCAAGGCTTAAATGAAATTGAAATTTTACGGTATTTTCATAATTTATACCTCCAGTGAGTAACGTTTTTATTCATTTATGACTTAAATAAATTTTAAATTTTGGTGAAACATAATTTAAGAAAATAACGTATATAATATTTTTACAAATTAAAGTAAATGTTTTATAAATAAAAATTTACTCCCTGTCATATGTATACTCTAAATTTTTAACATCCTTGTCTTCAACCTTCCTGTTGTTGCAAAAAAAATCGTTGCAAAATAAAGTTTTTTTCTATTATCTTCTCTTTATAAAATTTTACCTTAAGGTATTCATTTGTCTCTGATTAAAATTATCTTATAATCTTGTTCTAACCGAAAATAGATTGGACCACCTTTATAAATGTCCTATATAACATTGATTACTGTGAATTAGGTTTATTCATTGCGATGTCAAGAGACAAAAGAAGAGCACTAAACAAATGAGTCTGTAACTGTTTTTTCTACGGACACGCAAATCTTTCCATAGAATGGTATTTTCCAATAATTTGACATTTTCGTGTTAAAACGTATTTTGCATTTCTTGTTCGTTTTATTCACCTTAATTCTTTGGTTCTTGTAAAAAATATCGTGTTTTACGTTTCAGTTTGATAATTACCATTCAGGATTATAAAAAACTGTTCAAGCAGAACTTTCATATTTCTATAGCAAACGTGGCAATTACGGGTTCCCGTTAAAAAACACTCATTTAAACATCATTAAAATAAAAAATCATTTTTCAAACTGTGCAATTTTCACATTAAACTTATGTTCTCCAAAGTGCGTTCTTGATGAAATTATAACAGTGCTGCAAGACTTTTACCCCACACTTTTTGACAGTTGATGCGACGCAACACATTTTTATGTAACACTTCAAGTACATTTATTACATCTGAGAAAATCTGCAATGGTCGTTTAAAACAATGTTTAGATATAGTGTTTATTGATTTTTCCATTTAAGTAATTAGTCTTATGGTTTCACTGATTTTATTCGAATGGCAAATTAATGGTTTCACTTTTCTGTGGATTGCGGAGGGATTATTTTAATCACTTCTCCATTTCTTCACTAACAAAATCCTTAATAATCAACAACTCCAGAGGACAAGCACCAAGCCATTTATTACATTCATTGTGAAGATAATTGATCCGATGAGGATTTTATTTTTACTTGTAAATACTGGTAAGGCAAATAAGTAAGCGAACCCTTAGTGAGATACAAGCTAACAAGCCTGTATGTATCCTTCGCCACTGTGGGATGAGAAGTTAATCAGCTTGCCCAGCAAACTAAGAGAATTATTGAACCTAAACATTTCAATTAGCTAAAATTTTACTTTTTATAACTTTACTACGGATTTACATAGATAATTTTTTAACCTAATCTTTAAAAACTCAGAATGTTCAGTTTCTATTCTGTTGTATATTTATTATAAATATACTTCCTTTACTCCTTATTACTTAGTGAACTATTAAAATTGCTATCTAAATTCGTTTTAACTTTTGACATCTGTAAACAGAATTTCATTTAAGTAACATTGTTATTGAATGTGACAGTCATACTAAAACTTTATTCTCTTCCAAAAAAATACATATTTGTATCATTACTTCAAGCTCTGCCAATAATTAATCTGGCAAAGATTTCAAGAACTCTTACAATTGTTGTAATGAAGCATCAAATCTTATATTTTACCGGAGTATTGAAATAGTTCAATTTTATAAACTAAGGTTTATATATATACATTAACTCTATAAACTTTTATAAGTAAAAGTTTATAGAGTTAATGTAATATAAAAATAAACAAATAATACCATAATTTCGTTTCGATTACGTTCCAATAATGTAAGTTTTCCATAATCTCGCAATAATCGAGTTTAAAACACACAAAATAATCAGCATCTCTTCTCTATCTCTACATCATTACTATTAGATTTGCTTTCCTATTAGAAATACTCATAATAGTAGGACTATTGTAATTGTTTTCTCAGATAATGTAAACTTTCTACTTTTATAATAATGTAAAATGTAGGAAAACTGTAAGAAAAGTTAAATTTTAAACAAATCAGTCACTTTAAAACAAATTAGAATTTAATAAGTTAATATTTTTATCTCTATTCATTTACGTTTTATGTTTATAATTTTCATAATCATAATATATACATAGTGGGAGTGCGCCACACGATGTATCATGTAAAAGATATCGATAAGGTTGCAAGCACATTTTTAATATGATAGCTTATTTAATTCTCGATGTGACCTGCGTACAGATAGGAAGGTACATATCACATAGAAAAATGTTAAAACCCCTGGCAGGCAAATGATAAATTGTGTCAGCCTACCGAGGCTGCAATGACGCTCAGCCACATTCTACCGTTGAACATGCGCCATCATAGAACACATTCTTGTCTATATAAAAATGAAGTTTCATGTAAAATTTAAGTCTGTAGAGCTATTTCACCACATGATACATTAATACTTTTGTTCATTAAGTTAAGCCTTTTAATATCAATATTATATCAATTTTTAAACAATAAACGTGCTGGAGACTTAGAGAGGGTAGTACAACGTAACAGTTTTCTGAAATCAAATGTTATCACCGAATTTCAACTTTCAACAGATGTAATAGCCGACATCAACTTTCCACTCAATTAGTTTTTAGTTTCTCTCTATGAATAAAAATATCACATTTTCAAAAGGAATATGATTGCGAACCATAATCGAACTCAGTTTTCATATAGAAATGAAGCTTCATACATCATAAGTCTTTGGGTAATTTTCTTTTTGAGATATTGTACGAACAGACAAACAAAGGGGAATGAAAATGTTTCCATCTCTCAAATATTTACACACACGCTAAAGTCACTACAGTTCATATATACGCACGCGTACGCACGTACACACACACACACACACAAAATTTGTGATCACAGAATTGTAGCATTACGTATATGCTAATAACTATAACCGTATAACTATGGTATGCTAATTCTTTTAATGTGATTAAACAATAATATCGTGCAGAGTATGGCAGAACTGGCGAATCATTAATTTAATGACAATTTAATATCGTGAGAGCGGCAAGTTATTTGGAACCTGTCATTACTTTTGGGACATAACTAATCCGAAAAAAGAATACAGAGTAAATGTGTTTCTTTGCAAGATGTTTCTTGTCTAGAGCAACTGCTATTACAGTATATATGTTCCTAATTACGTAGTATATTTTATTGTATACGTTTTGTATGTGTGTGTGTGTGTGTGTTTACAGAGTTTACAGAGTTTACAAAAACCTTTATTTCAAAAATGTACATACATTTACAGAGTCAGGTGCTCTGTGTGTGTGTGTGTGTGTGTGTGTGCGCGCGCGCGTGTGTGCGTGTGTGCGTGTGTGCGTGTGCGTGTGCGTGTGCGTGTGCGTGTGCGTGTGCGTGTGTAAGCACCGTGTTCGTTTAATTTGTAATGTTTGACCACTATTCATTCACTTTGTTTATTCTTGTCTGTATTGATAACGTTGTTAGACTTGTATTTTGTTTTCTGCTAGTGTTTACTTTAAGGTAATGGATTTAACATGACCTAGTCTGTTATTGAATGCTTTGGCAATTCATTATAGATAAAATCACTTGTTTATTTTACAAAAGTTAACGGTTAATCTATAATAAAACGGCACAACGAAGAATCGAAGTACCCGATATAACGTAACGGAAGAATTATCGCACATACGAACGCATTCTGCTCTTCTAATCTCTTGACCACAAAATCAAAATTTTCAAGGTTCTACGACCTTTCCATAAAGAAACATATCACAGACGGACAGACATATTGATGGATAGGAAATGACAAGATTTAAAGAATGGCCGATCAGGTCATTAATAATATTTGTTCTTGTTATTCATACAAGATAAATATTAATAAAATGATGTTTTATTACTATGCAAGTTGTTTAGATTCCTATAAATAAATTTTAAAAGTGAGAGAAATATACGTTTTGTGCAAATCGGTTGACAAATACTACTACTCTACAGTCAAAAAACAAATGTTATGTACGAATGACAAAGCACGCTTGGTAAATGTCCCGTGACCTCAGCTAATTACTACATGGATTACTATCCATGTATCACTACCGCTGATATCCTCTAATTAATTTGGGGTTTTATCCTTAACAATCTTCTTTTGCTGGTTGAAATTAATTCGTATTGATCTTCTCTACTAACTGAGTGATCAGTTTCTGAGTTTTGAGAGGTTATAAGCTAATAGTGATTAAATCATTAAATAACAAAATTGTATTTTTTTTAAACGATTGCATATTTGCGATTACTTGTAAATATATAGCATTATAATTATTAAATGGTCCGTCAACTATAAAAATAGTATGCATTGTTAAGCTACTCTAACTAGATTATAGACCGTTTATATACTTAATTCATTAAGGACCGTTCTTCTTAAACTCGTGTCGCTCTCTGTTTGTTCCTTCATCTTAGTTTGTGTGGTAATTTGTTACCAAAAAGAACTCTATTGATTTTGGGTCAGAAAACAAAAGCACAGTCCGTCCATATACTTGTTGAGTCCATATACTATGATACTCTTTCGTTTCGTTCATTAACCCTTTTGAAGCCCACTGTCCACTTATTTGTTTACCAGTTAACTCGTGTCGCTCTCTGTTTATTCCTTCTAAGGCAAATATAATCCGAATTACATTTCACATAAATTACCAATTTTATGTATTTTTTTTAATAAATCTTAACGATTTTCTTTAAGTTATAGACAATTGTGATTATTTACAATCGCGTTTTAAAACTGAAAATATATTTTTTTAATTGTATTCCTAAATGTGTAGATGAAAATATGTCCTTTTAAACTACCTTACTTTGTTATCAGGTAGTTTTTTAACATGCATGTAAAATTGTAAGGTCTTCAAATGCGTAGTGCTCTTTGTTCGGAATTAACTAAACAGGCATACAACAGGTTTGTTTTGTGATATTTATATGGTTGTGGTTTGGTGCTGTAAACCATACCTGTGAAATCCAAAGTATGTTTGCTAATAAATAAAACGCAATGCAACAATTATGAAAGTACAGTATTTTTAGCAGAGTTAATAGTGAACAAATTTGTTCTTTGCTTCATATAGTTTTAAAACTTTGGAGATTCGTAAAGTATCACTCAAAATATTAAAATATTATTTTCATTAAATGTTTCATCAAGTGTTTTCATTTATAACCTTAGCTGAAAGGTGAATAGCGTGAAAATTGTTACAGATAGTGAAATTGCGTAAATCTTATTTGATTCTCGAATGTTGTCATTGATGAATATGATATGAGAGATATTAACCATAACGGTGATCTGTGTAATATTCTACGTTCTAAAATCTGCTGAACTGTAATCTAGAATTAGTATTAATTATAAGCTTATTATAACAAGGAAACTGTCGGTCATACAGTTCACTTAGTTAAGCATCAATCCTCAAACGTATTAGCCTAATTTATATTGACCATATGACAAGGAAAGGCGACTCAACTACCAGCTGCCTCGATAAATATAGGACCACTTACGTATTTATTATCTATGTAAATCGCTGCAGGATGATTGCTTAATTTAATTGATAGTATATAAAACGGAAAATTTAAATCAAATATATTACTTGAAACGAAATTAGAATTGTTTTTAGTTTCTTCAGAGAAAAG
This sequence comes from Homalodisca vitripennis, assembly GCF_021130785.1. NCBI lineage: Eukaryota > Metazoa > Arthropoda > Insecta > Hemiptera > Cicadellidae > Homalodisca > Homalodisca vitripennis. Next base: position 146,407,549 of record NC_060210.1, read on the forward strand.
GCTTAATAAAATACTAGTGAAAATATTTGGAAATTTATGCTAAAAATAGAAAATTTCTCTTAATATCTTAAAATCTCTAGTAATTAAGGTATCAACTAGACAAATTTATAACTATAAATATGATATTGCTATTTATAGATTGGTATTATTTCAGGTTCTGTTACACAAATTTTCTTAAAACTTCCTGAACTTACTATCTCATGTTAAAACAATAATGATGATCAGATAATAATACGTCATCTGTCAAAATAATCCAATCTTTTTTAAAATATGCTTCAATTCGCTACACATTCAAAGACTAAAAAGTGGGAGTAAATCCTGTTATTATAAAGGACGAGAACAATATACAACGTCATACATAATGTATGCACGTCGAGACAGAACACGCCTCGTTAGGATCCCGTACAATGAGCTGAGTTTGTAAAGTAGTTCATTGTCCAGGCTGTTTGTTTTATTGGATTCTTTAAACAAATCAGAATTTACTAGTGTTATTATTGTTTATCATACAAGACAAAAAAGATACGTTTAAAAATACTTGATAAAGTAAATCCTCTCAGTAACTTTATGGCATATATTATTTTATTCTTCAGTTTAAAATAAGACAATATACAGGGTTAGCCCGTGAAACGGAAAGATTTAAATAAGTAACTAATTCTTTAAGGAAATTAATTTTATTATTTAATGGTTATAAATGTAAAGAAAAAAGGTAGCCTTACGTCAGCCAAATAATATGTGAAAGAATTATTTTTTCGAATGTAATACTTGTCATATATTCTCAATTAGAATCTATGCACTGCTGCAGCCGGGCCTGGAAGTTTCTCATGACATTTTGCAGCATATTGACTGGTATTCCTTCAATTTCGTCCCAAATTTGTTTTTTTAGGGCAGGTGGATCGTTCTGAAAAACTCTTGTTTTTAAGTAACCCCATAGAAAAAAGTCACAGGCTGTCAAATCTGGAGAGCGAGGGGGCCAAGGGATATCCCCGTTTCAGGAAATGACGCCACCTGAAAACAAAGCATTCACAGCATTCATAGCAACTCTTGCAGTGTGGCTTGTTGCCCCATCTTGTTGGAACATTGTTTGTTCATTTACTGGAAAACGGGAGAGTTGTGGCGTAAGAAAGTTCTGGATCATTGCAACGTAACGCACAGAGTTAACAGTCACAGCACTTCCATTGCTATCCTCAAAGAAAAATGGGCCTATGATACCTCTTGCTGAAATTGCGCACCAAACCGTCACTTTTCAGCATGAAGAGGCGTTTCATGAAGTGCGCCAGGGTTTTTCTCAGACCAGTATCTGAAGTTTTGTTTTATTAACAAAACCAGAGAGGTGGAAATGCGCCTCATCCCTCATCCACAAGTTGTTTACTTGGTCGACATTTTCTTCAAGTCTTCTGGCAATTTTCCTCACAAAATTGTAATCGTTTCTGATAGTCAGTTGGTTTGAGAGATTGCACAATCTGTATTTTGTATGGGTGAAAATTTAAATCTTGATGAAGAGTCCTTCTCACCGAAGTGTTACTTATTCCAAGGCGTACAGCATGTTGTTTGGCAGATCGGCGTGGACTTCTGAGCATTGCCTGTTGAACAGTATCGATATTTTGAGGGGTTCGAACGATTTTTGCACTCCCACCTCATTTTTTAGACGTTGATCCAGTTTGTTCAAGTTTGTTTATCCACGAACGAATTGCGTTATCCGAAAGAACAGGCCTGATGCACGGTATGTTGAAATGACGTCGAAAAGCACATCGCCTTTCCACCAAACTCTCACCATTCGTATAATACGCTTTAACCGCGTAGCCGCTACGATGTTCACCCGTCCAACGATCCATCCCAACTAAATGGCAGGACACGCAGGTACAGGCGTGTATAAAGGAGCCGGCCACTATTACCCCCACCACTCACATTCCAACTGTCAAGGCCATCTCCAATCTTCCCGTTTCACTGGCTAACCCTTTATTTACGCTAGATATTATAAAACAATAGTTATTGCATTTCTTACAAAGCAAAACAAAGTAAATGAGTTAGATTCAAATGTAATTATTTAAATTGCCTAGGGTTAATCAAACATCCTTTCTTTTAAACCAATATAGAGTTGCTTAATAACCAAATAAAATAAATATTTTTCTTTTGTATTTTAAATTTTGAATTCATTTTGAGGGCTTGACAGCGTAACTCCGCCTCTTTAATAAAGGCATTTTTCATTTCATTTCAGTTGGTTGTCTTTTGAGTGGTTGAGTGGTTGAGTGGTTGAGTGGTTGAGTGGTTGAGTGGTTGAGTGGTTGAGCTGGAACGATAAACGTTTCGTTCTTATACATAGCGTTGTTAATAGAAATCAATAATAATAATTGTGATTTCTTTTATTAAAAACAATTCATTATGTTGGTAAAGAGATTACAAACGCAATCTAAAATAAGTAGAAATAATAAACTCCAAAATTCTATATATTCTTAGTAATTTATTAGATTATGATAGCACCCTGATCTATATTGATGCTTCGAAAGACATATAGTTGTTAAAAACGAACGGGTATTCGTGAACTGAAGATATTATTTACAGTTTTACAGGAAGTATTCCCGTCACGTTCAACTCGGCCCCTGACGGCACTTCACTCAATCTCTGTGGTGTGTCTTCCTTTCTCGTTTTTTCTTTAACATGAGCCAATACACCTTTAAAGCTTCATTACATCCGCATAGCCGCATTCATTATACGTCAAAGTCTCTCTCAAGTACATCTGAAACAAATGCATTTTGCATTCCATATAACACGTATTGTTCGTGTACGCTATGGTAACATATTTGAAAGACCGTGAATAACTCATGGCAAAAAAATATATTCTTAGATTTTTTGTGTGTGTTCGTTTAATTAAACACTAATTTGATTAACTTTGTGTTCGTTTATTGTTGATCTATTTTATATCATTCTCTTCATAATTAAATTCTCTACAAGTTTTTTGTATTACCAATTTAATGAAATCATATTTTTTGAGATGGAATTTTGCATATTTTGTCTGATTTCTCATTTGTGGGTAGTCTTACAAGTCTTGGATATATTTCATTCGATTTTTCAGTTTATTTCTATAAATTTAACAACTAACTTTACGCCGTAAAAACATAATTTTTTGGTTTATTGTAATTTTCCAGAAAATCGGGTAAAATCTTTCGCAAGCCGTAATTTGTTAACAAAGCGTTTCCGGACAAAGTTTATATGAACTTTTTCATTATTTGGATGAGAGGAAACCGCCTAAGAAGTTTGTCGGGTTACTCGTGGGACACTCTGTGTACTCCTTTTTAGGCCAGAACATAATAAAATTCGGAGGGTTGCTAGTTTAACCCTCCAACTGTTGTTCATCAAAAATTTTGATAAACACAACCCAATTATGATTGTTGTTCATCAAAATTTTGATGAACAAACATTCCCTTGCATAATCACTCATTACAGTATATTCCGGCAACGTATCGATTCGATTCATGCACCATTGGATTCGGGAAAAAAAAGCCTAAGGAATACTATAGTTTTATTCCTCTTTGTATTGTAGTTGCAATGTACTGTTAATTGACTTTATTGAATCAATACAGATGCAGTTGATAGAGGTGACTATGCTGCAGGAATATTTATGGATCTGTGGCAAAGGCTTTTGATAGTGTATAATATAACAACCTAATAAGCACCCTCAGGACTTGGGTATTATTGGAATGCCACTAAATTGGCTAAAATCCTACCTTAAACATAGAAAACAATATGTCGAAACATCATTCAAAAATAAATTTAATCAATTGATATGTATTAATTCCTAAGTTAAAAAATATATTACATGGTGTGTGCCTCAAGGATCTATTCTTGGGCCAATCTTGTTCTTATGCTACCTTAACGGCTTTGCCGCAGACTGTAAAAGATTCGGGAACTAAAATGTGCTTGTATGCTGATGATTCTAAATCTCCATTATATCAAACAAATCTTTGCAGGTAATTGAAGATCAAGCACAAAGTGATTTGATCTTAGTCAGAAACTATTTCTCCAACAAAAATTTGTTACTTAATCTTGAAAAAGACAAATTTTGTCTTATTCAGGACTCGCCAAAATAAATGTGTAGACAGTCCAAAGATCGAAATTGGACAAGTAAAACTTAATCAATTAGACAGTACAAAATTTTTAGGAATGGTTTTAGACAAAAACTTAACTTGGAATGAGCATACACATGCAGTTCTAAATAAATTATCTTCTGGGTTGTATGCTTTAAGGAGCATATCAAAATTCTGTAGGTTTGGATGTTTTAAAATTGGTTTATTTTGCCCATATACACTCCCATATATCTTTTGGTATTGTGTTGTATGGTGCAACAAGTGATCAAAATTTACAAAGTATTCTTCACATTCAGAAACAAGCCATTCGTATAATGATTAATCTGGAGGATCGTGAATCGGCAAAGCAACATTTTCAAACTCTAGGTATTCTTACTGTGTATGGCTTGTACATATTAGACACTGTGGTGGCTGTTAGGAAGGCTAGGGATAGACTTCCTGTATTGGGGATCATCACATGGCTACTTGACTAGAAATCGAAACCAGTTGGCAGTACCAAAATCAAAATTAGAATTTAAGAGAAAAAAACCCATTAGTTGCTGGAGTAAAGTTTTACAATAGTATCCCCGAAAATATAAAAAGCATTCCTAATGTCAAATTGTTTCAAACTAAAATTAAAAGAATATCTTGTTGACAAAACATTATACTCATTTAATGAGTTTTTTGAGAGCAGGGTGGAATAAACTATAGATTATTGCTTAAGTATTAATTATACTTTTGTTTAAATACATACTGTTTTAGCAAATTAACTTATGTATTTAGTTCTTAAATTTAAGTTCATACTATTGACACCGTTTATATTTGTATATTTATTCTTGTAATGTAATGTGCAAATGGTAAATAAAGATTGTTTTTGAATTGAATTGAATTGAATACCAAGTTCGTAGTTTGGGAACATAAAAGATGTGACCGCCATGTTTGTCGATGCCGTCTGAGTTGTTGATGTGACGAGTCGTGTTTATTAGTAAGTTTTTAGTAGGTTTATTTGTGTTTTAGTGTTGTGTTTAGTGTGTGGTGAATTGTTAAATATTGCAGTAGTGCAAATAAATATATTTTAGAATAAATACATTTTTCGAAAATTTTTCGCAAAAGTTTTGAGTAATGACAAAATGAAACTTTTTTTTCGACTCTTCAAAAAAAAAGTTATGGAATTTATTTTACTACTGCTGTATATTTTTGCTTCATTCTGAGTAATAAAATATGCAATATAACATGTATTGAAGTAAAACTGTATTAGTAAAACTTTTATTAGCAAACTCTTACATATACACCCTATTTTCACAATTTATGCGCATCGCTGCTTTTTGTTATATAGTGTTATTATAGTTTCATAAATTTGTAAAATGCTTATGTGTTTCTGAAACTAGAATAAATTTAACATAAAATGGATATCTCACTTTTATAGTTTTCTTACTATAACTTGGTTTTGCTAGGTATGGTCCCCCCCAAATTAAAAAATAAAAAAATGTAAATTTTGAATTTCATGAAAAAAATTTTTTAGTCAACATTTTTTTTTAAGGCCAAATTTAAATACTAATATTATTATATGTTTAATTCTGAACACAAAAATATATACTTCTATATATATTACTTTTAATTTTATATTTTTAATAAATTTTTAAAAAACCCTTGCACGAGGCTCGAAAACATGCTGCCACTACAGGAAAAAAATGACTGCCAGTTGGAGGGTTAAAAGATTTGAGTATTATGAGGCTGTAACGTCTAAGCCACAATAGATGATTTTAAAAAATTCCAATACATAATACATAATTTAACCTATACATGTAGGTTTAAAGATTAATTGTAATTCCTCACGAAGGGTACGGGTTTGAACAGTGACGAAGTAGGAAGAGAGCTTGATTGGGAAAAGTGGGAAGAGTAAGACTTCAGGGTAGTTCGCTGCAGTAATATTGTATGTTAGGGATGTTTGTGGCTCCTGTTTTTTTTTAGTTTTTTTCAGAGTTGGATCGTACACTAGCAAGTACGGTGATGATGTATGAGGTTATTGGGAACGGGAAGTATAGCCCCCCGGCCTTCTTCTTCTAGTGCTTGAATGTTTGGCGTATTATTTCTATGGGTCAATTTTTATTGATATTCAAAACCAATGCGTGAGAATTTCGTAACTTGGCAAATTTATCAAGGTTTCCGTATGCTTGTTCAATTAGGATTCTTAATACTTTTTATTATTATTAGCTACACAATATAATCAAAAGTAATACTAATTCAGAGATTGTACTCTGGTAGGGATTGATAGAAGACATATCTAATAATTTGGGATCCTAATTAAATATTCAAAAAAATCAACAAGAAATCATCACTTTAAATTTGGTTTCAAATGGTTTGAATTAATAACAACAAATTATTATTCATAGAAGTATAGAAATATATCGCAGAGCTTTGAAAGGTTTATTATAGTGCAACAACAATAATTGAATTCAATGTTGTAAAATCCTTAAAAACATCGAATTCTGAAATATAACTTTTATTCACTATGTTAAAGATTTACAAGAACCAATAAAAAAATTATCTGTGCCACTTTTCCATAGCAAGGACATTTTTTTCGGACACCTCACAACAAGTTTTTAATGTTGCTTATCAATGTACTAAGGGAAGTCAATTTAAATATTGTTTGAATACTATAGCGAAATGTTGTTTAGTAACTTAAAAATTCCCCACCAAAGACATCGTTCACAATAGTAGCCTAGCTTAGAAATGATTATAATGATTTAAAAGCGTTTCATGTGACTTGTTTACATTATATTGCTACATTTTATGCACTCTTATCCCCAGACCTTTGTTTTTCGTAGTTAATTTGAAATCATTTTCATTATTTTTCCTTAGTACATTTTACCTATTTAAACCTCACACGTATTTTCTACATGTAATGTAGTTAGATATTTATTGTACAGTAGATTAAGCAACTTGACAATAACTTATAATGCATTCTAGGAGATTTTGACATCCATTTGATAAATCAGTGTGTAGATCGCTCAAACCATTACAAAAAATATTTTCTCGTAGATATACTATTTAACTCACTAGTTATGGCGGTGGCATCGACCTTAATTATGTACTATGCCTATTTTATCAATACAAGTTGTGTAACAGCTTTAAAAGTATCATTAACTGTTTGTGAAAAATATTCGAAATCAAGTGGTCGTTCAGTGCTGCAGTATGTTAAAAGTTTGAGCCAAAAGTTTCAATGACAATCAAAATTTACGTAACGTTGAAAGTTTAGAAAATATGGCTAAGAAAGTTGTACTAGAGTTAACGCTGCATTTATAACGGTGCTAGTTAGAAAGTTGACGAGCTTTAAAGCTCTTTGCAGCCGACTTTTTAATGAATAGCAGGTCTCAGTTAATACACAAAAACTTCAGTAAACTCTGAATCTTATTTATGTCAACACACTTCTTTTATTATTTTCATTCCCTAAATGTTTTCTACGTTAGATGTGTAAGGTAACTGTTTTACATTTATTTTTCCGCTTTTAATAACTCTCTTACAAATTATCTGGTCTCTATATTGAACACGTCGTATGCCCTTCACAACATGTGTCTAGACGTCGCTTGTTTTATTACTAGGTCAAAAAAGACTGCGTTTCCTATAAATACTGACAAGTATAAAGAATAGTTGTACTCGTATTAGTGCTTGTCTCTACGTTTTCTGTTAATAAACACTCCAATCAGTCAATTTCTACCACAACATTCTGCAAATCAAATTCAGTGTTCTGTAATTCTTAATAAACAAGATAAGAGTTCGCCATACTACGTGTAACAGGCATCGTAAAAAAGTCTATAGCTACTTGTGTTACTAAGTAACATGGTAAAAAGTCATATAATGGAACTCAGTTAAATATACAAATATATTTATTTGGTAATTTTCTCGTTTCAATTAACGTTACCCATACGGTCAATGTACTAATGTTCACTAACACAGCTAAATCGTATGGAATGAAATGCACCATCATCAAACTCGACAATGCATATACAGAAAGAAGCTCCATGCTAAATGTCGTCTGTTAACTTTTCCAGATATTGTGGAGACAGAGAGACAAAAATTAAATTTTTCCCAGTCCCTAGAGTGATAGGCTTCGCTAACTCTCAACCAATAACATTTAATAGGATCAAGGTTATTCGTAAATTTGTGGCGAGAACTATTTTGAATGTAATTCAATTTGGAAATCCTACGGTGCTACCTCCTATAGGAAGAATGGAAAATTTTTCAGAAGTTTATAATGTTTGTAAACTTATTTTAAGAATTAAGCGATCTTTACTTCACAACTACTTTTAAATACAGTAAATTTTCATCGATTTTAGTAACAATAATTTGCAATCATAGTGTTGTATTTCGAAGCCAGCACACTCGTCAAAGTTCTAAATGTTGTACAAGAAGTTTGGGCATGGTGCACAATCTGTGAAACGTTGCAACATGATGCATTTTTAGTTTTATTCCTCCCCAAAACTGATATGTATAAAAAGCTAAGAAGCCGAAAGTAAAATAAAAACAATTCTTTATTAATTTGATATGGTATGGATATATGTTAATTATAAGGGAAAATAATAATTAATTTTAATTACGAATTAGTAACACTATTCTATTTTTTATCATTTGGTTGTTGTGCTAAGCTATATCTTTCAAACTAAATGTGTCAGAGCTTCTTCAACATGGATGATTCACCACTTCATAGTGTATGTGACAAAGGAAGGAAACGTGACAAAAATGTGTCACACCATCATAAATATTTAATACATTCAAGACAAGGTGCCTTGAATATGGTGAACCGATAACTATGTTCATATTGAAGTGGAAATTATAATCTTAATGCCTATAAAGGTAATATTACTAAAAGTCACTTTTAAAACAATTATATACAACCCTACTAATTGTGCAATTTAAACATCGTATTATCTTTAACAAATGAGATGTACTCAAACTTCGTTGTATACGGATTAAGATATTTAAAAAAAAAAGAAAAAACTGGTTTAAATAGTTCGTTATATAAACAAGACATCTTATATGCGACAGCTTTTTTTTAATAAATAGTCTAGGAAAATTAAATAAAATATTCCTTCAAATTTGGAAAGGTGGCAATGAAAGTTTTTCAAGTGTATTTATATCGGTGTATTATTTCTTAAAAACATACCCAGAATCATACAAAATCGAACAATGGGAACCCATCGAAAAATGTAGGTATTCAAAAATACCGGGTCTCGTTGTGTGAATTTAAGGATTTTATCATCTTTTGTGAATGTTACGAAAATAGTTTTTATAATAAACTAATTATTTTCATGTAAAGTTATAGTAGTGTTTTTTGTGTGATTTGTGGGACATTGGACAAGACGTGGTTACAAAATGACGAAATTCAAAAAAGAAAGACGTGTGGAGAAGATATAACAATAAATGTTGTTGTTTGAAGGTTATTTTTGACGATGGAAGGATTGTGAAGGAAGCAGGATTTTTCGGACATTTGCCATCGTTCAGTGAAACAAGAAATCAGTAACACTACGTTTCGAGATCTGCAATCTGATCTCTTCTTCAGGTAAAGAACTAACCTAATACATAATTACAAACTAGGTTAAAATAAACAAATCATACCAAAGCGTTGTGTGGCATGCGTAAGTCAGGAATCACAACCACCATATTGTTTGTCAACTTCACTAACTCTAAAAAAACATGCACTTAATAAAAAATTATACACAACACTAATCATTAAAACTGAACTATCGAATACAGGTCACAATACGTCTGCATTCGTCTACTAACCACCAACGACTGACCAGAGGGCACTAGCCAATGGCAATCGTCACGGCAGACAAAAACCTAATTAAACGTAGTGTTACTGATACTCATTTAATTTGTGATACACTAAAGAACTCTTTTTCTTTACATAAACCCAAAACAGAAACTGTAAGGATAAGAACCGTAGTGTTTGCTGAAATGGAATTTTTTTATGCTGAGCTGTAGTAATTGAAGAGTCCGTTAGAGTATTTCTCTAGCGATTTTGTTGCTGCAGACTGCGTCTACCGCAAATTGTTCAGTACCAGTTATAATATTTTGAAATGATCTTCCTGAATACTGCTTGAATGAAGAATAAATCAAGCATTCCTTCGTACCTGTGAACACTTTGAAAAGAATGATGAAGAATAGCTTCTTATCGGAGGTCTCATTTCAACTCGTATAATAGTGAAATGTCTTCAAGGGAATCAGAGCTTTGCCTGCGATATGTTAAGAGGAAGCTTGTTAAACAGTACGGCGAGAATATTACAATATCGAAAGGAAAAGCAGGTACAGTGACGCGGTGTGAGATATATAACAATTCTTTGAAATTATCATACAATTTTAAAGGTTTTTGATGCAGACCTGCAGAGAAAAGTTTGGCAAGACTAATTAGAAGTGATCTCAAACAACTTTAAATATCTAAAGGTGAGAAGTTTCAATCTCCACCTGACCTCAAAGAAGAGAGTGTTATGAATTACATTCCCAATACCTTGAAATTTATATTACCAAACGTGTCTGTAGGGTATGCTTCTGTTAAAATAGGTGTAGTCGTTTAGACCATTATGGAAGTAATTCGTTCTAGAGGTTTGTTAGGTTTGTCAACGTTCTTCACAATCTGGAGCTTACTTAATCCTACTTAGAAGAAACACGATTTGAAAGTAATACGTAGTCGTACATAGTTTAATCATTGTGTATGCTAAAAATATATGCACATTGACCTATGCTTACATTTCAGATTTTCCACCGACTTCTTACGGGCCATCTCCTGAGGTGGTGAACAGCTACTGACTGCATTAAACAAATTTAATTTTATGCCTTATTTCACTGTACAAAGTCTCATGTTTGTACGTTTACGAGTACAGAAGATATTATACCATTTCAAGACTTTTCAGCATCACTGTATTTATGTATATAATACATTGTTATATGCAACCAATATCACAAATTTCACACACCAAATAATGCATCGTTTAGCAAAATGTGTGTATTCTAGGCCCTTAAGTATCTTCATCCATGTCGGTTAATAATCTTTCGATGCACCTCTGACATGTACAAAACATCTCGTATAACCACCAATAACGAATTATTACATATTCACCTTAATAATTAAAATATTTTGAAGAACTTCTAATTAATAAAACCTATCTCTACAATAACGTTATTAACCAAGAAATCGTGCGGACGTTTCCACCATTCAACACTTGAACATACTAACAGATCATAATTATTAGATTCATTTTCACGTAACATGAACATATTATTTTGTAATAACGTTCTTGAGGCATATATCGCACATAAAGGTATTAATTTGGTAGCCTATTTCAATACAATTTTTCTGGCGGTAATTATTTTGAAATTATTTTACGAAGAAACTGATGCTGTTACTTTCAGCCACACGCCTAGTCCATGCCATTCTTGAGATTTGTTCTCTTTTCATGCTAATATTACATTGATGTATGTTAATTAGAATACACATGAAGAATCTAAATATAGCTAACTCTTATAGTGTTGTCGTATATCTATTTTGTTATAATGTCTTAGTTGTGTGAACTAAGACTGCATGGACGAATAATCAGCATATTGGGAAGCAGAAAGGTTGTAGGAATAGAATTGTAAATAAAAACTTAACCTTACTGAAACTTTCGACCTCGAGTGTGCAAGTATACTACAGTATTTTATTACAAATCTTTAGTAATAAAAATCATTATACAAAATATTCATATAAATAAAAATGAAAACTAGAACTCTAAATAATTTGCTTGATATGGCTCATAAAGCTGCTGTATGGACTAGTATTGTGGCAACTACTGGTGCGTTAGGTTATATAGGACTGGGTCTTTACGAGTTTGCAACAGCAGTTAGACCTCAATTGAAAGAAAAAGAAAAATTAGAACAAGAGGAGTTGTTGAAAGAGGGAAGAGAGACATTAGCTGATGCAGCTCCTGAGTTGAAATTATAAATACAGACAATGTTCTAGATACTCTAGGTAAACAATAAATACTAAGTAGCCTAGGCCCAAGATTACATAATTTCAAAAGTTGTGGTTATTCACATGCCAACAACTAGTTGTACAATCTGTATATATTTTATTGGGTAGGGTACGATAAGCGGACCCGGTTTTTTTTATATCGAAATTAGCAAACGAAATTACTAAATCATAACCACCGATATAATCAATCGATAATGATTAATTATTTTGAACAAATAACTTAAATAATCTAGATATCAACAGCTGTAAACACTTTCAAATAATACACGTAAGGTAATATTTCAAATTTACATATAAGTAACATTTGATTATTAAAAATGGCAGTCAATTTTAGAAAACTACAACGACATTGCTTTGAAAGATGATAAGACATGTTTTACGTGGCTTCAACATGTTGGACTCTTACCGAAAAATCCATTATGTGAAATTTGTGGGAAAGAAACAACTGTAACTGTGAGAGGAGCAAATATGATCGTCTTCAGTTTTCCTAATTTAATTTTGCTTATAATAATTATTTGTTTCATCACTGTAAATATTAAATCCATATTTTAATTTAAAACACATGATTGTTATTGAGGACTATAGATACTTTTATATCGATTGATAGTCTAGGGTTTGAGATGCGAATATTAGGTATCGATAATTACATTTTTCGATATAAAAAACCGGGTCCGCTTATCGTACCCTACCCATTTTATTGAGTATGTCTTAAGTAAGAACAATCATTTGTGACCAGACCCTCCAGGATTTAGATGTATTACTGAAGTATTATCTTGAAGGATGCACAAGGTAACAACCAAGATGTTGCTGTAGCCTGTTCTCATGGCTACAGGCCTTTGTACCTTTTTATCAGCCAGCTGCAGTATGATAAGCAGCCACAACCACAATCGAATCAACTGTCAATTTGAACGATTTAAATACCATCAGACATATTTACCTTGTGACTGTAAATACTATGTTTCTCAAACTTACTAAAGAATAATACAGTAGTATTATTTTCTATAATCTAAAATGTGTTTATTCCTTTTACATATAAAATAGTAGCTTTACTATAATAAAATCTTAACACATTCATGACAACAGTTAATTTTCGCACTTTTATAACAATATAAAACCTTAATAATTTTTTACATCAAACATCAAAGTATAACAAAAAAAGGTATGTAGGTTTCGCAATTTCGCACACACAAAAATTTTTCCAATATGTTTTTCAACGTTTCTCTGTGTACTCCAAGGGGAACTTGGCTACAGTATAATAAGCAGCCACCAACACAATCAGATGATGATTATCGATTTTAAATATTAATATTATCGAATAAGACATTTTACCTGTAGATACTCATAATTAAGCATTGCCAGCTTTCTTTATTTAGACTAGTGATGTCATTACCAGCTGTTGTTATTTTGTTTATGTAGGAGAAGTTTAATGACTACAAGAACAGTGGTGATCAATATGCAAATATTGGCTTAAAATGTTTTTATAAACACAGAAATCATTAAAAACTGGTCTCAGAAGGGAGTGCATTGTCGATCATCTTGCAGATTGTACTGACGTACAATGTTACTGACATTGTATTGACGAGAAATTGTGATTGTTGGTGGTTATACATTCGAACATTTCTTTAAATGTTATTAAACATGTCTATCTTGTGAAGTAATAGTATTACAAGGCTCAAGAGTACTTTAAATACAATTTAAAAAACAAATTCATTTCTTTTACTTATAAAAATATAGCTTCTCTATATTTTTAAAGCCTATAATAATTCAATTCAACATCATCGTTCAAAATGTATTTAAAGTGAAAAACGTGTGTGTGGAAATAAATTTAAAATTAAAATCATGTGTTATTGACGTATAGCAGCAAGAACAGTGACATACATGTCTTCTTTGTTTCACAAGCAGTCACGTTTATCCTTGAAAATAATAAGGTAAGTAAATGTTATTGTTTTGTAGGTATATATTGTATTTTAATTTGTAAATTATATTAATTTTTATACAAAATTTTTTTAGATTGAAAACTAGCCGAACCATATTCTTCTTTGAAATATGTATTACGTTATTTGGTCCGACATTTTGTTTTCTGTCCTTCAGATGGTCATGAATGTCGATGATTCCATATCATTTGATAATCATCATCCAAGTGTGTGCCGCTTATTATAATGCAGCTGGAAACCTAAAAAATTATGGTATTTTGAGGTATCTATTTTAACATGTGATCACCAAGACAGGGAAACAATAAACATGCAATAAGGAAATACATAGCAACCTGTACCCCATCAGGCACACAACGCGCCTTATAAAAGCCCGATGTGTACCCAATTGGAAACACAACGGCATTTATGAAAGATTGCGTGTACCCAGTGGGGTTTCACGTCATAGTTAACATTTTAAAAGTCTATATCATAATTCACTTTGACATTATTGTTTCAAATTAATTCATACAAAGTTAAATGATGTGTATGGTATTTGAGTAATGGTCACTAGAGTTGGGAAATACTGTTATTTGTCAATAATCTGTTACAAAATAATGTATTGAGGTGTTAAACTCCAGTAACCTGTTACTGTGGTAACATTACAATTCAATCTCGGTATTTATTAGCATCATGCTGTTACTCAAATGACGTTACAAAGTTTCAAGTAAAATGAGACAAAATCTACATGTGCTGGTATATTTACACATAGTATACGAAACTAACTCACTGAAATGTAATATTTAGACTGATAGAGTAATAAAATTATAAACTGGTTATTTCAAATGTTCACCATACAATATAATTATTGGGTATTACTCAGTTACTATCTACTATTTGTATATGCTATACATAAGTAGTATTATAAATATAAAAAGTAAAGTCGACATATATAAGCACTCTCGTGGTCTGAGCTTGAATTTAGGTATTATCTCGAGGGATGTTTACTTTTTTTCCTGAGGGAAGTGCACTGATAGCTAGACACATTTCTGATCGGTACTTTCCCGACCTCAGATTATGTCTCATGCCATCCAACTTCTCTGACATCACAAGACGTTGGACGAAAATTACAAATGATGAATTTTACTAAAAGTGGAACTACGTATTTAGGCAAGATAGTAGAAGGTTATGGTTAGGTGAATTTACAATATTTGGTTGTTTTGTCAAGTTGCGTTTCCTAGCTAGCAGTATGGATAGAGTGGCATTCGTGGTCAGACCACCTAGAATTTGAAAGTTGAGTTGAGCTCTAGTTTACCTTCCTTTTAGTGCAGCGTCTGGGATCTGATGCTGTTGCAGTCTTGACTCCTGAAATCTGGAGTCATGTTCGTCTGAAGAGATCCAAAACAGTAGACATCAGAGACATCTAGGTAAAGAGATATTCTCATTATCTTATCAGGTGCACAATTGACTGCACTACGATGTTTCTGACAAGATCTGTTAAGCACTGTGGAGCACCTGAGTTTTCTACACCTAATGTAGCTATGGTGGGAAGGGTTGATGCAATGTGCAAGTTTAGTTAATAGTTTACCTTTCTCTCGGTATATCCCTTTCCATTACTTTTGTGTATCTCTTCAGATGAATATGACTCCAGATTTCATGAGGCGTCTTTAACAGCATCAGATCCCAGACACTGCACTTTATATATATAGCTACGTTTTATATATATAAATATAATTTGTTTTAGTGATAAAAGGAGTTCCACTTTTATATCTATATCTATTTTATATCTTTGTTATTTGTCATTGTGATCCCATAAAAACTTATTTTGTTTTGTTCAGGATATTAGCAATAAGTTAATAACATGAAACTCTTCTTTTGCCACTCCGGCCGTTAAGTTCACAATTACCCAGATTTTTTTGACCATTTTGTTCTCAAGGTATCTTGAGGATAGACAGAAAAAAATCTTTCCAGCCCTCGGAGATGGTGCATACATCAGTTATCAAACTCAGTGTTTTCTACATAGAAATTAAATGTTATGATTAAGTTTATTAAGTTATGATTAAGTTTATTGCTCAATTCGTTCGCTGACCTTCACCCTAATTCCATAAAGAGCCATGCATCATCATTGATGATTATTAATTGATCTTCTCCATGTAGAAACAAAGTTTAACGCAAAATTTAATTTGTTGTACATTGTTGGGGTTTGGTTATGTAGGGAATCATTTGTCCCTATGGGTCTTTTTCTTGCAGTGTGTCACACAAGTGTCATTATTATGGTGGAAAGGAAAAAAAATATGATAATAAACTTAGAGCCCTAAGACAAAATGTAAACTCAAATTTCATTGAGTCAGCTGCCAACAAAACCAAAGCCCTATGGACTGTTATTAACAATGAAAGAAAAGGACAATGAGAACTCCTACCTCAAAGCCGTATTGTAATCAATGACAAAGTGGTGGATAATCCAATTGAAGTTGCAGAATATTTCAACACTTTCTTCACTCAAGTTGCTGAAGCAACACTGAAACTCAGCAACCACACAGTAGCAAATCATGACAACAATGCAAACGACCAGTCCATAACAGACAACTGCCAAGACTGTTTTTAACTTAAGCCCGACAAGTGACAGAGAAGTAAGAGTGGTCATCAATTCCCTTAAATCTAAACCGTCAAGTGGAATGGATGAATACTCATCAAAAATTGTAAAGCATTGTGCTGAAGAGCTAATACCACCTTTGGTCAGCATAATAAACGCATCTTTCAGCCTTGGTCAGTTTCCTGCTGCATTAAAGCAATCAAAAGTGTATCCAAAACATAAAAAAGGATCAACGACTTAAATAAAAAATTACCGTCCTATTTCACTTGTTTCAACCTTTTCAAAAATAATTGAAAAAGTAGTTCTCAATAGACTTATGACCCACCTGGAGCAGTTAAACATAGTCACTAGTTGTCTACATGGATTTCTGAAAGGTAAATCAACCACATCAGCTATCATCAACCTAATTGAATACATCATTGACCAAATAGATAAAGAACAATACATCTCTGCTCTGCTTCTTGACTACAGCAAAGCATTTGACTGTCTAGGACATGATCTCATATCAAAAAAACTTAAATCTCTAGGCACTACTGGTATAGCTAACAGTTGGTTTATGAGTTATCTCTCAGGGTGAACACAGGTAGTTGAAGTACAGAGCACTTTACACATGGCCTTAAAAACACCTTTCAATCAAACCCATAACCAGTCACACGCGGAGTGCCACAAGGATCAGTTCTAGGCCCAGTCATCTTTGTTTTATTTGTCAATGACTTCCCAGCATACATCCAAGACCACAACACCACCTGTGTTATGTATGCTGACGACACAACACTCCTAATCAGTGATGCTACAGCAGAAGGAGTGCATACAACTGCCTGCAACTCCCTGCACAAAGCACTGACATACTGCAGAAAAAATGACTTGGCTGTAAACACATCAAAAACAATACAGATTAATTTTAGTAAAAGAAAAGACTACATTCCAAAAATACCTGACGTAGAAATTGAAAACCACGTTAAATTTCTAGGAGTCATCCTGGATGGAAGTCTAAACTGGACAGAGCATGTAGATGGCATGTGCAAAAAAATCAGCACAGGTATATATGCTGTGAGGCACATAAAATGGACTAGAAATTTAGAAACAGCAAAAACAGCTTACTATTCACTAGTAGAAACGCACATGAGGTATGGGCTCGCTGTATGGGGTGGGTCCTCTGCTGGGAACCTCGGTGCTCATCCTGCAGAAAAAAGCCATCAGAATCCTCGCTGACCTTGAACCTCAACAAAGCTGCATGCATGCCTTCCAAGCCCTTGGCATAAAGACTATCACTGCTCTGTACATTCAAGAAGTTATTCTATATGCTCATAGTCTGAGTCTTCAAACAGGGAAAGACTTCCACTCGTACAATACTCGTCGTGCAACTAACTACGTTCTGCCCCCACATCGCACAGCAATCTTTGAAGAAAAACCATCCTACATCGGCCGGAAGTTGTGGAATGCTCTACCAGATACAATGAAGGGATTGAAGAGGAATGCCCTACAAGTAACCTCCTAGTAAATCAACCTTTTTATACACTAGATGAGTTCCTGAACGCCTGCAATGGAGAATGGAGACTACAAAAACCTTGACTTTGTTTCATCATAAGCTAACTTTTTGTAATAATATGTGACTCTATTACTATTCTTTAAGAATATGTCAGTAAAGAAACTTGTCTATTGTCTATGGAGTGTGCACCTGGGAATCTTGTCTGCGGTATAGGGGCAAAACAATTAATTCATATATTTACTGATAGTGAAAAAATTATAAAGTCATTGGATTTTTCAAAAACTTTTGTGGGATTATTGCCAGATAGTCTCAACAACTAACACTGTTGGCATTGCTTGTAAATGTTTAGATACTTCGAGAAAGTGAGTGAAGGGTTTTCAGGAATCGATAATAAAGCCACTGTAATTCCGTGTGCTATTTGTGTTCAAGTTATGTTGATTGTTGCACCACACAGTTTACTGATGATACCAGCTCGATTTTAGTACAATGGATTATCCTGAGATGAATAGTAACTTGGTCTGAACAATTCAAACTTTGAGAGACTGGTTTTCTGCAATAAAACAAGTCTTCCTGATACACACAAATATTTTTCTTTTCTGGGTTAAGTATCCAACATTTTAACGTAACATTGATAATTGTAATTTGTATTCAAATAACAATCTCTGCAAATATCTCCTATCTTGTGAATATTCTGAATTGAAAGATTCAAAGTTAAAGGGGATTTCTTACATTGACAGACTTAAGTTTGAAGGTTAACAGATCCCTGTACGATCGGTGTATATCTTGTGGTTTTTTTCAATGTGTATATCAATATATTGGTGTATATCAATGTGGTTAAAATGTTATGCAACATTTTAACATGACATTTATAACTGTATTTTGTATTCAAATGACAATCTCTGCAAATATCTTGAGAATATTCTGAACTGAAAGATTCAAAGTTAAAGGGGATTTCTTACATTGACAGACTTACGTTTGAAGGTTAACAGATCCCTGTACGTTCGGTGAATATCTTGTAGTTTTTCAATTTTTTGTTGTGTATTATCTTTTGGGAATCTTGTTCGGAGATAGATTAATGAAGTACTCATGTTTTGAAAAAAAAAGCTCCAAGAGTGAGTTTGATCTTAATCTGAGATTTCTTTCAAAGCTTATTTTGAATAACATATATTAGTAATTCCTGTGCATATTTTCTCTATTATTTTTTTGTCTATGTATATATTCTTTCAATATTTCAAGTACAGGTTTGCACAATTATCAAATTAAATTTTGTATGCTCAAGGTATTTAATAATTACCGATCCATTAAAAGACAAGTTATCCTGCAATTAGTATTGAGCATAATTTAAGATTCTGTTACAACAGAACTTTTTCCATTTGATTCATGTCATGTTACAATGGATGCCATTTATTAATTTTAATGGTTTACTGTAATATCTTTAACAACGTATCATGATTGTATGTTGACAAACAATAAATATATTTCAACTTACTACATAGAATTTCATCTATTGGCTAAAAAAGTATCTATCATTTGCTAATATTTTAAGTTTATTAATTTTTTTCAGATTTAATGCCCTGCGCAGGCGACCGCATGTGAACTTCTATACAAGTACAGAAAATAACTGTAGTCAATGTAAATTAAACAAATCCAAAGTTGGATGTTATGAATTTATTAAGTACTACTAACATGAATAGTGAGCATGTGTTAGCTTAACTTTTCTGTAAATTATGATTTAATCACATAATGTAAAAAATTAAATTAGTTGTTTTTAAAATTATGAAGTGTATTCTTTGGCCTTTAACAAATGTATACATGGTGTGAAAGTCAAGTTTTTATGTGTGTTTATTTAAGTAATTCATTTAAATTTTTGTAGATTTTACTAGCAATAAGGTTTTTTTCAAGTCCAATAATAAAGAAAATTCAACCATTATAATAATGAACATAAATGCAGGTAGAACTGAGTTCTTTAATTTTAAGACTTCAGGGAGGCTTGTATTTGCCCCACAGCATACAACATCCTGAATCAGAGAGTGACTTGCAATGTACCGAAGTTTAAAATGTTCAATTTTTTTATAGTAGAGTTTCACATCAAATTTCACACTCTAAGTTACGTTATTTTAAAGTTATTGCCTCTATAAACAGACGCAAAATCAGAAATCTGCTTTTAGTAAGAGAGAGAGACTTCGTTAAATGATCAGCCAATTAATTTCATAGGGCTAATTTTAATTATATAAACATGTATTAAGGACACAACACTAGATTTACAAACAATAAATGTATTTTAACATTCCTTGTCTGCACACAAGTGCAAACCATGCAAATAAATAAAAGCTGCATTACCCAGTCACAAACAACTACTGATTTTCAGATGACGGAAGATAATCCGTTGTAAGGCCACTATCCTAGACATACTCACACTTTGTATGAGTATATATACAGACATACTCATACCATACAGACACTTGTTTGGAGTATGTATACAGACATATTCAGACACTTGTATGAGTCTATAAGCAGACATACTCAGACACTTGTATGAGTATATATCCAAGTGTTTATTATGTAGTGGTAAATTGCATATTATAGCACTAATTTCTCTTTAGAGCTATGTTTCAAATTTCAGTACACTAGATCTTTGCAACATAAGTTTGAAATAGATAATATATTCAAACTTAAGAAAGTGATATATACAACATTAAAAAATTATTATTCCTCATTAATAATACGTATCTGTGTTAATACTATAAAATCAGGATATATTTTCCAACATCCTAGTTCATTTAAAAAAGTATCAAAACTTGCCCGTAGACTTCTTATACAAAAAAAAACAATGGCTTAGAAATTAAGTATAAAGTTTTTTTTCTACAATAATACACTTTTTAACTGAAAATTATGTAACAATTACACACGTTTTCACAAGATACATGTTAAGGAAAACTATTGCAATTGCAATCGTTAAGAGAGTAACTACTCTCTTAACTTCATTTCTCTTGTCTCGTAGAAGGCTGTTTGACATTTTTGTAGAGCCGTCACTAGATGAGGCATGAAATTGTTCCTTAACTTAATTTGCTCTTATGTCATATAAGGCGGTTTCACATTTGTAGAGCACTCATTTTATGAGGCATGAGTTTGTTGTTATACCATAATTATTATACAGTTCAATTTAATTTTGTCTTTTTACTCATGAAATATATTCCAATCGACTTGATTTTCATTACGGTTTGTTATTTACAAACAAGATATGTCAATTAAAAAGCTTTGCATTTGTCCCACAGCAGACAACATCCTGACCTGCAGAACAACTCCTTATGAACCATGTTTACCATTTTCAATTTTGATATAGAGGTTTCAAAATACATTTCAGCCCTCTTCATTCATACTAAACGCTTTACCAATTAAACTTAGTAGTAGCCAATTTGAAATATATGGATACATTTAAAGACACAAAACACATAATATTTAATCAATAAATGTATCGTAAACATTTCCTTGTCTGCACACAAATAAACAAAGTTCACTCATGTCTTTAGTACAAATTAATATGTATGCTGCATTTCCATATTGCAGCATATTTTGATCCTTTCCTGCCTACCCTCCCTCCCCCTTTACTGAACCTTCAGCATCCTCCTATTTTTTTATTCACTAAGTAAAATTAAAGATTTTTATTACTGTGTGAACGTTCCATTTTTAACTAATCTTTACTGATATTAGGCCTATAATTGTTTATAATTGATGAAGATACATCAGGGTATTTAACAATTAGTGAAATCGGTAGAATAATTGATAATACATCAAGTGAGGTTAATCTGAATGAATGTCATAAAGTTGATTTTACTTCAAACAGTATTGAAACAGATGAGATATCAGTTGACACACTCCGATCAGAAAGAATATTGGTTGATTCCCCAGATTATACGAGGTGTGTTCAAAAAGTATCGCGAATTTTGAATTTTCGCTGGTTACGTATATTCGAATTTTGATTTTTTTGTGGCGTTATGTTGGTACATATGTCTCTCACTTATGTTGACAATTTCGGCCATTTTGAATGTTCAGTTAATTGTTGATAAGTGCTTTGCTTGCACGTGTTTTGGTTCGTCTTCAATTTTTACCTATTCAAAAAAATAGAACAAAGAACCTGTATCAAATTTTGTGTGAAAAACGAAATTAAGTGCGCGGATGCATTCCGAATGTTGACCATGGCATACGGAGAAGCTACTTTGGACAAAAGCAACGTTTATCGGTGGTACAAAATGTTTTCAGAAGGCCGAGAAGATGTGAATGACGAAGAACGTGCCGGACGCCCGAGCACTTCAACAACAGACGAAAAAATTGATGAAATGAAGAAAATGGTATTGGCCAATCGTCGAATCACCGTTAGAGAAATTGCCGAGGACCTAGGCATATCGATTGTCTCGTGTTATTCGATTTTAATCGATAATTTGGGCATGAGACGGGTCACCGCACAATTCGTACCAAAATTGCTCAATTTCGATCAAAAACAGCATCGCATGAACATTGCTAATGAGATGTTGGAATCTGTCCGTGACGACACGAATTTGCTCCAGAGGGTCATAACTGGTGACGAATCGTGGGTTATGACGTGGAAACCAAAGCTCAATCATTTCAATGGAAGCTGCCGCACGAACCAAGACCGAAAAAAGCACACCAAGCTCGGTCGAATGTGAAAGTTTTGCTTACAGTTTTCTTCGATTGCAGGGGCATGGTGCATCATGAGTTCTTGCCACAAGGTAGAACGGTGAATAAGGAATATTACCTGCAAGTTATGCGCAATTTGCGTGAAGCAATCCGCCAGAAACACACGAATTTGTGGAAAAACAAAAATTGGCTTTTGCACCACGATAACGCCCCTGCTCACACATCGCTGCTTGTACGCAACTTCTTGGCCAAAAAGAACACACTAATGATACCGCAGCCACCGTATTCCCCAGATCTGGCCCCCTGTGACTTTTTCTTGTTCCCGAAACTGAAGAGGCCCATGAAAGGACGACCCTACACCACAATTGACGAGATAGAGACGACATCGAAGGAGGAACTGAACAAGATACAAGAAAATGATTTTTTTGAAGTGCTTCGAAGATTGGAAAAAACGTTGGCACAAGTGTATAATATCCCAGGAGGATTACTTTGAAGGGGACAAAATAGATATTCACAAATAAATAATTTTGGAAAATGCACAAAATTTGCGATATTTTTTGAACACACTTGTATGCTTACTTATTTGCTCCTATACCAGAACAAAAGGAGCCAATTGATAATTTTAATATGTTAGTTGAGAATGTTTTCATACAAGGAATTGTTCTTGAAACAAATATGTTTGCAAAGGTTCTTATCTGATGGAACTTCAGACCGATCCTGAATTAGTGAGTGGAAGGCCTTTACTCTGCAAGAGTCCAAAACTTTTTTTAGGTCTTCTCCTTTTCACAGGTAATGTAAAAATGCCAGGTCTACAAGATTTTTAGAAAAGACAAACTGTTTTAAAACTTGTTTCAGTGAGTATGTATGTCCCATACAGGTTTCATCCTATTATAGTGCTTGCATTTTTTTTTAATTATTAGAATCCAGGTAAAGAATTCTAACTTGACAATGTTGTAACAAGGACCCCTTGTATTTAAGCAATATATAAAAAAAGAGCCATAAATATAAAGTTTTACACTCTTACTGAGCCTGATGGCCTGGGTAAAAGTTTTGTTTATAAGCCAGAGCAAATTACATTTTATCAGGTGAGGCACAGATACTAAGCTAGACAGTAAATATCAATCTATGTGCACAGTGGCAAGCCGCACCATTGATGTCTTATGCACTCTCTGTCTTCATACAATGCGATATGTTAACAATTTGCCTAAGTTTAATAATGTACAGGAAACAATAAATTTCACTTACTGATTATGGAACTAAGTTGAAAAGTGCATATGGGCATTCCATCAAAAGAGCATGATAACACAGTGAACATGTCATACAGATTATTAATTTAAAAAAGTAATTAGAAGAGAAAACACTAACAAAAATGTAAAATTGGCAAAGAATTATGTTATGTTGTGGGTGAATCAAAAATAAAATTCAAACAGCAAAAAGGGAAGAATGCCATGTGCAGATAATTGCCACTTATGCGTCAAAAGTTTTTTTTATCTTTATTAAACTTTGAATTTTACATACCCTTTATTATAGTGTAGGGAACAAAAATATATATTTTGTTGTTTTATTAATATCTTTAATATGCGACATGGCAGACGAGACCTGCTAAGAAGATCCGCAGTAATCGTGTCGACAAAAGCTGCAATATCTAATAAAAAGTATCTATTTCAGGTTAAAAGTATTCCCTCTGTTTCAAAGACACGTAACCTAGGCACATGTAAAAAGCTGTAGTGTGTTTATTAAATAGTAAATGTCTTATTGTAGCTCTGTTTTCCATTTCCGAGCTATGTTCCAAATTTCAAGAAGCTAAGTCTTTCCCAAGTAAATTTAAAAATGAAAGAAAGTTAATATAAACATAGACATGTATAGCAAAGCTATGGTAGGAAGACTTAGCTCTAATTCACCTTCCTCTCAGGAGTTAGTCATACAGAAACAATAGAACTACCATACATGAGGTCGATGCTCTGTCCACCCATTTTTCATCAGACATCCCAATCAACATCGTACTAAGGACTTTTAGCGTTTCGCTTGCAATGAAGATCACATTACAGACTAAGCTAAAATGTTTAAGCTTTGTGTGAAATCAACCAACTTAATCACTAGAGTATATACGTTACTGGGGGAAGTCATATTATGGTTAGCTTTCACAACATATTCTGTTTACTAATTTATTCATTCTGGGTTTTTCTCATTGCCAACATGATAACACAACACCAACAATTCACAGTGTCGGTGGCAGTAGACTAACACACACTGTGTGCATTAAAGGGTTATGAAGTCAGGATACATAAAATAAATCAGTATAATCCAGATTGTTTATTTTTAGTGGAGAAATAAATATAAATATCTGATGTTTGGTTAAAAGTTTAAAGAAATAAAAACAATTTCAGTAGAACAGTGGTAGAAGTTTTTAACAAACATGCTGATGGGAGAAAACGAAGCCATCACATTTGTGTCCTTTTGGAAATTTTCAAGCTCAGGTGTACCAGCAACCCTCGAGCAATCTGTAAATAGAATTTCAATTTGATATCAATTTTAACTTTGTTATCCAACACTACTGCAATACACTATTTATTGTTAACTGTTCATAGCTTTTACTAATAGTGAATAGTAATACATGTTTATTTAATGGTTTATATTTATTACAGCTTAAAAAAGGAAATTATTCAACATAGCCAAGCCTAGCTGCAATATTCATCTGTGTGCCATATAAAGACCACATTTGTTACATGTATAATTTTATCAGATTAAATTTCAGAGTGTTATAGAAACTACCACTGAACAATGGTGAGATTGTGTAACAAGTTTGTGTAAAATAATGTTAAATTTGAGTAAATGTCGACTGGCTCTATTTCACCTTCCATTTAGTACAGCATCTGAAATCTGACACTGTCTTCTTGCACTGAAATGATGCAGAGTTTATTTTTAACTCTTCTTCTCAAACTTCTTTCTGATCTCTTCAGATGTGAACAACATATTCCAGAAATTAAGTCTGTGACAGTGTCACTTTTCAGATGCTATACTATGTGGGAGGTGAAGTGGAACTAAATTTAGATTTGCACTGAATCAACCTTTCTAACCATAGCTACGTTATGTGTAAAATTGGTGAGCTGATCATTGCCTAGTTAATTATTTCAGTGTATCCTAAACTGGTCAGATTTTAAATACTGTGTTATCTTCCTTCTCCGTAGATTCCTTAATCTCACGATTGACATAGATCAATGTATTAAAAATTGTAACTTTTGGCCTTATTACCAACCAGCCTTCTTACCACATTCATTTGGTCTCATATACTGCAAACAATGAGTGTTTGTTCATATAAGATGATTAAATGTATAATTACTTATATGATTTCCCTGGACTTCATCCTGGGACTGTTTCTAACGCTACCAAAGCCTGATTATACAATTCAATTAACTTAATACAAATCAAACTTTTTTGTATGTGAGATTACAAATTATATCTACATCTCATTATATGCTAGAACTATGAATTTATCAGTCCAAACATTAGAAGCAAAATCTTCAAAGTAGAATAAAACAGTCAAATAAAATTATACACACGTTTTGCCAAAATATAAATGTTTGTTATTGTTTGTTTGTTGTTGACATACCATAAGCTCAAGCATTTCTGAACTTTAACAATTTCTGAGACCTTAAAATAACCGAGTGCATAAGGAATGATAAATCTCATTAGACATCAATGTGGCTCTGAGCGTATTCATCTTTGTTATTTGAAGGTATTTGAAACAAATTTCTCTACCATATAATTTTCTTTTATAAACTAAAAACTGTGTTGTAAAAGCATGTTAGATTCAATAAAATGAACTTGGTTTCAATTTTAGATAAATCTAAGACTGCAAATGAAATTGATAATCGTGTCATGCTTGATATCCAAAAGTCTGTGATTAAAGTTAATAATAAAAATTCAGTTTTCTTACAGGAATCTTTATTTAATAAATAGGAATAATATAAAATAAATAAAAGGAAGCTAAGAGATCTAAGACTTAGCATATATATTTCTTTCAATTCTTACCCAATTGGTTATTTCTTTTTTGCTGCTTCTTTTGCTGCATTTTTAAGAATTTTCTGTTTCAAATGTTCCTTGTATTCTTGGATTCCTCCCTGCCATTTTGTAACTGTTCCTTTTTCGCACACCCAAATTTCTTCAGCCACCTAAAATTAAACACATTAAAGCTAATGTGAAATGTTCATTATTGATGGTGGATCATTTCTAAGGATAAAATACATAACATTTTAAGAACCAATCTTCTCTACTCTTGTCAAACCTTAATACATAAGGTTAAGCACACAATTAAGTAACAAATCAAGAACCACATGGCAAAAAACATGGAGAAATCAAACTTAATTACAGAAAAGTTGTATTTCAAAAAACAACATAAGAAGAAACATGCAGATGCACTGCTGCAATACACAATGCCCACATCACACCCAGCAAAAGAAGATCATCACCACGGGGAATTCTATCACATAAGCACACCATGATGTCATAGCTGTTATCTCATCATCTTTCATAAATTCATCAAATTTCATGTTTGGTAAAAAAATATTATAAATAATTTTATTTAATGCTAATATTTAATAGTTGTGAGAGTAAGACTATCCATTTTCTAACATCAGACAGAAGACAGTTCTGTCTGTTCGAAAGTTAGCCACACAACTGTATGCTGTGATGAAATTACTTTTCGTTTCCATTTACATTGTGGTATGTGGATTGTGTGTTGCAGTAGAAAATTTAATTTTATCTATAGTGTCTTTTATTTCAAATTATTGCATGTTTAGTCTAGTGTTTTAAAGTTGGGACGCCTGGAGGTAAGAGCAAATACCAGTTCTCAAAATGTTGAAATATTTTTTTCACATTATAGCAATAGCAAATGTCTGCTGTAACCTTGTTCTTTCAACTATTATCAATTGTTATGAAACCGAAATATGATTTTGAACTGCACTCACTTGGCTGATGAGACGGAAGTCATGGCTAACCAGCACCATGCCACCTTCGAACTCGGCGATAGCGTCTGCAAGGGCATCAATGGTCTCCATGTCCAGATGGTTGGTAGGCTCGTCCAACAATAGCAGGTGAGGGCACTGCCAGGCCAGATACGCAAACACCACCCGGCAACGCTGGCCGTCACTCAACTGCCGTATAGGGCAGACCTGCACAAACACACACCACGCTCTATTACTAACTGCTATTCACAGGTCATGAAGCATATTGGAGAAAGTTAACCTTAAGTTTCATCTACCATTTTAAGACAATATTTCACTCCAGATTACGGAATCTTACAGAAATTACATATAATACATAACTGTAGTTTGGTTTAGTTATTTACTTTATGCAAGTATCTTCCTATTAAACTAAGAATTAAAACTGCATGAAGTTTAAAACTGTTCTAACTAGAAAAATCTCATGTTCTGTTTACTAAAGCCAGCTCTGAACAGATAACTTTGTGCCTGCCTGGATATGTTGTTTTACCTATACATGTTTCTTTCAACATTTCTTCATATTTGGTTTGAACAGCACCTCATTTTCAAAACACAACATGTTGATCATGACAAATATTTTGAATCATTTAAATTCATACTTTAAAAGAATATGGTGGTTATTTATTTATTTCTAATAATCATAGTTTAATCAGAAATAATTTGTCTATCATGATTTTATTACTTAAAAGTTTTTCTAATAAATATTACTAATCTGCTATTTCAACTGCACTTATATTAAACATTCATAGTTTTTTAATAAGTTACATATGAAAATAATATGTGTAGTATGCCAAAACTATATTAAACACTTATCGTGAAAGGGAGATGTACAGATGGCTGAAGGAGTGCAGATGCTTCATAAAGAGGCAAAGGTGCGGGAAAGATTAATAGCAAACAAGAGAAAGGAAAACTATGGTAGAGGAAAACGTTAGCTAAACAAAATGAGAAGTGTTCTGGAGTTGTGTGATCAAAAATAAATGCAAGAGCAGACTACAAGATACAACCAAGAAATACATCTTTACCTGTTGTCTACCAGTTAGACCGTATCTTCCAATGATTTTTCTCATCTCCTCACGCTCCTTAACTTCAGGGAAAGACTTAAGCATGTAGTCTAAAGGTGAAATGTCCAGGTCCAACAGTTCGTGGAGATGTTGATGATACCTCGCAATTCTCAAGTGCGAGTTCTTCCGAATCATACCTTCTGAAGGAATTAACTGTAAGAAATTGTTATTAGCATAGTACACACAAAATCTTTCCTTTTTTACACATAAACCATCTGATATTTCAGTGAACTTTACACTCTCGGATCCATTCTCGGTCATCTTTACAGAAATTTTTTAATGCCCTAAATAAACTGGTAGCATTAAAAATCTGCATTTCAAGCCAAATGTTACTGTAAACACTGTTACAGTAAAAAATCTGAAAATGTTCAACCAATAATAAAATGTTTTAAGTTATTTCTTAACCACAATCCTCTTTATAAACTTAATGTTAAAATCTGTTAACTGTGAGAGAGAATCAGATATTTCATAGTATCCTATAAATGGCAACCTTCATTATAGCACCAATCTACTGCCTCATTCTTTCAGACAGAGAAGTGTTCCATGCTGTAACTCTTGATTTGATTGCTATCTCCAAAAATTCAAACCAAAACATTTTACAGGACATTAATCTAAATTAATCAAATTCTCAACAGTAAAGAAACATTTTTATCAAATTAATTTTATATGTATGCCAGTTTTATTAAACACAGCTTACAACATTTTAAATTTTGTTCATAGTTTGAAAACATTGAGTTATTATTAGTGAGTCTGAAATGTACACATAACTGTACTAATCCAGAAATAAATTTAGATTTAGAACATTTTTCTAACAAAAAGCATTTACATTTAATAATGTTCAAACCTACTAAACAATGTAAAGAGACCAAATAGGTAATTTATAAATACATCTTTATGCTACTTGTCACACATTAAAAAGCCATAGTGGAAGAACCTACACATATGACCTTTACTTACATCTCCATACAGCAGCTTCAGCAGTGTACTCTTTCCCGCTCCATTCGGTCCTACAAGAGCCAGTCTTGTATCCAAGTCAATTCCAAACTCTAGATTTTTGTATATCCAAGGAGTATTGTCTGTATATCGAAAACTTACATTCTGCAACAAAAACTCTTTTTATATAGAAAATCTCCATACAGAGTATCACTATTACAGATTTTTCTGATGGACTATATCTATTAGAATAAAAAATATACAGGTTATATTAAAAACACAATGTTTTTATGACCTCGGGTGAGATTATTATCACTACCGTAATATGATTTAACTTAAACATAGTTTAAATATACAAGACAATGCAATTATGTTGTCAAAACATTTATGACAACATTTAGTGTTTGGTAACATCATAAAACTAACTGCAAACTATTACGCTATAACGAAATTGAGAATGAATGTAAAAACATAACTTTAGTTTAATGCTGATACATTTAGTATCTAAATTTCGAGTAGGTAAAGCATTTAAATTGTAAAAAAAATCATTCACTCAGTTTTAGTTTAAATCTTAAATACAAACAGATACCAACAGCAAACATATTTGTTATTTACAATGTATTTGAAACTAATATCCTACTGCTTTTTTATCTTCAACTGTTTTGAAACCAAGACCAATTTTTTAGTCTAAGATGACAGAATACTATTACTAAACTACCTCATAGATGAGAAACAGTATTATATTTTTTACATTATTTTTTACTACAGTTAATTATTATGGTAGGAAAAATTTTACACAATCAATATTAAATTCATAGTTTATATTATTATTTATAGTTTTATTTAGGTTTAGTTCAATTAGATAAAACAAATTCCAATGACCGTATGACTTTGCCACTATAAATCTCTGTAAACTTACCTGGACCATGATCACAGGAGGAGGAATCGTCCCACACGATGGGAAATAAAACGTAACAATTTTGTCATTGGTGACTTTTTCCGTCAATCCTTGTGCAACCATTTTTGCGAGCGTCTTTTCCTTACTTTGAGCTTGCCTTGCTAGTTTAGCACTGCCGTGACCGAACCGTGCTATGTAATTCTGAAAATAATGCATACTAGTAGTAAGTAAGTCAAACTGGACAATATAAATCACATACATTTCAGAGCAAAACCAAGTGAATAGGAACAACTGATATTACTTTATTAGAGGTTAACATTTTTAAACAATCAATTTTATGAATTTGTTTAAAAATTATCACACATGATCTTCCAGAGTAAGGGTAGACCTTACGTGTAAAACAATTATTCCATCAATTTTCATTTTAAAATTTTATTTCCTTATATATGTTTGAATGTGGAAATAAGTACAAGGCAAAAACATACTTACTCCTATTCCAGGCTAAGCTTATTTCTATGTATAAAATAATTGTAAGCAAAGGGTTCTACTTATTAATATTTGAGTTTGTGGAGCTTAGGGGTGTTTTCGTGCAGATTTAAAGTAAATGTTCAACATAGCTCTGTGTACAGCTTAAAAAGTCTGAAGATAGATTGAAGGGGTGGTGGTATGCTAGCAATATGTTCTCTGACAAAATCAAATAAATATTTGTACAATGCTAAGCTTGTATATTTTATTTAGTACAAATACAAGTAATGGTTAAAGGAATTATTTTGTTTTCTTATTGATAGAGTTGTAATTTATTAGAAGAATTTTTAATTTATTTATCACCCTTATTCTTTATTTTGTTTTAATTGTGTTCATCTAAAACCTTAAAGTGAGGTGGTAAAGATACCTTTAACTCACCTGCAATATATGATCACATGAATAGGTTTTTATTATATATGAACCAGAGTTTCTATTTTTATTTACAATTTCAAACTGTTTTAGTAAACATTTCCAAATTAAAATTTAAAATAACATATTACTTCTAAGTAACAATCTTTGTCTGAAGGTGATGCATATAATTCTCAATAAGGTAAACCAATCATTTTCTATAATTTGAACATCCCTGCAATAAGAAATTAATGCTTTCTTGTTTCTTGAATCATTTGTTTCTTTTATTTAAACTAATGGTTTTAGATAATTGAGTATTAAATTATTTTAGGCTAATTTAAAAGTTTCCAGTTTTGTGAAAGCACCAAACATGTTAGAAAAATAGTACTAGTTATCTGAAATGCTGAAGTATCGAGATCTTGCGTAAAACTTAAATCCTGAAAATTGAAGTACCTATATATTATGACACCAAAATAACAAATTGTATTATATCAATTTGTGGTTATTTATTTTAATAGCTGTAGTTTTGTTACAGAATTTTGCCAGTTTATTTCTTTGTTCGAAGAACAATTTTATGCTATAAAATATAATTCTTTTGTTTTAATAACAAACCGATGCAATATTTAATTTTTACTATTACAAATGTTAAACTGTTGTATACTATGGGTTTAAAATACCATGCTGTTACATATTTTAAAAATGTATAAAATACTAATAAGAATTAGGATTTTTTAGCAATACAAAACAATTTTTCTAAGAGTCTACTTTTGTTTATATAACAACTATTATAATAGTTTACAATAAACGTTTTTACTAAAATCACAATAGTATTGACAGGTAATATGTTATAGTTCAGAGCTCTACATAGACTTACTTACCTTCATATGAGCAATCTGATCTTGTTCCCAGTTGTATTGTTTCATCTGATTTTCCAGCAGTTCCAGCCGAGTCCGTACGAAGGCGTCGTAGTTACCCTGTCACATACACAACTCACCTTTAAATACGAAATTGGCTTACAAGTTGTACCTTGAATGATTATTTGAAGATTGGTACAAGATTTTAACCTAAAAAACTAGTTTATTTAATATAACCAAAGTGAAGAAAACAGTAACATATAACAAATTGTTTTAAATCAACTCAAATTCATGAACCATTCTGATTATAAGTTTTTTGTGAAGAATATTTTTAAGTTACTTGGTACTTTTGTAACATATGTTTTTACTCTTTGAAGATTATCTTTCTTGAGTTAAATATTTTTTGAGGATGAAACATTTTCTTTTAAGACATTCTTACGTATGCCTGGTAAACTCACAAAGTTTGATCTGAGCCTGAATCTGATTTTTAATAAATGCAGTGTGGTAAAATGTCAAGCTGTGCCAAAATTTGTTTTTATTTATACTATTATGTTTCTTGCTCTATTGGTGGCATTACGTTTGATAGTGCTTCCTTCATCAAATGACATTTAGATTTTACAATGTAATTGTTCATGCCATGTCAAGTCTCGCTCTAATATATGCTGTGATCATTAATTCTATAAATATAGGTACACTATAGAACCAAATACCTACATCTCGTCAATTTTGTTTTGATTTTTTTATTGTATGTTCTGTATAAGACGAGACTGAGTCTGCTTTCAGATGCTTGTTTATTATTTACCATAATTGTTCAATCTGTAAAGTTATGTTTACAATTTTGCCTTTTGTGTAAAATGGCACCACACAAGCGTATATTTCACAGAGTCATTTGTTAATCCAATAAAGTCTCCCATTTGATAGCAACATCTATTATTGCTGATAATTCGAGTATGTACATCTATCTACGTCTGAGCGAAATAAGCCGAAATCTAACGATCAGATATAACTATAAGTCAAGTGTCTGACAGTTGTAAGCTAATAAAAATATGTCAGGATTGTTGAATAACCACTACTGTGTATCAATAATTAAAGGCCTATATACATTTATTTATATGTATTTGAGAATTATGATTACTGACATCAGCTTCAAAGTAAGTGCTATATGACTATACATACCCAAATGCAAGACCAGTTTCAAACCAAATCTGTTTTATTTTTTTTCTATTTTCTGAAATATTAGCTTTAAGGTTTGAACAATGAGGCTAAAACTAAAAAAAAATACTTAACTCAAATTACGTAAATATTCTGAAGAAACCAAAATATTCAAGCGATTTTCTTCCAGGAAAACCACTATTTGTTTAACCATGAAAGTCTAATTTTGTACTGCACTTTATGTTTTTAATATTGAACTAAATGGTTTTGCATTTTGATGCTTTATATTTCTGACATGATAGAAATATGTTACCACTGAAACTACTTACTGTATAATACTTCAACCTCTTCTTATTTAAGTGAATGATGTTAGTGCACACACCATTCAGGAAATCTTGAGAATGGGAAATTATAACCAATATCCTTTTGTACCTGTAAAGATTTTACATTCATCAGTCAGCATCAATTACTTTGAAATTATTAATAATTAATAATACAATAATACTGCTCAGTCATGTGTATAAGAAATTATCTTATTTTTATTAAACTAGTCAATTTAGTGAATACGATGACAATAAAACAAATTCACAGATGGTAAGATTTATGAGTGGCAAAATTATTGATTCACAATCAGATTCAAGGTTTGATGTTGATTCAGTGTTTTAAATTGTTTACACTCTTTTTAATTATTCAGGATTGTAAAATACTGAAGGCTATTTTTTGAAAACAATAAAAAATCAGTTAAATGTAAGAGCATAGAATTTTAAAGCCATCCATCTATGTTTTGCCATGTACCAAGACACAATGAGTCTGTTACATTGGCAGTACTGATTACATTGAGGTGCTATTAAACATCATATTAATGATAAATGTATTTATATTTATTACAAATAAAGTAATAATTACGTTTTGAGTTCCTCTTCAAGCCACACACAAGCATCCAAATCCAGATGGTTAGTCGGCTCATCCAATAGGAGAAGGTGAGGTTTCACATACAAGGCTCTTGCTAGAGCAATCCTCATACGCCAACCTCCTACAACAATCAAGCGTCACACTCAACAAGGCAAGCTTTCAGAGGAAATATCTAATTGTTAATTAAATACTAAAGCAAAATAGTTTACTTTAATACCAAATACTTATTGCAGTTGTCATATTATTGATATTCTAGTTGCTGGACTTCTATTTCTAAACCCTGTGAATAAAAAAGAAATAAGTATTAGATTTAAATATAAATAACAAGTTCACAATGTACCCATTATGCTGTTACTAAGTCTACAGTGCTGTAAATTTAAAATGCACCTGAAGTTGCTTTTGTAAACGTTACAATTCAGTGTTACAAAGAATTTAAAACTCTGCATTAATATTATGTAATAACACATTATTTCAGATTTTGATTTGGCAACTGCACACCATTTCTTTTAAATTGAAATCTACATTAATTCGTCATGTTATTAGACTTGATCCTGGTAAAACTAATAATTTTCTTGTTTACTCTAAAAAGAGTACTTGTAATTAAACTGCACATTTTCAGATTGAAGTCAATAAAATCCATCTTACAAAAATGATACATTACAATTATTATTCATTATCTGCCCAAAGACAACCTGAAAGTAATGAAAATATAAATCTACAACTTGTATCGCCTGGAATATCTCTGCCAACACAGTTATCTTGTTAGTGCTCTATGACTAAATGGTTACTTTCACGATACAGATATTATTAAAACATACATTGTTTAACAATATCTATAGCAATTCCCACGAGCATTGTGGAAAATCCTGCACAGTAAAGAGGATTCCCTCACGCGTATGACAGCAAATCTCACTAGTTAAGTTTTTTAAACTTGATCGCAAACTGTAGTTTGTAAAACTGGTGATGGAACACATTAGAGTGTTAACTGAATGTCACCCAACAGATGCCCTCTACTCATAATTTTTAGCCGTCTGTTATCAATCTGATACTGGTTTTCATAGCAACCAAATGCCATTTTCCAGTGTAAACTAAAGCATTTGACAGCTTATTCAGTATGGGAAAAATTACAATGCAATTTATAAGATTTGCGAACAACCTCTGTTTCTGAGTCGAAATGTGTGTTATATGTTACATCTGAAGATTGTTTACAGCAACTGTAGGATGACTTTAATGCAGATTTAAATTTTGTGTTTCTTTTAAATATTATGATCTTTTTCTGTTTTCAGTGAACTGGAAAATTTAATGTTTTGTTTTCAATAAGTTTTTATTTGTAACAAATAAATTTTAAGTTTTAATTTTTTAAATTCCAATAATAAGTTCAGAAATGTTAATTGAAATAGGACTTTTAGTACATGAACATTACTTTTTTAAAGTTAATTGCATGCCAAGGGAAAATATAGAATTTATATCCAGTGCACTAAAAGGGTTAAAATTATATCTTCATACGATGTTAACTATTTACTGAAGCCCTTTACTGTCTGTAAAATACATGTTGGTGTAACTATCAGTACCCTACAAAAAAAACATCTAAGATACCTGAAAAGTCCTTGGTTTTCTTGTTTTGCATTTCTTTGGTGAAGCCCAGACCATGTAGGATATAGGCTGCCCTGGCTTCTGCAGTGTCTGCACTCATGTCATCCAATCTCTCGTACACATCCATCAGCTGTTCCTGAGATTCTGAAATATTCCAATATAATTTGTATTAAAGAACTAGACACCAGTCTTGTACATAATATACATATACATTTATGAATAGAAATTCTTTCAGTTCAATTCTTTCCTTAGGAGCTATAATTCACAGCCAACATATTATAGTCCCTCAGTCCTTTCACTATGAGTTGGGGGAAATAATAAAATAATAATAATCTAAACTGTTCACTTGCTTATTAACTCCACCTCCCAAACTGTTCATTATGTATGTTGTTACTACAAATCTTTAAAAAGGTTCTTGTGGTACTCAAAAGAAACTTTATCCAAAGGCCAAATGTAACAAAGATTCAATAAAATAAATTTAAACTGTAAGCAGAATAATTTTTATGATATAAAGTAACATTTAATAAATTAAAGCCCTTCAAAATTTGTATATGATATGAACAATTTATTGTAGTTTATAATGATATCATACTTAGAGAAAACTATTTAAAAAGTTATCATGTGCTACATACACGTATTCTAAGTAATTTGTTTCCTTTTTTTAGTTGTAAATTTGGTTTTCATAAAAACTGTTAGTTATTATAACTCAAACAGCATTCAAGTATCAGTAAATAAATCTAAAAATACACTTACAAATCCAATAAAAAGTATTTAATGTTTTTATAAATGTATACACAGCAGCAATATTCTTCCCTAGCAATCTTGGCTAGTACAATAAAAACATGCCGGCAATAAAACTCACTGCTCTGGAATTTTGGGACTTACCATCATCTTCACAGGCAACTAATTCATCTGCCAACTTCTCCAATCTAACTCTTTCTTGATCAACCTCCATAACGCACTGCAACGCAGATTTATCCGAGGCAGGCATTTCACGAGTCAAGTGAAATATATCAATATGATCTGGGATAGGAACTTCACGATTACCCAATACTGCTAACAATGTAGATTTACCTGAAACATGAATGCATTGTTTTGATTTGCTGTAATTGTGTACTGAATGTACCCATTAATTTTATGTATGAAATTATACAGTCATCTGTTGTTTAAACAGGGTATAATGGGATAGGGAGAAGAAGATATTCATTGGTAACTCAAAAAATAAAAATTACAGTGATAGGAATTAAATTTAAATTATAAATCATTAATTCACACTCATGTTAATGAATAATTTTGATAATACTAATCATATAATAAAATGACAAATTTTGATAGCATAAGAAAAGCAGCCTTACCTTCATCAGATTGGAAGGTTATTCTTCTTCTTAATAGACAGTAAAAATTGGGAAATTTCAACTTAGGGGCAATTTTTCAACCATAAAAATTCAAACAGACAGATTCTAGACACAGATTCAGAGTAATCCCTCTATAGAGTTCAGCAGGTACAAAATATCCCTATTTGTACATTAATTTCAAATGTCTGGTTGAGATGAATACAAATAACCTTCCAATCTGTTAAAGGTAAGCATTGCTCTTGCTATCGTATTAAAACACTCATATTAAAATATTGGTATTTTTGCACTCATTATGTCTTATAATAAAATAAGTCACTGTAAAGTTTTTGAGTTCTAAGTAAATTACGTCTAATGATGATTGCAATTGAGGACAAACAATTAGTACTTACTAAAAATGGTGTACAAAATATATCACTATTTCAATTTAAATCTGAACACTTACTAACCTATAGATATCAAAATACAAACATTGGTACAAGTTTATTTTGTATCAGCTGAACACGTTACACAAGTTTGTACTCACCACTTCCATTAAGTCCAAGAAGACCATACCGCCGGCCACAATTCAATTCCAGTAAAGTATCCTGAAGTAATTCACAGCCATGAAATGTTATCGAAAAAGTGTCAATTTTAACATCTCTTGAACGAGGATGAACAGCTAAACTTCCAGTACAAGAACGTGCTTCAGCATTTAATTTTGCATCAGCTTCCAGTTTTTGACAAAGAGCCTCTGAAAAGTAATATAATCATAATGTAGCAAAATAATGAAGCTGTAA
Source organism: Homalodisca vitripennis (assembly GCF_021130785.1). Taxonomy (NCBI): domain Eukaryota; kingdom Metazoa; phylum Arthropoda; class Insecta; order Hemiptera; family Cicadellidae; genus Homalodisca; species Homalodisca vitripennis. The sequence continues at coordinate 146,445,673 of NC_060210.1, forward strand.
AATATCTGGTTTTTTAATGTGTATATTTATTCATTCACGTTATATAAAAAACATCAATGGCTTGATTTTTTTTCATTTAGTTAAATTTAGATGGATAACAGAAAATAACCACTAATTTTAAGATTCCAAATTATTTCAGCTAACTCTTCATGATTTAAACTATTCACCTCAGTTACTGCTAAGCCTCAGCAAACATTTGAAAATGTTCCTGTCCCATTATAAAGTTGACTGATTAAAAATCAAAGTTTGACAAGTCATTATGTGAACCTTTATAAAATGAATAACTACAATATGTATACTTTAATCTAACTGCAATCTTGAAGTTATGGATTTATTTTAAAACTATGTCAAAGCTGAGACTTGGTAACGATATGTTGTTTTTTTATTTTAAAACACCATAATTAAAAACAATATATATCATGAAATTTTAAAATTGATATGGTTTATTAGAATGGGTAAAGAAAGAAATAAAAATCATTCAAATCTGGAATGACCCAATTAATCTAATTACATCCTGAGTATTCAAAATTGTCATTAAGTCCATAAGTATATTAAAACCCAAAATGTGTTTTGAGTTCATTTTGGACTAAGACCATTTGTAGCCTATCTACAATATAACACACTATGATTTGTTTTTTAGTACAACCAAATCACATTGTGGTTTAGTGCATTTAAGTCTTTGACCAAATTCAATGTTTTTGTATAGTAAAAATGTAAAAAGATTTATAATAATTAAAAACATTGCAATATGTCCAGTTTTATTTGAACTAAAGAAGCAGATTTTGTATATGCTGCTTTTATCACTGAAGTTTAATTTCAACTGCAGTATTTACCTTCTGCACTTATTTCAATAGATCCGTTTTCTTCTTGAGTTCCATTCATATCACTAGGGCTGGATTCTTTGTCACCGTTTTCCGTTCTGGTGTTTGTCGGTTTTTTACCACTTTGTCGTGCTTTAGCTGCATCCTTTTTCTTTTGAGCTTGTTTTTTTCTTTGCATCAGACGGCATGATGGGGAGGTTCAACTACACAAAACACAATTAATAAAGCATTTTAAACCAAAATGTGTAAACTCAACCTAATACACAGGTTAGTACTTAGTAAATATTCCTTTAGAAACTCTGTTGCCAATTGTAAAACATTAACATATAAAATGTGAACAACCAATTGTTTTTCAAAATAAACAATGATTGGTACACAGTTAATCTGATAACTGACAAGACAAACATAAGATACTGTATGTATAAAATATTTATTTTGATTATAGCCTGTTTAGAGAGAGCCTGCCATAATCAAGGTGATTCATCACTCAAATGTTATTAATGCTTAGAAAAGTCATTGGGGTATTTAATAGTTGGTTAGTTATACAAACAGTTGACAGATGAATCACATTATAGTTCCTTAGTTTTTCTTTGTCCTTTTCAACTAGCACGGTTGTTTAAATACTGTATTGAGAGAAAATAAGCACAATAATAACAATTTAAAATTAAATCTCCTTCAGTAATTAAAAGTGTTGTACTACGAGCAAAATACTTCTACAATCGAGAAAAGACCAAACGACAAACATTTTACATAAAGAATTTACAGTAAATATCAGATTTTTTAAAGAGTGTAGCTGGGTATAAAACCAACTGCGTTGTAAGCCAAACGTCAATGTAACCAGGGCTATTTGGCTCACAGGTCTTTAGTGAGTACCAAAGCCAACAATCATTTCAGTTACTAAAATTTATTTAGCAATGAATAAAAATCAAACAAGCATTAAATGAAATACTAACATGCCAAAACAAACCATCTTCATATAAAAGGGTGAAGACAAAACTAAGTTGAGGAATCTATCAAGATGATGCAAGTACAAATTTAATGTCAGTCTTTCTCTACCATTTCCACAACAGCAATATTAACTTAGTACCACCAGATCACTCAGCCAATAATGACATAGTCTAAGTAAAGTCAAACATACTAGTAACAAAAACTGAACCTTACAGATCTGACCTTGACCCCTATTAAGCTGACAGTAAATATCAATATAAACAATCAAAATTAGTTCAAGCATATAAAACTGTATATCACTAAGACCAAAAAAAATCTAATATAACAAGAAAATCAAGGAGGATTGGCTTAGGAAGTTATCTTCATCATTGGAAGTCTTGAAGTGACCTGCACTAACCAGCCTTAGTTAACCAAAACCAAAACCTAAAGTGACAAACGGCAGCTTGTATAAAATCTACCATACTTTTTCTTGAAGTAAATTTTTGCATTATAGGTATTATTTATTGCTATCTATAATATAATATTATATCCATTAAATTTTTTTTATAACATTCTTTTCATTTGTAAGTTTGAGTAATATTGTCACTGCCATATGTTATTATTCTTATATAGTTTAACACTTAACTTAGCAGTATATATAGTTTGTGAAACGTGTTAATGATAGTAGACACAGTCAGGATCTAAACGGATGGATACATAATATACAAATATGAATGAGACAGGGATGGCAAGACCGGAGATCAGCTGATTCCTCTGAATTTTGAATTAAGGTTTAAACATTCAAATTGGTTAAGTGTGAAATAAGATTACTTGATTAAGTGCCCTTGAAAATCTCAGAACCAAAGATCCTAAAGGCTTACTATCATTTTTTTAAAAACCTAACATACCATTTCACTTGGAACTCTTGATTTTAGTAATAATAATTATTACTCAATTATTGATGAGCTTGCTAAGCTGTAGATAAGTGATATCAGCATATCCTATGAACTGGTAATTTAATCGTAATTTAGTTTGACATCCTTGAAGACAGATGAGAGAAGATTCACAAACTCTGGAGCAAAGTGAATAACGAACAGTGGGTTTAGATTTACTCTCTGTAACCCTCCCCTGTGTACAGTACTAATGTGGTTAGAGCAAAAAGTGTCACCATTACCACCTGTAACATTCGCTGGTCCAGAACTATATTTCAGAAAACAACACTTTCATATTATCAACAATTTTTCTTCTAGTTCTAGTGCAAATAGTGAAAGGGAAAAATGGAAGAAGCAAGATGTGAAGTGAATGATATTTATAATTTAACCTGGACAAAACAAAACATAGACAAACTTTCTATATTACCAAAGCTAGCAAAAGACAAGAATGTTAGAAATTTCCATGACGTTACTGCAGTCATAATAAATTAATCTCAGGAAAACAAGAAATTTCTATCTGAACTCATAAAAGAACGCAAGTTACCGTTGGTCTTACCCAGGCCCGTACTCATAACGGTTTTTTTTCTGACAATTTTACTGGGGCCCACGCCAGTCTTTACCACATGTATATTCGATGGACAGTGTTGATAAACGGCACGATGGCAGGTCTCAGCCGGATATCTTTCCCGGGGCCCGCCAAAGCTGAATACAGCCCTAGTTTTGACGTGGTTGTGGTCAACAATAACTCAAAAGAGATTCAATCTAGCCATCTTGTCTGTAGATAGACGTTGTCAGAAATGTAGCTATGATCAGTCAATCACAAAGAGTTCGTCAGTAGAGTTTAAACTCGTAGATAAGTTTTTGGTAACTACAAAGACTGAATACTCTTTTGTTACATTATTTCTTACATGTAACATATTTTTGCTACTGATTGTGACTGTATCATATAAGCTATAACTTGCTTTAATATTTCTTAATGCGTTTGGATTTGTAAAAATAAACTTCTCAATTAACTAGCATCGTATAAATGCAAATAGTATAAGCAGTCAGGATGATGTATCTAAACGGATGAATATATACTACGTAAAGGGTTAACTAGTTAATATACTAACTAGTTTAGTTTTAACATTTTACTTCATAGTATATAGTATCACACTAATGATAGTAGGCACAGTCATTATGATGAACCTAAATGGATACAACCTAAAAAAAGATAACAAGTAAAAGAAGAGAACTAGATGTTTAAACTGTTATTGACTTATAATTTATTTATTATTGTTAAAAATATAATTCATAGTCGCCTTTTTCCCTATAATATTAATTGTTACATTTATTATTAATTGATTTTAGGCATCCATATTCCTTGTTTTTTTTGTTGTTCCAATCAAACATATACAAACCCTTTTCTGTCTCAATTATAGTTATTTAGTTACAAGAAAATCATTTTCAGTTAAGTTATATGTTGCAGGATATGCAAAATATCACTACTTTTTACAAAAAATTTTCAACTTAATCCCCCTTAAAGGTATAATGATATGATAAAAAATACCATCAACCGCAAGATTTCATCTATAAGGTGATAAAGACCAAGAGAATAATTTCCCACTGCATTAAAAAAACAATAAAGAATTCCTTCTCACAGACAGTAATCCTCTCCTACTCTTTGAAGCTACTGAAGAACTGAAGTGAAAACCCAAGATAATAATCTTTAGTACATTTATCTAAAAAGAAGTTCAACCAAAAATTCTTCCACAAAGAGAAAAAGGCTACAATCACCAAGATGTCATGATCCAAGTAGATCAATTGAATAATTTTCATCAAACATAAATATTACATTGAACATGACAAAAGTGTATTGTTCCTAAAAAAGACTTGGGTTTTAAAACTGTACTTGAAGTTTCCCATAAACTCTCCACAAAGATATAAAATGCCAACAATTGTCGCTAGTATTAGTGCAGGTGTAACTAGTTCCAAGACTCAGCCCTTTGAACTGTACTTTCTGTTCACTGCATAACATGCTGGTAATACTATTCCATGCCTTTTTTGTTCCTGACCAGGGGGCATACGCATGGTCTAACCTTTGTTTTTACCCTAGGTCTATCAGTCAAAGTGTGTATACTATCCTGGTTTGCAAGCATTACTTATAATTAATTATAAAAATTGGTCACCCAATATAACTAACCTACACTGAATAATAAATATATTACTGGTCTTAAAATAAACAGAAAATACAAAGCACCATTATAAAAAAAAAAAACAAGGATGATAATTTTGAGTTTTTGTAAGTAGGCCTAATAAATTATTATAAAAATCTACTACAAATATTACAACATTTTAATAGCCTTTACTTGGTTGGTTGTAACTACTATAAGAAAACCAAATATTGTAAAAATCAAAACGTTACATTCCAACAAAATTTTTCTAATTTAAGTGTGACCAATAGGCTATACTATTTTGATTATCTCATAGAGTGTAGAAATAATGGCAAATGTCAGATTAAGAATGATAGGGGGTAAGAATCAAATATGTAAAAAATGTTTTACAGTAACAAATTACTATTAGTGCTCATGCAAATAAGTAAATATGAATAAGATATGTTAAAAGCATCTTTGAGATATATTAGATAGTAGAAAGGCCCTTTAAACAGCCTTCAGGATTCTGTCAAAAAATGTTAACCTTTGATTACATGATAAATTAATTATACTCAAAACCCATATATTGTGCCTCTTCATATTTTTCCTAGCTATAAATTCACAGTAGCGCAACAGTATAATAAGCAGCCGCCACTACCACAATAGAACCATCAATACTCATGATTACCTAAGCAACTGAAACAAAAGCGTTGAACCAAATTACGTTATAGGTATTTTAAATTACAGTATAGTTCAGCTGTTTTTATATCTTAAAAAGTAATAATAGAATGATGAAGAAAACTATCTACGCTATGTGTATTTAAAAAATGTAAGTAACTATTTTGAAGGATAAACTTGTCTTGACAGCTTGACACAAATAATTACACTGTCATTGTACTTGCGGCCATTAGGCCTACTGAAATAGGTACCAGACAACAAATGATTATACAACATTCAAAAGAATTTGGAACAATATTGTCATTCAAAACATTAAATTATGCTGGAAATAACGCACTGAAAAATAACTATAATTAGAAAGTTTTTGTATTCGATATTTTAAATATTTCTAATCGATTGTTTGGTACCCTGACTTAGGCCTAATTGTGGTGGTGGCCACTTACTATAACACTGCAGCCATTGTATCTACTTTTAACATTTTAATTAAGCTAGAACAAATCAATTTTATCACATAGCCTTTATAGTTCTAATGACTATCATGTTTAACTTTAAAACATTATTTAATTTATTCTACCCTGACTACTCTCTTGGTAAAGTATTCTAGTTAGTAATGTAGGCTACAATATTTTAAACTTTGTCTACCATACATTATAAATTGCAAAATGACATTAAGATGTATGATTCTGATTTATAATCGGCCTATACATGGCCCTATTTCTTTTGCCATAAAATAAAGGTCTACGCCTAGTATCAAAAAGAACACATTTCAATATTTAAACTGTTTTGAGTGTTGCTTGATAACTGTTAACAACCTAGAGGATTTACAGTACCAATTATTGTTATAAATTTTATAAAGAAAGTTGATTATCAGTTATAAAATAATAGGGATACATAAGGAAAAAACTAAATGTCTTGAAGTTCTAAACTTTCTCCACATCAGATTCAATACATATTGATTTCACCTATTGTAGAGAAAGTATGTATTTTGACAACTTAACTCATATAGGCCTAACTGTAATTTTTATTTCTTCCTTTTTTTAGGTTTACCCACTCTACTACAATCTTAAAATACCAAAACTGTAAAATGTGTTATAAATATGGAAATTTCTAATAATAAATAAAAATAATTGGTAATGAGCCTAACATGAGAAGGGTTACTGAACTGCCTCCAAGTACTAGACTACTATGTACAATTACTGTAACCAAAATCATCGAGGTTGGTTGTAAGAGCTTACTGGCCTTTAATTTTACGCCATTATAAGACGTTGTTTTGTTGTTTTAAACATAAATCGGCCTAATCTCACATGTTAAATTTTACCAACTAAACTAGTGAAAGGTAGGGGATAATTGTTCACTGTTCACCATTATACTGAGGCAAAAATTTACACTAAATCTAAAATAAATTCATCAAGAGATATGTTAAGATAACAGCTTTTCTTTAAAACTTGACTAATGTATAGACTTACCTAAAATTTTCCAATAAACAACAAAAATTTTCACGTGCAGAAATGTACTGGTGTTGTTAAAGGCTCGGGTCCAGCCACAAAGACTTGTGAATCCGCTCCGCTTAACTTTCTTCTTCTCCAGAAGAATTCTAGCCACCATAAAAGTCCATATTTTTTTCTATTTCATTGTGAAGTAGGGTTTACATCAGAAAGAAAAAAACTCGAAAAATGGGCGTGGATTAGCGATTCTCGCTTAACATATTAATGTAATAGATATGAATACTATTTAATACTACGCGAAGCTATAAATGTTACCTTCTGCCCCATTCATTTTCATTAATTCAGCTGAGAAAAGTAATGTATACACAATTCATCAAATCAGGTGATCAGAGTACAAATTATAGCACCTTAATGCAACCAAAGATTGGCAGATAAGGGCAGAGGGAATTATTGAATAATTCATTGTTGGCTCCTGCAATCTTTGCATCATTCCATCATTAAAACTGTAATGATGCCAGTAGAAAAGTATCATTCTTTTTAACCGACCACAAATAAGCAGATGATTACCGTTGGACCTTTTTCTATGCAACTTTTGTTACGTATGTCATCGATTTTTCACGAATAACGAAACCGATTTTGATGAAATATTTTTTAACGAAAGAGGACAGCACTAGATAGGACCCAGTTTAATTTTTTTGATTGGACACGTATCAAAATAGGAAATCACTTTGAAAGTTTTACAATATCAAGTTATATGAAGTTTTCTTAAAATTGCCACAAATTATTTCAGAAATGTCAGAAACAATACGTTGCGTGTTTGGTTCTGGAATATTGGAATAAGACTGTTTTTAATGCGTCCTTGAACAAAGATACCGCTACAGGATTGTGTGCGGAGGTTTGAATTATCTTAATCATCATACATTACCTCAAAGTTGTTGGGGGAAGTGCGAATCCTAGTCACATCATGATTTCAGAAAACGCTTCTATATGAGTCATATGAAACGTGACATAGAGCAACGAAGTCGAAAAAATGCCGAGATTTTCTTTTAATGATTACAAGATACAACATACTGGAAACGTATTATCATTTCACGATAAAGATCCTGGTAACGTCCCTATTGGAAGATATTTTTAAAATTTGGATAGTCCTAAATATAATTTTCTCAAACATACATGTTACCTTAGAGTAGCTTCCCAGCTTATAAGAAGGTTTCGAACTACCTCCTCCAGGAGTATTTTGAAAGATAATAGGGAGATACTAGACAGAATAAGTTGCCAATATATAGTTTTCTTTCTTATGGCCATATTTACCTGACTTGTCATTGTTCAGAGCAATAGTCCGTGTGGCATCCCTGTTGGAGGCAATGAGAGAGGGTTGAGTCACCATTTTTTGCCTCATAGTTGCTGTTGGAAACTTTCCCAGGTTATATAAGGATCAAAATGACGATCATATAAGAATTCTTTGAAACATGGAATGGAGGAAGAAACGGGATAAGTGCTGAGATGTATATTTTTTCAAAGCACACAACTTGCCCCACAGATGCTAGGGAATATAATTTTCATACCAACGGAATCTCTCTCTCTCTCTCTCTCTCTCTCTCTCTCTCTCTCTCTCTCTCTCTCTCTCTCTCTCTCTCTCTCTCTCTCTCTCTCTCTCTCTCTCTCTCTCTCCCCCCTCTCTCTCTCCCTCTCCCCCCTCTCTCTCTCCCCTTTCCCCCCAGGCCGGAGTATAGAGGGACAACAACTGTTAATTTGTTATGCCTTTGTAGCAGTTATATTATATAATTATAATTATATCAACTCAAAGTTATTTTACTGCAAATTAATTATATATTGATAGGGATTTGTAGGACAAACTAGTTTGGTGTCCCTGGTGGCTGGATTGTTCTTAATTTTTTATAGAAACAAAAGAAATTAAGAACTCCGTTGAACCCGTCGGCGTTCAAACTCGAAGAATATATGGCGTACTCGCGAGTATTGGTTCAGCTGTATGAAGTTCACACACATATTGCTAAATTTTATCCAATTCACAACTAAATCAAATTCACAACTAAATCATGCTATGACCGACTGCCACTAGCCGCCGGAATTCTCATTCTTAAGAACTGGGTCTTATGGTCTCAGCTCCGCAGTAAGATGTTGGGGCTCCTAAAAAAGATGAGAAAACTGGTTTAGCTTTCATGATTTATGACCATTCCTTTATAACCATTGTCCATAACCTGCGTAACCTATCCCATGCACATTCTGGGTGACCTGCAGTGACTAGGAATCTTCATACACAGCAGATTCTTTTGTAAATCCAAAGTATATTAATACACATAAACACACATGCAACATGGAGCTAAGACACACGTTTGGACATTTTTCAAGATAGCTATTTGTCCCAATTATTGTTAAGGGGTCACACAGTTCCAGAATTATATATGACGGATTCTAACTATTGAAATTGAGGCCTTGTCATGGGCATTTCTTGAAACATAACTAAGTACTGAATTAGCCTTTTAACAAATATGTATGTGATTTTTAAAAGGATTTAAAGTTTGGAATAGAATAAACACTAAGATTTCTTATTGCGAATAGTCTGCAGTGAAGTAGGGAAAAGAAAGAAGGTTCTCTATCTTGCAAAATAAATTAATGAATAATGTTAAAAATTCAAGTCCATTTGTTTTAAAGTGCACTACCTGACCGTGTAACTTATGCTAGGAGCGCAGCACAATATTCTTAGAAAGGCTAAATGCGTACAAAAAAAAAACACAAAACAAAACAAAGCCACTTCGAAAAATCCTCGTCCAACAAAAATATTACTTCCACTTTCCATATTTAGTCTGAAACAGTGGAACGGATTTGGAATTTTTTGAAGGCTGATTTTAAACGTCATTCCATGATTGATAACTTTACTATTTTACGTCAGTGTAGAATTATTGAACATAAATCTTTTATATTCATTTTGTACTAGGTTATGTTTAACAGACAGACTTCAGGACCTGAAGATAAATATTAAAATGTGTCAGTAACTTTTATTATAACTTATTAACAGTGAAGTATCAAGAATTTTTAAGATTTGCGTCTAATTTTATAGTCTATAATACAAGTGTAAGAATTAAATTTCACTTTGCCATAATTTATAACGTATTTCTTTTTTGTTCTCAACCATTAAAATGTCCTTTAAATTGGAAGATGATGTTTTGACAACATTGAAAATTTTGATAATAGGTGAAAGTGGGGTAGGTAAATCCAGGTAAGTTCTATCGTTAACATTAGAAATTATGCAAACTGCTCATAAAATATAGTCAGAAGGGCAGTTTGTAAATTATGTTTTAAAAATTTGAACTGATTAGAAACCTTGAGGTTTAAAAGTGTGTAAAGAGCATAGGTACATTTAGTTATACAGGAACATTTTGGTGACCACATATCGAGCTTGGAAAGTAGGTAGTCAAATGGTTAGACTTTAATTAATAAGTGGCTTACACTCGTTATTCGATTGCTATTATCAATTGGTTCAATTTTTATCCTAAGGATAATTCGATATTACAATTTAACTTATCATATGATTTCAGCTTATTAGTTATTTTAACGTAAACAATAAACAACAAGAAGTAACTAATATTTTGAGACTTTGAAAATGGCAATGAGTATGAGTGAAATATGTAAGATATTTCTCACAAGTAACAAATATTGTAAAGTTTCTTTGATATCTAAGTCTAGACCGTAGTTGGTTTTGTTGTTGTTTTGCAATTTTGTATAAAATTTGTGTATTTTAATGTACGAGATTCTTCTTGTTACGGTAATTTATTATAACTCTTATTTTGTACGATTTTTACATACATCGAAGTTAGATAATACCTATATCGAATTGTTCGATAATGTCAATCGAATAACGAGTGTAGGCCGCTTATTAAAGTCTCCCCAGTCAAATTTATATTAGACTACATTTATAACATGACTTTGCCTTCTTATCCTGCATGCTGAATTTTAATGACTGTAGTGCTTAGAAATTCCCTTTAGGGTATATAGATTGAACATTCAAATATTCTGCTCATCATTCTAAACAAAACTATTTATGGTAATTGAGGCTGGAAATCACAAATGACGATGTTTTTCAATATTTTTTTTTTTTACGATAGGAAAATGCATTATGCACCGTCAGGGACAGATGTTCACCCTGATGTGTGGGACTCTCGCCCACTAAAAACCTATCGGTCCAGGCATTGGAAACCCTCTCGGAAACGCATCTCTGCAACTACTTCAAGAGGGTGCCATCGTTCGCACAATGGGCATTACTTCATTCTAAAATCCACCGACATGAGCTATTCTGGTGCTTAATAGCTGCTCTCTTCTTTTTTGCCTTAGCACCCTCTTGCAAAACGCAGCGACAGCGCTCCATGATTCGGGACTGGACAACATCTCTTCTATAAGGGTCTCCAGCGAAACATGCCCGATAGCTGCCTCCAGCTCCCTTCTGTCCGTTTCCCACCTTCTACATTTGAAGAAGGTGTGCAGGGCATCGTCCGAATCCGAATCCCCGTACTGGCATTCCGGACTCGGGATCTTCCCCATTCTGATAAGGTAGAAGCCGAAACAACCGTGCCCAGTGAGAAGCTGGGTAAGATAGAAGTCTACCTCTCCATGCTCTCTTTCGGTCCATCACCTATGAGCCTAAAAGACCAACGTCCTCGACTCTCCGTCTCCCATCAAGTTTGCCACTCATCCATTGTGTGTGAATGGGCAGCAGCACGGCTGACAGTGCCATTCCCATCGTAGACATGCTTCCGCTCAAGAGCAAGAAGATCGATGGGAATTACCCCCGCAATCACAAGGATGGCCGGCTCCGAAACGGTACGATAGGCAGATGAAATCCGGAGAGCTCTGCACCGCCACGACCTTCCTCCTGTAGCGCTTCTGCCGCAAGGCATCCGCCCAGATCTCGCAACCGTAGGGGATAACCGAGTTCGTCACGGACATGAGGACTTGGCGCTTACCCTCTGCGGGTCCACCGACATTGGTCATGAGCCTACTCAGATGTTTTTCAATATTAGGAATGGAAATGTGGCGCTAGTATAGTAAGTAGCCACCACTGCAATCAGGGTACCAAATTATCAATTGGAAATACTTAAACTATCAAAAGCAAACACATTTTAATGACAGTCATTTACAATTAATGTTTTAGTGGCATCCTTTCCATGTTAATCAAGTTGGTCTGTTCTTTTTTCTGTCACACAATATACACTTCCTATGAGATTTTTCCCCTTGATTCATTATATGGTTAGGTTAAGTTGCGAGCCGTCCCAAACTTTTCCTCAAATGGAATCATATTGATGTTGGGTGAGATGTTTGTCTTTGTGACTCTTGTTCTGATGTAGTTATCAGGTAATTGTTTGCCCAGTGTTTTAAGGAAGTCTTCAGTACTGTTTGCCTTATGTATTAGATAGGCAATGATACCACCTATGTTCAAAAATGACACAAAAAACCACGAGTGTCCACTTTTTGATTTGTAACTGAATACAAGCACTTCATCTGGTCGACAATGTGTACCACCTGATTTGGTAGCATTATAAAATATAATAATGGTTAGTTTGTGAACTTCATTATTTCCATCAGTTTTCACTGAACATTGTGTCCGTAATAAAGTATTGACAGGGCTAAGACCACCTTGTTTTTATTTGGTATATAAGAGACAAGAGTGGTGTTTTCACTAAAAGCAAAAGTACTTAATTATACTGGATTTTTTCACTTCTTTCATAAAGTTGGGATTCCCCTCCGGTTTTTTTAAATTGTGCCAAGGCCTACACAAGTAAACTCATCATCTTCTAATAAGTCTTGCGCTGAAGATATATATATATATAAAACCCACAGGTTATATTACGACCACTGTTTGGGTCACACAGACGTTTTACGATTTCATGTGATGAGTTTCCCCATAATTAGATCCCTGGTTGCTGCCGCCTACAGTAAACTTCAACATTGTTCATGTAGTACATTTTAGGCTCACATGAAGTAAATATTTTGAGGCCATATTTTATGGGTTTGTTTGGAATGTATTGTTAAAACTGCAAAGTCCACGGGAAGCATCCAACACTTCACCGATGGTTACTGTTTCAGATCAACTGTAATGTTTCAAGCAGTTTTTGTAAAATTTGTCAATATTAAGAAATATAACATTAACAAGTTTGCAGCTCTCTTTGCATCTCTGCTCCTATAATCATCAAACTGCAAGCATTTTAAAATGAACCTGTATCGGTGAGTCTAAAATATTCTATGCCAGTGTCATCAATATGCCATAAGTTCTCAAGTGTTGCATAAGATGGAGTCTGTGAGCCTTCAAGTCAATAAAAGTTATGTCACTGCATCTAGGGATCTAGTAAAATTGTTGTAAAATTGCGTTGGCTTGAAAAATAAATATTTCTAAATCCTACCATCTCCTTTAACATTTCATCGGTAAAAAATAGCACTTGCATGAACGCCAGAGAGATGTTGAAGATTACATGGTCTTCTCCTGATCCTCCGATTTTGAACCGGTGTCATCCTCCATAGAGTTACATCGTCTGTGATACAGCTCATTAGTATTAACATTATCTGTTACCACCAAAGCTATGTCTAATATCTTCCTCATTTTCTAGAAGAGCTGAGTTAAAAGCTGCTTCGGTATTGGTGTCATCAGTTGACTCTTACTCATTTTATTGTGAATGCTTTCTTGGATGTTGTCTTCTTCTGAGACATCCAATGCCCCAATTTCATCACCCAGTACCTGAAGAATTTCCTCTTTATCTGGTAGATGCTTCTAAAACCAAATCAGAAGTATAATACAAAGTAATTAGGTACGGGATTTATAAAAACGATTTATTGATTTGAGAATACTTCTTTTAATGAATAAAACAAAACTCACACTAATAAAAATTATAGATATTATCTATCAAAACAACTTGTTACCTTAAAAGTGCTCTTGCCTTAAAACGTGATGAGAGGCGACAGTATTGATGAATGAAGTGTAATTGAATTGTTGAATGTTAAAGATGTTGATTAGATTTATAATAGAGGGAAAAGAAGTATCCTAAGAGGTATTCACAGAGTGCATCCAATCTGGTTGGCTAGTTGAAGTCTCCATTAGAACAGAGCCAGTCAGGTTTAAAGTGAGCAGTCTCCTCAAAAATAGAGCTTAAATCTGTATATTGTCTGATGGGTTTGTTGGGTGGAAGGTAAACGGCACTGTGAAATAGGGGACATGTATTGAATTTAATTATTGTAAACTCAGATTTTATTAGACAACAGATTGGTATAATCTCTTTAGAGTTCAGTCTATCATTAACAGCAATAATGTCTTCCCTGCTCATTTTGTCCATGATTCTTCAGTGCGGTCTTGAAACTACTAAGGTCAAGTTCAGCATAATGGCTATGGAGAGTTTAAATTTATCCAGTCTACTTTACTTATCTTGTTAACTTTTTAACGACCACACCTAGAAAAATCAACCTCATTACACATCTGTCGGGCACAAAACTTTACTTTTCAATAATTGGTATCACACAGCTGTACCCCTGCCCCTAAAATGCCAAATTTTGAGTCCAACTTAAAAAGTCTAAATGTAAACCCCTGTCAAGTTACACATTGTTTTAAAGGTCTTTATTAAAGAATATGAACAGTGTTAACTTAGAGATTACTGTCTCAAACCATTACAAAACAGCAGTTAATTCAAATTTTAAAAAGTTCCAAAAGTAATTAATAACAATATTTGTTGATTAATAGTGAGCAAAACCCACAATAACATTCCTAGAAAGCTTGTACATGTCTCAACAAATGGGGTCTCCTGTAGATAACCATATGAATAACCAAGATAACTATATGAATAACCAATTCTTAATTTTGTGAACACTATCATCAAACTAATACACGTTCCCTTGAGTCAAATAATAGCTGATAAGACGAGATCCTTTTAATCCAGCTGTGCTTATATGATTGGAGATATTCTGCATTCGTCGATTTACATATATTAACCAATCTTATTTTGTATGAAATTTGTCCCTCTTTACAGAAAAATTGCAACTAATGTTAACTAAAACTAGATTATAAGTTTGTTTAAATCAGTTAGTTATAATATGTACAGTTAAGGTATGGTTTATTTCCAGTCTTTTGCTTCGATTTATTGAAGACACATTTGATCCAGACCAGGCAACCACAATTGGGGTAGATTTTAAAACCACAAAATTAACTATTGATGGAAATACTGTGAAACTAGCTATTTGGGTGAGTATATAAATAACTCATTGACATAACAATTTGTATTAACTTTAAGTTTATATGAAATAGATCAGTTGGTTAGTCTATTATTAAGTGTGATAGAGTTTTAAAATTTGTGACTAGCTAGATTTGTACATGTAAAGTGCTAAGGTGATTTATCTTGTGGTGAGAAGTTGTGTTGCTCAATGTATGACATGAGTTTTATTCATTAAAGGAATATACTTGATTACAATTTCAACAGTGTATGTGTGTGTGTGTGTGTGTGTGTGTGTGTGTGTGTGTTTATATAAATTGTTGGCCAAGTGGTTCGACTTGTTATTTTACGTGGTTGAAAATTCTAATGCAGGTCTGATCAGCTGATTGCGTATTGCACACTTATTTAGATATATGATATTGGGGTAGAACTTTAGCACATGGGCAAAAACTGTTGTCCGTAACTGATTTTAAGTTGGAAATCTGCATGAACTTAATGGAGCTTTCACCATTGGCTTCAGTTCTTGTAAAGAAATAATCCGGATATCACTATCGAAAAGGATCTGTGTTTCTGTAGGTAGAACAACAAAATAAAAAAAGTTTTATGTTGATTAATGTGGAACAAATTAGTTAAATTCTAATCTTAACAATTAATTACATTTTACATGTATTGGAATGGCCTAATTCCTGATATTTGCAATTATTTATTTGCTTTTATATCAATGTTCATAGCTTCACCAGATAAAGTATTAACATAGAGCATTCCAGGTTCACCCCAAAACTGTATAAATACTTCTAAATGTGCATTGTATTGCGATAATCTTAACACCCATAACTGAGTGATTGTTCAAGGGTCAGATAGTCCTCAACCACAAGTAAGCATGGATTCAGTAGTTTACCCCTGTCATCTTTGCATGAAGTCAAATATGGCTTTATTGGAGTCGAAGTTAGGACTGTGAAGTCCTTTCTTCCACTTAACCTTAGATGTATATTTTCTCCAAGGTAATAGTTTAGTTTATTTTTAGTACCACCTATTTGTATGAGTATGCTACACTTTAGAAGGGAGAAAGACAATGTTATGTAGAAAGTTAGTAAATAACATGAACAGATCAGTGTCCATAAATTACTTTCAAAACAACTCTTCATGAGAAAATAAAAAAGATTTGACAGTTGCCAACATTGGTCAACACATTGGTTGACATTAATATTATACAAATAGTCCATCCTTGCCCATTTTTGCACAAAAATAGATTAATTAAACATAAGATGAAATTTACATAAGAAGTAGAGGATGTCTGTGCCAATTTGGTGGTAATGTAGAGGCATGGCATTTTTCTACCTAAGGATTTATACTGTATTTTGCCTAACTTTGCAAAAACTGTATAAATTATGAAGGAAACAGGATTTTTCCGGACATTTACCATTGTTCAGTGATACAAAAACTCAGTAACACTACGTTTCGAGATCTGCAATCTGATCTTTTCTTCAGGTAAATAACTAACCTAACATAATTACAAACTAGATTAAAATAAACAAATCACACCAGAGTGTTGTGACACATGTAAGTCAGGAATCACAACCACCTTGTTGTGTGTCAACTTCACTAACTCTAAAACATGCACTTAATAAAAAACTAAACACAACACTAATACAGTACACTAAACTACAGAATACAGGTCACAATAGGTCTGCAATCACCGACCAACCACCTACGACTGTATAAATTAAGCAAGTTTTACTTATTGTATTTAATTTAAATTTATGTTTCTTTACTATACAAGTTTACTCAATATTATTAGTAGCGTATAGTTTTATTTGGTAAAATATATCATGCTGACCATATATTAGGGGAGAGTTTAAAATATATAAAAATTCCATGTAAGAGGTTTTCGAACCATTATTTTTATTTTTCTCTTTTCGTATTATTTTTATTTAAAACGTTAAATTGGAATTTTTATGTTTTATTGAAATGAGAGCATTTCTTCACCACCTCCTCATGTAATGATCATCCTTAACATAAATAAATTTTAATATTAATTAATTATTAATTAATTTTATATTAATTTTGATATAAAATGTAATATAACAAAAATATATAGCTTCATAAAAGATCAATTATAATAAAAATAAGCTATTGGCTTATTCCAGAATTATTATAAATATTGGATTTAACAACAAGAATTTTGTAAATTAAACCTGAGATTATTTATTTACTATAACTTACTATTTAGTGTTTTTATATTATGTGAGATGATATTACCCTTAATAATAAAACATTTGTTTTAGGATACTGCTGGCCAAGAGAGGTTCCGAACACTCACCCCAAGCTACTACAGAGATGCTCAAGGAGCAATTCTAGTGTACGATGTTACTGATAAACAAACATTTAACAAGCTGGAAACTTGGCTCAATGAACTGGATACATACTCGACAAAGAGCAACATTGTTAAAATGTTGGTTGGCAACAAAATAGACAAAGTAAGTAAATAAATGGTCAGAAATGATAGGCCTATTTTAATTTTTAATACACGAATACATAAAAAAATTTTAATATATTTAAACAAAAACCTTTTTTCTGTTATTTTTGTTGAATTCTAAGAGATAAGTATCTCAATTTTTGTCACTTTAGACTATTCTTTTAAACCCTTTGAGTGCCAACGGCCGAGTAATCCGCCGTCCGCAATTTGATTTTTATTTGTTATTAAAATTATATTTTACCACTATTGATACTTATATCGTAATATTCTGTATTTCTTTTTCTTCAATTAAAAAAATGTTATAGCGTATACATGTACGCATAACGTCGACAGGTTCCTTGTTTTCAAGGAAAAGATCCTCCTACATCTGCCGTAAGTGTAAAAGGGCAGTACACACATTGGTACTTTGGGATTATACTGACCACACCCAGACATGAATCGTTATTTGACATTTTGCTTGTACTGATTACTAGATTAGCTTAGAACAATATTTCGTTAATATAAAACAGGAATTGTCTTATCGCAAACCCCTCCCCATCCTCAGACAGAGGTCAAAGTCGAGCGGTCTAGTAGATAACATGATTGCAGAGTCTCGCCGCCCGTTCAGATAAGCGGCCTGCCGTAATCGGGATTCTCGAGAAAGATAAGATAACAGTGACAACAATACCGATCACAATACCTGGAAATGATTTTTGATCGATGGAATGTTAGTTCTGTTACTCAACTTCATCGTTTTATAACGTTCTAAGTTCATTAAAAAAAGTTTAAGCGTTGGGGGCATATAACAGAATCTGACCCCATTAACAATTGGTAATTTTGTAATTACAGAGTTGTTTTTTCGTTCTATCATGTTTATTTCTATAAATTTATATTTTTGTGTTCTTCATACTGGTGTAGTTGGTAAAATCCCAAAGTACCCACACATTCTGCTTCCCGAAACATACTTGTTAGGTACATGCCCAAACGGACATTTAGTATATAAGTAATTATTTTATTTTGTAAAAAGTGAATTGGTTCTTTTTTGTTTTATAAAAAACATATTATTTAAATTGTTTTGCAACTGGAAGCTTGAATGTAATTGTTGCGCCATAGAAACAAAAGCTTTTGAAAAAGTACTGTATCGTATTTTTTTTTTTTATGTGATATAAATATGTTATTTGTGGATCAAATGTAATAAAACTTGGACTGTGTTTGCACAACCATAGGAGAATCACTAAAAACAAATGAAAATTGGCCTACAGATTTTTTTTGTAATTGATATCTACCTTAAACTTAGAAAAAAAGAAAAAAATCATGTAAGTATACACACATATACTAAAAAAATATATATTTTGTAATGCATGACCTTATATTTTGTGTTCGAATGTTCAAATATAGTGTATTATGAACTGTTTAAAAAACGTTTCACAAAGTTCTGTTCATAAATAAGAGAGCTGTAAACGTTTTCCTAAACTTCTACATTTTTGACAAATATGCCCTGGCATTTCTTGCATAACCAATAGTATAGAGGCCTGGCACTTTTCGTATGCAACATCAAAATAAGCCCGGCACTTAAAGGGTTAATGGTTCAATTTTATTTGTTGTGTTGAGACATTTCTTGTAAACTTTCCAGAAAGTTACCAAATTGAACCAAAGGAAACATTTACTTGTGGTTGTACCTTTTTAACATATACCTACTGCTAACCAAATAAATATAAACATTTTACAAATGATATGAATATTAATTTAACTATCAGATAATTTTATACATGCTTACTGGTTATTTCAGTTAAGATTGGCAATACAATATTATGGCATTAATGGGAGCGGCATTACATAGCAGTGGATTTTTATATTGTTTTCGAGTAATGCTTGTTGGTGATTCCTATTTTATACAGTACAATAATAATAATAATATGTTTGTAAAATAGATTTATTATATTAAATTGTACGAGGGGTATCAAAAAAGTAAGTTTCCCTGTTCTGTAAAAAGACGCGTACGTAACACAGCGTGCAGCTGTGGGCGGGGATATGTAGCGCGGTTCGGTTGGCAACAGGTGCGCCGGTCACTGGCCCATTGTCACGCTTCTCAGTCAGTTGTTGCCCAAACATCATGGAGACTCCACTGCGTTCTGCCGCCAGTTGCGAAGTCCGTAGTGTTATTCGTTTCTTGACCGCCAAAAACGAAACTGCCGTTGAAATTCATCGTCAGTTGTGTCAAGTGTATGGTGAACATGTTATGTCCGTTCAGATGGTCCGTCATTGGCGTGCAATGTTTTTGGAAGGAAGAGAAAATGTTCATGACGATGAGCGTAGTGGCCGACCGGCCAATTCTCGGCAACCTGACGTCATTAATGCTGTACGAGCAGTTATTGACAATGATAAGCGAGTGACTCTCGATGAAATTATGGATAAACTGCCGTCAAGTGTTGAAGTTAGCCGGTCATCTGTGCACAATATCATGACAGAAGATCTTCAGCTTGCAAAAGTGTGTGCAAGATGGGTGCCTCGCTTATTGAGCAATGCCCATAAACAACAACGAATGGCTGCTGCCCAGTCTTTCTTGCGGTTGTTTGACGATGAAGATGAAAACCTAATCAGTAGAATAGTCACTGGTGATGAAATATGAATTCACCACTCAACTCCAGAGACCAAACGCCAGAGTATGGTGTGGCAAAAAAAAGGAGAGGCAGCTCCTCAAAAAGCCAAAGTTTTTGAGTCGGCAGGAAAGGTAATGGCTACAGTTTTTTGGGACTGCCGTGGAGTGTTATTGATTGACTATCTTCCTCGTGGCGAAACCATAAATGCAGAAAGGTATTGTGAAGTTCTCACCAGACTTCGGCGGGCAATACAGAATAAACGGCACGGACTTTTGTCGCGCACGGTTCTGCTTATTCAAGATAACGCCCGACCACACGCTGCTCGTGCAACAATGGAACTTTTGAGGAAATTTAAGTGGGATGTTTTTTGGTCATCCTCCATACTCACCAGATCTTCCGCCTAGCGATTTTCATCTGTTTCCGGAGCTGAAAAGACACCTTGGCGGTCGGCGATTTGCCAACAGCGATGACCTTCAAAATGAGGTGGATACTTGGCTTAAAAATTTGGCGGGTGAATTTTGTGATGCTGGAATAAAAAAACTACTTCCTAGATACCAAGAGTGCTTAGAAATGGATGGTAACTATGTAGAAAAATAAGGTATGATGTAAAAAGTTGAATAAATGTGTTTCAGTTATTTTTTGAGTCTTTTTAACTTTTTCATAATTAATGGAAACTTACTTTTTGGATACCCCTCGTATTAAGCTAAATCACTGCGTCAGGCAGAAGACCTTGTATTATGATCAGTCTGAAGTCAAGCATTATTACGTTGGTCCCAATGTTTCATTTATCGTAAATGGACATTTATTATTATTATTTATATAAGATATTTATTGCTTTGAATATGAATATTTGCTTTCGGTGAAATTTATGTCATTCTCACACTTGAGAAAGATACACGAGGGCTGCTATTTATTTTTCTGGCCTTGGTAACACTGATTGTTTTACCAGTACCAGCTGACGTTGCCAGTGCAAAGTTCACATTGTTAAAACATAACCTCAACAAAAATATTTTATTATTTCATTGTTAGTGTTACTGTATTGACACCAACTTGAAAAATTTATCTTAGGTGAAAATGCAATTTAATCGTGAACATTTTTGTGTAATAATTTTTCATAACTTTTGATGTGGCCTGACACGACAAGAGTGCACAGATAAACTTAATTCCTTATATGGTAATAAAGCACCTTCATATAGGACCCTAAAAAACTGGTATAATGAATTCAATTGTGATTGACGATCACTCCAGGACAAACCCCATGAAGGTTGTCGAATATCGGTTGTTGTAGAAGAAAACATTGATACTGTGCATAAGCTGGTAAAGCATGATCGTCATGTGACATATCCTGAGATTGAGTGATCTTTATTAGTTGACAAACATATAAGATTTTGCATGAACATTCGCATGTGAAAAAAGTTTGTTCATGTTGGATACCGCATAACCAGACAAACGCTCAGAAGGAGGTTCGTGTCGATTGGTGCAAGAAAATATTGATGAAATTCGCTCAAGATGTAGCAAAAGCAGTTTGTTACATCTGCATTGGTGACGAATCATGTATATATACATATGATCCTGAAACAAAACAAAACAGCGTATGGGTCTTTCAATACGGGCCAAATCCAACCAAAGTTGTTTGTGGAAGAAGCAAATGGTTGCCTGTTTCTTCGGCATTACTGGTCATTGGTCATGTGGTGACTGTGCCATTAGAGCAATTCGGAATGGTACATCACTATTTGTTTGCCAGAAGTATTTGAGAAACTTCGGGAAAATTCAAAGAAAAGATGCATCATTCTTCATCATGACAATGCGAGCTGCCACAAATCAACTGAAACAATGGAGTTTTTTAACAGGGAAGAACATTGAATTGATCGGTCATCCGCTGTACAGCCCTGACTTGGCACATAATGACTTTTGTTTCCCCTGAACACCAAGAAAAAACTACTTGGACAATGGTTTCATACACCTGAAGAAGCAGTTGTGTCATTCAAAACCCATGTTTTAGAAATACCTGAATCGTAGTGGAAAAAAGCTTTGATAATTGGTTCCAACGCATGCAGAAGTGTATCAATCAACCTTCATGGAGAATATTTTAAAAAACATTAAAACCGATTTTGTTCTGAAATTCTTGTATTTTTATCCTTAGGCCAGGAAACATAAATAGCAGCCCTCGTATAACTATTCTTATATTCTTCCACTTGCTAACCATACTACTTTGACAGTTTTCTCTCTTTCTTGAGTTTCTTCTCTAAAAAAACAGCTGTAGATTTAGTCTGTCAGCTTGTAATGTGCTGATGATGTAAATCTTTTTTCCAAAAGAGAATTTGACAAATGATGCTGTTATAAAAGTGTCTATATTTGCAGAATAAACCTTCTCAAACATTTCAAAAAGCATATGCAGAACACCTATGCTAGACCTGATAGTTCATTCATTTCTTTTACATATACAAAAAACTTTAATACAATGCCATTAGATTCAGTCAATACAGTTTTATCCTACATTAATATCTTTGAATTTTAAATTAACTTAGTGTTTGGACAGTAAAAATCCCCCTCCATAAGTCCATTGATTCATCTAAAGACAGTTCCTTACTAGTACTAGGCAGATGAATGTTTTCTACTTTGATGTTAAAAAAATTAATTACATGCTTTATTTTATACAAATGATCACAAGAATCATAATCATCTGTAGTCATATGTAGAAAATATAAAATTAAAAGAAATCGGCCTTAAACAAGTATGATTGAGCATTTTAGTTCTCCAACATACATATGTTGCTGTAGCATTTTTACTATTCCTGTATGAAATAAAATATTTGGAGAACTTTATACGTAATGAATTTGAATTAAGCTGTTGTTTTGATGTCTTTGTTTTAAAAAAAGAACAAGAAATTGATCAATAAAATAAGAGTTGAAAAGTGATTCATGATCAAGTGAAAACTGTAGATTCTTATTGTACATTTTGAACTTTATAACATGAGTAATTTTAATGTTTGTAATGACTCATTTCATACACCCATCTTACATTCATTTCAATACTTAATTTAATTTATAAATTTATTAGTAATAATAATTAAATAATTATTTATAAATTGTCTCAAATTTTAATACAAACAATAATAAATACAAAATTAAATATATCAAAATTCACCTTATTACATAGAAAACTCAAAAGTTATAAAGTAAACTAAAGTCAGTGATACAGTGTGCAGGGATGATTGTTGAGTGAAGAGAGAGAGAGGTTTAAAAGTGACGAGGAGAGAGGGATATAGAAGAAGTGAAGCAAGATTATTATTATTTAAATAAAGAAACTGGTTATATTTATTCAGCAGTATTTGGTTCAAAAGAAAGGTTAATTTATTAAATTCATATTATCACTGAAGTACAGAGAAGCAGAAAACAGACATTGGGTGAGAAAATTCCTTTTAAATTTAACAGTGATCCATTGGAAGAACATAGAACCCAGGAACATTTGATTTGGCTAGCAATTCAAAATTAATATAAGCTTAATTAAAATTTAACAAAATTATTTTTCAAATTACAATACATCTTTTATTAAAAACAATACATAATATTTCTATTTCATTAAGCCAGCACGA
Source organism: Homalodisca vitripennis (assembly GCF_021130785.1). Lineage (NCBI taxonomy): Eukaryota > Metazoa > Arthropoda > Insecta > Hemiptera > Cicadellidae > Homalodisca > Homalodisca vitripennis. Next base: position 146,469,462 of record NC_060210.1, read on the forward strand.
CCACCCTGCCCTAAAATTTAAGAACTGTATTTAAAAAAAATTACCATTATTGTATCCTCCATCTTGTTTCAAAATTCAAACCTGTATGTCAATATTTATCATCATTAAAGTTCACATTTGTATTATACTGAGTTATTTATTATTTCTAGCTATAATCATCAGAATACAAATTAAGTTAGTGTATAGTTTGTAGTAGTATATTACATGTTATCACAAACTCTACACCTTGGATGATTGATTGTGTCCAGAGTAACAACAGAGAGGTGTCACGTGATGAGGGGATGAAGTTTGCGAAGAGACATGCAACATTGTTCATTGAGTCCAGTGTTAAAACTAGGGATGGTGTTCAATGTGCATTTGAAGAACTTGTCCAGAAGGTATGTGTGGTACTTTGTAATTGAATATCACTATATTTTAATAGCTCAGGGTATTGTGTCCGTTTCTCCAGACAACATGAACAATTTTTTAATTCAGTGTGTTTGTCGTCATGGAAAGACTGACATTGATTTTCATATTTCACAAGGAACAGCCTTCAAAATTTGTAAAAAAATTAAAAGTAAGCATTGACAAATATAATAGTGCAGGTAAAAAATAACACAATAAGGATGGAAATAGCCCCCACAACCACAAAGACAGCTGATCTGAACACTGCTCACACCTTGTGCCTTTAGCATTCTTTTAGCCATATTCTGTAGAAATACAGAAACATGGAGTATGTGATATACATAGCCACTGCTTGACACAGGTCAACCAGAGTTTTAAATTAGATGATTCAAAATGGCATTCATTCCATTATCCATCACATTTTCTGTAGTGCCATAAGACTGCTCCAAAAAGGTGAACTTGCTGCCAAGATTTATATAAAAATACTATGTGTGTTCTTCTAGTCTATATGGCCTGGATTCAGATAATGACCGAGTCTTGGAGGGAAAGATGATCTCTGAATAGATTCTTCTCTCCCAACCAGGGAGTCATGCATTCTCATCATGACTTGGTTGAGCAACTATTGTACCTTGTCAAGAGCTCTGTAAGCAGTAAGAGTGGCAGTATTGTCAGCATATTTTTGAGGGAAGCTTCTGGGCATTTTTATAGGGAGATATGTGACATTCCACAGGTTCAGTCTTGGGATCAAACCCCAAGCTACATCTGCTCTGGAGATCTTGTTTCATCCTTATCTCCTCTTGGTCGTTATGCAGAGTTTGTCTTTGTTGTAATGTGACTGGATTTGTTAAAAATAATTATATGAACAATTAATTATTGATATAATATAGTGTTAAACATCTTCAAAATCGTCTCCTTAAATGTTTGTACACCTCTCTACTCTGTGACAATCCCAATCATAATAAAAGTGACTTTCAGGTTTGTGTTAAGCTTTGGGAATAGGAAAAGTGTGTTGAGCTCACATCATGCTGTATGACGGAACAGCGAGATTGCAACTACTATCCAGGCAGATAGGCAGTCACAATAAGAGAGGTGTGGGCTAGAGCATTGTTGAGGTTAAGCTTCCAATTGTTTCAGTTTGATGAGTTTGTGCAAGGACTTTTTTTGTATAAAATACAGCATTGATGATTCGTCCTGATGGTATAAATTCTTTGTGAACATCAAATTCCACGAGATTTTTTCATTTGGCCACATTTTCATCCAAACCACTTTTTGTATGAGCGTCCAGATCACTCAATGTCTCCCATCCATTATTGATCTCACAGAACCTTAGAAAGATCTGAGCTCTAATAAGGGTTGTTCCAGCCTATCTGACCTTCCATTACGAAGACAAGTGTATCAGAAGTGGTTTTGCCCAGATAAAAGCAAAATTGAACCTCATTGCGCTGCCCTAGATAAGTATCCATTTTAGGTATTTTCTGTTATAACAGACATAGATTTTGTGCCGTTCGTAATCCTCACTTAGTCAGAACTTAAATACAACTGCCACCTGATGTATTACTTGGCTTAGTTGATCAGTTTCATTCATTTGGCTGATTTGAAACCATTGTTCAGTTCAATGTTTCTAGCATGAGTAGGTAGTATTAACTTTAGATGGCATGAGCCTTCTTAAAGGCATTCACCACTTGGTTGAAAAGTGTATTGATGGTTTGGAAGTTGGTCACTGGGCTGCTCCTGTGAGCCTTGGCTTCAACAGCTACTAGAAAAAGTTATGATCAACACACAGCAAGGGTGAGAGTCTCTTATGAATGGTCGTTATGTGGATGGAATTTCAAGATGCCATTACCCTTGCCAAGGAAATGAAGGCATCTTCCGCCTTACCAAATGTCAAAATTGCTTTCAGTCAAGCAGTGGTAGTACATATTCTATGGCTGGACTGAAGTAGTATACAGAGATAGACGTACTGTACTTGTGTAACAAGTCAGTGTTTGTAGATTTAGAATAGGTATTTACGTAACACTAGAATACATACAGGAGTTTAAGGTTATACACCCTAAGTCTTTTTATGTACAAAAAAAAACATCCACAATGCAGACTTCATTGAGAAAAAAATCATGGAATATGTATGCTTGTCTCAATTTTATCATGAGCTACCATTTTGTATGAATAAACAAATATTTTTGCTCACAACAGTTGTTTGCAGCACTTCATCCATAGTGGAAGTCAGCAATGTTATTTTCTTTATTCAAGCTTAACATTTAATTAGTATAAATATTTTTTTGTATGCAAATGTTATTGGTGATCACTAAAAATTATGGTTGAAAAATTATCAGTGCTATTACTTTGTTTAAACATATAAATATATTTTTAAAATTGCCAAACAACTACACCCTACAAATTAATGCATTTTACTGTTGAAACACAACAGTTTGTACTATAAAAACACAACTTTATCTCTTGTGACTTACGTGTCACAAGCTTTTATATTCATTCTTTTTAACCCTCCGAGTGGTGAAAGACGCTGCAGCGTCTATTAAATCTCGTTCGCGAGTGGCAAAGACGCTCTAGCGTCTATTAACGCAAGCCTCTCTTGTTCCGGTATTTCCGATGTTATGCCGCGACTTAAACGCTATATATTAGGTATGGTTAGAAAGACCAGATTCTAAACTTTAATTTGATATAGTATTTAGATATGCTGGTACTAATGGAACTCTTACAAACGGTTCATCCACCTACTGTACTACCTCCTGGACCAAGTGTAGGTCTTCTTCACGGGATTGCTTATTTACCAGACTTTGTGCAGTGTGTGTACACACCAAAAAAGGGGGTAAAAGTCACTTCTGGTGCCCAACTTGTAATTTTGGGGTTCATAGGGAGTGTTTCCCTTACCTGGAACATTATTGGAGGCCTCTCAAACCAGGAAGAATGATGAGGAATGAGGTTGGCTCTGATACTGACTAAAATGCAGTAAAAAACGTGTACATAAAAGTTTCGATCAGCAAATAGTGCGTTGTTTTTAGGAATAATACATATAACGGATACATATTTTTGTTCAGAATTAAATTTTAAACAAAATGGCTATTTTGGATTTGTGTTAAAAAATTAAGTTTAGGAACATTTACTCAGCCTAATATAAAACAAAAAAATTTGAATTTTTATTTTTGGAATTCAACCCATTGGTTTTTTTACACCAATCCAAGGTAAGTGTTTCATATTATTACCATTCTACTCTGTGTGTTATGAAGTTTAAATCGATGTATGATATGTCATACTTATATAATATACAGGATTTTATATAAATTTTCTTTTGCGAACATACAAAATCAGTAAAAATGTCCCGCCACTTGGAGAGAAAAAAGTACCGCCACTCGGAGGGTTAACCTAGATTGTATTTATGTGTTAGGTTATTATTTACCTGAGGAAGAGACCAGACTGCAGATTTCTAAACACAATGGTACTAATATTATTGTATCACTGAACTTGTTTATCATTTATTATACTACTTCTCATGTTGACCATTTTAGCACTATTTGAATTATCATATGATTGAACTATCCAAAGTGAAATTCTAACATCTGATGTATATATTCTTTCTGTACAGATAATACAAACTCCTGGGCTATGGGAGACAAACACGAGCAACAAAACAATAACAGTGAATGGTGGTGAGTCTGCCACTGAAACACAATCGTGCGTTGGCTGGCAGTGTTCCGTAGTCTAACTGTTATCTCCTCTCCTCCACCACATGCACACAAGCGGTTGAAACAGATATTTTTATATCGGCCGGTCTAGTGTGAAAACTATACTAATTTTCCCACTTTGATAAGAGGCTGTGATTTATTTCTTATAAACATTTTAAAGAGGTTTAAATATTTTCGGTGAATAAAATGTCGCAACTTTTTAGTCGAGTAAGCTGTGGGTCTTCCGTTAATGCTACATTTTTTAACCAGGAAAACATTGGTTGATGGAAATTTATATATCTATTATTGATTTTAAATAAGTGGATATAAATATGTCAAATTGAGGCTTAATTAAATTACTTGCATAGAACATGAAGTATTTTATTAAAGAAATAGACAATGTTGCTTCTGTTCAGTCATTGTATAGCATCACAGTCTATACGGATTTCATTCCTAATTCAGTTAATTCCTTATTGTTACTCTCATCATTGCTACTAAGCTTGTGCTATGTTATCAATGCTATCAATAACATAGATGACACTTTGCTGTGTGGAGCACAAAATATGGACTACTGCTAGATTTGATGGTGCCTTGAAGAGACACTTGTAAATAAGTGTTAACTGTCTTTTGTAGGAAATTCAATGTGAAACTTTTGAGAAAATTATGTAATAATAATAAATTAGTGTACAACTGTAACAGCACCCTTTTATTCTTTTGGTGTTTACATTTCTTTTTGTTTATGTTTGTTAAATAGTATTTTAGTTTCTGGCACTGTAATTGAATTTCGCTGTTTGTAATGATTACAGGTTTATTAAATACTGGAGAAAATATTAATACAGTCATATTATACTTTTAACATAGAAATCAACACTGTAGGTTGTACTATTGCAAGTAAAACTAAAATTACAAGACAGTTTTCCTAGGATATTTTCATCATTCCACCTGTTAATTAGGTACTATAACTGTCCAGTTGTTATAAAAAAATTCATAACATTAAGTTAAATGTTATTAATCAAAGTTTCTATGTTAGTTAAAAGGCAATAAACTGTATTTTTTATGATTTGATTGTTCTAATGACTAAGAAAACATCCTTGATTATCAAATTGATCTGTTCATTGTTAATCATTTAAACCTTTTCTCTCTTCATACATTGGCATTCAACTAATGAACACTATATGCATAATACTACACATACGTTTATTATCATAGTTGAAATAATATTATAACTAACCTAAATTGATAGTATGTTTCTGCATTATTGAAATCCAAAGCAGCTTTGGGATTTTGGATTAGTTATGAAAGGTTTGCTTTATTTAGATTTTCGCTGCTGAAAAATAACATTTATTATAATATTGTTTTCTGATCATAAACTTGATTTTATTTGTAAACCTAGACACATAATTGATTGTATTTTTTTGTGATGAGTTTTTATTTGAATTGTATTTATTTTTTTGTGGTGAGTTTTTATTTATAATGTGTTTGTACAAGTTACTATGTGTTCATATATAGAAGATTAAAGCTGTAATAATGACAGAGAAAGTATATAACTATGAGAACTGGTTGATAAGTAAGACACACTTGCAAATATCTCACAAACGGGTTAAAACTTTGATCGCCTGGAATGTAAGCAGTTCTCAGATGTATAGCTGCGTAAATGAGACACCTTAGCACAGAGTATTTTTCCTGTTGTAGTAGTTTTTTATATATTTATTAAACGTGTTACTTAAATGTATTAATAAAATTACAACAAACCTTCATCAATAATGTCCAGGATTGACTTGAATGCGAATTATGTGGGGTGGGAGGATTGAAGTATAAGAATCCTTTATTCTTCATTAACAGGACTCAATTGTGAACTGGAAAGTTTAAAATTTGCTGTAAATCCTCTTTGTTTATTGTTATTACGATATGTTATCATTATACCAAATGATGTCAATGTCTATCATTATTAAAAATTCGTAAAATAACACTCTCAATCAACGTAAATTTCTTGAATTCATGTTCAGTGAGAAGCGCATGGCCTCCAAGTAGTTCAATATAAGTCCAAAAGATTGCAGCACCAACAGGTCAGAATTTTTCTAAACATTTTCTACATATAGCGCAACAAAAACTAACAGCTGTCTTTATGAAAGAAACACAGATAATAATGGAAAACGAAGTAACTCTGGTGTGGTGATTCTTTTAAAAACTATTGTTGCATGATATATATTATACATGGTGGTTGGTAGTCTTATTAACTTTGCACCATATATCTCGAGTGTGACAGTTAGAGGGTTAAACTAGCACAGGTTTCTGCATTGCTGTAACCTTTTAATTACTAGGATCAAATAATATGGTATAGATGCATCAGTCTTTGGCATTGTAGAAATAATCTTTATATATTATCTTTTCAACATCCCAAAATAATGACAAGATTTGTAAACTCCATTGATCAGCTAAAATTTGAAATATCTGAGTCTATAAGCTATAATTACATAATTGGGCTTCACAATGCACATGTAGAATCCAGAAACTGCAAATTGACAAACTTCTGTACTATTAGAGGATTGATATACATATATACACCGTGAACTTGAAAAAATATTGTTAACACAAGATAGTAGTGTAACCGAGGAGGAATATTGGACCATTTAGTAGCCATATCGGTTTACTATCATCTAAACTGTGGTCTCAAGTCATGGATTGATAAAACATAGACCTGGGTTTTGAAACTAGAAATATTCATGTTGGTTCTTAAAGAACTATTTATATAATAACATTTACAAAAACAAATTTTACGCATTGTTGATATAAATTAAATTCATGGTTAAAATGAGATAATCATGTGTTTTCGAAGACTGAAACCCGTGCATAGTGTAGCTATAAAGATGTTGAATCCAACTAATCATGAATTAAATTTCAAAAAGAAGGTCTATTGCTACCCCTAACTTTTCTTTTCAATAACATGATTTTATATTTGACTATTAATGTAAATCCTGAATGTATCTGTTAAGTGTATTACCTATCAGCCAACACTCGTAATACTTATACTACTCTGAATATTGAGTACATCACTTTGCTGTTGGGATTGGTGTGTATATTTGTTTTCTTGGACATAAGTAAAAAAAAAAACTGTGAATCGTCTATTAACCTGATAAAAATGGATGAAGAACAAACAAAACATTATGTTTGATCAAAGTATTTTCTCAACACTAATAAGTCAGTGTAAAGAATCATATACTAATGTTTGTAACAATAATGTACATAGTTACTGTATAGGATTAAAATTAAGGATTCTTGTCAAAGTAATGTATTTAACTGTATTTTATAATTATATTGTTTTTACAATTCAATATTTTATCTTATAAAACACAAAGTAGAAAATTGTAATGAATTGCAAATAAAATTGTACATAGCATATTTTTGATGATGTATTATTAATCCTGGTTTATTTAAATACAATACAAAATGAATGTAGATTCCAAGAATTTGTCAGTACTATTTGGATTTTTAAGTTTTTGTGTGTAAGTGTTTTAAATCCTAAAAAAATGAAGTAGAAAACAAAACAGTTATTGTAAAATAAGATTTTAATCGACATAAAATAAAACAAGTGTTATTGCAAGAAACATAAAATAAAATAAGTTTTATTGCAAGAAATATAAAATAAGTTTTATAAGCAGAAAAATGCAATAGTTTGTATTTTGTTTTATCCCATGTAGCTTCAATGCATAAAAGTGAGTAACAAATGTCAACTAATGTATTCACTGTTTCACTATAAAAAATTGGTTTATACAGTAGATCTCAAGATAAAAAGCTACACACAAAAAAACCACGAAACTATGTACCTGAAGAGCAATATGCCAAAGACACCTGGTAGTTCATCAGCAGAAATTACTTTTGCCACCAGAATAAATCACTTATCTCTTGCTAAATGTCTAATGTTACTGCAATGAAACAGGTGATGAGAGGTAGGATAGTATAGCAGCTCATGTAAGCTTGTAGTTATGATTTCCAACTTTTTAAACATCGAACAGGTTTTCAGTTGTTTTTACAACAGAAGATATTATTGGGAATTAAGAGAGTATATGTTTAAAGCTGAACAGAGAAAGGTATGCTTAGATATCAGTGCACTATCATTCCCAATATATCCTGTATAAAATATGAAAACATAGCTGCATATTCTTCCTTTATATCTACTACATTGTATGCAACGTAGTTAAGACTTAAAGAATGGCATAGGTCAAGAATTAACAGAAACATATTTCTTTCAATTATAAAAAAATTTAGAAGCTATAAATACAGCTCTTAAGAGGGGATATTCCAAAGGGAGTGAAAAATGGTGCAACTCACAGAAGTGACTTCTGCGAGATAATTCAGTTGCTGACAGGGGACATCGTCTACATACATTGATAATCCTAAAGCCATGGGCCAGTTCAAACTGAATAAGCAATAACCTAGTCTGTCTTAAAGTCCATAAGGGAAATTCCTCTAAAAATAAATTGGTTATTAGTTGCACTAGTTGAAATTGAATGGTATTGAAAGCGTTAAAGATATCATACCATAACATTTTCACAGGTCGTATTTTTTGCTTGACATACAAAACCAACCTTTTTATGTTCATAAATATTGTCAGCATCATTCAACTGGTTGTATAAAACTATTATTTCTGTGTGAGTTTAGCTCCAGTTCACCTTTCCTCTTAGTTTAGTGTCTGGAATCTGACACTGTCTCAGACTTGATATCTGGAGTCATGTTCGTCTGAAGAGATCCAAACAAAGTCGGCAACAAAAAAGTGAACTCTTTACACCATTTTGACAACAGAGACACCTAGACCACAAAATATAGTGTAATCTAGGGTGTACATTACTCCAGATTCCAGGAGTCCAGTCTATGACAGCGTCAGATTCCAAATGCTGTATTAAGAGAAAGGTGAACTGGAGATAAACTCAAGATTCACATTGAATCAACCATAACTCAATATTATTTCTGTGTTTTTTATGTTTAGGTGTTAAATGTTTGTAAAGCTAAAGAAATGAAAAGATTTATAATCTTGACTAAGTGAGCCCAGCTAGCATATATGTGGCACAACCATCAACATCTACTGTTAACGTCACAGATAATCTGTGATATGATGTTTAAACCCTCTGTACCCACATCCGTCCAACCTCAGCCTATAGAGGTCGAAACCAGTAATAAGTCTTCATCTTATCAAGACATTAATAAAAACACACCTAGAGAAGAAATGTAGGTGGTAAACAATTCTAAATATTCTAATCTAATAAAATATGAAAGTGAAAAAAAACTTGTATATCTGTGTCTAACAGATTTAATGTTCTTCAACAAAACAAAAATGGAAACAAATATAAGGATAATTTAAAAAACCTAAGACAAATCAATCAGAAGCTAGGAGTACAAGAGGGACAAACAGGGCTTTTCTCAAACCTCATTGGTGTGAATAAGTTAAGATTGAACTTATTGCGCCAAGGGAGGCGGCTCCCAGAACTTGTGCTCATGTAGTAAGAGAAGTGTCTTTGTCGATGGATTAGTCAGAGCTGGTGCTGATACAAAATATGTTTACAGTCAAGCTACAAAATCGCATAACAGTCCTTTCATTTTAATTGCTGGAACTAATGATTGTCTAAAAAAATCTTAATTCATTTACCAAAAAATGGAAGGTGAGTTGAAAGTTTTAAGTTGTTCAAGGCCAGTCTGTATCACAACGATTCTGCCCCGCTATGACATCTGTCCTGATGATGCAATACATTATGACATTGCTCTAGTTAACAATTACATTAGAGCCTCTAGAATAAACAACATTGACCTAGAATTATTTGAAAGAAAGTATTTTATAAACCATGGGATGCACTTAAACTACAGAGGAAAAAAGAGACTGGCACACATGATTGTAGACTTTGTGAAGAAGACATTTGGGCCATTACAACAAGGGAGCAGTGATATTTCCTCAAATACAGGAATATTGTCATAGGCTGACAATATCAATATAATTGAGGCACACATGGAAAATGTTATCAAACTACACAAACATGACAAAAAAGTAGGTTTTGTTCACAGCATCTCAGGTGACTTCAACAGTCCTCATCAAATGCCTGTTGTTTAGAAATAATTTTTGGAGGCTCAACATCTCACACCGCCTCACCAACCACTTAGCCTTGCTAGAAAATACAAAACAGTACATATGTGTTTAGTTTAATTACAAAAGACAGCTATTCTGGTAAACCAACCAAAAGTAATTATGACACTACTTTCAAGCATTTGCCGGAGACCTTCAAAAAAAGAAAACTACAGCACGTTATGTGTTCTCCAATTGGCTATGTGCACAACAGGGTCAAATTCGGCCATTTTATTAACAACATCATGAATTTCAGCACAGTACTAATGCTAGAATAACTATTATAACATATGCCCGAAGACCTAATCAAATGCTTAAAAATGGAATTACTCATGAAGATTTCGTTGATGTACACTGTTGAAGCACGTAATCTGGGACAAGTTCTTCATCCTATTTTGATGGTAGTGTTCATATGGTCAACAGCAACTTGATGGCAGCGCAGGCGGACATGGAGGAAGCAGAGGCCAATCCATCTACAACCGAGATGCTACCAGTCACTGCCGACTGTTTCCAAGTTACCAAGCATGTGTGATGGGACTAAAGTTGTGCCGGGCGTCCTCACGTTTAGTGAGATGCTAAAGCAGAGTAACTGTGCCAGTGATCTAAGTGCTCTTTCTTATTTCAATAAAGTAAATAGTGCTAAATTAGACTCCTCCTCAATAGAAAACGGATCCATGAACAGTTATTTGATCAACAAGGAGTTAAATTTATATCATTGTACTGACATTTAAAGTGTCACTAACATAGGTAACATGGACACTGACAGCCAAGAGTTTCTTTATCACAGCATTGGGGAATCGAGATTTTTTAAAACTAATGGAAAATACAACAAAAATTATATAGGATCTCAAATGATCAGTCCAAATTATACATATCAGCATGAGAATAATTTAAGTATTCTTTCTTAGTATTCAATACCTGATTAATATAAAAAATAATAAAAAAAACAATTTTTGGAAAGTTTTTTACACAATATAGATAACCCTCAATTGGTTTGCATCACAAAGCATTGGCTTAGGGGTGAGGAAGCATTGGTTGCTTTCCATCCATCTGGATATCATTGGCCCAGTGCATACAGTAGAAATAATCATATTACGGGGGGCTCACTCGTGTTTGTTCACAACTCATTAGAATCAAGAGCCTGTGATATCGTTCGTTTCTGCTCTGAATTCTATTTTGAAGTATCCGCTAACTTCATAATTGAATTAAGCATCATAGTGATGTCTAGATATATCACTCAACATCGGACTATCCCAAAATTCTCCTTAACTCTTTAGAAGATTTATTGAACTACTTTACGAATTGGAGCAACTACACCACAGTGATGGGAGGCGATCTAAACTACAAATTTGATGTAACAATCGATAGTGAAACTGCTCTTGCTCTCCAAAATCTTTCAAGATAATGCAATTATTGCCTGAATCGTAGCCCTACAAGACGTTTTAATTGCCTGGACAATGTCTTTACAAATAACAGAATTTTGTTTAGGTTATCCTACCTGCCAAATTATACATTTTCCCTTCTCAGATCACAATGATATTCTTGTGAATCTCGGGAGTATCACCAATTTCAAAAATCAAGAAAGTCAGTTAGATATGACTATTGGCCTGAAAAACTGTTCTTACTAAGCATTCACTAAATGATCTTGGCACAAAATTGGCCTTTTATGACTGGGACAATTTAATGTACCAAAACAACCATAGTTCACACCTACTTCCTTATTTAGACTTATTTCCTTATTAAGTCTAGCAGTATAAAACCTCCCACAATACCAGGAATAAAAATGCTGCATCTATTAATTTTAATAGATTGAGCAAAACTCTTGAATGCCATTCTGTTATTGCACTGAGGGTATACAACCATTTGCTACCCTTAGTTCTAAAGTACAATGAAAAAAATATTTTTGAATTGGCTGTTAGACAACACATTTTATGCACTGGACGATTTCTTCTGATTAAAAACCATTTTATTTTTAACTCCCCGATGCCACTGGCTGTATTTGAGTATTGTAGTTTATGTTTGCGTAACATAAGATATAGATAATATAAGATTTATAACTGACTTGGCTATATTTAGAATGAAAGCTGGAATGAGACTTTGTCAATGATCTTTATTTTATGGAAAAAAAACATATTGATTGATTAATTGACAATAAAACCATATGTTTAATCAATTAAACTACTATTATCAATCTATTTATGTATATAGTGTGAAGACGTAGAGTAAACTTGGTAGTAACTACACTTCTTATTTCAACCACAGTTAAGCACAGAGGAAGGAAATACCCATATAAGAAAATTAAAAGTTTGAGTTAAAAATATACTTTTAATTTTGTACATTTTAGGAAATATTAAGTGTGCAGTGCTTGGTCAGTACAATAATGTAAATATTAAAGACAAAATTACTACATAACTAGATAACTGCAGACTCAGCTAGCAGCATTACTTAGATATAGGAATGAAATATACGCATATTATTATTCCGAAATACCACCCAAATATGCTTTTATAAATTAAATAGATAGGAACTTATTTTTGACAGCTGATAAGGTCACGGAAACTCAATATTACACTTTTTTATTTACATGAATGAACTGTGTTGTGCAATGCATGTAGTAATGACAAATAGTATTAGCTAACTTTTATTATAGATGGCAGCTGTGGCGAGCTGTAACCAATTAGTTGGTTCTGGATATTTTTTAATGAACAAAATTGCGAAGTGTAGGGTAATGAATTTGGTAATCACTGTTATTTGGTATATCACATCGCAAAATCCTTCCTTCGTGCGCCTCTAGGACACAAGATAAATGTACGTAACAAATTTCATGTCTTATCTTTCATAGTTTTTGCTGGCCATAGGTTTTAGATTGTGCAGAAGTCCGTTATTGCAAAGTGATAATATGTAACAGCTTATTGGATCTGAAATGTAAACAAGATGCTTTGATCTGGAGTCTTGAATAGTTTAATATAAAATAAATATTAATATAAAAATAAAATAAACAAAATTCAGTAGACTTTGTACGCATAAAATGAGTGTATAACAAGTTTAAACATCACTTAACAATAAATTAATTTGATAAGAAAAAGTAATCTGTAAGACAAATAATTGTTTTTCTGGAGTAGAATTGAAAACTGAGAACCATCTTGATTTATGGACATTAAATATTCATCAGTTGTCTAATATCATATACTCCTTGAACACATTACATACCTTTCAGATATTTGCTCCTATATTTGGAAAATAATTAAAAAGAGGAGTGGATTTTAAATATATTTTATTTTAATTATAATACAACAAAAATATATAACTTCGAGAAAAATATATTGTATCATAATAAACAGTATGTTTTAATCATATAGCTACAATTAATACATCTTTAACAAGTTTCCCAATAGTAAGGCACTTTTCTCTATTCATATAACAAGAAATCTTGGAAGAATTGTTGAGCATACTATATCTTCAAAAAGTTATACTTCAAAGTTTAATTAATTGAACATCTGCTAGATTGTAGGGCAATTTTGCTTGACAACAATGGTAAGGGTGTAATGTTTCTGTGCAAAATTAGTTTTCTCTATACTACTGATTGCTGTCATAGCTATGACAAAGGATCACATAACTGTACTTTCTGTATGTACTTGTAAATTGTTATCTCATTGCTCAAAGTTCTGTTTTACAGGAATAAAGTTGCATTACTTTCTTGATGACTGATATTTGAAAATAATTTGATTATTGTTGGGTGTTAAGGACAGATTAGGTGTTAAGTAAATTTGTATACTACTATGTTTACACAGATAGAGAAAACATTTTTTTTAATGCTAGAGGTTAGTAGTTTTTATGTAGATAAATTGCTTGTTGGGCAATTTGCACTCTTCAGTTTGACAGTAAATTTATTTTCAAACAAACTTACATTGTTTTAGTAAATTTCACCTAAATATCTAAAGAATAAGAATAATCTCCAAATGTCAGCTGATAAAAAAGTAATCCTTGTTTTTTGCTAGTATTGTAAAATAGGCACAAAACATTTAGATTGGGTGATACCAAATCTGTTCTTAGCAAATATTTTAATAATTAATTGTAAAAGACAAAGTAAAACAATGCAGACTGATCACAACAAATATTAAACAATGAACGGTACAAATTATTAGATGGAGGGTAGGAGTAGGATGGTAAAAAGATGAATGCAGGATGCATATATAGAGAAAATAATGACAAGTAGCTAATTTTATTAAAGTGTCATTTTCCAGCAATTTTCTCAATACTTGTTCAAAGAAGTGAAGAGAGATGGTCACTTCATTCCTGGGTAGAGTTGGGCACAAGAGCTCTCAATGGAGAGAGATAAAGCTTGATATGGTAATCACACAATACAGTTCTTGTACCATTGGTTTTGTTTTATAAGTGGAAATAATAAATAATGTAACGATTAGGGAACTTTAAAAGGACGGCATAATGTAAGAGTAGCCAAAACCTACTAAAAGAATAGATTTAATATTGCACCTTCCATTAAGAGTCAAAAGGGCTTACTAGATCTCAGCTTTAAAAAAATGTGCAGATTTCCCTGAGACTTGCAGCTAAAACTTTAGTGGTTACACGTCTTGCATCTCCGCTCGCTCTCTTAGATTATTTCATTTCAGTGTTGTAAGTACTGTATTTCACATATAAATACAGAACAAACTTCATAAAAAACTATGAACTCTGCAAACAAACATCAAAACACGATTTTTATGTATTTGCTAAAGGTTAAAAATTAGGTGTTAATGAGAATTAGTTCTGATATTATTTTTTATCTTGAACACTCTAGCAATGCTAAGAATTTGCTATTCGTAGTTTACTTACATTGGAATCAAAAAAGGATTTATTAATTTCTCAAGTAATTTGAATGTTGATCTTGAAAATAAATAAAAATACTTACCTCACCTTAGCACCAAAATTTCCTGATTTTAGTTTCCCTTTAAAGGTAAATAACAAAAAGATAATATTATTAAAATGGGGTTAATGTTTTAAACTAGACTTGAATGAACCCTTTGGATAACATTCAAGGGAACAACAATTTATAAGAAGAGTAAAAATAGCTGACCAGTTGAGTTAGAAGTACTCACCAACTTTCACGTTTCAATTCTATATTAAAAAGCAATCAAAAGGAGTGATTTTTTTATCATCTATAACTATAACTTTGAGCAGCAAGTTATCACATTTAAATTGATATTTTATATCATACTAAACTAAACTATTAACTAAAAAGCTATTAAAATGATGTTAACAATAACATTGTTATTAACATCAAACACTAAAAGTGTAACAGATCCTTGAATGGTATTAATTAGTTACTGTACAATTTCATATTTGTAATCTAATAAAGGTTTTGCTTAAAATAATACATAATTTTTATGCAGATATAGGATTAAAATAGTAAATATATATTTTTATTCTAGTTCAACATTTATTTAACATAAATAATACAATTATTTAACACAAACTTTGTATAACAATAATCAACATTTAACATTTGTAGAGAATTTGTAAACATCATACAAAACAATACATTTTATTTACAAAAATATCACTTAATGAAATGTTTACTTACATAATAAGTTGTAGTATTAGAAACATACAAAAATTCATGTATAAATATTAAGCACTGATGACATTACATTATAAAATGGAACACAAATGTTTAATAGTTTCAATCACAAAATTGTGATGTATCATACTTTACACTTAGCATGTTTTATATTATTGCTTGCTTGTAAAATGCTTAACATAATTTAAAAAATCATCTCTGACTTGTATGACAAATTAGGCTTTGTTTCCACTGATCCTTTATAGGCAATTCGAAGAAAAATCTCAATATGCAATTCACATGAAGCATGAACAATTTTTTATCAAAACCAAGTATCTAAATATCATTGACTTTACAAAAATATGTTCTTATAAATGATATAACCAATACATATGAAGTGATATGGCAGGCATTAGCACTGTATTATGGTCTGGAGATGGTTTTAAACCAATTACAGTGATGGGAGAAACATCTACAATCAATAACATCGTATTCTTAGCAGAAATTCTTGTCTTTATCAGTTATTAATTGCATAACGATGTTTGAATAAAAAAATAATGTAGCCTAATCTCCGTAGAGTTGGTAAAAACATTTTTAAACCTAACTTGAATTACTTAATTTTAGAAGTATATTCATTCTCACTATCTAGGCATTTTGAACATAAACCTACCACAAAAAAATGGTCTGTTATTACAGGCCTACCACAAAAGAATTTTAATTTAGTAACTTTTTTTACTGTAGTATAAGTTAACACATATTATTAACAGGAAACCTTGATGATGTTGAAACCAACCATGGACTGATTGTGTAGTCCAATCATGTTTCTTGTTACACAAGAGCTGATATTTATTAATTTTAATCTTTCACTGCTTTGAAAACTTTCACCAGTATTGGATTTTATTTTGATTATTCTCCACTATCCTACCATACAACGAAAAATTGCCTTTTTTTAAGTTAGGCAGCTGGCATTGTCAACTGCTACAGCCTTAACTACGATATCTGTTGATTTCTCACTTATCTTTTACGATGTGTAAGGTTTATAGTAGGACTATAATTGATTAAAATTTGTTTAGCATTTGAACTTTGAATATATTGCTTAGTCTTTTAGTGTAATAAGGTGCAATGGAATGTAGTCTTTTAGTGCATTTGTCAGGTGCAAAGGAATGTCTATTAATATTTTATCCTCTATTTTAGTTTGAATAGTTTATTTTTTAAAGTTTTTATACTTTCCCAATTTAAGTTAATATTTTACAATTATTCTATTCTGTACGTGCATCTAGGAAATATAGCCTATATTCACACAATAAATAATATATTCATATGCCATAATAATGCAAACACTGAAATGAATTATTTTTTAACAAACACATTCTTGAATAAAAAACTGTTATATTAAATTTGCTAAACTTAAAATCTATCAAATGTAATTAAGAATACTGAAATAAAAAAAGGGAATGATACATTTTATACAGTTCACATTATGAGTTATTGTATAAAAAGTGTTTAATTACAGATTATGTTACATTTTTCATTCCCAATACAAAATGATGTAAGAATGTAAGAAGGATGTAAGAATATAACAGCACTACAGTTGAACATTAAAATTTTATATGCACCTGTAAAAAGTTACAAATTATAATTATTCTGGGAGGGATTTCTAAAATATATTCACACTTTTTAGTATGTTTATAGTATGTATTAACAGAATTGAATTCTCAAACTATAGAATTTTATTACATGTTGTAATCTGTACACTTAAATTTGATAAATTAAATTATTATTATATTTTTAATGACTTAAAATGTACACAATATATGAAAAATACCCCTGGAAGCACCTATAACCCCGTTTAACTATCAATATAGGAACAAATATAAATGCACCTTCTAGCTTAAAATAAACTATACAGAAAAATAGTATATTAAATGCTTTCCAAATTCATGTCAAGCCATGGCATTCTGTATCCTGCAAGCTGCTTCCTGGGAAAGTGCTGCTTCTCGTAAAACCTGCATGAAGAAAAATAGTATTAAAAAAGCGAAATGGAGCACTGCTATTGGTTATAACTTCAATATCAGTTTTTTCTTAATGTTTCAGATGTTCTGACCATTCTTTTATTTGTTATTTTAGTTACTTTTTAACGTAACAAAAAATCAGTATGTTACAATACACCAACCATACAATTCGCATAACAAACGAATAAGATTGTAATCTTTAAAAAAAATTACAGACTATATTTAATCTATTCAGAATTCTATAGAGAATTCATAAAACTATATACATTACATTATATAAATAAATCTATTGAAGTGCGGAAACCCTTTCGTAAAAACATATAAAGAAAAACTCAAATAAGACTAGTGGATTATTTAACAAGATCACAATTAACAATATTCATTCAGAAACATATGCAAATAACATACATTAAATTCTTAGATAAGTTTGCTGTGATTGTCTCATATACAGAGAAAAAACAAACAACGTGATTAAACACATTTTATGTATATTCTGCAGATGGCAAGCATTCATTCTATAATTTATTTCTGAATTGTATAATTAATAAAAGGTATCAATTAATGAAGGTGGGAGCTTAAGATTTAATGTTGTTGTATAGAAGAAAAAACACAATACTACATACTTAATAAATAATCTATATACTATATTATTGGTAGGGGGTGGAGACATTTAGCCAGACACTTGTCTAGATGGTAGTAGTCGATGGTGGAAAAATTTGCTTTACAATAATTTTTCCCTTTATTTGCTATTTTACAGAACACATTGATTGGACTATCATTACTGAGTTAGAATCAAACAAAACATAAGAATTTCAATTTGTAAAGAATCAATAAGAGTATGCTGAGATTAATTTCTGATAACATGAGTAAAGTATTAAAATTATGGAAAACTTAATAAAAGGTTTATGATTAAAGGTTGAGGAAAAGTCGTCAAGAATTTGACGGTAGTTAGTTGGTAAGAATTTGACAGTATCCCTAGCACGTCCAGACTATGATACAGACCAGAGTGCTGCAACCCCCCACGTATTCGCTACATCACACTATCCATCCGCCGCCCATAGACTCATCATGTATTTATTACAGTTGAATGATTTTAAGTGCAAACCACCTGTTTGTAGTTATCAGCTGTGAATTCTTCTGTTCCTTAGTTAACCTTGTTTATATATTAATTATGCTTGGTAGGTTTTGTGTCTCTGGATGTTCTAGTAATTACAAAAAAAACTTATATAATATTCACAATTATGTAACAGAGCACGTGCATATTCCTATTGGATGGTTGGAGTAGTCAGACAGGTCTTGTGACGTCACAGTACTAGGATTCTGGGCTGTATTATATTCTGACTTTGGCCCTAGGGAGGTTGAGCTGGACCAGATTAGGTTGATAGGTAGTTAGCAAAAATAGATTTTGCTTCTAAAATAATTATGTGTAACAACTATTCATTTATTCTTCTTTTCTAAATTAGTAAGGAGAATGACTCAAAGATTGATAAGCTGTTATGGTAAACACAAAATATTTCTCTACACAGTATTGGGAATATAAAAGGGATTTGTAGCCAGATAATACTTTAGCACTAATAAATTATCAGTTGCAAGATTTTGTACAGATCTAGAATTATGATTATAAGAAATATTGTACATAACTTTCTTCAATTAATAAAAGCTACCTTAAAACACGATTTTACGAATATTTGGCAAATAGTATATACTTGAACTGTCACATAAACAATCTAAATGATAAAGATTGGACCTACCAACAAATGTGTATCCATTTCTGCGATAGACTGTTCAATCCAATGAAACTTTGTACCAGCCTGGGCAACAAGTGTGAGGTGAGACACCGACAGGACGAGTGCTACCGAGCGTGCCTCCAGCAGCCTAGCGTCCAGTGGTGGATACATGGCACGTACCATGTCGTCTGCTCGGATAGATATTCTTCGTGCTACCTGTAATTGTTATAACTGGGCTACATATTTTAACCCTTTCAGTGCGTAGCTATTTTGCTATGTTACCCTCTTAAATTACTGGCCTGATTTTTGTATATTTGCAAGCTTTTCTGAAAAAAATGTTCAATAATCACTTGGCAGATTTTCATAATTTTGGTATTTTTGCAATAAAATGAAGAATACATATTTTTTTTTCGGGTAAAAATTAAATATATATTTATAATGTGTGTTAATACAACTTGTTTTAAAACTTTTATATAACATTTGAGTTTCATTCAAAATTGTGAGTATATTATATTTTTTCTACATATTTGGAACTATACCACGGAAGCTCATAAAATTATTAACAAAATTCCTGTATAATATTATTTTTCTCCAAATAAATAATTTGAAAAACAATTTATAAAAACACTACCACTTGATCACCAGCACCATCCGTCTACTACTGAGAAGTGTTGAGCTAATACCTACTCTAGTCTAAAGCCTGTAAGAGACGGTTTTCATTGTTTGCAAAGTTTTCTCTACTCATTGTTATAAATAAAATACTGCAGATTAAACAAAAAATAACATTACTTATGCAATAAACTAATATCAACAATGATCGACAAACTTTTATTCACTTAGTAACATATTTCTGGAAACAATAAAACAAACAACTTGCTGCTATGGCAACATCCAAATATCAACATTATAATATAAATGTACACATTACAATAATACATGTAAATTGTACACTGTTTTATGATTATTTTACACTAAAACACAATTACGTACCAAAGTAAACAAAGCTCATAGCCAAATTTGTAATGTATCTGACGATTCAATCAGCTGACAGACCTCAATATCATAGTTTTAATGTAGTGTGTAGTAAATATCTGAATAACCATATTCAATACATTTCTATAATTTGATTAATGCCTTTATTTTTGTTTTCTTCCTTGAAAAAAGAGGCCTTAATCGAATTATAAAATGTAGGTATGGTTACTTGAATATTTCAATTATGTAAAACATTAAATATTGCCTAAATAAGGATCGTTATGCCAATCAATGCTGGCAATTTAGAAGGTTTTAACCGCATTTTATATGCTGATGCCACGGCACTCGGGTTAAACACCTACTAATCTATCTCCATATCGTACCTGGATGATATCCTGCAGCTTGGACTGCTGAACTGGATCCATGGCCAGTGCCGCCACATGATTCGTTAGGCTGTGACAGATTTTGAGGATGGCCAAGCAATGAGAGACCAGTCCTGTAGCGTCCCCCACCCACTCAGCTGCCAAGATACTCTCAATGTGGGGGTGCAAGCAGACCTCCCCAAGCTCCACATCAGTTTCCATCAGGCAATCCTCAAACTGGCTGTCACAATAATTTTGACTCAGTTAATTTTTTAAAAACACTAATATAACGTGAGAAACTGTTAACTAGAAATCAAGGTCCCAGGTTTAGTTAATAAGTTAGAATTCAAGAAAATATATATACCTCATCTGTTGAGTCACATTTGAAATTGGTACACTATTTTGGCAAGTTACATTCAGTTTTGTAACAACATTAAAATCACATACTGTTCAGAAAACATTTAATTAAAACTACTTGTATTGAAGTTTCAAAGGACCTTACAGAACATAATGTGATTACAAGATAAGTTAAAATGTCTGTTTAAGTCCAACAAGTAAATTCATCTGTTTATAAGTTATTGGAAAAAGTCGTAGGTATACATTTTATAATATACTCTGTTTATTAAATTTTTTATTCTGAATGTTTTTTGCAATCATGGACATATAACCAACATATAAAAAAACCTATTTTAAAAGGTTTGAAATAAGTAACAAACATATTACTTTGATATCTTTGACAGTTTGTCTCTACATTCAATAGCATCTTTCCTTAGATCAAGAAGAACCTAGGTACCAAGTTTCCCGTTTCTGAGACCTTTTCTGTCAAGGACACAGACAATTTTAAGAAGAAACTGTCAGATCCTCATTAACTGACACTTATCTTTCATATACAAATCCGTCTTTTTAATTAATTTATTTTATTATTAGTTATCAAAAAAACCATAGTGGTGTCTCATTTTGATAACTAAAATTGTTATGACTTGCATATAATTTTTATTATAAGACATTATGAAAACGAAAAAAATATAGAAATAATCTATACTATGTTTATTTTGTAATACAAATAAAATAATAATGACTTCAAATATCTACAACTTTTCATGGAATTACAAAATTTTTTTCCTGTCTCCAGAGAAGGTACTTTAAATATGTCACTACAAAATTTTAAAATATTTACTCAATAGAAAACCAATTGCACACTAAATGTGCATGACAACTGCCTCCACAAGGTGTATATTGCAGTAATGTGTTAACAAGTTTAGTAAGCTGTTATGCAATTTTATAGCTAGGTGTACATCCTCTGATGCAAAATAATAACTGTATTACTGTAAGAAAACTAACTTGTCTGCTTGATCAGAAATAATTTTTTGAATTGTTATTGTTTATAATAAAAATACATTAAACAAATCCGTGAAAGACAATTTTAAAATTCTGTTTTAAAAACTTTCATGTGACATGTGTTTTAATGTGAGTGAGTAATATTTTATACGTCAGTTTGTTCTATGAGATACTATGCAGACAGACATACATACATACATAAAAGACATTTTTCCAGCCCCACAAGTGATAAACTTCCTATCGCTCAGCCAATAACTAAAATTGCTGAATCTGACTGATAAAAGTTTTCCTTTTTGGACTAATATCCTAATCACATGAAAAAGTGTTTTAATTGTTTTTCTAAAAAGTCAATTTAAGCATTTTAAAGGAATTGATGTAAACCATAGTAGTTTACTATTTTAGGTTTAATTCATATTTGGTCCTTTTATTTTTAGTTTAATTTATTCATCAATATCCTAAATGAGCCTTCATATTATGAAGAATGATTTATTTCTGAATAACATTTTTATGGAAACAAATGGTAAACAGAGAGAAATAATGAAATTATGAATTAGAAGAGAACAACTACACATTAAAAACAATACTGGAAATCAAAACTAGAATGAAGACTAGTAAACTATATTTTTGATTTTAATGTGTTTTAATAAGTCAGATCACTTCTTGTTCCACATAGAACCTTTGGTATAATACTAGTTATTTTATTTTATCTGATAATTTTAGCCCTACCTCAGAGAATTCTACTTGAACAATCATAATTTGTGATGTTAAATCAAAACTAGTAAAACGTTTGCTAGACATAAAAAGTTAATACAAACATTATACCTTTATAGCCAAGAATAGAACCCCCTAGCTTTGCTTTATGTAAACACAAAAAGTTTTCTTTAGTTTGTATTTAAAATTTATTGCTATTAACACACCATAATTATCACTGCAGTCTTATAAACTATGTAGCCTATATTAAATCTATTTGTGAATTTACATTTTAAATAATTGCCATATATTAAAGCACATATATATTACAGTATGAAGCAGCATGAATTCGCACTCAATACCTGACATCAGATTTTGTGAGTTTCTTGACATATTTGGAAGTTTTAGCTCGAATATTTTTATGCTGACAGATTAGCACTAAACTTAGAAACGCTCCAGTAAATATGATCCCAAGAATTATGATTGCAGCTACCACTACTAATTCCATACTGACATCAGTGTTGTAGTATATCAGGTTCTTTGTTGTATTTTACCTGAAAAAATATTAATTCTCTTAATGCACATTTTAATATTCATAATGTTACATTTTCAAATGGATCATTAAAAAAGCACATTATTATATTTATTTATTTTATATACTTTTTCACTGTTTAGTCTCACCTAGTTCAAAACATATAAAACAAATTTAATATTACAATGTACGATCTTCAAATTTATACATACCATTTTATAGCACTGAGCCAAAAATAACTTTTTATCCAGCATTTGATTTGATCACATACCAGATTTAATGAATCTATGGGTCTTTGTCAGTTTGGTACTGGAATTGAATGAAGACTAGATTTAGTGAGTAGTAACAAGAAAAAACACTTTAACGTTAGCTGGAAATAGGATCATTTCACAGGAATAAACAGGGACATTCCATTCTAGAATCTCTCAGGATAAAATTTAATATTCAAGAAAGCCAACACAACATGAGACTTAGGTTCAGAACTCTTGAGTTAAAAGTAGACAGAAAGTCTGAATCATCATGTGAGACTGCTCAAATTACAGTACAGAATTGTACAGTAAATAGAACCATTTACTATCTCAACATGAGGTACTTCACACTAAAACCAGTGAAATACTTCTATTAAATAATAACCAAATGTCTGCACTCTATTTTAGTAATTTTAACACCTTTAAATCACTGTATTTCTTGTTTTTCAAGTTTAATTTTTTCACGTTTTTTGAACAACTTGAACATTACTATACTTCTATATAACATTGAGAAACATTGTTTTTTTAATTGAAGAATGAATGTGTAGCGATATCTAGTATGCTAGTAAAATAACAAAACAAACACTTTTTAGTTTAACTAAAAAACATGATAAACAAATAATATTCAAATTAAATTTTCACTAATTTAGTTTTAATTCTAGAGGTTACACATAAATATAATACATTCTGCATTAAAAAAACTAGGAATCTACAATAGTTTCAATTGTTCCAGTAAACATTGGTTTTTATAACCCCCCCCCCCCTCTAGGGAGAGAGTTTCTAAATTTTAAAAATGAAGCAGTGCTACCTTGAAAATACAATGAAACACTTATTGCTGTATTAATGAACAGATTCACTGCTTGAGTGAGCAGGCATACCCTCGTGGCATTGTGACCAAATGAGGGTACGCCAGTGGTCACCCTCCTGATTAAAATAATACAATTATTAATGATTGTGATTGTTGGTGTAGGTTGTTTGTGCATAAGCATTATAGGACAGGTTTTATTATAGACATTTTGGAACACTGCATTTCTAATTTTATGTTGATTCAATATGAATGTTGAGTTTAGCTCCAGTTCACCTTCCTCTTAGTGCATCTGAAATCTAATGCTATCACAGACTTGACTCCTTGAATCTGGAGTCATGTTAATCTGAAGAGATCCATAAAAGTCTTTGCAATGAAGAAACTCAAAATGAACTCTTTACATTTTTTCAACTTCAGAGACATCTAGATTACAAAATATAGTGTAATTTAGGTCAAGGGGTATTGCAATTGTCTCATTAGGTGCACAATTCACATTTACATTAAATAAACAGTTTCAAAAACTTCATCAACTTATTAACACCATCCAATTGAATAAACAAACAATCCAACAATTTTATAAATCATTAAACGCGATAATCAGATAAAATCAGAGGACACCTTGCAGAATTCTTGTATAAAAGGGAAGTTTTCATTTTCTGTATAAGATCCATTCATATCCTTTTTAAAGACTGTTAGAAATATATATCCAAGAAATTAAACCCTGTACACATTGATTAGAGAAATTATTTGTTTTTTTTTTTTTTTTTAGTTGAATTTGTTATAGTTTTGATTCACATCTCTTGTCAAATTGTACATATAATTTTGTTATAATTTTATTTAGTCTTTTTTTATTTAAATTTATCAAATTATAATATTTAATATTCATAATGGTTTTTTTTATCAATATACAGTCAAATGTTTTGTTTTTATCAATATTTACAAATGATTGCTTTTTCAGCCTGTAATGCAGCTGAAGCAATTTACTTGTATCCAATATATTGCTTTTCAGTAATAATACGAAGGTACCACTTTTGAAACTCTGCCTAAACATATTTACTATATGTCTTTATTTCTAATTGTAAATTTTCAACCAATTTTAGTGAACAAGATTGAATAGTCATTTACCGTTGCAGTAGCGCATCAAAATGACATCACTACTTGTCATAAATTTCCTCTTTCTCAAATAAAGTCAAAGTATAACTTTGGCGTTTCTACTGAAACCCAGCCCACTAGTACTACAGTACTCCAATAATTCGGTTTCAGAATATAAAATTTATGAAACAATTACTTAGGCCTAAATATAAAATTAATATTAAGAGAACTGTATTTTTACAAAAAGTACCCTCTACACTACAACATCTTAGGCCTCATCCTAGATTCTGACAAAAATAATAGGTAATGTATTTAGGTAAATAGAAGTTCGGCAATATAAATTATATAGTCCTAATTTCACAGTTTTAAGTCTAGTGTTACATCCTAAGTATAACAATCTAAGGTTAGATTAACTGTACATTATTTATTTCTATAGTAGAACAAACAAGCAGCTTATGTACCTAGGCCCTAGGCTAATTTGTTTGAAGGTATTGAAGGCAAATTAATACAAAAAACTAAAAATAATAAAATATTTTCTTAGAATAAATAAAATCTCATAAAAACAAAATCTGGAAGAAAAATAGTTCAAATTATTGACGAATAATTGCTAAAAAAATTAAAAACAAAACAATAACAAACTAATAACCTAAATGAAAACCAGAACGAATAGACGCCCTTTTTCAAACTGTTTGAAGAACTGTCAACAAAGAGGATGAAGTTGGTCTGAGACTACGAACATCATAATATGTAATATTTTTGGTACTGTGTTACACCATGTTACACTAAAGTTGACAAACTAAACTGTTTAAATATGGGAGATGTGAGATGACAGATTTTATTGGTCTTTTGGAGTTTTACAAATTTTTAAGAACTATTTATTTCAATGTCGTACATGTAGAAATTATAATGCTTTTCTGTACAATAAAGGGTATATTGAGTCTCCGCCTTTCTGCCATAACCTAACTTGAGATGGGACCAGTACCGTGGAGTATCACCTATTTTCCATTGTCCTTTTTTTACCAAAATGAAAAATATTACCATGCTTAATTTTTCTAATAATTGTTAAATAATCGTCACGACAGAGTAGAACCCCTGTCCCATTGACGTTTTTGTAAAAAAAATGTCAGTACAGCACAGCAGGGCATAATATTAAGCATAACACATTGTACGTAATAAATCAAATAAATAAATAAAATGGAAAGACAATCACGGGGCTACCAAAAGAAGTGACTACTTCTTTAAATGGGCTGTAAATATATCTTGAAAAAGTAGGTTTGGTTATAATTGGTTGAATTGTTATTTTTATATATTAAAATAATACTAGATACTCAATTCTTTAACACAAAAAAGTTTTATATTTTCTATTAATTTTACATAAATTTTTGTAATATTTTTTACATTTCAGTAATTTGTAGATTTATTCAAACCAATCCATACATCGCCAAAAAGTAGTCACTTCAATAAGGAGGACGGTAACCTCTCATTAGCATGCCTGGATAGCCAATGAACGGAGAAACGCCCTGCCCGGGCTGTCTGACATAAAAATGGCCACGATAATACCGCCCCTAGCGGCTACAAAGCGAAGAACCGTGACGATTCCTTCCCCCGTGCAAAACATACATCCATAGCCCACTAAAAAGAAGTAGTCACTTTAATAAAAATATATCTCTAAGTGGATTCCAAATAGAGTTGCAGTCTCTGTCATATTGTGGAGAGGAATTTCCCATGGACCGTGGATATGTGATGGGATAAAACTTGTTTTTTTTTTATTTCATTGAATGTGTGAGTAAAATAAAGGAAAATAAACTGAAATAGCAAAGTTGTCATATGTCACCCATACATATCTCAGTACAGGAAGTAAAATATTTCATCACTTTCGCTGGTTAAACTCGACCTTGAATATCCAGGTGAGTTGAAGAAGGAATGAGTCCAGGAACAGTTTCCTTTTTCAATTTAAATTGACTACAAATTTTCTACGTTAATTTCGAACTACAATCACCTAATTTGTTTCTTCCCCAATTCAACCAGTTGAAGACAAACAAAACATAATTATGTTTTATTTGGTATTATAACCTGTTTGAGCCTATCTACAGTGGTGACTCATGATATTATTTCAGGTAAACTTTTAGAGTCTTTGAATCAGATGTACAACTAAATGAATGTTATAATTATGTCAGAGATAACATATAAAAGTAAGGATAGTCAAGTTAATAATCCACACTCATACAGAAGTCATAATGAACATTCCCAGAAGTGAGGGTGAAGAATTCATAACTGAAGAAAGTTGAAGGGGTAAAATACTAAGCCAGATTGTTGTACATAACTGAGTTATATATATATATATATATATATATATATATATATATATACAATTAAACACCCAAATATAGTTTTCGAGGACTTTTTCGGACTGATGATGAAAACTTTCAGTGGCGGGGTAGCATTATGCGTAGCTCCTGAACCATTTTAGAGATATAGAAAAACCCTCCTTTGAATCGTATTGGCAATAACTCACCACACTCGCTAAAATCAGTCTGTTTTGTAGCCAGTGCTGATTGTGGTGGAATCTAAATAATAAGATAATACCGAATAATACCATAAAAGGACTTATCCTTGTTTTTAGTTGGTTATAGTGTTGGTTTAAACGGCCTTCTTGAAAATAACGTATTTGTCAAATTAATCTGCAAATCGAAATCGTGAGTTTAAGCGATTGTTGCGCCTTAATCTCAGCGGCTAGTAACGTAAACGCAACCCGCCACACACATAGCTATTGGATCACTTTGAAAAAACTCACCCGGTATATACAATCAAACATATGTTGCCCAAATATAAAAAAGACTTTTTTAATGGGACTTATTGATACATTAGAAGTACCTATATTTATTCTTCAGTACTTTGCAATGAAAAACGGCCACCGTGTACCTGTTAGTCGCAAACCATTTATTAGCCTTTACGCTATTTCAAGTAAGACTGATTGACTCAGCTGTAAAAAGTAAATATAACTTCAAAAAAACGAAGAGTGAAACACGACAACAAAATGAACACCAAACCCAGAGAAATAATTCGCCTGAACGTTTTAGCGGAAACTTGTATAAATAACTAAGCTAATAAAAATAAGACCAGATTGTGTCAGATATAGTGTTTTATTTTGTGCCTCACGTGTCCCTTTCTTTCGTGCCAGTAAAAGAGATATTTAAGTCCGAAAATTATGGTATTTTATATTTAATATAATTCAATATCTAAAAATGTAAAATAAGTATTTATGTTTATCCAGAAGGAGAGTTCAAAGAGACGATTTGAAGTACCAACGTATGTCAATAAACCTGAACTGAACTGAACTGAATTCTATGAAGACCAATTAATTGGCCTGGCCTACGGCAAACAGCTCTAACAGTGAAGATGACTACCAAAGTGAGTGAAATAGTCCGTATCTTTTACCGATTTTTTAAACGTTTGGTTTATCTTTGAGTTCACTAATCAATTGAGTTACTTTATTTTATTCGTACTATGTTTTTAATTCCGTTCAATTTCCATTGTTTGGAAATAAATAAAATGAAGACAATTTTTTGATTTGAATGTAATGTACAAGTTTAAGTTAAACTAAAGCTTTTGTTACTAAGTTTAAATGATTTGCTTATTTTAAAATATTTGTGTACTGTCTAATATGAAAAATGGAATGTTTTGTAATAATAAATATATTGATTATTCAAAAAATTAGACATTTGTTTTTAAAACAGATATGTTTTTATTTTAAGTATAAAATTTCAAACCTAAAATTATAGTTTAAGGCTATTAAATAATGTAATGATTTCATAAAAGTCATAACAAAAAGATATTAAGTCGTTAAAGCTCTGAAAATTCTATGTTGAACACTTTTTCTATCTTGATTAGTGGATCCAATAAAATCATTTTGAAGTTTTCCGTTTTCCTCTCATACATTCAATTAATTGGAGTAAAAGAAAAAACGCAAAGAGAGAGCTGTGAATATTCCTTATAAAGATAGCTCTCGGTGTACTTAATATGACGTTAAAATATCCAGACATAAGAATACAATCGCAAAATTTAAAACAATACTTGTTCCTAGAAATTGGTACAACTCCAGAGTCTGGCGGTCACCAAATCGCTGTCTTTACCAAATTCACAAATTTAGAAGATGTATGTTGAAGAGACAATATCAAGTCATTTCCTTCACACTTTTTCGCCATAAATTGGCCATAAATACTTGTTTATAGTTTCTTATATTGTAATACACTAAACTCAGAATGTCTATGAAATCATTAGAACTTACCGTATCTAAACTGATATACAGCATTTACATAAACATAGAAGCTTTCTGAATCTTAAAAAAGATTATTATTTTGAAAACGGTATCTGGACTAATGATGTTCCACCCCGAGAATTCGCAGATTTTGTTTCGAACAGCAGTAGCAAATATCTGTCTATGATTGTGCTGGAATACATTTCATGTTTATGCTACAATACGTTCTTCAAACGTATGGTATCATGGTTCAAGATTATGAATGAATCACCGTACATAAATAATTAAGTAATGGGAAAATGCCTAAAAAAGTAGATAAATAAGTATTAGCAATTTATACTTTGTTGGATCGAGATTCTTGTTGCCTATATACGTATTTTCATTTCATTAAGTTAAAGATCATATTTTTTTATTAATACCAACTGAATGTTTAATTATATCATGCAAAGCTACCAATATATTTCTTATTCTAGCTAACTCAGGCATAAACCAGGAGTTACGTATACATATTTATCTTTAGACTAATACTATGGCTAAGCAGTTTCACAAAAATGCTCTCAAACTACGAAATAGAAAGAAAGAAGTGAAAGAACGTGCACCTTGATTTTTACACGTAAAAACGGTCCAATTCATTTCCTATAATTTTGACTTCAAATAGGCACTGAATATATTTAATTTTTTTCCGCTCACAATCTAATAGTATCCTCGTATGTGCCTTGCCTTTATCTAAATGCATTGTCAATGAGCAAAGAACCGCTATTATTGCATCACCGTTATTACCTAACTATTAATCTTTGTATCGTATCGATATCAGGGACAGCTGGCTACAAATAAGCTCTGGTTACCCTTGCAGCTTGTCTTGTAATACCTTTTTACTTAGATTACACTAGATAGCTGCTGGGCAACAAGCATAAGTCCTTTGAAGTCTAGGTGTTTATGATGCCGAAACGATGCAAAGAGCTATTTTTGAACGTTTTTGTCACGAACTGTTTATGGATTTATTCAGGCGTACACCCCAGATGCCAGGAGTGAAGCTGTGTACCAGTATCTGATTTAAGACGCTGCACTAAGCGGAAGGTAAAATGAAACTAAACTCAAATATACTCGCATTGAACCAACCCTTCTCACTATAGCTATGCCAAATCATTATTTATTTTCGTTTTTATATCTCAATATATATATATTCCTTCTTTTGATCTAATTACTGATCACAAACGGTCCTCAGCATCGCCAACTTACTAGCTAAGTGAAATCGTAACAGTTCATTTATCAAATAAATACTTACGGAATTTTTGTTTACCAGGAAAAGGAGACTTATTATAAAGAATCAACTGAAATACACAATGATTTTATTAGATTATATTGTATGCATTAAGTTAAATCAGTGAGGTGATGCATCCCCATTCATAATTCAATGAATTTATGACCAGATGGAGGACCCGTTATAATTTCTTTTCCAGAAAAGGGGAGAGTACTTACAACTCTCCTTATTTTTTTCATTGTTGGTTGGAGGCTGTTGAAAACACAATCATGAACTTACCTATTTATAGCACCCTTTAAATGTGCCAGGTTTAGTTTGAGATAAGATATTTTTTGCTTTATTTTTAACATTAGTGAGAAAACTATTTTCCAGAACAAATTAGGCTTACCGAACTTTTATTAAGTTGATGTATGCAAAGATGATTTTGCATAAAATACGTACTTGGGGGTTGTTCTGATAATTTGCTTTGAGCCGAAAATAAGACTTCGATCAACGATATCAATATTGTCATTTAATATATTTTTAACTCTCTTTACAAGCTGCTACTGGATTAAGTAGACCGATAATATTTAATGGATTATAACTTTATTATTTTTATTATTATTATTTAGGACAATTAAATCCTACGTCTTGGATTAAATAGTACTGTAGATAAATATGTTTGCAAAGATGAAAGTTTTAAAAACATTAAAATTACTAACAAAGTGTATTATAGTATCAATAGGTTTACAGGAAATTGAATGTGAAAACTGATAACGTGATTCTCTGATAAAAGTGGAGCAGAATAATTAAAATATAGACGTATGTTGGGGTTAGTAATAAGTATAAAATTTTAAACATTTAATTTACAAGGGGGGTCTTGGGTGTATGTAGGAGTATGTAAATATATGATGTACGAGGGAATGGATTCTAGATATGTTCACTCAATATTTGATTGAGATCAGCAAGTCGTCAGGCTAGAAAAACCAATAAAGAATGCCACGCTGGTTAGCTTGGAAAGGGGCGTTGAGAATACATGTTATACCGTTGGGAGATTACGACGGAAGGACCGTTGGGAATAAAGTTGTAATTTATTGTGACAAGTAACCTTCACACTACTTGTATGAAAATGGTTGCGGTGGAGAGAAATGGGTACATATTTAACGTGCACTGACAAGAACAAAGAAGGACCATCACCTCCTCGCAACAGATATCATATACTACCTCCATGGGGGTTGAAGTGTAACTGTGCTTTGAAGCGGGCAAATAGTGAAATGCTTAGGTTATAACGTAGACGAGGACAAAATTTTGTCCTAAAGTTAGTTTTATAGCTAATGATATTGTCTGGAACATATTCAATAAATAATATAACTTAGAATTGAGGATCCATAGATCCACCCTGTGTCTAGATGTTGTCGCTTCAAAAAAAATGAGAGCTTGAAAAAATACACCTGAGGATAAATTTGATACCACCCATGTGAGTACCTTAAGGTACATTAAGATTTAAAAGCTTTAACAAGCTTAATGAGAACATAGTTAAAATATTGATATTGTTATTTGGCAGTCAGTAGAACCAGCCCTTTTCAAATCGATATACTACGGTACTTGACCTACAACGGTAATTTTATGCCTTAATATCTTTTGTTCTGTCAAATGACGTTACGCCCAATCTTATAGAAGACAATTTCACTTCCTACTAATAATGCAACATGGGTTTACAGAGGTTCAAATTGTATATTATCCTGCATTTTAAGCAATATATGTAATATTTCTTGACACAGTAGTCCATGTAATTAGTAATTAATGTTGGGGTCAAAATCAAGATCAATTTTTCACTTAGCATGGTCTACAGTAGGTTTGGATTAAGTGCAAACGTGAAATGGAGCAAAACTCAACATTTACATTGGATCAACTCTTCCCACCATAGCTGTGTAACATGTACATACACAAAGATTAAAAGAAGGGGATGATAATTTTCTATTGGAAGATTAATATGGAAAACATGGACAATACGTTGAAGATTTTAAAGTTTTGTCTATGCTTTGAATAGAGACTACCTCACTAAGAAACAGCTTCTTACCTGACATCAGTGACCATTAAATCTAGACATTTAATAATTTGGATACGCTTCCCATGATGGGAATTCCTTCGAATGTTCATCGCTTATGTCAGATAGGAATACTTGGGATGCTATTTCAAAATGAGTTGCCTATGACACCCTTAGTACGCTTTTTGTAACGCACAGTTTATTTATGTTGTAATATAATTTTAAAAATTTCTTAACAACGCTAAACTTAGAGGGCTTTCAAAATTAAAAATAATATATTTCAGAATAATTTCATTGATTTAAAAGTAGACAGTGTTGTAAACAAGTATGTACATAACTTAATGCTCTGGATGAGCTTTTGGAGATACAATTAATATTGTACTGTATGTTTGTTAAAAACCATTTCAAGCAGTCTATAAAAGCTGCGATTGTCACTTTTGCCCAGCAAAGTAAAGAGGCAAGCTAGTTTTGTTGTATTCAGATGATTTGTCCTCAGCTCACTTTTTGAGATTCGAGAGCAATAACACTATTTAAAAAGAATAGTAAATAATACATAATCAATTCCTACCACCATTTCTACTTCAAGTACTTTAATAATACTAGAGTAGATCACTAGCTACTTTACGGGACAATCCTGCTCACTGTTCTTGACTATTTTTCCGGCCAAGAATAAATGCGTTGTGTGAATATGTAAAATACACTAGGGACTTAACAGAATGAAACATTTCAATTTTAATAGGAAACTGTATTTACAACTATTACAGAAAGATTCACAATTAAACTAATAAATAAGAACATTCACTAATAAATAAAACAACAGTTGGAGAGCAGAAGACTAACTGAGAGCGTTGTAGAAGGTAGAGCCACACGCCCAACTGACTCGGAGTACGAGGAAACCCAAAAATAGCCTTGAGCGTTTGATGGGCCCAGTAGAATCTGAAACCCAAGCACATATTATAATACGTCACAAGTACTGTTTGAAGACTCATCTAGAAATCAAAATAATTAGTTTGTTAAATTCTGCCTACTATGGGCTCACAAAGCGTTTTGATGTTTTTTTTAAATCATAAAACATTGACAATGAAAATTACAGAACTATATATAATCTACAATTTAATAAGCCAAAATGAGCATTGTTTCACAATTATTCATTTGTCAGGAACATCCCTTATTTACTATTTCAGCTTACCGAACAGCGTTATAGCAGAGTTCTTAGATTAATAAGAATTTCAGTATACATTTTAGATTTTTTATTCGTACTTACAGAAACTTGAACTAGTTATTAGATACACTTCATCCTTTAATTGTTGTAATTTTAATGCTTTTGTTTTTGCTGATTTTAAGAGATTATAAAGTGATAAGAGAGTTATGAACTAAAATATGATATTAGTGCTAAAAGTTCAATTTTGTTCAAGAGGTGCATACTTGATACCTCAGAGTACTGTATAAACTTGAATCTGTATCAGTTATCCCGACAGCGTGTTAGTTGCTAATTGTAAGGTTAGGTGCAGTATAAGAGTGACAGAAGTCGTATCAAAATTCTGATAATTATATCGTCCACAGAGAACACATTTTTATTTAGTGGATTAAAATTGTGCGGGGAGGATGAGCTGTGTGCTCTAGTGACAGTTAGTATCGAACAATGTAATTTAATGTCTGACAGTTCCAATTCTCTGTTGCTGTTTTAACGTTGAGAATAACCTAGATAGACTTTATATGAGTATCTGAACTCGTTATATCAACATTCTGATCTCTACTTACCTCCTCCATCTGATCATGGCTTGGGGCAGAGTGCTCATATCGTCTTTCAGCAAATATACTCGCAAGCCACGAATATAATTGTAGAAGAACTTGTCCCAGTCTAGCTGCTTCATGTCAAAGTTGAAGAGTTTCTGATCGGATGGGCTCAAACTACGCCAAAGCTCTTGAACGTTGTTGTTGCTAAAATTCCACGATCTGTGGGCGAAGTACGCCAGTACTCCGGAGAATTTATCTATCTTGCGATAAACCTGGAAGAGGCTGTAATATAGAGGTTAAAATATTAGTTTTAAGTATAATTTTGTATTCTGTTAAAATAAAAGATTACATTTTTAAATTATACTTAAAGTAAACTACAGAGTTTGAATTAGGCTACTTGGCCTAAGAAAGGTCTTACGTTCGTAATTTTTTATAATAATCAATCAAAATATATATTCAGTAATAAATTAAAAATTTGATCCAAATACTTCCTTAACCTAATTCAATTTTAATGATTAAAAGAAAGGATTATCAAACCGTTAAAAGTTTCATGATTTCACGCAATCGTTCACTCCGTCTGCTTTACAAGGAAAGCCATAATAACAGTATCCGCCGGTCTTATACATTGAAGCTACTAATGCTGCTTTCAAAGATCTAATTCAAATCAATTCAAAACTTTAATCTTTATAAAATTAATGGAATAGGTGAATTCTACTTAGAAATATTAATGTGGTGAGTCGATTAGATTATACGAGAATTTAACATAATGTACTTTTTAAGAATGTTTGATGACTGTTTAGTTGACATGGCATTATTTTATTTATTAACCCGTTTCATCTTAAACACTTCAGTGAAATAAATCAAACTGCAAATCCCCAATCCCTGCGTTTTGTACATGACGTACATACAACTGGTCCTATAATTACAATTTGTTATTCGACAATATTAATAAACAACACTTGCTAAGAAGCAAGCAATCCTTTTGGACTAATTAGAAGGCTATACCATTATCAGTATCAAGTATTAATACTTGAGTATATCTGCATTACATAGTCGTAATTACATGCTGCATAAACACACTGTTAAATAGCTCATAGTTTTGTCACGAAACGAATGCATACTTGGGACTTTCCTTGCCGGTGAGTTTGGCGAGAATGTCAATGATGATGGCTGGTAGGTAGTGCAGGAAATATGTACAGATCAGGTGGGTGATCCAGAAACGGTGGATCGTCAGGAAATAGTACCACATGGCTCTCATGGGAGGCACACTCGTTCCGTGAGTCTCGATCAGATATTTAAAGTCTCCCCATTTTAGGGGCTTCTCCACTGATGACACGTAGTTATAAATCTTTGGTTCGTCACTGACCAAGTCCTTGGGTTCCTCTGGAGCTTGCTTGTTTTGGCTGGAAACAGAAAGATAAACTTAAAAACTGGTAACTTTTTGTGGAAAATAATCACACATGTCATTTGTGTATATTGTAGTACATAATATTTTAAATCTCGTAACAACGACTATGAATAAGAGATCGTGTACAAATCTGTAAGGTTTTCCTTAAACAAGAACTTACAATTTAAAAACCTGCATTTTCAGTTAATTTCATGAAGTTTCAAGAAAATATATTTTCATCACTCTGTATGGTAATGGGCTAATTTCCAATACAACTGATTCTGCGAAAGTCATCGTTTCGCTCCTAGATAAGTCATCTGATTTCTCTCTTCTAAACATTACTTTTAGCATGTAAACCAATATTTCCCTAAGTAAACATATCTTTTCTTGTATAAGCAATTAAAATTTATTGAAGGTCTTTTGCAGTACTTTATCCGGTTTAAAAAATGTGTAATGTACATCAGTGCGATTCCGTTTTTGGTTTGACAGTCTTATGTTCAAACGGCTGATTTTAACACCAAAATAAATTTTGAAATAGTGTTCTGTTTTCTTATGAAAGAATAATTACTATACTATGAAATGTCAGGTAACTATTAACAGATTTCATGTGATTTTGTATATCGTGATGAACAGTATCGTTCAATATTCGTCTCGAAAGTTCGATTGTAGGGTTCCATAACATTTTCCACGCTCGGCTTCGCCTCGCTATATTTTTAATTATTTACACATTGGCCATAAATCTCTGAGTTATCAATGGTCATTTATTTTTATTGAATCAAATACACCTACATTTTGGTTCTATAATTCTAGTTGATATATTACTACGGTTCTACTTTAATAAGACACTTGTCTTATCGGACTAATTCTACATTTGAGTTGAATACTTTCGATTTATTAATCAGCCCAATTAGTTGTGATTTGAGTTCTGAGAAAATATGTTCAAGATTTTATGGCATTAGTTACACAGGAGATAATTTATTCATACTGTTGTCTGGGGGATTATTTCAGTTAGTTCTGAGTTTCGACGCTACGGCTGCGCCACCTAATTTTGTAATATTTACTAACTGAGCATTTCAGTCCACAGATGGCAGTCCGATAGCTCACTATTTTGTGCCTCAATTTATAGCATTGGAAGAGTTATCTCTTTTGTCACAAATAAAATCAATGGTTTTAGGTATTAATTAGAATTAAAGTGAACGGGGATGGTAAGTTACACTGAATAAGAGTACACTGGTAAAAGGTTATCCTCAACTGAGTATATATAGGTCTAAAGCTGCATGTACGTTTCAGATAGAAACTGGATAGCAGTAAAACATAGAGCTTCAAATAACATCGTAAAATAGTATAATTTATGTAATGTACTTGATATACATTGCTAGTGTACCTATCTTTGATGGTTTTCCAAGCAGATGCGATGAGAGCATTGACCGTCATGTCGACAGGGACGATGTTAGCAACACAGTCAGTGTTGGCGTAGATTGTGTGAACCACTCCACAACCAGCTCCAACAACAATACCTGTCGGCCCGTACACGTTGTCTGTCCATCCAATCAGCGGCTCATATGCTGTTCCCACTACTGCAACATTTCAAAATATGCAGGAATTGACATTAGGAGACTTATTGCGAGATTTTTAATAACCATAATAAGAGAAGTAAGTATTGTCTTTAGCGTTATACGTTAAGTATAATCTTTCAGAACAGTAGAAACGCACACAAAACTAATTTAATCAAGATACATACGAGTATAATATACGTCCTACACACCATTTATCAAACTTGCAATCAAAATGTATAAATTTTATGTTGAAAGTAAGTAATGTTTTGTGGGTAAAACATCTCGCCAGTATAAATAGTTATTTATTTTCTTAAACAGAACCTACTTGTTGTAAATATTTTAAAAAAATCTTGTAATATGTCTATAAATGGCTGCTAACCGTTTATTTAGGTTCAGCTTATATTCATTTTTACTAAGTCAATGTATAATAACACATGGGGCTACACGTAATAATGTTTATTTATGCAATTTCCGGTTTTCTAGTTTTAGTAGGATGGTTTGATTTATTTCAAAGGCAGGCCAGTTGTTTTTGCATATTTAATTATATAGATAATGTTTTTTTTTTTTTTTCTAGAAAATTTGGTAACCTCACAGTTGATTGAACTTGATCAATAATGTCATATTCTTCATTTCAATACGCACAAACAAATTATTAACTGCTAACATTTTCTGGAGTAGTTATACTATTTGTTTTGGATGGTGTTATGGAACTCTGTGATCTTTCTGGATTTATATGATTCGGCGAAGAGAAAGTTAGGTACTTTTATCGAGACAAGTCTTACGTTACCATATGGATTAAATTCTTTAGCAGACAGGCTTTGGATTATAATTTTAGAGTTTCTCACTAGAGCTGTTTAGTGTTGGAGGCGCATTGAAAAAATATAATAAACTTAGCTAAAATATATATATATATATATATATATATATATATATATATATATACTATATTTAGTTAACTTTTCGTTATATTCATCGTATACCTTTGTTAAATCAAAGAACCAATACGGTTAAATGTATATAATAAAACTACTTACCAATAGCTGGCCTGAAGATTGTTATAGGCAATGTTTTTGAATGCTCCTGGACAACATGTTCGGCCACAGCTTTGGTAAATGCGTAAGTATTGGGCCATTTTCCTAACAATCTGTAAGTGAAAATGTATGTATTAGTCAGAATAAACTAATAATTGTGCAATTATTATTAGGATAATTGTAGTAATTTTTTAGCTTTGGTTTTATAGATTCCATAATGGAACAAATTGTACGTGCTGTGTAATCTAAAAAATTCTCTAGCTCGTGATTTGACACTGTAAATTGAATTTCACAACATAGAAGTTTGTCATCTTATATAGGAATCCAATCACCACGGTTTAGGATACATTAAAAAAAAATGTCTTATAACTTCCAGTGGCCATAAGGGTATTGATTAACGACACTAGCGTAGGTTTTAACTCTTAACTAGTAACAAAACTACATCTCACCCCTCATTACATCCACCCTTCCATTTGTAATCGACTTAATAGCTGATAAATTAGGCTGTCAACTTACTTTGGCAGCATGGCTTCCAACAGCACATCGTCATCGACATGCTCGACTATCTCCTTGAGGCGATCGTGTGCCATGGGGGTCGGGTAGAGAGTTTCCTCTATAGTCTCCAAGTGGCAGTTAGCATATGCCGTTGACACGTGAACAAACACCTAAAACGAGCATTAAACTTGTCAAACTGCATGCTAATAATTTGTAACAGAATGTATAGACTCCAACCAATGGAAGCTTAGAGCGTATAATACGAGAATCTAAAGAAATCCACAAAAGTAATGCAAGTTTCTTCCACCAACTATTTACAGCGTAACTTTTGAATATTGCGGTGTACTCCTAAACCTAGAAATAAAATTCATGCCTTGGTGTTGGTGTTATTTGTATTTCTGTTTATAGTATTACAATATGAGGGTATTCGACATTAATGTGTTTTCAAAAATCAGAATATAGTTTTAAATATGACATTTAGCAACATTGTATTATATAACACACCAACTTATACATATTGAGAATCTTGAGCTAGCTCCAGTTATACCTATTAACAGAGTGGTATTGTTAATTACGTTTCTTCCTGTTATTGAAGATCTACTATTTCCTCTCCTCCCCATCCCAGAAACGGAGTTAGAGAATCGGTAATTTTTCTTGAAGTGTCGAACAGAGGGATTCTTGTATTCTGGGTTTACGCTTACTATCACGAGTCAACTCCAATAGAAGTCCAATCAGACAAAAGAGACAATATTGAAATTGGTGTGGTCATTGAAATGTACTAAATGGAGTTAGTATGCGAATTGTAACTTTAGTTCATTAAAATGTTTATTTTTTCGTACACATCTCAATATCCAGACCAAGTTTTGGCCACCTACAATTTTTGGAATTATCTTTTGGAAATCAGTAATCTAAGATGCACAAATCACGGACTAACGTAGACAATGATAACATTACCAACTGAATGATTAAATACTCTCTTGTACAAATAAACTTCTTTGAACACGTTTCGCAAAATAGTGATTTGTTAAAAATAAGTTTATCGATGAACTTGAGAAATAATGACGGATAATTTTCCATTCCCTAATAGGTAAGTTATTCCTTTGAGCATCAGCAAGGATTTTCCAGGTCATTCAGTCAGTAGATTCATTTCCTTCAAGCGAGGTAAGGTGCTGGGTCAATGTGTTTATGCTTGCATGATATGTGATGGCTGCTTGCAACATTTTTCGACGAATCCATTGACGGAGGTGCTTTCTGTTCATAAGCATGGAGGACGATGTAAGTTAGTAATATTTTCTAAATTTATAGTTTGTCAATGGTCTGAAGCGCTTCCTTGCTTCATTAGATTTAGAAGTTCCGTGTAAAATAGATGTAACTTCTTTTCGTGTATGACAACGTTTAGTAAACAAATATTAAGATTTTCAGGAATAACTTTTCTTCTGTTGAAGATCTGCGTCGAAATTGCTGTAATTTTATGAAAAACTTACACTCCATTTTACTATCTTTTTTTATATAATTTATTCTTATAGATAACAGGTTTCAATATGGTTATTGAATGACTGTTGATTCAGGAACACACCCTTTAAAGAAACAATAACTACAAAGGATGAATGTACGCAGTTGGGCTGCTGTAGAAAGCAGAGGAATGTCAACTGTTTTCTGAACCTTGTTTGGACAAGAAGTAATACTCGTACTTTCAGAGCTTACTTTGTAGAAAGAAAAATTTACTCGATGCTCTCCAAATCACTCTTTGAAACGTTTTAAGAACACACCATTTTCCCACTCGTTTCAATAATCCTCAAGTGTCTTTCGTGTTCTTCTTGACCTTCTGAGGCTATCCTGAATATCTACACAAGTTGCCTAAAAAAAGTTAACCTTTTGTATGCACATAAAGGTTAGTTTAAAGCTACCAAATGGTGTTATAATCGCTTTAATATTGCGACAACGTCAACAACTTAGATGGTATAATTGTGTTGTAAATGCCTGTGATTGTGCGATTTGGTACCATATAATTAGTTGATAATAACCTTTTTACTAACTCTCTATTACATATAAATGACTTGGTTTTTCCACAGAATAAGAGTGTGATAACTAAGGATAGCTTTTTGTTGTAAAAGCATTACAGGAACAATGACTTGCCGTCGTTTGGTTAGAGAAGTGATATCAATCTCTAGCTTTCACTATAACATGAAGGAGGCTTGTGTATATTTAAATTTTATGAGTAAATCCATCCAATCCATTTTGGGGACACAACAAATTTTTAAAAGAAACCTCGAACATACTTTCATTATAGTAACAAAACTAGGTACTATAATGATATTTGTTACGTGGCAAATAAACTGGGACGAGTTTTTGGACTTTGTGGTTTTGCAAAAGTACATTACACTGTCTTATTTATACACCTAACTCATAATTTATCTTAATATGAACAATATCATCACTGCATGAATTCCTAGACAGTCATTTATAAGCTAAATCGCTGGCCGGAATCCATACCTTCAAGTTCTTCATTTCCTTGGCAAGGTTGATCATCTCCTGAGTGCCCCTGACGTTGATGTTGTAGGCTGTCCTGAGCTGCTCATCGAAGCGCACAGTGGCGGCGCCATGGAACACTGCCGACACCTCTTGCACCAGAAGGTCCTTATCGTGCTCTGAGAGGGCCAGCCCACGGGCACCCATATCACAACTCACTCCCGTTACTTTGTGCCGATACTTGGGCTGCTCCCGCTCCAACACCGAAAATAGCTGGGAAGACAAAAAATAAAAAAAAGGTTAACTAACAAATGTCATTGCTTTGGCTTTATTAAGGAGTATTGTGACTAACTGAAAACGAGAGTTTCCATGATGATAATGGAAAGGAGGCCATTCTGTGTTTATATACGACTTCATTATTATTCCATACTCGAAGGTTAGTTAACTTCTGCTCTCTGATAGAGTATTACTAAAAAAATCAATCAAGATTTGTGGAAACTCGTGGATTGTTTGATATTTAAACATTATATCTACATTATACATTTTAAATTCGAATTCAGAGTGAATATACTGTACTTGTTGTGATGTAATGTATGAATTACTGTATTAGTCCATTCTGTTTACATTATTTCAGAAGAGTTTATCGAATTAATATGGGTGGTTAAAGTTATATAAACTCCAAATAATAATATTAAAATCTATTAGAATTTGATCACTACTGGTCTATCGGTTTGGTATATAAGACGTCCAAATATTTACCGGATCTTCGAATATCTCGTCCAGCCGCTGGTGCATGTTCTTGCCTCGCTTCTCACGGACCAGCAAGTACACGTGGCGCAGATCCGGGCAAGATCTCAGCAACTTCTCCGTCAGTACCTTCCCCATGAAACCCGTGCCGCCAGAGATCAGCACGGACACATCTCGGAAGCTCTCCGGTATACTGTTGCTTAGCGCGTTCTCCATCACTGGGCCTACTTCCTG
This sequence comes from Homalodisca vitripennis, assembly GCF_021130785.1. Lineage (NCBI taxonomy): Eukaryota > Metazoa > Arthropoda > Insecta > Hemiptera > Cicadellidae > Homalodisca > Homalodisca vitripennis. The sequence continues at coordinate 146,512,168 of NC_060210.1, forward strand.
CAACATCACACCCGGCACTCGCTTATTGTTCAGCTATACGTCATAAACGTCTCCATTAATACTCTCATCAATGCCCATTTCACCAGAGATCACTACTAGCACATCTGAGAAGCTCTCCGGTAGCCTATACTGTTGTTAAATTAAACAATAATACTCTTCTACAGGTTGTGTTTGTTGTTGCAGTTTGTATTGCAGCCTTAACACACACACATGTGTCGTGTAACAATTAGATTAATAGTTACAGTAGAAGCAAAAACCCAACAAAAAAGTATCTTACTATACGGATGGTGTAAAATAAGTAGCGCTTTCACAATGGTAGGTGCAAATAACAATTAACGAGCTGTTAGACACCTCATCGTCTGCATCGTGACCGCAACAGGAGGGAAGAGGAAACCACAGACACGTGTTCCGTGGCCTCAATCAGCATCCTGATTATATTCAAATCTGTTTGACGCGGTCAACTAATAGTCATAGTATTAAATTTTTAAATTGGTGCAGAATAAAGCATATAGTTAAAATCTGAAGACTATATATTCCTACAAAGTACATGAGATGTAATACGTTTGATGTTGAGATCGTTTTAACCACTTGAAGACAACCAATCCCTTAAGTTTCTTGAGTTACTACTGTTCTGCGAGAACGAGGTCACAGTAAAAATGTTTTAAAAAGGATTTTTTAATGCGAATAAATTCCTAAAAGCATTCTCTAAGCTTTTTTGGCACCGAAAAGAATTTTGAAATGAGGTATAAATACAAATTCTCAATAATTATTATATACAAGTTAAGGTACTATTTGGTATGTATTGAAGTATTTCCTACAAGGGAAGTACAATTGCTCTGGTTTAATGTCTGATGAAACACAGAAAACCACATTCTGTATTTGTAACTTGAAATCTCTTTTTACTGCAATCCATTATTTCCAGTACTGCGGTGATTTTTAATATATAAGATACACTATTTTAATTACAATCAACACTTTTAAACGAATCGTTAAAAACTAAATGTGAAATATAATTACTCAGATCGCACGTGGATCTGTTTAATTTAGTTATATTTAAAAAATCATCCACCGTATTGAAATTAAGTATCTAATCTCAAACTGAAAATGCAGGAAACAACGCTTAGAACTGGGTGTTTTGAAATATAGAAAACTTGAATGATAATATGTACGAAAAAGACAGCAAAACGTATAAAAAATGTGTATGACTAATAACAGGAATAAAATAAGGTTTAGATATACCATACTGAAATAGAATAAACCGGATACAAAGGAATGTAGAATGACTCGATAGAACATAACGAGTTATTGCACGGACAAACGGACAGACGGCGTTTTGGACATTTTAACCCCAGAATAAATAAGGTTCTTCCTTGGACCAAGAGGAACTTTAGTACCAAGTTTCAAGTATCTGGGACTTTCCTCAAGAGTTATCGAGACAGTCAGATGGATGGACAACTACACGAATTTAATAAGGCACTGTCGGGTCCTTAAGCTCTTTCGTCAACAACTAAACAACTAGTGGTCAATATAACAAATTTTTGATATTTGTATTCAGGTTTTAGTCTGGAAGCTTATAAAATTTTCATAGAATATTAAAATCAGCCGATGAAGAACCTGACAGTCGCAATTTTGAATCCAAATAACAAATCTTGATATGTTCGGCCGAGGCTAGCTAAAATATGATCTGAGGAAAATATCGTTTGATATTTTTAATGTCTCCTATTTCGACCGCAACCAAAACCAAGGTGGCTGACGATCTACTTTAAGAAAACTAAGCTGTTGCTTAAGCAATGCAAATTGGCTCTTGGACTTGATTTATTTGCAAGTTTTACTAATGTGGTTTTCACAACACCAATTACTGACTCTTCTCATTCAAGTCCCTAAGCTGCTAACAATATTTTAAAAATCCACTGACAAAAACGTTTCATCTACATAGTAGGTAACTATCGGATAATCGAATATTCAAATAACAAAACGTAACTATTGTAGGAAGGGTTGATTCAATTTGAATGCTGAGTTTAGCTCCAGTTCATCTTCCAGCTATTTAGATGTCTCTGATGTCGAAACAATTTAGAAGTTCTTTTTGAGCTTCTTCGTCGTCGACTTTCTCTTCAGAAAAAACATGACTCCAGATTTGGTAGACAGACATGAGTCAGGTCTGAGACAGCGTCAAATACCAGACGCTACAACGAAAGAAAGGTGAACTTGAGCTAAATTCAACATTAACATTCACGACACGATGTACTCGAGTCAAATATTTGTCTCTGTATCGACATTTCGTCGTGTAATATTTGACTAAGTTAATAATGGCGAAAGTGCATTGCAATGTTTGAGGATCAAACTTTTGCATCGTTATGGTGTGGCGTAGATAAGGAACGTGTTTGGCAATGTCAGAGCCGAGGCCACGGCAGACAAGAACGAGGAAGCCTCACACGTGTGGAGCAGTCGCGGTCGCGGAGGTACTAGTTATACAGGCCTGGAAACTATGTGGATATCCTTGAAGGTTGTGTGACGTATGCCGTGGTTGACACTGGGCTGCAGACAGCCTGTGTTCCTTCCGTTAAACAGTTTGGCTGCTTGTTGAACTGGGCGTGTAATGATATGTACTCAATCCTCTGTATGCCTTTGGAATCTCTGTGCATTATAACGTTCAATAGATCAGAACTACTGATTTCTTTGTTGATTGTTGGCCCTGAGACAATGAGATTGAGTCTTGAGCACTTTCACTACTAAACGGCTCAGTGATTATACATACACCACACAATGATTTGGTAATCTCTAGTAGCGAACGTGTTAAATGAACGTGTTATGAAATTTAAATTTAAAAGAAATATTATTATTACCAATAACGAACAATACGATAATTCTTACAGTTTTACTTACTAACATCCATAATAAGTATTAGCTCCATTGTTTTTGTCTATAAATTAGAGAATTTATTGGTGGTTTATCAATTTATCTTAAATGCCCTGGCATTGATTGAATAATTAATTTCTATGTTAAGTTCTTCCCTTAAAAAGTAAAGTACTTAGGTAAAAGGTAAAGTAAATCCCTTTTTTATAAGAAAAGTATGATTTTATAAATTGCTTAGATAATTTAGTACTACATAAAATGGAACAAAGTAAATAATTTTGAAATTTAAAACATCTATTTTACATAGTTTTTGTTTTAATGCTATTCTAATTTAGTTGAGTCCAATCAGTACATACTTGTGCTCCCTTGTTCTTATTTTAGTAATGAGACCAATTTTAAATTTAAAATAATTTATATTATTATAATACAAAATCAAAAAAATTTAAAATTAGACGACATAGTGAATCTTAATGTCTCGATATGTGCCAAACATATTCTAAATTTTATGCAAATTAGCTGTTTGATGGCAAAATTAATAGTTATAGTTTCTTGGAATCAACATTTAACAGATGAAAATTGAAATAAAGTTAATAAGAACTAACAATAACCAACAATATAAGATCATTCTTGTAGTACTAGTTTGCTAGTAGTACCTTCATACTTCATTAGCTCTATTGTTATTGTCTAGAAAATAGCATCGTATTACTGATGCATCGGTATCTTCAACTATTACACAGGCAATCTAACATTTCCTTATGACTATTTATTTAGTATTAGAATCTAGTTGACACTTCGAAGAATGGACGGAAGTAACGGGCCTTGTACCTCGTCTCCAGCAGATAGTCCGGTGAGGACGATCGTCCGACATCCGCCCAGTACGATACCCGTAACAGTGCCCGGGGGAAATGCTCTGATGATGTAAGTGAAGTAGAACAAATCGGTGACGAAATACCGTCAACCTTTTGTGACGTAACAGATCCGGAGCATGGATTTGTTGCGCGTTGTCACCTCTCTTTTCTCTATTTGGTGGAACTACTTGAAACAACAGAGCTCACGACACAGGGTAAAAGTTCAAATTATATAAACCATTTGAAATTTGGTAAAAAGCCACGACGGGTCAGCAAAATAAAAGAAAAAAAGAAAGTCCTTTTATCTTAACATTCTTTAATAATGAATCATTACAGAAAACTGAACACTACTTTTTTAACCCATTGTGTTTAATGTGGACATGGGGAAAAAATATAAGTTTTTGATTGTTCAAAGTAAGATTACGGTTGGAGCGGTAAAGTGCCATACTGAATACAACTAGTAAATATCATTCAGCATAGACCTTCATTGAAAGTTTTAAGAACAGATTTATCAATCCAACTAATACAGCAGAAAATAATGAAAAGGAAATATTTGGAAACTACTGGAAATAGTTTATTTCCTTAAAGACGTTTAGTGACAATTTAAGAAATAATATACTGACAACAATAAGACTAGAAGAATCGGATCTCCAGAATTTTGACAGAGCATAACAAAACCAAGACCACAAATTCGTCCGATATATAGATAGCCGCCATTAAATAAATAAAAAACGTTTAAAAAATCTCTGACATTTTTACAACATACGTGCTAGAATGCGGCAGATACTGAACATACACAAGCAAAAGAACAACAACAATACAGTTTCATTTTGTTTTATAAATCTGTTACAGTTAAAATTTCTAGATGAATGTATTTGTAGAGTGATTATGTTGTAACTGATGTGATAAGTAAAGGTTGAACAGAAAAACAATTGTATTATTGATTACTAAGAAATTCAGCTCAGATTTTATAACACCCCGTTTAGACTTATTTTAATACGCCTACAAGCAAGAATAACTTTGACTTTCTAAGTCGTTACATCACTGTTTCTAATCTGTTATTTGGAATTGGGATTAGAGATTTCTGATATAATGGTACTTACGCTTATTTATAATACTCTTCATCAGTAATTATTTAGAAAGTAACTTAGGATATTGTCATCGGATTTATGGGGTTATTTTTAAATGTTTGCATCCTGTGGTCTGCTCCAGAGTCCAAGGCTAAATATCGCGTGATGGTTGTGTTCCTAAATTGATAAATCTTGTAAGAAAACTAGCCTAACATGAATGTTGGTGATTTACACATGTGAACAAATCTATCTCAGCTTAGATATCTTTTGGATCAAAGTTAGCCGAGTGCATTAGAATCATTTGCCAACTTTTGTATATCTAACAGGACATCGGAATGGTACTTGATTTCGAAAACCTCAAGAGAGTGACCGTGTAAAATCAATATCCCTACTGTGAAGTGTATGTCTTCATTAATACAACGTGTCCTTAAAACGTATTTCTTATCCTTGGGACACAAATAATACATCAACTGACTTTTTATTGTCTTATCGTAACAGCTGCTAAAAACTGAAATATGGACTCAGCCATGAAACATCATTCAACATAAGAAAACTTTTAATTTCTCGAAATTAAAACTTTCATATAGTTTATCTGATTTTAAACAACAATACAGTACTCATAATTATTAAAATGGATTAGGAAGCTGTAGATTTACAATGAATGGGTAGTTTAGTAATTAACTCCCTACACCAACATATTTCTTACCCAGTGACAAGCCTACACCAACATATTTCTTACACAGTGACAAGCCTACACCAACATATTTCTTACCCAGTGACAAGCCTACACCAACATATTTCTTACCCAGTGACAAGCCTACACCAACATATTTCTTACACAGTGACAAGCCTACACCACGACATTTTTCTTACCCAGGGAAAAGCCTACAACACCATATTTCTTACCCAGTGACAAGCTTAGGCTACATAAAACTGTAGAAAAACATAGCCTTAATATATAATAAAATGATTATTTCATATTTGTATACTTCACAAGCTCCTTAGAGGTGTATCATTTCGACTAAAGACAAGTTAATACTCTTGTTTTAGTATTAAGAGTCAGTTTATGTCTGAAAGTATCGAGCTAAAATGTACGGTATTATCAGTTTAAATATTGAATATACTATACGCGAAACAATAAAACAACAAATATTCAAGTAAAAAGTCATTACCTTCATTACATCTTATGAATGTTGATTTATTCATACAATGTATCTAATGTTGTGCAAATTACAATTATCCCAATGCATCACACTCGTTAAGGTTTTCATACGCAGGTTGTTTATTTTTACTCGGGTTTTATCTCGTACGTCAGTATTTTTTGTTGTGGTAGGTTAAACATTGTATTTGTTCGCAACCATTTGAAATTTAAATCAGGATTAATAAGTGAATGCTATCTGTCTGATTAGAATGTTTCAGAGTTATAGAGAGGCCTTGATAGATCATTTATTTAATCACTGCATAATTATGTTTGCTTCGACGTGTATGGGAACTGTAACCTTCCACGGCGATGACGTCCAGAGAGGCTTTCCCCAACAATTGGCCGCATGCAGCCGTCATCACAGCAGAGATCTCGCGGACTCATCTTCGGTTTATGACCGCGACCTTGAGCGAGCGCTGCGGCGACCCCGCTCGGTTATTCCTGTGACGAAGCTGTTCTCAAGAAGAGAAGGTTCCATTATACTATAATCTCCTTCGTTTTTGTGATTCAAGCTATTATTTTTTTTCGAAGTAACGAAATGTTTGCTCACAAGGCACAAACGGAAATTTAAAGACGTATTATTCTTTAAATTTGAAGATGAATCTCATAAAAGTATTTCATTTTGGGTGAGTTGTGAAAATACTCAAAAGTGTATTGTATATGTATAAAAATACTAACTGAAAAGTTTAGCCTACATGTTAGAACGTGGTTCTAGCTACACATGCTAAGCTTGGTTCTTCTTAACTATTAGCCTACGATTTTAGTAGATTAAATATCGTATTACTGTACCCCCTCCCCTAAGATAATTAAGAATAAAAAATCAAATAGTTTAATTTCATTCTATATTAATTGTATTTGGTGTTGATTTTAATAGCACATTGCTCCACGTAACCGAATTCACAACTTTTGTAAACTTCAATATTACTTCCTTTTCCAGGATCCGACTTTAGCTTCTTTAATAATATTACCGTTGTCTGTCTGTGTCTATACGATAATTCTGGATAGAAAAGTCCTGGAGCATTAAATTAGTTAGCTTCCTTTTCGTCCAAGATCAAAGAGCAGTTCAACGAGCATACGTCAGCCCCTACGTGCAATAAATATTGGTAGAAAATGCCTAGAGACTAAAACCTTGGAACAGTTCGTGATCCAAGGATGAACCCTATTGAGGTTAAGACGTCAAAGAGCAGTTTACCAGTCTCTCAGTCGGTTTAGGTGATAACTGTTGATGGAAGATCCTAGAGACTTGGAACTTGGTACATTGGTTTCTCTAACAATAATGATAAAACGAGCTTAATTTACCCTGATTGAACGGGACATCGAAAAGCCCGACAGAACATAACGAAAGTATCGTCAACCAATCCACCAAAGGCACTAATGTCACAAGGCAAATGTTTAACGACTACTCAATTGTTTAAAATTTTGTCTATTTAATGATTTTCTCGTTCCTATCTTGAGTTACAAAAAAATCCATTAGTAGCCATTAATCATATCTTAAGAACTAAACACCTTCCATTAATCTTCGAAGGAAGTAAATGTGTTAGACGTTTAATATTGTACTTACTGCGCAAAAATCAAAATGGTCGCCACCACAACCGGTTGTTTACATATGAGTCTAGACTTGTACAGCCAGCGCGGCGAGTAAAAAACTGGTGAAGGAAACTTACATAGAATTTGCATGATGGATGAATTTCTACTTGTTGTCTGTACGTTAATGGCTTGTTAGAAAGCTCTACATCAAGTTTATATCTCTGTTTATCTATGTAAATATCCGCATTTATAGTATATGTTTTCCCCTCACGTCTGTACTCGTTGGGTGGAACCAAAGTCAGGAGTGGTAGACACCAGACACCTGATCGTGAAGTTATAATCAAGCAGCCTTGTTTGTCTTGATCACAGTCAAGGCCTAAATAAGTTTTATTAGGCTTTTATTACGCCAAGTTGCATTTTTGGCATTACCGTTTGAATAAATAAAGGCCTATTAAAATTAACTCCCTTTTATATATGGTATGGTTACATAATGTACATATTAAACGAATTAATTATTCTTACGACTTATAAACAATTTTTATATCTTATATATATTATATATATTTTTATATTTTTATATTATATTTTATATTATAAAAATGGCAATATCTGTCTTGTTTGGCATTTAACAACGTTAGTGTTTTCAAATAGATGTATATCGTATTTTATCCTCTTCTGACGCATCTTCAGGTTTCAGATTGCTATACATTTAATTGGTGTTATAAGCGGTACTGCTAAGACTTGTGAAATGTACTAATTGAAGCTGAGTAAAATTATCTTTCATTAATTAAAAAATTATATTTCATCATTTATAACGAATCCGTTTCTTTTAATATTTCATACACAACGATTTCATTACTAGAAATGATCGTTTGTATGTGTATGTAATGTATGAGACCCAAAATTTCAAGTTGACTGGGTTGACATTACCTTGAAATAAAAAAAACCTCGGATTACACGGAAACGTATATGAGACTGTAATGTGGGAGGTAGGCATCATATATGGTGACAGGAACCATTGTGTAAGGACGAATGCACTGTAGTATGGCCATGGCGGGGGGGGGACGCGTGACGGCCAGCCAAATGCTGCCTTGTTTGTTAGTAATAGAAATTAGCATGGAATATCGGGCACTCAGCAAATGTAGAGTCCGTCATTTTGGACATAACGGCCAGCGGGTTGTTCTAGTCACAAGTCCTCAGAAATTGCATATGCATTGCATAAGTTCATACTTGTGCAGTCACACCGAGACCTCCAGATATGCATCCATATTGCATCTGCGTACTGTGCGGCTCCGGAAGGGACGTGTCCGTACAATGCTCGACTGCAGCCGTGATCGTGTTTATCTCAACGTCACAATCATCTAATCACAATGTAATAGGGAATAGGGAAAAAGCATACTAATGAGTTAAGTGCGCAAAATAATCGCTGCTTTATAATTCTTGGAGCAGAAAAATATTTCCCAGAACCATTTACGGAAAGCCTTGAAATCCTAGGAATTAAATTACACCGAATGCTCTCTATTGCTTGTTAAAGCATAAGGTAAAAAATGAGTAAATCCTCAGGTAGACTAATTATGTGAGTGTGGAAATATAACAACTTGCACAATATTAAATAAATTACAAAATGTAATAGACAATTTAATCACAATTTTTCAACTGTTGGCGCATTGAAATTAGAACATTAGGAGTTTGTGCTGCCTCGACATCTTTTTGGGAACGATCCGTTTACGGTATACATAGATATTTTTGGGGAAGGCGATAGAAAATTTGTTATTTATCAGTTAAAGTAATAAGAATACTGTACTGTATACTCGTATGGTACTGTGATCAATATACCGCGTTGGTGTTGGACGCAACATTTCTCTCTGCGCTGTATAAATAATTTATTCGGTCTAACCTCTGTCTACAGGTCGTATATTTTGATCGGTGCGATGAACTCGGAAGGACTCAATAGTTAACTCACCCATCTCCTGCTTGATTACAGCAAAATATAACTCTTCTCCGAGACAAATTAATAAACTCAAAATCATTGTATTTTTTACTAAACGGAGCGACTATAGCTTAAGTGATTTTGAGTGTCTTACAATAATATAATATAATTTAAAGGACATTTGTGAAATCACAAGATGATTCAAAGATGAAAACCCACCTTTTTAGGTTTGTAACTGTGAGATTAGGAAATGTGTTATCCACTACATGCTTAACTCAACTAATGGACACTAGTGTATCAGTGTAACAGAGCGGAAAGTATTGAATACTAATTTTCAGAGATTTCCGTGTCTCGAGATCGAACGATTGAAAAAATATGTGATAAGACTATATATATAAACATTTTCAGGTATATCTCTCTAGTATTTAAATGCACGATACACTTGGGAATTTACATTCTGGGACAACCCACTCTCTAGAATTTCACAACATATATTTAAATTACTACTTTAATAGGACTGCCCTGCTATTGTGTTATACAGTACACTAAAGCCGTCTTTGAGATTGAATGACCTGAATTGAATGAAGCTGAAGACTAAGGTATCTTATTCCACCTGATCTTTTGAGGCATTTACTTTTTTTCGCTTCCAATAAGTAATAGCTTTCGGCATCTAGGGATTCTCGATCTCCTAGGAGCTCCCATTTTTAAAGCTCTTGGTTTCTGGTGATTTACGCACTCTAAGAACTTCCGATTTATTAAGAATTTTGGTCAAGGGATTTAGAGCATCTCCGAATTTAAGGCTCTTGTAGCTTCCAGGCCTGTAGAAATTCAGTACATTTGAACATCTCTGGTTTGTAGGATCTCTAGAGGTCTATCGATCTTCTTGACTTTGTATTCTTAATACAATTATACTAGTAATGTTAAAAATTATAAATGTGTACGAAATGTGTACAGAAAATGTTTACGTTAGACCCAGCTCTTCCCGTTCGACTGGCTCTAACAAAATATTCGACCTTGTATTTACTTGCTGGAGTCCGTGTCGAGTTTTGTCAAGATCCGTTAAAATTCGAAGCTAAAATAAAAACTTAGATATTTTTACACACATACTGTGCAATACGTCCTATACTAAACGTGAGTATTTAGTAACAGAAGTGTCACTAAAATATAAATGCGTGTAATAGGTTCCACCATCTTCTCTTCTGACTACATTAGAAGATGAAGATTGACTGATGGCAAAATTTAATTTTTTAGGTTTCAGCGAATATGAAAAACTTTGCTTTTATTACTTGAACCATTAAAATCATTATAAGCTGTACCACAGGACAATCAGGTTTTTGGTTTCGTAGTAACAACAAATAAATGGCGTACTTAACCAATACTCTGACTATTATCTGTCAAGTTGCGCGTTAAATCGCAGACCTATCGCTAGGACCGGTATCGCTTCCATCCAGTTGACCGGTTGCGTGTGACATTGTATAGCATACGTTTGCTGCCTGTTTATCAGGTTTTCGGCAAGCAAGGAAACCATGTCTGCACACGACCAGTTTTTAGCAGTTTCCTAATGGCCCAGTAACTGACTGGCTCTGACCTTCCGATAAATTTTACTTCCTCAAGGTTTGAACTAGTTTTTTTGGCACGTTGATTGCTCTTCGATCTAGAAACCGACAACGGTTTAAGCAATAAGACCGACATCCGCAACCGACTTCTTAAATGTTAAGTGCTACAAACGCGAGCAATAAAAAAAATAATTAGTTCCTCTTTATAGGCTACTATTAACGTTTAATTGGTATCGTATTTATTATGAATTATTGATTGCTGTAATAAACCGGTATAAATACATGAGTAACAGATAATTTATGCACATAACTATAAACTAGGTAGTACAAAACTCCATGATAGTATAGAACTACAGACACAGTAATTTTAGAAAAATGGCATGATATAGTTAGTATCTGGTGTCAACACATTCTAGTTTTAATCCCTGCCATACATTTGCATTTCCTCCCAATTCAAAAATCTGATTAGTTCTAAGTATTTGTAGATGTTATTTTTTTTTCTCGTTTTGCAGCTTCTAATATGAAGTAGTAGTAGACGATAACGTATAGGGACAGGAAAGTTTTAATCTTCAAAGCGAAATTTGTGTAAAACGGCTTCTTTAGTTCTCTGTTAATACATTTTCCTGTAAGTAGTTGTTTTAATATAAAAAGTTCTATGCATTTAGTAACATAAAACTTTTTTCTTCTTCCTAATCGTATTTAACGATTATAAACTATGAATTTCATATGCATCTCAACTTTACACTGTATGCCTACTTCTAGATAGCTAACTAAAAATTATTTCAATGATTTAAGTCAAGTTTTCAAGAAATGTTTCGTAGGAAGTGAGAAGATGTGTATGTGTTGTGTCATTAGTTCAAAATTTAAAGCTCATATTATTGCTTTCATACTAAAGATGTTAGTCTCTTTCATAGTTTGGACACTTGCATACAAATCTTCTCTGTGCTTTTTTTAACATTCCAGAACATTTAACTTTGGAGCAATAATTGAAACCATCCTTGAGCTAGCAACCTAAACGTGCCAGAGTCTGTTTTGATGTTAGGAGAAAGTCAAAGTACAGAGGTTTTGACAAACAAAATATCTAACAAATAAAACATCTTTAGTTATTTCAAAGATCAATCTATAGTTTCTGATTAATATTCTTGAACCGTTTGAAATCTTTCGCTTAAACATGCTTATTTTGTTTGATAAATATGGATACAATATCTATATCTTTAAGGGCAAAAATGGTTTTAGTCTTAAAAACACATTTCACCTCTAGCTCCTAAAGTAAGATTGGCTTGCGCACTTTATAGTCTATTTAATATTAATATTTAATTTTTGATAAGGTCTCACACTGAAACATATCACAAACCCTAATGATGGTTTCACTCCCCGTGCTTTAGAGTTAAAAAATATTGAATCTCAAATCACTGCGGCTCGAAAAAGGGCAGAAAGAAGGGTGGAAAAAGACGCTTAAGGTCTGAAAGCTAAAGAGATATAATTATGTTGCCTTACACTCCAAAACTGCGTTGCTTGTCTCAGTGTACCAGGATTTAAGAACTTGAATCGTGCTGTAGTGTACAAGAAGTTCCAAAAACCTAGTTTTTTAAAATTCCGGAGATATAGAACCTATGTAACAAAACGAATGATACAATATGTAATATAATTTATAAAGGAGCATCATAATCTTCAGACTTTTAGTTTATGTGATGCTTGAGGTAATGCTGGGATGGCAGTATTAGAGTATCAAGAGAAGCAGGCTCCAGAGATGATGATACTTCAAAGGAAGGGAGATGTTTATATTTAAGATTCTGGTGGACTTTGGGGTTCCAACACTAAAGACTCAAGAAATAATGGGACCAGGAAAGTGGAAGATAGATTAAGGACGACCAGGAGATTGAGAGATCCAGTGGCTTTTAGTCAGAAGAATCTGGAGATGTATTATATGCGTGAATCTGCAAAGCCACTATGGATAAAGAGAGAAGTGTCCAAGAGAACAGTTTGATACACGATGTTGTACCGGTACGCAAATTAAGAGGCATAATTAATTTTCAAATATTTAGTTGTTTGAAATCATAAGGATTTTTGTAGGTTGCTACTGATTCTATAATTTAGTTTTATTCCCCAACGAAGTTTTATAAGCTCCTGATAGTATTTTAAAATGAAAAAAAAAAACACGAATTAATTTCTTCATTACGAGAGGGCTTGCGCACAGAGTGGGAAACAGCAAACTGCATTGTTACAAGTATTAAGTTCGTATGACATTGATTTTGATTTATGAGTGAGTTGTAATACATTGAGGCATGCATATTAGTTTGATTATTAGCGGATTTGCTGCCTAATGAACGACCATTAATCACTATTTCGTGCGTCAAATTTAGCTTATTCATTGACTGTCCTTTAATCTTAGCTATGGAATGTAGCTACGACTGTTTTTATCACAACCTGTACCATCAGGGAAGTGGTTTGAAGAAGTAAGATCTAAATGATAATGTGATAAATAGCAAGTTAATTGGTGAAAAGTAAAACTAAGAATATTACTTGCAATTTATTTAACTCTTGGTGCTGGTTTGTGAACATTTCCATACTAGCTTCTACAAAAAGGCTGATAGGTACGTGAATTATACATATTTATGAACGAAATCCATTATTTTATCGATGGTATCTGACATTGCAAAGGAAAATCCCTACGTTTAATGAAAATAATTACATAATTATGGAACCGAGAAATAAGAACTAACTACAGAATGTAAAATGTCTGTAAATACAAACTGTACACTGGCGCCAAAGATGTTTTTACGGCATAAATTAATATTTTATAATAGTAACAATATTATTGGTTTAAAGTTCGTTAATCGACGATTGTCGATTATAATAAATGTAATATTTCTCATATTTTCCGTATTTTATATAGTATAATATTATTTGTTAAATAATTTAACGTTTGTGGGGCCCTTGTCTGTATCACAATTTTTAGATTATGGGTGAATTTAATCCTGACTTCAATAGAATGACATGCGTGGCACGCCTGTAGATTGTGATCAAGAAATAATAAGATAAACAAGTTAGAGTAAACCATGTGATTTGTTTAGTTTAGATAACGAGTGCGACAGATGTGTAGAATGATCATGGTCGCGCTTACCTAGACGACCTTGACCGAAACCAAACATGGGACTCGTGGGTCCATAAATCCAACAACACATTTAGTAAGAAAGCGACTTAAATACAGGTTACATGCGTGAAGCAGCACATTTACAACAAGTTAGTGTAATGCAATATAACACACACAAAATTTGTAATTTATTAATTTTCAACATTGATATGTTTATTAATTGGTGACTGAAAGAAGTTAAGAAAAGATCTTAATTTTGCTATAAATATGTGAATATGTTTGGAAAGCAGAGAACAAAAAACCATTACTTCCTTCCTGACGTATCAAGGCCTGCCACACCCATCAGATTCATCTGATTTACCTCAGAAGTCGTGTACCGGTAGTCGACATGTATACAATTCCTGAGTAGGGGCCTCTGATGTACAGCCAAGAGTGTATGGCACGAGGTCATCGTCTGGGTGCTGGCCATGGAATCATGCCAAGACGAAAATCTGATCTTTTGTTCATTTCAGAAATATTCCATACAATCTGCGGGAGTGCCGATGGCCGAGCGATCTGACATTGAACTTTGAGTCTGAGTTAGAGATAGCATAGGTTCAAATCTTGTCTGTGACCGAAAACTTTTTATCAGTACCATCGACCTTGTACTGTATCGACACTCCCCTTTATTCTATTTGATAAAATCCTCACACAGGTAAATGGCTCATGAGGACGGACAGAATAAGGCTTTAAAGGAGACCGGCCTCTTCTTAAATAAAATCCTAATGGCTTTTGACAACAATGGGTGTTAAAATAAAATATAACTGCCCTCCTTTGTTTTAAACACAACACACTACAAATCATCATATGGTATTAAAAGAAATGTTACGCCGGAGTTTGACATTAAACATTTGCTCAGTGTTGCCACCTTTATGGGAACTATCATGGCATCGTATAAAAACATGTTTGGCCTTAACATTCCCTCGAACGTGCGCGTTCCTTCTTTCGCGCCGCCCTATACACACACAGAGTTACATCGATGGCAAGGTTTAGGTTTGGTTTGGCAAGATCAGAGATGCAGAGTTTTTGTTCTTTTATAGCTTTAAAATAATTTAAGATACATGTGGAGATCTGATTAAAGTTCAAAACAAACACAAAGAGATCTGATAAAACGCTGATTTGGTACACACATCTCAAAAATCGAAGAAAATTACCAATACAAATGTGTAGCTTCTTCTAAGACATATATCGCCTCATGAGTATCAATTGCA
Organism: Homalodisca vitripennis; assembly: GCF_021130785.1. Taxonomy (NCBI): domain Eukaryota; kingdom Metazoa; phylum Arthropoda; class Insecta; order Hemiptera; family Cicadellidae; genus Homalodisca; species Homalodisca vitripennis. The sequence goes on from NC_060210.1 coordinate 146,527,497, forward strand.
TGTAATATTATACGATTTAAATCCCACACATTCGTTGATCTTAGCCTAATCTAGCAAAAAGTCCGTATCAGTTACATTTCTGGTAGACGGAAGGAAGGAAGCCAGCACTGAAGGCTGTAGCACTCAATGTTTACTGAGCCCTCATGTTGGCCTCGACCTATGACCTCGGTCTCGCTCGCCCTCTCGCTGCCCACTCGTTGTTTTGACATTGAACACTGAGTCACTAAGTCTGTCAAATGGGCACCATCGTTAGCGCATTAGTCCCTGAATATATTACTTTTCAGCGTTAAAAGCTTTTTAAAACAAACTATCTTTATACTATAACATTTCTGTGAGTTGTTTTAAATCTTTATAGAACATACTTATAGTCGATATGAGTCGAGATATCCAAGGTTTTAAAACTCATGAAACTTTATTGATTGTGCGTTTTATACGGCATTCGTATTGTAACCATCTATTGAGTGAAACAGCGGAAAGTTCTTTAGATAAGGACGGACAAAGCTAATATTGAATAAATTAAAATGTTTAATTTTGTTCTACTAATTGAGTAGCTAACAAAATGACAGAGAATCACAACAAAGCAAAAATGAAAGTAACTCTCATTTAATCATTTACGTATAACATCTACATATTAAAAGTAAAATTTGAAGAACCCAACGTTATTATAACTACTAAATGAGTTTTGCTTGCGGTATAAATGATTACTTTATGATAATAACTATACTTTTTCTAAGGATTTTAATTACGATTAAAGAATACGTAGTACGTTCTCATATCTATATGGCAAGCAATAAGTAATCGCTTTATTGCCACATTGCATTTCTTTATAAAACCTAAAATAAATATGATGAGTCATCACGTTAATACTAAAAATATTTCTATCACAAAATACACTACATATGGGCACATTCATAATATTTACATTTTATAATTTGTTACTTCAGTTAAACACAATAAAAATGCTTCAAATACGTCACAAAATAAGGCAACACATCCAAGACTCGGCAAACGTTATTGTACATTAATACAGAGCTGAATGGATTTGCATGTTGATGTTTGTTTATGATATTGTATTTTTACAGGTGGAAAGACAATAAGGACAGAACAAATTATTTGGCGATAAATATCACGTAAGGAAGGATCATCCTTTTTGCGGAAGGGTTAATGATGGTTGCCTTTAAACATATAGAGAGATTTTATTACAACCAGATGATAAACTAATCCTTACAGATTGGATGGTTTTTATGACCTTTTGGTCGGAAGTAAGTACCTACCTTGAACATTTATGATATGAATGAAGGGCTGAAGTGCTGAAGCTGGTGTAAAGCTCTTTTCGGACATAAACGTGGAGCGGAAGCTGAAAGTTCGCGATGGAAGAATTCATTTAAATGGGCAGTTATTATGTGTTCGTCTAACTCAGATTTACCCTCTACTAAAATTGAAATAAAATAATTTTTAATCATTTATGATTTGAATCTTTTCTAACAATGTTCCATATATCATTCATTTACCAATGTTAAAATATTTGTTGTCGTACCAATTTAGAAAGCACTTTTATTCGTTTACGAGAAAGCTGTACATTACGATGTCAGAATTTGTTAACGATGACTTTAAGTTTGTCTTTAATTTTACGTTTAACGTTTTGTCAATGATTTTAAAGACGCATTATCAATAGTAGACTCCTGAAGATGATTTTCTAAACATAGAGATACCTAAAATTTTAAATGAAGCATAAATGACAAAGCTTGTCAGTCAAGTTGTAAATACTCTAGTGGGTGTGTTTTTTGTCCACTTTTCTCCATATTCGGTACCGCGTTTAGTAATTGAATCCACAACTTAAATTATTTATACAATCTTATTGGAACCAAGGAGGCATAGCTCCAATATGAAAACCATACGCAGCAATTATAATGTAATATATCTTCACAAAGAAGCGATCTTAACGAAATTTGGCATAGAGTTTATTGGTTAATCTCAAGAATAAAGCCTCATTTTACTCAAAACCAAAGGGAGCGAAGTCCCATGAAGGAAGCAGTGAATCAATTGACTGATATAGCTCCCTTATTATTGGATGGACACTATCCAAATTAGACATGGATATTCTATATCTTATAAAATATTAACCAGACAAACGTGATAACAAACGCATTTGGAGTCAAGAGGGTGGAACTCTAAATTGATAACAATGATTAACAATACATTCCTTGAACTTATTCAGGAATATTCCTTTACATGGCAACTTTACGGATTGATCCCAAAGTTAAATTCAAAATTCAATAAAATATGGACAAAGTGAGCGAAAACCTAGGGTAACAGAGACATGGGAAGAATGGCAGACTCTAATGTGTGGTTTCACATTAGCAGATACCTACTTTAACATTTATCTTCCTTAACAAAGTACAATAGACCTATACATCAACTTATTTAATGTCCTGACATTTGCAGTTAGTGGTGTAGCTTGATATTCATTGATTTGCCCGGATGTGAGTAACAACCTCGATATGGCAGTACCAAAAGTAGGCCTACCGGCAGGTATAAACCAACCAAAAGTTAATCCGCCTGGAAGGCAGTAGTAAATTAAGTATTTCTCATTTGGATGGAACATTCAAAATTTGGCATAAACTTTATATTGTTTTTGTTTTCACTATGTTAATATGTAGGCTATGTCAGTATGGCCTTATGGTTTAGTCTTAAATGTGATAATTAACACTCTTGTTCATGTTTATATATAATCGAAGCCAAGAACGTAGCCAGAAAAATATTTTGGGGGGAGGATCCTGACAACTGATATTTTCCTGTAGTGGACGGGGAGTAAGGCCCCATTTTGTTTCTTAAAAAGTTCTTGACTAGTTTCATTGTTTAGAACGATCTTTCAGCGGAAAATTTCAGTAATACTAAATTATTTAAATAATAATAATCATTTGCCAAAAAAGTCATTGAAAAAAATAAAAATTTTGGGGGATACGGACCCATTGGACCCTACGTCCATGTTTCGAAACAAAGCTCCATAGTGAAGATATTTTCAACAAAACTGTTCTGGAACCATTTTATTAATTAAAGGTCCTTGACAAAATTATTAATAACATTTGGAAAAGCATTCTAATTTATGTTTTAACCTAGGGGCTGACACCATCTATAACACATTGGTCTATTGAGAATATGTATTGGTCGATTGAACCTTGATATTATAATATGGATTATTCTAATATAAGGATGTAGTTGTAAATGACTGTGACCAAATATGAATAAGCATTTGTTCTTCCTTAGTTAATATATGCGATTAAAAGAGCGTATATTTAATTATGGTGTTGAATAATTGTTGCTTCTGAACAAACGTTTACGATAGTTAAATTGAAACCAGACCTCCACAATGAGATGCGTGACACGCCTGGTAGTTGTGAACGTGAAATAATGTGTACATCAATCATCCTGTTGTCTATAAGTAGTCGATGACACGTGTTCGTAAGATAATTAATTTTAAAACCTTCATTTCAAATAAATAATAGCACATTATTTTACCTTGTGAGTATAAATAGCGCAGTAGTTAAATTGTCCACGTATAATTTTCTTAGTTTTATTAGCGCATTTCAAATACACATCAGTTTGTTTCATAATTTATTTGCTTTATAGGTTATATTTCTTTTAATATTTATAAGTTATTCCTAGAGCACATAATAGTTTAGAATTTTTAAATATAAATATTAAACAAAAATATACACTGTCATGTTACTCTCATTTTTAATACATAGTTTTAAAAGCCATGTTCATTATGGTTTTGTATCAGGCTAAAACTATTTTTTTCTTTAGTGACAGACCATATTAGAGTAGTTATGACTGATTCATGAACGTATTGTTAGAATAGTAACTGTATAACGATACAACGGAGTATCGAAGGACCCGACAGAACGTAACGAAAGAAATAGCATGCACACGGGCGGACAGACGGATTGGTCTTTCACTTTTTGATCTTAAAATTAACAGAGTTCTCCTTTGACCAAGAGGTATCTAGGTACCAATTTTCAAGTGTCTAGGACCTTTCTTTTATCGGTTATTGCACAGGACTAATGGATGGACAGATATATATGAACTACCCATTAACCTTTTGACCTCAAAATAAATAGGGTTCTTCCTTGGATCTAGAGGAACCTAAGAATCATGTTTAAATTTCTAGGATTTCTATCAAGTATTACCGCACAGACGGACGTAGAATTGAAAGACGGACAGCGCACGACTTCAATAAGCCTAGTCGCTTCTTAATAATTCGCATGAAATACAATGTTCTAATTACAGTAACAAGTTTTAACTGTATCGTGGTTAATCATCTGTATATTTTAGTACCATAAAATACCAGTCATCAGGCCAGCTTAAGCAATATAGAGGCACAAGTAATCCATAGGTTTGGCCATTTTGTGTCACCTGAGCATTAGCAAAGCCTATCATCACTCGAGGAGGCTGGAAAAGTTTCATTTCCGTCTCTCTGACTGCCCGTCTGTCTGCTGTCGAAAACCAAATGATCTACAGTCTTGAAATTTTGGGTTAGTAAATATTTGTATATTGGTCTTATGGGTTTTACGTTTTGATTTGATAATGACAACAAAAAATAGCAAACTAATTTTTTTAGTAAGTCAAATTAAATAGGATTTGAACATGTAAAATTTTTATGCATACAGTTAAACCAAAAAATAATAAGAGTGGAAAGTCGATGCAAAAAGTCGGTGACAGGATTTTAATTTCAACGCACTCTTGCGCTGTAGTACTTACCCTCCCTAGCACTGCTCACCGGGAGGCAATTTGAACCATTGCTAGAAAACCCAACTTAATGAACAATAATCTTAATATATCTTGTTGCAAGACATTATATTGACAAAAGTCATTCATTCGTAGACTTTAAATTGTGCATCACGAGAATCTCGAGAGTTAAATGAATTAATTGATTAGAAATTTAATATACAACCTCAGCGAAGCATATTACGCGACACATGATCGTGGGGTATTCCTACCTTGTTTTAATTGGCTGAGCGTTAGCGAAGCCTATCACTAGAGGGGCTGGAGAAATTTCCATTTATGTCTGCTTGTCTATCCGCACAATATTTCGTAAACGAACTAATCTAACTGGTCTATAGTTTTTAAATTGTGCATGAAGCTTATTTTCTACATGAGGAATATACTTAGTTAGATTATTATTATGGTACGTGTGGCACTCCATGAAATTTGGCTGAAATATAACCGTGATGGCAACGAGAAAATACGTAATTCTAATCATAAGATATCTTAACATGTGATATATTAACACATATAGCCCAACGAGCCCATACACATACGTGGTTACTAGGTGTGTAGACTTTTATTATACACTGACATGAAATCAAATGTAATTGAAAAAAACTCTGACTGTATCATGTAACAAGATATCTCGAGAAAGATTTCATCTGTAGGCTTGAAATTTCATTTCTACATAGACAAGGATGAGTTGTATGATGCTGCAAGTCCAATCATGGAATTTGCCTGAGATAATTGAAACCTATCACGATGTGTCGGTAGGCTGACACAATTTCCATTTGTTTGCCGGGTGATGTATAAGCTTCTTTGCCGTATAATTTTCTGTCATTCAATCTGTCAATATTGAAATAAGCTATAAATGTTGCATTGAACATCAGCGAAGCCTGGCGTAATGCTCTCTTACATTGTTATAAACATTTACATAATATTTTTCAAAAAGCCTCTCTTCCTGTCAAAGAACTTTGGTATTTGATATACGAGTTCTAGACACATGCTGTGTTTCTTTTCAGGGACCACTCCATAACTTTCTGTGGCCAAGTCCATAATCCAAATATGTACAGTACAGTGCCTATACAAACATCCGATCTATGTATTCTTGCTTCACAAGTGATGCCTCTCTAAAAAAGTCATCTATAGTTCTATACTCACAACAAATTAATTATGGCATTATTGTTATCTGAACGGAGAACTATTAATTATCAGAACTCTTTTTCTTGCTGAGACCTCTGTCAGAATTTTGATAAATTGAATAAAGCTGCAATTAATATTTGTTTTAAAAGCTGAAATTCTGCATTATAATACAATGGTGCAGACAGCGTATAGCGATGAGTATTTAGTCCTTCAAAGGTATTTGAGTGGTTTCACATTTTAAAAGTTGTCATGAGTCTCTTAACGATATTGCGAGAAGAAGCAAAAAGGTAATCCGAGGGAAAATCTTGAACATGTTAAAACATTTACTCGCTGAAAATTAGGAAACTCAAACTCAAATTAATGGCCAAGCAGGTCGGTATGGGTATTGGTAGGGCACACAATATTGTACACTGTACATAATATTCTATGGGAGAGGGAATTGTGTGCAAAATTTGTTCTCCATTACTTTGTCACAAGAGTAGAAGAAGTAGCGAGTTGAGTATTGGGGAAGAAGTTGTGCAATGGGGTGGCAAGAGCCAATTAAAAAAAACATTACTGGTGATGAGTACTATAAAAAACATTAATGGAGGGATCGTACTATAACACCATGAATCATTAACCCCAAATAGCTGAAGGGATGAATCCATGTAATGATCCTTTAAAGATGCGTGCTATGACATCATTCTGGTAACACTGTTTTGTTACGAGGAATTTATCTTCAGGGAATTTCTATCCCTTGCTGACAGTAAGTATTCTAAAAAGACGTGTTATACATCTGTTTAATAGGGTTTGCTGTGTAAGGATGGATGTGTGTGAAGCAGGAAACTGGTTTCTGTTGCATGGGAGCTGCGTTGTTAGGTAGATTTAGCAGAGAAAGTCATTGGGCACCTTCTCATTCTCTTGATCTCGCGTATGTAGAACACTGAATACTTTTATTCCATTTTCAGTACTGTAAATGTTTTTATATGAATATTCCTGGGGCTATTTGTACGCACACTAAGAATTATTCTTTTTACAAAATTACCTTTTACTTTTAGTTCTAAATATAAAGATTAAACACATTTTGTTCCTTTTTGTTTAGTTTTATTAATGGATTAAGGATGTATGAAAAGTTACTGTTCGAGCATCTAATGCTAACGAGGTAGTTTGTCGGAATATTGATAATAAAATTCGTACGTAGCCTATGTATAAGTAAATTCCGAAAACTGAATATGACGTTGTATGTTCGTGGTAATTATTTATTCTTGTAGTTGTTTTATATTGGAATGGAACAATACAACACGTTCATTCAGTTTTATTTAATAATTAATGGTATGTAAATAACGTTTTCAAGTATCCAAAAGAAAACGAAATTGTAAATACATTGTAAATAATATAGCTTGATAAATAATTAATAATAATAATAAATAATTAACTTGATATTGTTGGTTTTTTTTTTAATGAAATGCTTATTAAACATACAAGGACCATTAGGATGTACTGTTGAAAGAGGAAAATAATCTTAAAACTTTAGTTCAGAGAGATAGTTTAGTCTTATTTGATAATAGTGCGTTTTCACACATTTTGTTAATTAATAATTTTTCCATTCACTTATCTTGACGGATTTTATTTTGAATTTTAAAATGTATAATTAATTATGTGCTACAATGTATTTCTAGCACAAACGATATTACAGTTTTAAATATTTTTTATATTGCAATAAAATAAAAGCATAGGAAGAAAGGGTACCGTATGAATACTCCATAAAAATAACATTACGATATGTATTACAATTAGCTATTGTTAACGACTAAGTTGGGAAAGCAAGTCGTAATAGGTAAGTTTAAATATTACATTAGTTAAAATTATTTGAAATACTCATATTACAAAAAACCAAGAACACACTGGTTAGATATTTTTGTATTTTTTAAATATGATAATTTGAATATTTAATTCTTCGATAACATGAGGCAGCCATACAACATAAGAGTAGACATCAACGAATGTCACGGGAATGATTAAATTATTGCCAACTATCAATATCTAGGTTCCAGTGTAACACAAACCTAATCACCATTTTATTGTGAAAATACTATCTAACAATCTTATAGCAAAACGTTTATATTGATCGTGACCCAATTAAGATCTAAAATTGGATGAAATAAGAATTTTTCGCCTACTGTAAGGCACGACGACGAGCTTGGTTGTATTAGTTCTAGTAGCCTAAGGGGGTAAAGGGGAGTTTTTTGATATAGAAAAATATAGTTTTATAGAACTCTAATTTAATCCATCATTCATAACTTTTTCGATCACACAACATCCTGCTAGAACCAAATAAAACTCACATGCATGTTGATTTCAACATTTAAATATACTTCAAAAATATTTAAAAACAAAAAATTATTTTTTTTGTAAAATTTCTAAGAATTCCTTAATTATATTTTCTTAACAATCAGAAGGACTACATTTTTCAATTAATTAAAAGTACCAGTATGAACTGCAGTGTAACGTTGACGTCATACAACCACTTTTCCTGTAATTAATTTCTTCTATTGTAATTTAAAAGTAACTAGTAGCCTAAGTAATTCAAGTTTTTTGGAGCGGCGTCAGCAATACTACATCAAAGACAGCCTCTATAAGCTATGTTTGTACAGTAGAGCTAAAACCACAGGGACGTGTGAAAAGGGTTTTTATTAGTTTGAATATTTATTGTAGTAACCACTGTAAAGGATATTGTAGTAACCACAAGGAATCACAGTGTGCTATTTACGTGATTACATAATCGTCTGTTTACTTATTGCGTAAATCACAGGACACTTTTAAGTTCTTAGGTAAAATAGGCGCTGTCAAACTATTCACACCACTGACAGATTAATACGCTACAAAAGCCACTCAAGGGGGATATAAGAACACAGAATTCAAGTGCAGTATGTAAGAGAGTCAGTAGGAAGAGTATCATTGTTTAAACATTTAAAAGTTATAATTTTTGCAATTTTATTTCCAATATGCTGGTACATTATGTACGTATATACTTTCTTTCCCATCAATTATGTTAATGCAAATGTCAAGGTAAGCTCAATTTTAGTTTTTCTTAGTAAATTGGTGTTACATATCATCGGTTTAATTTTTCAGAATGTTTTTGAACATTCCAAGTGAATACACCTTATTTAATGTTTAATTTCAATAAAACATTTTGTAAATTTGTAATTTAAACATGTTTGACAGTTTGTAGATGCTCGCTAGTTAAACAACGAACAATCATAAATATTGAGGCGGAATTTTGATTTAAGATGTTTTAAAACATTAGTATTTGGTTTAGCAATGAGTTGAATAAAAAACTGTTACATAAGAAGATTTGCAAGATTAAATTTAAAGGAAAAGTTTTCTTTTTAAAATCCGGCTGCAGTGAAATAATCTTTAGTTTCACCCTAAACAACAACTTTAGGTTTCAAAAATATTTTGCCCATAATTTTTAGGCTTAATTATGACCAAAAACCATCCAAACGCTTTTTAGTTTTTCTTGTAAAGCGTATAGTTCTATATTAAAATGATGAAGTACAAAACTTTATAAAATATCCTTCTTAGTAATCAGAAAAAATAGCCAACAAACTATAAAGGGCTTGGATGCTTAGTAATTCATTTCTTTAAAATAAGACATCTCCCATAGTTATACAAACTGAATATAAGACCGTAGTGTTTGAAGTTGAACATTGTTCTAATGGGGATAAGATCAAGATGGCTGCCAGAACAGCCGGCTCTTAACTATATAATTATACGTGTAGCTGGTGGTATCACGGGACGAGACGTCTACTCTATCTCCAAGTGTTTTTTCTCTGTTATCCATATTTAATTAATTAATTCATCCCAGAGTCTGTATATAATTTATTAAAAATCACTTTTTCATAACGTCAATTTCTTAAGATGTTTTTATAAACACGGACTATTGCTGACTGAATATTCAGTATTACAAAATTGCGTGTTTATTACATATTAGTATGCAAGGTAGCGAAGTATTGCACTATTTCGTGTATAACATTAGAATAGCTACAATTTTCTTAGAAAATAAAAAAGACATACCATTTTCTTTAGATTAAAAAACTGTACAATTTTAAACAAATATTATGGTAATTAAAATTAGTATTTACAAAACAAAAAGTGAATACTAAAAACACTGTTTACTACAATTCATACAATGCCATCGGTAGAACTCTAGAAATAAACACTAATAAAAGGCTTATTCAATTTTAATGTCGTTTTACTATTTAACACTTTAATATTATTTCAAATGTATACTAATCAATCACCTCTGTACAGTTCCAAAAATATGCATTTATCGGATTCATGCCTAATCGTGATGCAAACTATTAGGTTTTCCCACAATAAAATCAACAAATCTTTCTCCGTCAGAAACACTGTGTGAGGTGTGCGAAATGAAGTTTCCAACTTCAGTAATGTGTGAATATTTTAAAGGAAATCTATAGAGTGTAAGCATATTCGCGATAGTTTAATGGCCCTTCAGTATTGCACCTCGAAACAAATTCCATGCGTATTTAGATATAGTATATCAAATACACTGTTTCCTCTTTCTAGTCCTGCACATACAGGGTGTGAAGAAAGTGACTTGTGTTGGGTACACGGTAACGAACTGAACTGTTTAATGATTACCATAAAACAGTTGCTTTATTGCATATAGTCAATTACAACATCTTTGATTCGGTTACGCTGGCATTTATACTGAGTTATAAAACCTTTGTTAAAATTCTGTTTGTAATTTTAAATGCTTTTATTAATATTTTTGTAAAATCGTTATTAATTTGTTTATCTAAAGTACTAAAATCGGCATGTAATGAATGATGTGATATTATTTTAAACTTGTGAATTTTCAAAAAACTTAAGTATAAAATTACCGGTTGCCGTTGGGAACTCGTCGGTGCAGTATCATATAACGATAACTAATTAAGCATTATTAATTTTTTCGACAAGAAACAATTTGATTGGTAAATTATAAATTAACTTCTGTTATATGACTGTACGATTGTGGAAGCTGAGCAAGTAAAATTAAGGAAACCAATGAAGCCGAATGACTGCTTGGTAGGTAGGCTCACCTGAACGGCGTAGTCTACTCCCGGTGAAGCTAGAGACGGACTGACGAACTGACGGCACGGCAGACCGCGGCTGTGGGGCTTACCTCCTGGGCAAGGCGAACAGGTCACCAACCATTCCCTCCAACCTGCCAACAACGCCACCGTGCCGCAGCAGCCACCGCCGGCATACGTCACTCTCGTTTTTTAAGTCAAAACATCGTTTTGTCCCTTGGGTGGAAATTTGTGCAAAAGGAACAATATCAATTACAGGAAAACTAGTTGCTTTGTTGATAAGAAGTTCATAGAAGATCTGGAAAAGGGGTGAAAACGTTATGCTGCTTTAAAGTCAGGAATTTGGGAGATGTGAGTTATGTTTTCGGTATTCATACGTTATAGGCCTACGCAAAGTGTGCATTTTGACTGGCCACTACCGAGTCATCAGAAAGTACTAATTAACTAATTATTTTACAGCAAAGGTTAAAGTGGTCTTTTACTTAATCTTGATGGAACATTATGTAGCCTATTTTGTGGCGTGTTATATGCGACGCAACGTTTCAAAAAGTTTTACTCCTGATGTGTCTTTGATAAGCTTTATATATTTTTAAACTTATAACTGCTAAAGGGAAAATTACTTAGTGTAACAGGTTGTGTTGTATCTGGAAACACTACAAGTCTGTACAGAGAGATCTGTAAGGAATTTTGGAGCTAACCACCTCATTGGGAAATTATAACTATTTTGTTTTTAGTACCAAAAAGCTGATTTTTCTACGTAGGACAATTTCTTGCTGTAAATGAATTTCTGATATCCCAATAAAGGCTTTGTTAACATGGATAGCAAACATTGCATACGTGCACACTCAACATGGATATTATTACAAAGCCCGGGTATGCATACGTTTATTTAAAATGGTAAATGGGATCTCGGCTAACGTAGGTACTAATTATTAGTAGTCGGATTTGTCTATGAGTCAATGAAATCAGATCAAGATATAAGTGATTCGTAGCCTACATTAAACTGTTTATACAAAGTTTCTACTATTATTGTTTTGATATAATTTTAGTTGCATTGCTTATCTGGAACATTTTAATTAAAAAGAATATTTATGAGGTTTCCGAAAAGGTACTTCTGTCACCCAATGAATCCAGATGTAGAATACAAAATCACAAAAAGGTTTAATTTTCTACACCTTTTCGTTGATTACATTGGAAAGCAATTAATGAATGTGACAACTGTGTGTAAATAAGTGTGTTTCTGACAATTTGTTGCATAAAACTCGGTGAAACACTGCAGATTCTTCGGAATGACAGAGCCGCATGTATATAGAGATAAAGACATTTTTATCACAAAAATTTGTAAAGCTGAACAAATAGTTTCACTATGGACTCAATGTTGAACAGATTATTCACTATAACTTTCTGGAGTAGAATGTTTATGTTAAAAATAATTTAATTACTTCTTTTATGGAGACGAACAGCTAAAACAGTTGGTAACTACTGACGCTATACTGCCTCATCCTTCTACGAGCCTGAAATAAAGAATTTTCGCTTTTATTCATTTATACCGAAAAAATCATTTTTTTTCATTTAGGACTAAGGATTTATAACAATGCATCTTCTCCAGCAAATCAAAGAAGTGTAAGAGATCAAATATATTAAATCTACTAAGTGAACTACAATGAAGTATGCTGAGATGATTTATAGGGAAGGAAAACTATGAAGAATCGGGGTTTAGTTATGGAAGTGTCTACATGGAAGTAAGTGTCTTCCTTTGTCTTGTCTTTGAACTTTGTTATTTGACAATAGCTTTCAAGATTTCAATATTTTACAAATATGCCGTTACCACATGTCATTATATACGAGTAAACAGCAATTACGTATGCACAACTTCAAGTAAAATGCTGCCTGACTCAGTAACAGATACTGTGATCAAGCACGCAAATATAAATGAAAGCGAGGTTGCACCGTGTGGTTAGCAATACCACAGATTAGGTGTAGGCCTACACTTACCTGAACAAGTCTCTGGTGCCTATTATTAATTCATTTCTTTTGCATATTGCCCGATCATTTTACGTCCGATTTCAGTTTTAATTGATTCTGAAACACTGATGTCATGTTTTAAAAGCGGGTTTTATCTGTTTAAATTATTTATATGAAATTTTTTAAATTCATTACACAATTTCTTTCATGTGTAGGTTATTTATAAACGGAAAACAAACATTTTTACTTTTTTTTAATTGTTTTCGTTTTATTCAACAAGGTACGAGTACGCTACACCACTTCTGGCGTAACAAGCTTCGCTGATATTGCATGCACAATTTAACTATAAAAAAAATGTTAAAATTTCATATGTATGTACTCAATTTATTTGCTAATTTATCATGTGAGTTTTTCGTATAACTTGGTTGACCATAAAACCAATATAAAAATATTCGTAACGCTCAAAAATTCTCATGTATCAACACACCATCATATAACATAGTGTTGCTTACAAAGAAATAAAGCTCTATACAATATTTTAAAATTATAGGTCAGCACGTTCCAGAGATATCTTGCAGACAGACAAACAGAATTAACATTTTCCAGCCGTTCAAGTGATAGGCTTCGCTAACTCTTAGCCAATGAGAAGCGAATGTTCATTTTCAATGCGCGCGCGCGCGCGCGCGCGCGCGCACACACACACACACACACACACACACACACACACACACACTCACACACACACACACACACACACACACACACACACACACACACACACACACACACACACACACACACACACACACACACACACACACACACACACACACACACACACTTCGAGTTGGGACTGAAATAAAGTTTTATTTAGAGCAAAGCACAGATTTGTTTGCTGTGCAAAATGGAGCAAATAGATAATATAGCTAGGTGGCAAATAAAGAGAAATCATTAAAAACATTAAATCGTTAAAAATCTGGAAAATACTGTATAAAAATAATGTACTCAATTCTTTCTATTTTAAAACTCTCGTTACATTAAATTACTCTATGGCTGAGCGTTAGCGAAGCCTAATACTCTAGGGACTGGAAAATATTTTACTTCTATAATTATGTTTGTGTACCTTCTCTACAAAACCTGTACACTTGAAAGTTTGTATAGAATTTCACTACTACCTCAAAACATATAACATCATCTTTTGGTAACTTTGTGTGTAGACTAGTACTCACATAGTAAACGAAATAATATAACGGTAAGCTATGTTAAAATTGTGTGCTAAAATTTTATTTCAGCGCACTCTTGCATTGTAGAAATTTCCCTAACTACGCAACTAACTAACCGGAACTGTTATTCATCTCGACAATGATTCCATCTGTGGACTTGAAATTTTGCATGAAACCTTATTACTATATATATAGCTCTACAGTAGTGTAAGTCCAACCCATCGATGTATAATAGTACATCGATGGGCCAACCATGGGATTTGGCTTGCGGTTCGAAGCCTATCACTCAGTAGGCTGACATAATGTATCTTTTGTCTTCCGGGGATATGTTAGAATAACTTTTCTATATGACTGCCTGTCTATCTGTCCGCAAGGCATCGCGAGAATTAAGTAAGCTGTAAAGTTGAAATTTTGCATGAAACTTAATTACTATATATATATAGTTCTACACTGGTGTAAGTCCAACCCATCGATGTATAAGGGCCAACCATGGGATTTGGCTTGCGGGTCGAAGCCTATCACTCAGTAGGCTGACATAATGTATATTTTGTCTTCCGGGGATATATTAGAATAACTTTTCTATATGACTGCCTGTCTATCTGTCCGCAAGGCATCGCGAGAATTAAGTAAGCTGTAAAGTTGAAATTTTGCATGAAACTTAATTGCTATATATATATAGTTCTACACTGGTGTAAGTCCAACCCATCGATGTATAAGGGCCAACCATGGGATTTGGCTTGCGGTTCGAAGCCTATCACTCAGTAGGCTGACATAATGTATATTTTGTCTTCCGGGGATATGTTAGAATAACTTTTCTATATGACTGCCTGTCTATCTGTCCGCAAGGCATCTCGAGAATTAAGTGAGCTGTGAAGTTGAAATGTTCTACGTACCTCAGCGAAGCCTGTTACACAACACCTGGTATACGTACTCCCACCTTGTCTTATATTAATACAACAACAAGTAACACCTGTTTACAAACAGGAAAGTTGACGTAACTGAGTAAAACTGTATTATTAAATGGAAAAGTACAAAATTAAAATAAGTATTAAATTAAATGTGCCTGTACTTTTTTGCACCTCGGTCTAGAATAGTAGACGCAAGTAGTGTGGTCATCTATAGTCAACAATTATTGACTTTAAAAAATCTAATTAGTTATCTTCTGTTCATGGGGATATTTGGGACAACGTATTTCAATGTTGTAATGGTTCAGTAGATGTCTTAGGTTATTAGAATAATAAGGTTGTCAATCACCACCTTCATAGTTCAGTCTTGCATATAATCAAATTAGTTTCTTATATTGCCTTTAACTATTGATCCAGTACATTTATCTTTCCTCTTTAGATCTTCTAATATTGCGGTGCGAACTTAAGAGTGAATTCGGGTTTTACAACTTTTGGAAAAGGCTATATGTACAGGTTAAAATTGTTGCAGTAGTCTTTTCTGATGGATTTCTGTATTCGATTTGACTAGTGGAAATGCCGTGAAAAGGTTTTTGTTTTTCTTCTTGCTCTGAAAATGAATTAAATTATAGTTTATATTTTTAACCCAATGAAATACCTTAATTTGCTTTATTATTAATCATTGTTCATTATGATATAAATGTACAGTCTTTATAACACTGTGTTATTGGGTCATTTATCGGATTTAATTAAGCACAATTATTGGTACTTTAAACATGGATATAGTATCATCATTAGTGAAGCGAAAAACCTATTTCTACATACAGTTTCTTTACCTAATGTTTTACTCAAAAATACAGTAATATAATCGGTTTACCTAATTAACTGACTTTATATTAGATATTGACTAGTCAAACTATAAACAAATGTTTTTATTTGTCCGTTAAATTCACTAAACTCCTGAAAGTATAGTTATTTATGATTAAAGTAAATTTAAGTAAATTTTAAGTTATTATTATATCCATTCACTAAATATGTATATGTAAATTGTATGGGTATGTACAGTATGGTAGGTTTATGCTATTTCCTGATTTCTAATGTTTGAAGTATTGTAGAGTTAATGTTTTCTTATTTAACTTTCTACGTGGTAAACTTTAAATACAAAATATAACATTAACTGGTAAAATAATTAACAAATTTCGTGGTAGAACCATCACAATACAAACATAATATGAATAGAATAATTAATGGTGAACTAAAACCCCTTAAAAAAGGGTTTTAGTTCACCATTAATTATTCTAACACAAAGATGACTCTATAATGTAGAGTAAGTAATAACATAATAATATATATAATATATTATAGTATAATGTGTTAAAGAGTGCAGTACATTTTTGAACTTTGTGGTTTTTAGCAGACTGTTACGTGGTATTAGAATGGCTTTGATGTGATACATACACGATAAATAATTTCATATGGAGTATATGAGTAAAATATGTCAATACTTACTTTTTCAATTGTATAAAGTCCAAGAGGAAGGAGACTAGATATAGATGAAGCGGGGCCTACTGTAGTGTTCACTATTGCTAGTCCTTCACCGTTACGTTGCTCACTCACTCACTCACTCACTTCTGGGTTACAACTCCGCACTGGTGAACAATCAAGGGATTCCATGGCCTCTGCACAAATTGGTAAAGCTAAGTGGTGTGTTTAGTCTTGAGGTGATTTTTTGTGATGGTTTAAAAGTGAGCGGGTCTCCTTCAAGGCTCAAGGTCACGAGGTCATGTTTTTCTGAAGCAGCTGGGGCCATTACCCCCACAGTATATCCGGTAAATTTAGTTTTTTATGTATTCAAGAATAAGACACTCTCCGTCGTGACAATATTAGATACTTATTAGAAAAAGAGTAATTTGAATTGAAATTAGGTAAAGACAAGAGCTCAGTATCAGATTGAATTGCTAGAGATTAATAGTACTAGCTATCCAGGAATAAATAAGAAAATAGTCTATCACTGTGTATTGCTCATGATTATACCAACTTTGTTTTAATTCAAATTTTATAGTATCACATTGTAACAATTTTATTGAAATTAAATAAGAAATAAATTCGGTCGTTCATTTAGATAACATCTATTTTTGAAAAGGTCTACTCGAGATCCCAGTGATTTACAGCAAAGTTCTTGATAAGAATCCCAACATTATACTTGTTTAGCAAACTTTTCTAAAACAATATTTTTAACATATTTTTCAACCAATTATTTTTAACATATAATTTTATATTTATTCAGTCTGAAATATACCAAATTATAGTGTAGTAACTGTGAAAATGATTTATTAATTCAATATATTATACCAAAAATAACTTGCCTAAACACGGTTTTCAAACCTTTTTTGACCTTGTATTTAAGCAGCACATAACAAATAGTCAGCATTTATCAGATCATTTTAAGGAAAGTACAGTAAAAGATGAGCATGGCACATGCCAAATTCCATCAATAAATCCCATTTAGTACAAAAAATATAAGATTTCACAAATTGATACGTTTTCTCAGACATTTATTTACTTATAAACGAATGAATCTTTTAAACTTAGTATATTACAGACTCAATAATAATAAATCAGCAACAAAGTAATAAATATCGACATGAAGTAATAGCTGTAACAGTAATGATAATAGTAATAACTAATACACTAACCAACAATTAAATAATGTGAAGAACAGATAGTCCCCTCTAGCGAGTCTGGTGTGTAGCCTTCCAACCTGATCTGGACAGTCAATAATCCCACCCAAAATCTTGTGAAGTATCATCTGCTCAGAAACCTTACATCTGTGATGAAGGGGCTGAGGGCCTAGTTAGTAATGCTGTAGAACAAACAGTCCCATCAAGCGAGTCTGATGTTTAGGCTACAAGCAGTTGAAGGGGCTGAAGACCTAGTTAATAATGCTGCAGAACAATCAATCTCATCAAGCGAGTCTGATGTTTAGGCTACAAGCAGTTGAAGGGGCTGAAGACCTAGTTAATAATGCTGCAGAACAATCAATCTCATCAAGCGAGTCTGATGTTTAGGCTACAAGCAGTTGAAGGGGCTGAAGACCTAGTTAATAATGCTGCAGAACAATCAATCTCATCAAGCGAGTCTGATGTTTAGGCTACAAGCAGTTGAAGGGGCTGAAGACCTAGTTAATAATGCTGCAGAACAAACAGTCCACTAATTGTTAGCTCTAGGCTAATAGGCTTCAGGAAATCTCATACCGCCTCAATGTACTATTTGGTTCTTGACGTAGGAGTCTTGTAAGGATCTAGGATAACTTCTCGCTAAGGGTCCATAAGGCTTCCTTGGATGAAGCACCTTATCCAGGTTACATTTATGTTACCAGCTCAAGTAGTTATTCTCAATCTACTAACCAAGTTAATATCAGCTGATTGGTTGTAAAATCTAGTAACCAACTTAACATCAGCTTACTTCGTTATGATGGTTAACAGTCTTAAACATTGAAGGTAATGATAACTAAGTAATGAAGTCAAACAACAATTCAATACACGATCAACAACAAATATATTATAATAGATAGTTATATTAAATATTAGTAATATATTATTCGTATAAAATTATTGTACAATATTAATATCGATTTTTTCTTTCATTTATCTGTTACATGTATCTACGTTTAATAAGATAGAAAAGATTATAAATTGCTCAGGTAATTGCAAGAGTAGAACAATTCCAGTTTATACAACGAACATTGATTGACACACTTTCATTGCAGATCTTTATAACACTCATCAGAAATTTAAATCTCCATAATAACTATGATGGTTTCTCATTTTTTTTAAGCAACCACGTATTATATAGAGTCAATTTATGTATTTAGACGTACAGCTAACACCAAAAGCAAGGCCAATTGAAACCGTGTTTCTCCTGAAAACAAGCCCAGTGACGTAGTCAACGGGAAATAATTAGCCGACCGGTTACACTCCTTCCAAAACGGTCCAGATTCCTTGACAGATAAGTAATTGTCATCCACTTTAGATAAATTATTTAACAAATCAGAATTTTCACATTAGTTTTGTTAATAAATACCAACATAAAAATAATATTAGTGTTTAGTTATTTCGACTGATGGTTGTATGTGAACATTGAATGTTGTGATTATTTGTCTAACATACTGTACAGATAAAATCTTGCCCATGAAGTCGATGTTTTTCATTGCCTTATGACTGGAACCTGAAAAAATTATATGGCGTTTGTTTTTTCAGTGAGCTAACCTCAAAATTTTTAATTGTTTCAGTACAAATAAATAAAATCTGTTTTTGTTGAAAACTTGATAATATGACTATTTTGAATTATTTTTTTAATACCACTAAATAAAATTTACCGGTTTTCATGTTGTTTCCTGTTATATCCACACGAAGCGAGAGTGTCTTTTGGCGCATACGTATTTCTGAACTCGTTCGCTCCGCTAGTAAAACATTCCGAACAAAAAACCACCACTTTTGCTCCTAGTGATGAAAAGTACTATTCTCGGCTACTACTTGGCCTCTGTTTCCTTCATACTCAAAAACACCACATTTATAATTTCACACAAATATGTTGTAAAATTATATTCCAAATCATTTCGGAATAAAATGTGCATCAAAGAGATTGTGCTTTCAAGAGAAGAATATTTTAAGACCATTTTATTTATCGCATGTCCCTCAAAATGCAAGTAGACGTTTACCTCAATCGTTGAATCAGGATTTCGAAGATTTAATCTGGAAAACATACAATGGAAATCCACGAAAATAACTTCAATATATTAAAAACATTTTTATAAAATTTACTTTAACGCCTACCATTGTATTCTCGATTTTGGCCAAAAATGAACTATTTTTGCTCTGAAATAATGATGAAAATATAATTAATAATTTATATTACCAAATTTATTTTTAGCAAACAACTGTTAAACGAACAGTTTTAGAGGCTATTAGATGACTACTATGTCTAGCAAACAAATTAAGGTCTTGGACTGAAATATATTTGTCTGAAATATGCATAACACTACAAAATAAAAACATCTACCAACAGTTAAGAATATAAGCAGAATTGGAATACGATTAGTATTAAATCCCCAACAGATAATGTGAATGATATTAACATGTCTTTCTTTATTCATGTATGACATATGGAAATTACGTTTTTAATTAAATATAGTTCAAGAAAGAATTGTTATTTTAACACAACTAACTGTTGTTATAAATAAAAAAAAAAAAAAAAAAAAACACCTCAATTCCTGAAGATTTAATATGATTTGTAAACGTGTTCCCTTAACATGTTATTGGAAACTTCTAACAAAATTAAAATAACTTAATTTTTGTTACTGAAATTGAGATCTTACTAAAACTTTATGAGATCTCAAAAACTTGATAAAATATAAGTTTTGCTTTATGTATATACTGTATACGTTTAAGATAAGGTCAGACAAAGCATGTCGGAAGAGTCGTGGCTGGGAAACAAGTACCATTTATGGCCTTGCCAGGTATTACGGCCTTAGTGAAAGGTTACTATCCTTGTAGTTCGTTACCTGTTTCATATTAACTCGAGATACATAATTAGCTGTTACATAATATGAGTTATTCATTGAAAATACTAATAAATCGTTCAGGAGGTCGCGTTCAACAATCGATAATCACTTTACTACTCTATGCGTTTTCATGCTGAGTAAGGTTTTCGACTCGTAAATAAAACAGTCCAGCTTGCTAATCACGTCTTCTGACTCATCCAGGAACAATAAGCTAGGTGTACCTGCATTTGGTTGACGAATTATGTTAATAGATATGTTACATCTTATTGATATATAAGTTATTATTACACGTTGGCCAACGATTTTTTTATTTTCATGTGAAAATTCCTGCACCATCCATGGTACGTGATGTTTCTTCTCATTCTCATTCTCGTCACGTTGATTACAAAGGTCCAACCTGATGAGACTAAAGAAGGTGAAATAAAACTTCTTGGTAGAGAGAACTTTAAAATAAAAAATATTTTATGTACCATTAGACACCCTATCTAAGAAAAAGAAAAAGAGAAACACTGTACACGATGAGCTGAGCTCAATTATTTTATTTGTCATATTTAATGAAAAAAGAACCAGACAAGGAGACACTAACTGATCGCTGTAAAAAATTTCCCAGTTTTTATAATAAATCTCTGCGTCAAACTGTTCAGCAGAGAGATGATTTTTGGTTCTCAAACGGATAAAACCCTACACGAGATCGATGATGACTGAAGCACGTTTGGGGGATGTGCCTGTTTTAGCCTTCGAGTCTGAGATGACAAAGAAATTAGCTTTCGATGATGTAATCAATTTATTCTCAGTCTCTCAAATCGAGAAGAAAGTTGATTGAATCACCATAGAGGTGTAAATGATGCAAAGTTCTGATTTACTTTATCCTGAATAAATGCATACATTTTACTTACTAGCTTTAACACTTACGATTCAAATATATTATATTGTATTTATTATTATAAAATGTTCTTATTTCCTTCAAATTAGTCATATTATAGCTTTACTAAACTAAAATACATTATTAACATTGATAAATGATAACAAAGTCAAATTGGTTTCAACGTATAATGTAATTTTACCTACTACGTTTACGTCAATACAACTTTGGATATGAAAAAAACAGGGGGCGGCAGATAGCCGCTAGCCTATGAGCGGCAAATCTTGAAATACACCTCTGGCCTGATGGTAATAAAAATGATAGTTAATGAAGGAGAGACGGAATGGAAAATAGGAAGAATGGGAGCCAGGAAAAGTTTTTTACAACCAATTATTGTCACCTTAATTTAGTCAATCACTTCGAAAAGGGGTCATTCGTGTAAGACCAAACATCAAGAACAAAAGTGGGTGTTGCATCACGATAATGCTCCTTGCCACACAGCAATTTCCATAAACGAGTTTTAGGCCAGCAAAAAACGTTCTTGTGGCTCCTCAACCTCCTCATTCGCCTGACTTGAATCCTTGTGACTTTTTTCTCTTCCTGAAGTTAAAAAAATGCGTGCATATAAGGTATTGTAAATTGGCGAACATGGCATTGTGAAATGGCATAATTACAGCCGTCGAAATAAAAGCAAAGTAACGTGCAAACCAGATGACATACGAGTAAAATGTATTAATTGGATTAGGTTTATATAGGCTGTAAAACAATATTTTACAAAAGGAAAATGCATTATTTCAAAGAACGAAAACTAACGGAATTAAAGAGTACGGTGAACCAGAAATACTCGTCGAGGTAAATAGGCGTGTTATTTTATTCTAATTTTAAATATTATAAATCTGAATGTTTAGTGTATTATATCTTATGAAATTTACTATGCATAATTTAGTCAACATTTCTTAAGAAATTGCTTTCGAAGTAAATAATATTAACGTTAAATATGTACAATTTATAATCCATAAAATTATTATTTGATGTAGAACTCATCATATTAAATCATAGCTACATAAGGATTATGTTAAGGATAGCAAAGGGACGTCGACCTCAATGCAACCACCCAATTGATCTGAAATAATTGCATATTAATTATATTATAGGATATATTTGACTTTGACTTCGCAACGCACTCTGTATATTTCATTCCATATATTAACATAAGATGTATGTAATTAAATAATGAGATAAATGAAGTAATGAGACTGCCAAAGTTACGTTTGATCAGGTAACAATGAATTGGCTAGGGATGGAGGGGTGGTAGATGAACAAGTGATCCACCTTCAGTACAAGTTTGGCCTCACTCATGTCATTTATTTGTGCGTAGCGATTGTTTTCGGGGAACAGTTTTTTGTATTGTGTTCTAAAAATAAGTTACATCAATTTCGAGGAACGGTATACTATCAGGTTTTGCTTCAAACTTGGTAACAGTGTAACGGAAACTCTTGCTAAATTTCAACAGGCCTACGGAGATAGTGTTTTCTCAAGAGCCCAGATGTTTCAGTGGTTTGAAGCATTTTCAGGAGGAAGAGAGTCGACTGAAGATGAACCACGAAGTGGAGGGCCTTTATCTTTAAACACCGGTCTGAATGTCGACAGAATCCGGGATCTTGTTCGTTCAGATCGTCGGTTGACAGTCAGAATGATCGGGGAAGAGTTAAATTTGACTCACACACCACCACTGCTCATCAAATTGTGACCAATGGAGAGGGGATGAAAAAAAATTGCTCAAAAGTGGTTCTAAAAGACCTTTCTCAAGACCAGAACATCAGAAAGTAAAGGTACCTTGACATTTGGATTCGATTGAAAATGACCCCTATCTTTTGGGCCGTGTCATTCATTACTTATGATGAATCTTGGGTGTTTGATTACGGCCCAGAAACCAAGCGCCAGAGCATGGAGTGGCACACTTAAACCTGTCCAAGGCCCCAAAAAAGGATGGTGAAGTCGAAAATCAAATGCATGCTGATTTTTTTATATTCACAGAATCGTTCACAAAGAGTTTCTACCTCTATACCAAACGGTTAATCAACACTTTTACCGGGAGGTTCTTGAAAGGCTTCGAAAAAGGGTCAGTCGTGACCAAACATCAAGAACAAGTGGGTATTGCACCATTATATTGCTCTTTGTCATAAAAAAATTCCATAAACGAGTTTTTGGCCAGGAGCCAGTTCCTGTGGCTCCTCATCCTCTTTATTCGCGCCTGACTTGAGTCCTTGTGACTTTTTTCTTTTCCTGAAGTTGAAAACGCACCTCATGGGAACTCATTTTGGGACTGTCGAAAGCATTCAAAAGGCTGTAACCGACCAGCTGAAGACTATTCCAGTATCGGACTTCCAGCACTGCTATGAGGAGTGGAAGAACCATCCCCAGCGCTGTGTGACTTCAGAAAGAAGTTATTTTGTAGGTGACAATATAGAATTTTAAATATTTTCAAATAAAACCCCCCCCCCCCCCACCCCCCCCCCCCCCCACCCCCCCCCCCCCCCACCCCCCCCCCCCCCCACCCCCCCCCCCCCCCACCCCCCCCCCCCCCCACCCCCAATAGATTTTTCAGAGGGAGAAACTAGTTTTAGAAAATGTACAACAAATTGTGACATCTACTATAGCCTTTAAAAAAATCTATTTTATTCGTTAGCCAATTGTAATTGCTTCAATATCAGGCATATTCCATAACTTTCTTGCTTTATTAAAATCAAAAGAAAAAAACATTTCTTCTAATTTCGGTTTTTGAAACTTTTAAGACAATAGGTAAAAATATTCAAAATACTTGAGTACGAATGCAATAGTTTCACGGAAGTGACGTGTATAATAGACAAATTTTAAGTGTGGCCATTTAGTGAGTTTTTTGAATTCTCTACATTATTAAAATAAATTCCATATTTTTAAATCCTTGAAATGCTCCAATTTTAATTTTGCTAGCAATTTTTTTACATGTGTGAAGTAGAAAGTTTACAACATAGTCGTGAAATAAGCAGCGGGTGAATGCTAGCACTTAATAACTCACACAAAGTTTTCTTCAAGGTTGATTTGCTAGGATATATAACAATGGACTCTAATATGCACCAAGATAAAGTGAGCAATCCCCCAAGGGTCGACCTCGTGAGGAGTGTAATATTTACCATCCAAGCACTTAAGTGTCTTTATGTAACGTGTACTGCCATGATATACTGTTTATACTTCTCAAGAGGATAAAAATCAAAAATATACATTTATTATGCTAAACATAATACTGGGTACAATACCGTTCATAATTTGAAATTTATTTCATGACCCAAGACTTGAGCACCATTTAATATTTTTTTAGTTACGGTACTGGTAAAGATTTTGAAAATATTTTTCTTTAAGTTTCCACCTGAGAGTACTCCAGCTGTAAGAGAGATAGTAGTAAAAACTGTGCAACTTCGATACAAAGATGTTTTCAAGATGAAAGCTCTCAATAAAACGTCACTCCGCTAATTAAAAGTCTTTAAAAGGGTTTAAGCCTGCTTATTCATTCACCTCAGATTAAAGAAAGTTAATACTGAAACAGGTTTCCTAATTGTTTCTCTTTCATAGCCATTTTAAATAGCCATTCTTATTTGTTTTTAATTTGTGTTCTGGTTATTTGTGATTTTAAAATGGTCTTCAGCTAAAAACGTATTTTGTTACCTTCGTTTCATCGGAACACCTAAAATATTGCATAAACATGCATTGTTTTAAATAAAATGGTATAAGAATGCATTCTTCGTTCACATTGATACAGAATTTAATCAATGGTAAGATGACCTAACACAAAACCAGACTGCGAACTCCACGTTGCAATATCTAATTGTAATGGTACTTTAAACACCTTATATGAAGGCTTCCAGTGACAATAATTATAATATAACAAATAATATTTAAATCTGCTTTTATTAACTTAATTTTTATTATCCATAAACAGGCACAAATGCTAGATGACGTAAAAATTCAAGGATATGCTACAATATGAAATCGAAACAGAAATAATTGAGGCCGTCGATACAGAAACAGAGAACTGAGAAACCTTGTAGAACTAGACACCAGACATACAATCTAGTCTCACATAGACTAACTTTCTGTAGAAGATCCATCGCCAAAGACCCTTACAAAGGCCCTGAATACCAAAGATTAAATATGGTCCCAGAAGAATGGGGGTTACCTCCAAATCGCTGCTAATTTTTGAAGTACTGTGTGTTCTAAAGTTTGTTAGTATCTTAGGGAAGGTTTTCATTTTGGTATTATTTTGTCTTAATTAACATTTAGGACTCATAATATTACTCATAGATTACTTCCCATAGCTAATATATTGGTGTATTTTTGTTCTATTTAACAGTATAACATGTATTTTTATCTAAATCTGTTAGTGTCATTCTAATTACCAGTAACTATTCTATAACTGCATATGCATGATTGAAGTTTCATATTACATTTTTCATCTACTTTACTGAATGCAAATGCAAACATGGCAATACAGTTCTTGGCACTAAAGTCCAGAGCAAGAGATCTCAAGACTGCAACTATCAGTAGTTACCTTTGAGATGGTCTTCACTCACTCTTGTGTATATTCTCGTTAATTTAATTGCTTGCTCTGATGAGAAATTAATTAGTATAACGCAATTGCTCCAGTTACCATTATAAATCATTCTTAATTACACTTGGTTAGAAGACCTGAGCAATATAGCGTGCGAAATAACAAAATGCTAAATATGTCCATACAGCCATTTTAGCAGTCTATAAAACCCCGGTTTAATTAGGGTAACAATCAAGTTCTATATGATACCAGTGAAGAAACAGCCATATTATACCATTTTAAGATTATATTTATTTCAGAATCTAGTTGTATTTAAAAATCTAGTGTTTATTTTTCTGCACAACTTATCCCACATGAGTTTTCTAAAAATTAAACTTAGGATCTGTTCCTTTATAGGAAACAAACGGACTCAAATTTCAAAATCTGCCATACCCTTATATACAGTGGCAAAGTTTAAGATTTTAAACTAAGTTCTACGTGGTTCATAAATAGGGCAACCTTGTTCTATGTATGTTTAGAGACAGACTGTGTCTTTCGAAGTACACATTAAAATTCAGTAATACTGTATGTAGCACAGCCTCAAGTAATTGAGTCACACAACAACACTTGTATCATTGGCGTATTACACCAAGTGTTCCTTCAAATGGGTGTTAAGATCATTCTCATATAACAGAAAAAAATAAGACCTATAATAGAGCCTTGGGGAACGCCAAAGGTCATAGGAAAGAACTTAGAACATGACATTTCCAAAGAATTCATCACCTCTACACATTGGGTAGGTAGGAGTTAAACCATTGTAGTTTAGCAGTTTGGTAGGTACTCTTCAAATAACGAAACTTTCCGAATTTTGTATAAAAACCTGAGGTTTTTCTAAAGTCCACCTCAGATTCCAAAAGATCCCCTCTGCGCATTCACCCGATCCAGTGCTGTGAGTAGAGTAACAAGGAGTTGTTCATGGAATCGGTAGTAACATTTATTTCTTTACTCTTACAGCTCTAATCTCGTGTAGACTGTCAGGGGATAAAGCAAAGTAGCGTGTTTCTGAGACGTTGGCACTCAATGTGTTTTAAATCCGATTCAAGTTTCTGAATTATTTTACGTGATAAATAAAAGAAGAGATTCATACCGTATTTTAAGTCTACTTTTACATTCTGATTATAAAATATTCATGTTATTTCTCTTCTTCATAAATAATTAAACTATTAATGCTTTGTTCAAATATTTATTTTATAACAGACTTTAAATAAATAAATACTTCTATGAATAGTAGTAATATTTTAACTGGGTAAATCATGTAATGTTGTAACAATATAGCTGTAAATTATTATTTTGATTAGTAATGCAATTTTACCTTAGCCAGACGCATTATTCACATTTATTATTTGCCTAATTCACATGCTATAGTTGATATAGTTGTATGAAAAACTAAATATTTAAAATACGGTCTCCATATAATCCATTTGAGTTTATAATTCGTTTGGCATATCGGTTGTTCAATTAATACTACTACAGTGATGTGAATACGACTTTCGGACTTGGTCAAACATTATGTTTTTACAAATTACCTTGTAATATAACATTTGTTGATCCCATTTGAAGAAAGAAAATAGAGAAGATTGAATTAATGTCCCTTACCTGAAAGTAGCAATTCACTTAGTTTTAGTATGAACTAAATTTATTAAATAACCATACTTATTATCAAAGGGTTTTTAGTATTGCTAAAATTTATCAATAGTAAAGAACCGGAACTCTGTAAATAATCGCTGGTTAGTGTAAATTATATTATTGACCTTAACCAGGCCGGGACATGCTAGGGTGAAAACCGTAATTTAAAACCTTATATCAGGTCGAAGAAATCGCAATTTGCTGTGACATAGATAAAACGCAATCATCCTTTCAATACCCATTCGCCTAATATTGTATTTGTGACAAGTTTTTGAACTCTGTATACAAAAATCACATCAAATAGTCACGTGGTATTTTCACATATTGGTTATCACGGCTAAATGAGTACATGACTTTTCTGTTTCATAGTCAAATGATTTTTGTTAATGACAATACATTGTAAATGATTCAGTCGTATAATAAACAAAGACTTATAAATTAATTAAGGCAGTTCGTCGTAACTATGAAACAGCTAAGAGGCACAATAAGAAAACTAAACTAGAACAAGTCTTTTTAAGTATTCCTCTATTCAGTAATAGCCTTTACGTCACAAAAAAAAAACTATAAGTCTTTTATTGAATGAAGATGAACTTTCACAATTGCTTCAGGAAGACAGTTTAACAACTTGAGTCCAAGGCATTGGATAGATTTTTAAGATATGCTAGCCAGTAACAAAGGTATGACAAGATTGCTCAAGTGCCTAGTTTCAAATGTGTGGATGTGAATTTTAAAATTGGTAAGATTATTACAAATGATAGTGAAGACTGACATTTGACTTCATTACGGACATTACTTTCAGGATAGGTGCATCTGACTGTGTCCTTAGCCTAAACTGCACTTTTTTTGTTCATTTGTATTCAAAAACAAGGAATTGCTTTGAAACCAAATTCTAAGGTTATTCAAAACTGAGTAAATTTTCTGGTTGAGTGCAGTTTTTGATTCAGCATTCACACTTACGCTTTTGTCGATGGCATATTAAACAATGTGGCTCATTATTGAGTGCCAGAGATCGTTAACATAAATAACAAAAAAAAATAGGAGCGAGTAGTTTTCAGAAACTATTAACAATAACATTTGCAAAAGTGGACTATCAAATCACAACAAGCAATGACTCTAATGATAAGGATGCGAAAAGCGTCCTCCAATCTGTCAAAAATAGCACAGAATCCTCATCCGGAGGACAATAAACGGCTATGACAGACAGATCCAAAGTTTTAATAGATATGCAGGCCCGTACACAGACCGGTTTTGTCGGAAAATTGTACCGGGGCCTTGGCCGGGCTCTGCCACACGTATATTTGAAGGGATTTTGTGGACGAAAGGTGGCGGGACATGACGGAACCCGGTCAATATCCTTTCCGGTGTCCGCCAAAGTGATTACGGCCCTGCAGATATGACTGAAGACTTGAAGTGCCGTAGTTCAGTCTGAAAATGACTTCGTGTATGTTTAGTATACTAACTATTACTCAGGTGGTTATTGAGAAAGAATTTTATTCTGTTTCAGCTTATTGATTCATGAATACATTAGAATGATTCAAAAATATAAGTTTTTTATAACTTGATAAACGAGATGATTGCAAATTAAAAAATGAAGGGTATTCTTTTTTTGTTCAATTCAGACAAACTTCTTGAGACCGGTTTGTGTGTCTGCATTGTTTTTATTATAACTCTTTATTCTTACTTGAATTTACAGAATTATCATTAGTTTGTTTTTAGAATAGGCCATGTTATCTGCCGAATTTTGTTTATGCTTTCCTGAATGCTTGTCCGCTAGGATTTTAAGTTAATTCTCATTTCATTTGTTAATTCCCTTTTAATCAAATGAAGTTCCGGATGTATTTTACTCGCTTCATCTAAATGTTTACGACCAAGATGTTTACGATTTTTGGACCAAGAACAATCAGCAATATTTCTGATTGGGACTCCCTTAAACCCCTTCTCGTGTTTTTTGTTTACATTTATTCAAATTATTGGTTCTTTTAAATTATTTGTTACATTTATTCTATAAACCCAAAATTTTGAAATTATGTGTGACTTTTTTTGGTTTTTCTACCAGACTTTGTCTAGGAGTGACTTTCTTAAACGGAGTTCTAATATCTACCTACTCTTCTAATTTTCTCCTATATTCTTTGTTATAGAAGGACTTCAAATAGCGCAAATGTATCTCTATACTCAAATAAAATCGTTTATTTACTCGTTATAATTAACATTGAATGGCAGACATACTTTTTAATTCTAACATTTGGAACATTCACAGCTCATTAGTACCATTTTCAAACTTACAAAACATTCATACACTAAAGTCTCTTTTTTCCATCGCCAATTTCAAACCACCTTCAGGACCGGAGTCAGTCATTGAATCGGGTGACTCGTTAAATGCAAAAACCTCGCCAACGCTGTAAAACGTGTTCGACGCTAGGAAGCGTTTCATATGAGTTTTTTTACGAATTGGAGGGACATGTTTGCAAATCAAACCATCTGTTTTGTAATTTAAACAACATCCAGCGAAGGCAAATAATTATACATTATCGTTCTGTGTCTTCCAGTACAGTAGTTGTCTCTCCCTCTTGTCTCATACCATTGTATGCCCCGGCCCCTGACTATAGGGCACATTTAGACATACGGAATAAAGTTTTTTCCAACATTTTGAGACTTTAACAGAGTCAACAGTTGCAATCTGTTCAATGCTGTCTTGCTCAAATCTCTAAAGTTTAACTTGGTGCTTATTCGCAATATACCTTGAGCATTTTTATTAACCATAGATCTCGATTCGAGATTATTTGCTATTGCTCGTGATTATCTTCCATGATCATCACCATATCAACTGGAATGGGCTTACAAGAGGAGAGGATATTTGACGTTAGACGTGAGTTTCGGGGTATATGTTTTCTTTCGGTTTTATTCCTGGAGTAGATTTCTTTGATTGTAGTCTTGTGAACTACTGATATGGGTGTATTCATCTGTTTGATTGAATATAATTGGGATGAAGCGGTTTTTTGTTGTTGTTTCTGGTACATTTTGAATTTTTCTTCTCACCAGCATTACTCAAATATTTATTAATAATGTTTATCAATATTTATCAGCGATTTGTGTCGTTGAGTTCCAGTACACCAATAAGTAACTGTTTTATAATAAACACAACAAAACTAGTTTGTAGAGTGTCACGCTGGAGAATACAGTGGCACATAACAGAGTAATACATCTACAAGGACTTGTCTGTTGTCTTCCCTTTACCAGTTTCTGTTTAATTAAATCACTATCCGAGTTGATGAGCTCTCTTGTATGATTGGTACAGATACATTTTAATATCTTTAAAATACCAATCACGTACCGTAGCAAGGTCGTATACGGGGTGATCAAATGTCCTCGAAATTCTTATGCTTAATACGTGTACATCTAATTTTCTGCTGGTATTTTCTACACATTGTGGTTATATATCTTTACACTGAGCTAGGAAAACGTATGTCTACGTATTTATGATATATATGGGATAAGTTTCGGTAAAATATCGATGGCTTTTCTTTTCGATAACTCTGTATCACAGCACTGAGGAATAGTCTGTTTTGTTGTGTTAGCAGATAATGTTGCGAGTTGAAACGTCAATAGGGTACTATAATAACCCGTGACCTGCATCACAGAAGAATGATGGAATGTGCTTATGTAGATATTAACAAAGCCGGTTATTTATGCAACAGCAATGGTGTTGGCAATGTTCCAAAAACATTCTGAGATCAATTAAAATTCAATTTGAATATTTATGACTTTTTTTACATTTCGGCCAATAAATACAAAGGCCAAGAGAGGAAGTGTTTTGGCAAAGACTAAAATCCTCTTTTGAAATCTTTTGAATTTTTATGGTGTCGGTAATTAACTCCATAAAAATGTACAAAATTAAAAACATTTCTTCACTAAAATTATTTCTAAACCAATTAACACATTTTTGTGACGAAAGCGTTTAATTTTGTAGAAGAGGTCTTGATAAACCATTGAGATATGTAAGCTGTTCAAGCTGGATACAAAATCAGTGGGTCTATATAAATTAGTCTATAAAACATAAGTTTAACCATGTATGAATTTTTAATTTTAAAAATTGTTATTGACAATGGATTATATGAAAGGTTGACAGTTGTTCATTGGTCATCATTATATATTGTGCGTAATAAAATCAAACAGGTCAATAAAACAATAAAGACAAGAGCGGTCTGAAAAAGCACAAACTACGTCACTGCATAACACGTCACACTTGGCAGACACACAACACAATACGTGCTGCACACTCCGGAAAAGGTGGCAGACTGGGGAGCATTAATATCGTCACAATCTGTGCAATCTGCAACAAAAGATCACGATTGCGGTGGTTGGGAATGCAATAAAGGGGAGACGCTCTGTTTTATCTCAAAGTTATGTGAACACATGTGGTTCTAAAGATTATTTACTGTTTGAATAGCATAAGTTCTCAAGTGGTACAATGTGATAAATTCTTAAAAGTGCAAAAAATAATTACTTTCAATACCTTAGATTTTTATCAATGGTGATGGTCGAAGATGCATCAAACACAATCCTCTGGTCAACTCTCTTTGTGGAAATAATTAAAAAATCCAAATAAAGCAATTTACAAGTTATACAATAATAAAGATTATCTATTTTCAATGATTCATCTGTGTTCCATGCTTAACAATAGTATATAGTGTAATAAAGTTAGTTATA
Source organism: Homalodisca vitripennis (assembly GCF_021130785.1). NCBI lineage: Eukaryota > Metazoa > Arthropoda > Insecta > Hemiptera > Cicadellidae > Homalodisca > Homalodisca vitripennis. The sequence goes on from NC_060210.1 coordinate 146,559,954, forward strand.
AGAATACTAATTGAATCAGTCATGGATTGTTTAAATTAGGTTAGGAAGTTGATTCTGTTTCATTCTCTCAATACAGCTCTGGTTATAACTTCAAGACTAATTCTTTAGTTTGGTTTTGATAATTTAATTTCATAAACACAAAATATTCTGTACGGACATCTTAGGACAATGGATCGAGTACGTTTTAATATAATTGTATTCATTTATGTAAGTTAATTTCAATTCGCTTTAACAAAAAAATGTAAAATTTCTGCAAATTTTAATACTATTTGTGTAGGTTTTGATGGTTTATACTGGTTTAATAAAAGAGTGAGTTTTATATTATATTTGAACAAAATACTATTGCAACATTAGTGTATAAAAGTGCCATGCACATGTATGTAAGTTAAATTCAATTCGCTTTAACAAAAAAATGTAAAATTTCTGCAAATTTTAATACTATTTGTGTAGTTTTTGATGGTTTATACTGGTTTAATAAAAGAGTGAGTTTTATATTATACTTGAACAAAATACTATTGCAAAATTAGTGTATAAAAGTGCCATGCACATTTATTTATGTTAAATTTAATAAACGTTGTGTATATTTTAAATAAATTTAATAATACCAATTTATAACTTGATTTGACTATCAAATTTAATTTAGATTATATTAATTTAAACTTTATGCTGGTGTAATTACTCAAATAAAAACTGTTTGTTTTACTTCTGTTAAGTATTACAGAATATATTAACTCAAAATAATATAGTTCTCACGATATGTGTGATGTAAGCAACTACTTATACTATTAAGGGAAAGTGGGGGAAAACCGAGTACTTATTCAAATTATTGCAAACACTCAACATTTAAAAAGTTTTTATTACATAGATAAAAAGTTTGTTGAAATCATATTTTTTTACTGATTTAAACAAAATATTATGGTGAAAAAATTGGTCAAAACTTCATAACTATAATGTGCTCTTTTAGACTAATCAACGCACTTTTGAGGTGTTATTATGGGTTTAAATGATATTTAAACATAATACCCGGATTTGCTCCTTCAATTGTATCCCAGTTTTCTCTCCATTTTTATTGAACTAAACCAGTAGGAAGGAATCAATATTAATCTTGTTAATTTATATTTAATATAAATGACAATTTTATAATTTTAAATAAGTCTAAATCAAAACTCTTACCGTCAAGTCTACTGGAACTCATTTTTCACTTTTTTCCAACATGCGTTATCCAATACTTAAAATCCCCTTATATCAAATTTTCTACGGTTCGTTTTCTAAGATATAGAATAATGGAAAATAAAATACACCAAGGTAAAGTGAGCAATACTCAAGGTCGGGCTTGTGAGTAGTGTAATATTTACCATCCAAGCAGTTAAGCGTCTTTATGTGCATGTACTGTCAAGATATAAGTTTGCACTTTAATACTGTGAAGATAAAAAATCCATAAATACAATATTTTTATGTTTTAACTATTGAGTATAAATCTGTTTATAACAGGAATTTCTCTCAAATTCTCTGCACATACATAACGTTTAGTGTGTTAAATTCTCTGCACATACATAACGTTTAGTGTGTTAAATTCTCTGCACATACATAACGTTTAGTGTGTTAAATTCTCTGCACATACATAACGTTTAGTGTGTCAAATTCTCTGCACATACATAACGTTTTGTGTGTTAAATTAAACGTGTTCGACTATTTAAATTTAGGATTTTAACACCTTGTAGTATTTTACAGTACAGGGGTGGAAAGATCGGTAAAAAGTTCCCAAGCCGGGAGCTATCTTTAAGTGAGCGAAACTTGTTCGACTATTTAAATTTAGGATTTTAAACACCTCGTAGTATTTTACAGTACAGGGGTGGAAAGATCGGTAAAAAGTTCCCAAGCCGGGAGCTATCTGTAAGTGAGCGAGTAGCGTTGTGTATCTTTGTTCAAAGATGGTTTCAAGGTGAAATATCTCAATTAATCCTCACTCAGCTAATTGAAACTCACATCTGAAGCATTTCAAAGATTCCTTTCATTGCGAAGTTGAGGTTGATGAATGTATAAATAACACGGTCAGTGATTTGTGTTCGTAGACTAATAAATAGCATTTGTATTTTATATATTGATCCTTGGGCTGAACACAGCTTGTTATATTTGCTAAAAGAACTTTAACTATTTTCCAGGTTTTATTATTCATGTAAAGTTGTTTGATAACTCTTTCATTTATTTCAGATATAACAGCGGTCCAATTAATGTAACAATAGTGATACAGTTATCTAAACTATTTGATTTCACTACTCACAATCAGACAGAGAGCTTAATTAATCCTATTACTATTACAACCTACAGATTATATAAAAATAGATTATTTAATTATTTATTTATTGGGTTATTTATTCCCTTGTCATTGGAAAAATATATTATTTACTATAGGTGTGAATAAAGTGTGTCATACACATTCTGACCGTACTAAACTGAATGGCATTCCAAAACTAAAACAATTACTTAACACACAGCATTAGATGTGAAGTCAAGGACGTTAGACTTCCATGAAGAGGTGATAGTACTAAGTATTATTCATTAGTATATGAGTGACGTGTATACGAGTTACTTATAAAACTACGGGTATGATATGGCCTTCAAACACATATGATAAAAAATCTATTCTAAGCTGTGGCATAAACTGGGAATATGGCATCACTGTATTCGCTGTAATTTTAAGGATTTTCATTTCAATTCTTTTTATTGCTCCTCTGTTCTTGAATATTTCTTATAATTCCCCCAAAGTGACTGTTACCATTGTAACTTTTATCCGGATATTATTTACACAGGAAAAATATATACATACAAAGGACAGAGAAGCCTACTTCTATCAAAATACAACTAAGATGGGTTTTGTAGCAGACTTTAAGTACACAGTAAAAGTTAGATAGTAACATTGTCTTTTATATCAACATTACAGTAGTACTAACCAAGCACTGCATACTTAACGCTTACTAAACCTAAAACTCGCAATATAAAAATTGACGTTTATGAATCGAAATAAAAACTATTACATCTTTTTTAATTTGGACCAAACAATATATACATATATATTATATATATATATATATATATATATATATATATATATATAATATATATATTATATATATATATATATATATATATATATATTAATTGAAATCGGATCAGTGGTTTGACAGATTAACGTAAACGAGCATCGCAACAATAGATCTTTTTATATTTTGTAGTAATTTTCTTACCTGTTAGAATGTTACTCATAAATTTACCTGTTACTAATCACTATATTAATATGCACATACGATTAAAGTAGTATATTGCATTGTTTTCCTCAATTCCCTGAGTACTAGTTACAATGAGGTTCACGACACTAAGTTTGTCCCAGACCAAGGGACCCTAAGGCTAAGACTGTTAGCAGCCGCCTTTGAGAATGTCTGCGTCACGTGCTTCAATTACTCTTGTTAGTATTCATGCTAATTGAATTACTTACTCTGTTGACCGATTTATTACCATAACCCAGTTCAATCAATTATCATTATAAGGCATTCTTAACAACGCTTGATCATAAAATATCATCAATCGAGCGTGTAACATAAAATAACTAACTTAACGTTATTTTTATTGTATTTTATTTTATCATTATAGCTCCATTTCCTAGTATTTCTTTTCGTCACATTAAACTTTCCCTAGGTCCTTATTAAATTAAAGTTAATTCTATAAATTGCTTATATACAATATGTGGCCTAAAATATTAAAATATAATTAAAAATTTACGTTAATTTTAATTTTTTGTATTGACAGCTTGATTATCTTGACTTTTGGAAAAATTATGTATTGTATAAAAACAATTATTTTAAATTAGTTATCCAGATGTATAGGATACAATCATAAAAATTCGAGTGATGAAAGGCTAATATGCCTGATTTAGCTTTGGTGACAACATACTCATTACATTTTTAAGTAGGTATACAAGTTAGTTGCTCTGATTGTTTCTAACAAGTAGGTCTTCCATAGTTACTACATGTACTCGTAAATCTGTGAGAATCTCATAGGCCGGTGAAAGCACATATTTTCATCCTTCAGCAGCTAAAAAAGTTGTAACTAGTTTTTAAAGTGTAATTAGTTGATGTTGGTAGTTAATAAATGGCAGTTACTCCATTGCTGGAATGTTTATAATGTAATAAATGTATAGAGACACTAACGATGAAAATATACACATATTTAAAAATATGTATATATTTTAAAATATTTATAATCATTCTTGGTAACTCAGTAAGCATGATTATATCAGAGCCAAAAAAACTCAACATTATATTACGTTTTATGTAAAGATTCAGTTATGTGCATAAACAGTTGCTAATTCATGGTGTAGTTCACTGAACAGAAGGTAATTTAATTAGTACAGTAATATATTGGTTTGAGTTTCATAACAAAGTACGATTTATTTTCAGAGCAGGAAAGTTAAGGAAACTCTTAAAAAAAACACATTGATTACGTGATTGTCTTAACGACGAGATTTACCAATAAAATATCTCATCTATATTGCTATTTTTAGCTCTTTCAATATTCTAATCTCACACCTCAAGGAAAATATGGGCTGTAAGGTGAACGCTACTCTAGAGAGAAAGGTAAAGAAGGACACATAAAGGTAGGCAAAATAACCATGACATTTTCTAACTGATGAGCGAGGTTTTAAAATTCACTTAGATAAAGGTAAACAACCAAGAAACGTCAGTAGTAATTATAGAACAGCTTCAAGCCCTATCTAATTCAATATAAGACACTACGCCATCAGACGAATAAAACAACTTTTGAAAAATTAATTTTCAGAGGATAAATTACGAAAGTAGACTTCACAGCAATTCAAATATTCAGTTCATTGTTTTATAATTACTTCTAAGTTTACATATAGACATGGTTATTGGAATTCAGATGTCCCTATCGTAATTCGTAATGTTCAGTTTTTTATATTGGATGTACTTTTTTATTTAATAGTTCCACTATTCTGAAATTTATATAAAAGCCCACTTATTTCTCTATAATTGGAATATATGGTTTACCGGAAATAATAAAACTGTTTTGCTTGTGGTCTTAATTCTTTGTTTCGCTTATGGTCTTAATTGTCTTTTTTTGTACTGAAAAACTGTTTTAACTAGGTATCTAAGTATAATGTTTGTTATCTAAGTTAAAAAAGGAGGAACCGTTCAGACATATCTAGCGCTACTTGAGAAAACATAAATTGAAGCTTAAAAACTGTAATTTTTTGTAAACACAATTTTAAGTTAGTTCAACACAAACTGTAGCGTAAGTTTGTGTATTCCTAATCCACGAGGTGTTTTCTGGGTACTCATCTTCCTCATTATGTCCTCCAGTATATTTTCTAATGTTTTTGCACCTTTTTTTCCCGCGTGCGACGAGTTAGAGTGGCAAAACGTCCTGAAACTCAACCAAAAATATGACCCCAATGATATAATTATTTATAAACGTACCTTTTGTATTTATTTTTTGTGTTGATAAAGAATTTTTAATTAGAACTTTTTCTCAAGTATAGGGAACAGAAAATGTAGGCATTTTGCCTATATTAATTATCAATGACTTCATCTGAAAATACAGTTAAATTGTATGAAAGTTAATGCCTTTCTTTGTAAAAGGTTATTCAATCAGTGATAAAGATTACCTGAAAATAACATACCACGTACCATGTTGCTTTGTTTGTCTGTTTGCTGGTTCTTCATCTGTATCTATTCTATGGGACATTCGACATTCAACTATATTGGATCCTATATAGAGCTTGATACAAATTTGGAAAAATATCCTTACAGTTTTCTAGCGAGTGCAATCCCGTACTTGCTAATTAGTGTGATTTTATGTAACTACCACCGCATTAAAAACGACTCTTTTAAATTTCGTCCAGTAACACTTCCTTCAGAATATACGTTTCTAGTACCACGTCAAGTATTTACCAATAGTACAACCAATATTTTTATTTATAACAATAATTATTTTGATCAATCTTTGTTTTTGGAGCTAATTCTGTAACAATAAACCGTTAATAATAACGAAATATCTCTATTCCGGCATCTTATCAGGGTTTATTTAATCACCATATTGAAAATCACAATAACCAGCATTGAATAACTTTTTATTTTGTGAGGCCTTTCGATACCAAGACTATCTTCCTCAAATACGTCACAAAATAAAAAAAATTAGGCAATCGTAATTTTTTAATATAGTGATTAAAACAAGAAAAACCAATATAGGTTCCATCTTCAACATAAGTGTTGATATACTCTATCAACGACCGTAATTGGCGTATGTTAATTAAATTAATTACGTTTATGTAGTGGATGTTTCAAATTCGCAATATAAATTTATATACATTTATGCTAAAAAAATTTTAATAATGGTTTGAAAGCATATAGATGTAATATTTTTCTAGCTTTATACAACATTGTTTTGCTTGTTTAACGTACAAAGTATATACGCATTTACTAACAGGTAAATATATCATTAATTTTACTATAAAGCTTTGGTTTATTATGAAATTTATTAAAAAGAAGTAGAATATATAACAATTCGAAAAGTATAAAAGATACAATGTTTCAAAAACTATTCATTTTAATGTGGTGAATTAAAACATAAATTGTAATATACAGAAAGTAATCAGTAATCACAGAAAAAAAGTAATAACTCGATTTCATGTAAAACGAGCACTTAGTTTTTATTTCCACAAGCAACGAGAGGTCCTGTACGCAATCATATAAAAAGCGCAGTGTGGCACCGTGAGGAAAACTAAACACCTCAATAGTAATTAGGTATATTGGTTGAACTAAACTTCAAACACTTACGTAGTATATAATTTTAAAATATCCTAAATAGAACATTACGTAAATTACGTTTAATAGTAAATTTAGCTTTACCGCATGAACCGGTTTCTAAAGGTTTTCTCGCTCTACCTATCTTCACTCTATCACTTCTTAAGGCAAACAATACTGTAAAACTACTATTACTCAGCAGGAGCAATTTACTGTGCTATAACAAATTCTATCCCATTACATATATTTATTAGACAAAATCTAATTAATTAATTTTAAACGTTAGCTATTATTTATTTCATACAATATTGTAGTCTGTTTATTTTAATTAGACTACAAAAAGAATGCTTATACGGGACAGTTTTAGCTGCAACTAAATAAAATATTCCTAAAAGATGCATACTTTAGTTTTCATGAATATAAGATGAATTACAGTATAAAACAAATTAAAATATTCTTAATTACTAGTAAGAATGTATTACGTCAGCTACAAAAACGAGGTTATAAATGAAGAACGTGAAGTAGTAAAGTAAAGAAGGGTAAATAAATAGCATAGTGCTCAGCTATTCAAATTGAAATGAAAGACTGCAGTAAGCTGCAGCGGTTACTGTTTATAACCCAGTTTGTTCCTGTCCCGCTTCCTAATCCCCTTGTCAAATACTAGAAGGTTATGGTTCCATAAATTATAGTATTAATTTTGTCCATAAGGAATATGATTTTGTTAAAAATAATAAAATAATTCTACTGAATTGAAACATATTTAGACTACTATAAATGTATGACGTCAGCCAAATGCAAAATTATTTATTAACAAAAAGTAAGAGCTGTGTAGTGTAGTGGTAGCACGCTCGCCCGGCTAAAGTAAAAAATAAAATAAAGGATCCAGGCTCGTGCCCCGTTAGAGCAAATAATTTGTGTGAGTCAATCTTTAATATAATAAAATTAATTTATAATTGCTTGTACAGTAAGTGTTAATGAATAGGTTATGTATTAATATAAAGGGTGTTTACGAACTCCCCGAAGATGTTTTGGAGATTTGTTTTTGTAATCAGGGCGACCAAAAAAGTTCATATAAACAGGAGTTAGTAATGTTTGGTATACCGTCTGTCTGCCTGTTGGGTTTTGTTTTTTTAACCAGTTAAAATAAAACTGTGAAACTACGCAGAATCATTGTTCTTGGAGTCTTAAATCAAGATACAAAATAATATTAGATATTAGAATTACTCACGTCAGTGAGATAATCTGTGAGATACTACCATATCCAAATTCACTATTACTCTTACACATAGTAATACAATATTTTCATTATGGATTATATTTCATAATTGTACTTGTACACTATTTTCAATTACTGTGTCTCAAGTTGGAAGATGACGGACGGTTGAAATTTTAAAGCTTATTACCTTAAAAACTAATAAGATTATGACGGTTTTTAAGAATAATAAAAGTTCACAATATTATTAAGTACAACATTTTGACACCTAGATCATAAAAATCTGTTTGTAGATAATGTATAGTTAAGCTTTTAAGTATTCTATGCAGAGTCAATGATGCCGTAAACATGTAAACAATGAAAATTTCCCCGTGTACAGTAGACAATTAAATTGACTGGGTGTCACCATCGCAGTGATTGCGTGTATGAAAGGGCTTGGTTAGGCTAGGGTACGCAATCCTTAAAAACTAACAACAACCTTTGGATAAAGTACAACTTGTCAAAATGTTGACAAAATAACAATGTTTATTTTATAATTTAATTTTAAATTAGGGACTACTTTTTTACTTGAGAAATTCCACAATAAACGGTATTTTTATAATAATAGATTTTCTCCGTAAGAGTCAGCAACGTGCATTAAATAAGCTGCGAAATACTACGAGTATTATAATCAATAAAAGGTTCTCCCGTACGCTCCCACATAATGCATAATATCGTAGTTATGAAGATTATATTACGTAATTAAGTTTCTAAACATATTTCTAAACACCTATGGGCATTATTATAAGAAGATAATATCTTATGATATTAAAACTGAAGATTTTATTGGTCCAAGTTCGGATATAAAAGTCTTAAATATCAATGGCCGACACTCGAGTCAGCTACAGGACGACAAGTAGTTTATAACTTGAAGCGATGGATGAGGTTTGGTTGCGATGTTCTCACGTTGACTGAAGGGTTGGACACAACTGGTGTAGTCTGGGGTTGTGACAATGGGGGGGGAGGAGTTACTAGTCGCTATAGAACTCCGATTAGAGCAGTGAGGCTGGTGCACAGTTCACCACACTCACTGATGTGTAACTCTCCACCGAAACTAACTTTGTTTTGTTAACTCTCAGTCACAAGTATTGGTATCCATCTGCTTCTATGGCAGCTATTGTCTGTCCAATACAATATCAGAAAAGCACAGTTGTAAAACCCTTGAATACCTTTGCTGCTCAATAAAATCTATTTAATGCAGTTTTGATGATTTACATTTCTAATTATTTTTATAAAAGGAGAGTCATTCTTCTATTAAGTCCACGTGGCCAGCTGGTTCACACACATCTTTAAATAATGATTTATGAATATAACATTTATAAAAGTTATACTATATGGGTGTACATCTATATTGATGATAGGTAACGATAACGCCTCATTCAACACGAGCACAAACATACGTAAACATAAATTATTAAATAATAATTAATAATAATATTAATAGTAATAATATAGGTATAACAGTTGCTGAAAACCCCTTCTTGTTGTTGCCATAAGGACTTATATAAAGAAGGAATGTATATAAAAAATTGAAACATATTAACAATACCTGTTAAAAATACATCAGAATAAGTATGCTACAGAAAGAGAACAACAATATTACAATATTTTATAGTGAATGTTGAGTTTCGCTGTAGTTTATCTACCTCTTAGTAAAGTGTCTTACATCTGAAGCGATCACAGACGACTCCTGGAACCTGGAGTCATGTTCGTCTGAAGAGATCCCAAAGAATCGGCGACGAAGAAGCTCAAGAGAGACATCTACACCATGAAAACGACCGTAGTCGTTCCCTAGTCAAAAAGAGTTCATTTGACCTTCTTCATCACCCATTTTTTTATCAATTCAGTCGAACATGACTCCGTATTCTAGGAGTCAGGTCTGTGACAGCGTCAGATTCCAGACGCTGCACTAAGAGGAACATGAAATGGAGCTGAACTCAATACTTTCACTGATAAACCCTTCCCACATAGCTATGATAGGAAATATTTTAAATAACAACAATAAATATTTCAATACATTAACAATAATACATATTTAAAACGAAATAACTCGATAAATATGTTAACAAAACACTCAAACAAAACAGAATAAATACATCATAACCTGTGGAGTCGGGGCAGAGTGTTATGTGAGCTGAGTTGATAGCACAGACTTTCAGTGAAGTGTTGAGAGCTGCTTACAACAAAGAACTAGATCTTCACCAACCCAGTATACTTCATGTATATTCAAATCAGCAGCCAGAATAACGGTACATTTTAATTAATACAAATTAGCAGGATAAGAAACTGTACCCAAAGTTATCCCTGTCTTATACAAGTTTTATAGTAAAATTGCATTTCTAAATAATTTTATATGAACTGAATGTCGCGTAAATCCTTGTAGAAGAATACTATAATACAAAAATTTTATTTTTGTCAGCAATCTGGTATTATCATTGCTGGTACTATTACGACCTTCATATTTCTCGAAGAGTTACTAGTACATGTATCATATAAGGTTTTACATGCATTACGATTTACTGTTGTATGAAACTATCGTTTTATTTTATATCATCCATTAACTTTCAACGAGTGCCTATATAAACATTACAAATGTATTGGTTGAAGTTTTAATTTTCAAGGAAAAAGGTACCGTATGCGTTTACTAAATAAAAAGATAGATGTTACGGAAACCCGTTAAAGAATTTCTTTGTTTTTTTTTTATTTTTAAATATCCGGCTTGGCAAATGGCTAAGATTTTCCAAAATCACAGTTTAGAATATGATATGAATCTATAAAAGTCCATCATATTGGCTATTATGTTCGTTACTGATTTTGCTTTAAGGTGTAAATTAATTATTTACTCTTATAATGAAAAAGTGTAAAGAGAAGGAGACATAAAACTACACGTATTTTAGAATATTAATGCTGCTCACTTTTCTCATTCCATTTTCATAAGTGTCTAAAATTGGAGTCACAGGATAGAGTGGGGTGGAGGGGAGTGTTGGGACAAAGTACATTAGCGATATTAACATATTGTAATGGTGGTGCATAATATATTAAATTAGCATTGTGATCCTATACTGGATTAACGCTTGACAGTAAGTTTAAGCAACGGTATAAAACCTTTTAAAGTTTATAATTGAAACAATATATTACTTATTGCATAATATATTAAATTAGCATTGTGATCCTATACTGGATTAACGCTAGACAGTAAGTTTAAGCAACGGTATAAAACCTTTTAAAGTTTATAATTGAAACAATATATTACTTATTGCATAATATATTAAATTAGCATTGTGATCCTATACTGGATTAACGCTAGACAGTAAGTTTAAGCAACGGTATAAAACCTTTTAAAGTTTATAATTGAAACAATATATTACTTATTGCATAATATATTAAATTAGCATTGTGATCCTATACTGGATTAACGCTAGACAATAAGTTTAAGCAACGGTATAAAACCTTTTAAAGTTTATAATTGAAAACAATATATTACTTGTTGCATAATATATTAAATTATCATTGTGATCCTATACTGGATTAACGCTAGACAATAAGTTTAAGCAACGGTATAAAAACCTTTTAAAGTTTATAATTGAAACAATATATTACTTATTGCATAATATATTAAATTAGCATTGTGATCCTATACTGGATTAACGCTAGACAGTAAGTTTAAGCAACGGTATAAAACCTTTTAAAGTTTATAATTGAAACAATATATTACTTATTGCATAATATATTAAATTAGCATTGTGATCCTATACTGGATTAACGCTTGACAGTAAGTTTAAGCAACGGTATAAAACCTTTTAAAGTTTATAATTGAAACAATATATTACTTATTGCATAATATATTAAATTAGCATTGTGATCCTATACTGGATTAACGCTTGACAGTAAGTTTAAGCAACGGTATAAAACCTTTTAAAGTTTATAACTGAAACAATTGTTTTAATGAAACTATAATTGCATTCAAATATCAACTGAAATTATGGCATTACACAAACTGGCTCGATAAACTGGCACTAATCAATAACTTGATTGTGTAAGAACACAAAACTAGTTTGTGGAGTGTCACAACACGGAGAGTTTCCGAAGGATACAGACGCGACACAGAGTAATTCATTTATAAGGACTTGTCTGAACCTGCCCGTCTCCGTTTAATTATATCACTAGCTAGGAGAGTTGTGGAATTATCTCATTTCACCGGTATAACGCAGGCCTTAATATCTTCTAAACACCAAGCAGTGGTCTAGTCTTGTATATAGAGTGTCACTTTTCTTGGAGCTTGTCTCAGGTTGACATATTGTATAATATTTATAACATCGTTCTTAATATAATTTTCACTCTAATTTTAATTTGTTAATGTATACTTTTGTATATAACTCCGATGAGGTACACAAACTGGCTAAGCACAGTGGATTCAAGGCCAAACTATAATATAGAACGCAGTGCTGCACCCCCCCCCCCCCCACCCTGTATCACTCGTTACGTCACACAATCCGTCCGGCCTGCCGTATACTTCCCACTTATTAATCACAGCTGACTGATTATAATGGCGCGATTCATCTGTTATTAGTGGTCTGCTAGATAAACTTTCCTTGCAAATGTTTACAAGTTTACGCTGTTACAATGTTAAAAGAAAACATCATCTATTTTACTATACAGGCTACTCTTAAAAACGCTAAGTTTTCTTAAGCAATCATTTCATTTAATTATATTTAATATAAAGAGAAAAACAATATAACATTAACCTCTAGGAGGCAGAACGCTCGCTTATTCCCATTGAATGAAGTGGAGAGGTCGGGCGGTTTTTGTGACATCACAGTATCAGGACTCAGGCCTGTATTATAATCTGGCCTCGGCTGATCAAAACATCATTTTGGAACAAAACATCATCATACGTGCCAAATTCGTCTATATAATAATCATATTTATATCAAAGCTATTTCCTAGCTTAATAATAAGAGATATATTGCCTACTGTCACACCTTTCTAAACTGAACCTGTACTGTACAGGTATATCGGGAGTGCAGATGGCTGAACGGTCTATTCAGACTATGGATCTGAGTTAGAGATAGCACAGGTTCAAATCGTGTCTGTGATCGAAGCATTTTTTCGCTACCATCGGCCTCGTACTGTATCGACTCTTCCTCTTATTCTAGCACAGGCTAGTCTCCCATGACGGCCTGAAGGAGGCTTAAAAGGAGATTGGCCTCTCATTGAAAAAAATAATACAATACCCTTCTTAATTTACAAACCTACAGGATTACAAGCTCAACAGGACGAAAACACAGTACCTGTTATCGGAGGAATTGGCTTTTCAATAACTGTGCATCTAAACAAATAAGGAGTAATATACTCGATAGTTTATATTTTTAAAGAGAATAAAAGACTTATACAATGTGCTTTTTGGATATTGGCTTATTAGGCTTTAAACATTTTAAAGCTGTGTCCGGTAATGATAAACACACATCCCTCTATTCGAAAGGTTTCGCTATAAGGCTTAATACAAACTGATTTCTGAACACAATACAGGTGTACATACGAGTACAATGTGCTCATGTGTAGTGAAACGACTCCGCAATAGGGACAACATTAAACCTAAACCTGTTACTTTTACACTCATTTTTGTCGTAATTTTATGGTTTATGTCTTAAATTCGGATCCAAACGCTTTTTAATTATTGCAATATTTTTTAATATTTTATAAAAATACCAAAATCATTATGACTTTTTTCTGCGTAGCCAATACAACTTTTACAAACCATTTCGGACACATTTGTTATGGCAGCTTTTTAAATATATTTCAATTATCAAACCTTATGACTGGAAGACCAAATTTCTGACAAATGGCGTTTAAATATTCATTAAATTTCAAAGTTCTGAGAGATTGAGGTATGGTAGACATACTTGTCTAGGAAGTCAGTCTGACTCAAGACCAAGTGGAGCAGGGCTTTTTTAAAGCAATGGCGATGAGATATCTTTGTGTCGTTACACATTACATATACCACATATATTATGCATGAAAATGTGTTTGATTTGAGTAAATAGATATTAAACACATCACGAGCCTTTAGATCCAAAATAGAACGTTTTGAAATTTCGATAAATTGCAATTATTACATTTCATTTTTCGTACGCTGGATGGTTGCTAGTAGTTTTAGTCACAAAAATCATCCTTTCTAAAACCATGTCAAAATAATAAATATTAACATCGTTAGGCAAATACTAATTTTATTATTATTAAAATAAGAGTGTAAAAATATAACGAAATAAAAGTTTGTTAGTGGATGTTACAAATCAGCTGATATTATCTTAGTGCATTGAGAATAACTGACTTATCAACACGCGTGTTTTAGTAATCAGCTGTTTCAACTTTGGAAGCTAGAGAGGCAGAGCACTATTATAGCCGAACACATTTCAAATCCTCAAGAAGTACAAACTGAATGAATTACGATTTATATTTAATATAAAATAATAGTTTTAGATACCTAAAATTACAAAACAATACTTTTTGAAATAATATAGATACAAAGCCCAACCGCAAACTGTCATCGATCACAGTGAGTCCTGTCATCCTGACAGCAATAACAATTACCATCCACGCTTACCAAACCACAGGTCTCTGTCACCGGTTCCGATCCCAGAGTATACTTCGTATTAGAAATCTTCACAGCAACAACTTTTTCTTCATTTTTTCCAATTTGCTATATTCTAAATATTGCATACTTGCAGATGTGTTGGAAGTAGCAACGTTGATTAGTATTCTAATAATTGCATGCTTAATAGAAAACTGTGCATGATGCTGTCACAGTTTACTGTACTTTATAAATAGTATAAAATACATTGTCACATTGTATTAAATAAAGGAATAATTCAAAATATAATATAAATTTAATATTAGTAGCTAGGGTAATTTACATAAAAACGTCCATGATTATGGAAATGTGTGTTCCTGTGCGGGTCATCGTATTCCCCCCAGGAATTCCACGCAGGCTAGTCCAGCTCCCATTTCGTTTTTCAGCTCCCATTTTATCTTTCCTGTAAACTGAAAGAAACTAATATTATTTTGTAGTCAGCTATAATGTAGTTTTCAAAAAAAGAACTTGATGTGAGAAAATTGTCATAAGCACAGATGCACACATTGTATCAATATTACGAGCTCAATTCATCAACCTCTTGTAGTTTAATACTCGTAATAATGTTGGTATTAAATGTTTCTATGAGGAAGTGCAATCGATTTTGGGTCGAGTAATTTAAAAAAACATTTTATTGTTACAATATTTCAAGGTACCCTTCTTGAATGCAGAGAAAGAACAATAAGTTTATTTTATCACTTCACGAGGAATTATAGACATCTGAAGCAGTCATTTTGGGCTATTTAATAATCAGGCACAATTGGAAACTGCTTATGATAAAGATTTCAAAAATACAAGTTAATTTTTCTACCATGCATAACATTTTGACGGAAAAGATATTAATTATATATACTTTTTAAATTAAAAATATGTTACTCCCTTTGGAAGAATTATACCTAAAATTTGGTGTTGTTGTGTTTTGACACCGGGAGCGAACGTATTTGACGGACGAGGCGAAACTTGGTTGGGAAATACGATTAAACGTCAAAAGACCCGTGGAGAAAAACTGTTATTATTATGTGCAAAAACATTAAAAATTCATACTTTTTATTTAATGCTTATTACATCATAACTAAACGCTACCATAATGTCAAATTTACGTATCAAAAGCAGCTTTAGTTTACCTTTACTGAAACAATAACGAAGTTGAGGTCAACTCATTGAAAATCCAGGTAATTTTTTAGATTCCTCTTATAAGATAACGAAAACCAATCACTTCATGTACCTATTTAAGTATCAAAAATGTTACTGTCATTTGTCCAGTGCGTTAAAACAAGATTTCGACTATATTGCTAAATGTGGTATTAACAATACAGTAAATAACTTTCAGAAACATTAATTCTCGTTTGATAATGCGGTTGGTCAGTAGATTAATCGTTATCTTAAGATCGATACAAACAACTGGTAAATAAAATACAGCGGACATATTCAAAACCCGGAATCACTGAGAGATTTTAAAGTTACAATAATATGAGACTTGAGTGATAGAGAACAATTAGAACGTTTCTTGTTTATTCGGACGCTTTTTTCTTTCTCTTTGTTTACCCAGACGTCACATGGACATGCTCGGTTTCGGTTGTCAAATACAAACCAGTGGCTCTGATTGAATTTAATCCTATTTATTGAAAAGCCACGATGACTCTGTGTTGTGTATTTGTTTTATAAGGTTACGGACTTTTCTCAATGTTATTTATATTACTGTATTTGTATCTTTATATGACAAAATATAATATTTATATGTGTGTGTGTTTAACTCTGATAAAATATATTGTTATAGATGACACAAATTTATTTTAAAAATCTATTGTTTCTCATGTAGTTTCAAATATTAAACACAGTTCATTTTTAGAAGCCGACTGAAACTAAATATACTTGTTCATTATTTAAATTAATGAACAAGATTTACAGCCATAAATTCGTAAAATGATTAAATTTTATCTTTTACAAGAGATATTATATAGTGATCACCATTATAGTTATCCTTCACTTGAAACTCAAGAAAACAAGTACCAAAAGGGATATAACTATGATGCAGTTCAATGACTTTTCAAGACAGTTGAACGTATCGCTACCGAAATAGCCACTTATGCTAATGTAATGCTACAGCTGTAAAGAAGAAGAGGACGGCCAACAACACAACGTATTTATGATCTATATCATTCCATATTCTAAGCTGTATTTATTAAAAAATTATACATATTATATTTTATTATGACTTTTTATAGAGTAATTCAGTAATTAAAATTCTGTTAAATGTTTAAGTTTAACTAATTAAAATTTTTTGTAAATGATAGGGATGTACTCATTTTTGGATTGTCAACCATCATATAAGCTTGTGTATATTAATATATCTTGCACAAAGTTATTATCGAAATATTTCTTTTCATTGTTATGTTATAGTAAGTAGTCTATTTGACATTGGGGTTAAAAAATAACTAGCCTAAATGTGGACTATAGGGCCTACAAACAAATTTTAGTAAATCGTGTCAATCAATGAGTTGTATGTTAATTTACCCGTTGTGGGATGTGGAAATAGATACAACATAAAATAAAACCATAAACCCACCACTATATGTAGATCGTTGCAATATTGCAATAGCGGAAGGCTAAGCTTTGGTGGTTTTAATCCAATTCTTGAATAATGGTTTTTATATAGGAGAGTGCTAGGTATGTCATAAAAGCATTTAAAATGCATAATAATATAGAGTAATCAAATTTTTAGTCATAAAATAAACTAGTTTTTAAATTTTTTATTTCTAATGTTTGTCTCTATATTTTTTTGTTTCGTAAGTTGGTATTTCCTACTAATTTTTGTGTAACCTAATAGTAAAATTTAATTGAGGACGAAAGCCTTGTTTTACTTTCTGGCTGTTTCAAAGATATTTATATACAACTAGGGGAGACTCGTGAGAGTTTCGCAGACTAACACCGAGTTCCAGCTATCGATGGTTACTCAACCTTCGGCATTCCAAAGTTTGTTACATACTTTTAAAATACTGATTGACAAGTTTTGTTTTAAATTTATAAGCAACTGAAAGAAAGAGAGTACTCCAAGAAAGTAATTTCGTACTTAGATTTTCAATTACAATTTGGAATGTTAATTCTCGTATCAGTTTATGTACATGTAACAATACATGTTTTTAATAAAACATCGTATGATTCAAAGCAGAGATCTTCATACGTATAATACTCAACCACAAGAAATATTTCAAACAGGGTACTAGAGATGGATATGTCCTAAATTACTTTCACAATCTAATTCATTTTGAAGTTCAATTCTGACCATAATAAAAATAACACGATACTGTTCTTTAAGTGCCAGGGACTCATGTTATGTGTGTATAGTGAAGCTTACTAGACTACTCTACGATTAGGATTGGCAATCTGAAGGCCAAGATCTAGAAAACAAAGAGAAACGAATCTCTGTGTCCAAACGTTCAGAGATGTAATTCAATAACAATTAATAATAATAATGCGTAGCTAAATCACTAACACTATCAATCATCTACATTTACAATAATGAGTTTACTGGTATTATACTTCAAATTTCCATAAGTTGCGGTAAATTAAAATAGACTAAAGACTGGAACAAAACATGCGAGAGCCATGAAGTATTTAATATTTTAATGGATGGACCGTACCCGCCTTAAAATGCTACTAATTTCTTATACATTTAAACTTTTAGGACAAAGGTATTTAACACATGTGACTATTCTATTCTCCAGATACTATGGTAATTAAACCTAAAAAAATTGGTAGGACTTACACTAGGCGCCGAGTTTTCTATCGACATATTGAAGACATATTCATAAGGCGATGCCCGTTTTAGAGGTAGCGGTGGAATTAGAAAGCAAGACGTAGGGTGGGTGAGACGTACAGGTATTGAAGCCCACCCCACCTTCACGTGGACCACTGTTACCACCTGCTGAGTTTTCGTGTCTGTCCAACAAACATGAGCACCAGGTTACAAGAACGGAAATGAAGGATTTAGAGAGCAAGACGTGGGGTTAGGAAGACGTACAGGTATTGAGGCCCATCCCACCTTCAACGTGGACCACTGTGACCACCTGCTGAGTTTTCGTGACTGTCCAACAAACATGAGCACCAGGTTAAAAGAACGGAAATGAAGGATTTAGAGAGCAAGACGTGGGGGTTAGGAAGACGTACAAGTACTGAGGCACATCCCACCCTCATGTGAACCTTGTAAATAAAGTAACTAGATTAATTAATATAAGCCATTGTTTTTACTTAATTTGTGATAAACTAATGTGTCTGCCCGAGAATTCTCTTCCTACATTTGTCACAAAAATAAGCGTTTTATTATTGTGTTATTTTAGGAACGAAACAAAATAATGTTAAATCGAATGAGTTAGTAACACAGTAACTGTCTTCTGTACTAGTCATTACCCCCTTATTCACTCTCAACTATTTATCTCATAGAAAATAGATAGGAAATTATGTTATCGCTGCAGTGGACATGCCATATTATAAGATAATTGTTTCATATATTTACAGTTTTGAAAATTATAGAATGCATTTTAAAAGTATACTCCATTTTGCAAGCACCGGACTTGTTTTCTTGGTTCGTTTTGGAAACATACAGATATGGTAGTACTCACTCGGTGTAAACCTGATGTGAATAGGTTTAGTGAGACCCTTGCTGATATAGCAGACGTCCCCGACCTCGCAGCCCGGGATGTACATGCTGTGCACCTTCCCCATAGCCGAGTCTGGAACACACAAACACCTGACACTCTCTCGATCATGTTCTGTGGGTGGAGGAAGTGAGAGACTAACGTACCGCAGGCGTGATAGGAGAGGCTGTGGCTCCGACCCAAGAAGGCCAACACGACCACGGCGAGGCTGAAGCTGGGCATGTCTGTGTCATCACTACTGCGGTCCAGAGATAAGCCTCTTACTCATCCGACTACTGCTGGCATACATTACGATAAGACTGGTTGGGTTATTGACTGTTATGTGGGAACCCATTAAGCTTTATAGATTTGTGTCTTTTCTCTGCGCATCCAAGTTTGCATTCAGATCACCGTACCGAGTGGACACAAAGCACCCCCTCCCCTTGTCTTCTTCTCTCTGCATTCATTGAGATTTGTTTTTTATTATTATTTATTTTGCTCTCTCTTTTCACAAAAATTGTCGGCAACTATGGGTAGCCTTTTTTGTTGCATGGTCAACCATCTATAAAATGTAATAACAAAAAAATTCATAATTCGCCCAATAACTTCACAAAACCATACATTTTGGCTATATAAAATCCGGTTTAGAGTACACCAACCTAAATTTGGTAACAGGCCTTGCTAAGTTGCACTCAAACGGCATATTGTGGTCTGATTTACCCACATCTCACCTACGGATTAATGTTGTAGGGCTCTTGTGCAAACAATCAATTTTTAGGACCATTCAAGCTGCAAAAGAAAGCGATTAAAATCATTGCCGATGAGCCTTCCAAACCTTGTAACTGTTGACTCTGCCCAGTGTCTACATCCTGGAAACATTTTCATTGTGTATTTCCAATTGCACTCACATAACGGGCCGTGGCGTGCACAGATATGAAACTAGAAGCAGTGATTTTTATGTTTTATGTACTGTTTGTATGTTTTTTTAAGTGTCCAGATCGGTATCTGGCAGACATAAAACGGTAGTTTATGAAAATTTACCTTCGCTAGCAGGTGTCCATTTGTCAACAAACGTCCAGCTTCTGTTAAAAAGGCACCCACGCTTAAGATGGAATTTACAATATCGAGTTTTTAGCATGTAACTTGGAAACCACCTATTTTGAAAATTGACCCTGGCGGCGTTGAAGATAATGTGGATTGGCGAGTGACTGTAATGAATGAATGCAAAATTTTATATCAAATGCCTGTCTTTTTTCCCATATCATGTGTAGGGCAATAAAAGATTTTAATTTTAATTTGAATTGAATCAACTCAATCATACAGATCAAATTGTTTACACTTCCCTAATGAGTGATACGCTTCAATGACGCTCAGCTAAATCCCATGGATGGACATGCACCATTATAGAACTCATTCTTGTGTAAGTATTAATTAAGTTCCTTGCAAAACTCAAAATCTACAGTTAAATCTTTCTCTAGACATCTCCCGGATAGTTAGGCTTGTATATGTTATTATGTCAAGTGTTAAGCGAATGTTCTCAGTTTGTTTTAAAACTCCTTTCTAGGATTTTCTCGTTCCCATCATGGGTACCCATAAAGACCAACGTAAAAATATTTACTAACATTCATTCAAATCCCACGAGGATATACATAGGTAAGCACAGACATCAAACTAAATGTTGTCCATATGAAATGAAACTTGATGCCAGTTCATTCTCGAGATATCGTGCGAGCAGTCAAAGAGATATAAATACAATTGTATATATCACAGCAACTCAAGCGACAGGCTTTGGTAACGCTCAGATAATTAACGAGGATTTTTTACAATCAAAACATGTTAAAGTTGACCTCAAATTCATGGAGGCCTACAAATATACCATGATGTATATCCTAACCCAACAAATATGTAGCCTATATAAAAGAAATTTCTTTCTTGTGATTAAATTATTTATTACAAATTTCGATTTTTATAAGAAAAGTTTTTTTGCATTTACGTAAAAAACTTTAAATAATTAAACAACTGTTTAAATAATTTTAAACATATTTTACAGACCTCTTGATACAGAAAAATAGTTATGATGCTATAAAGATACACATGTAACAGTTTCAGTTCTTATTATTTCTTATATTAAAAAAGTTATTTAAAATGATTAGTCCAAAAAAGGGGAAAGTGATTTTTTGAAATAAGATTGCAAAGTTAAGGTAACACAAATGCGCTGAGTAAACATATACTTATTTTAAACTGTCCAAGTACATCTTCTCTGGATCTCTTTTCTTGTTCTTCTCTCAGCTGAGCATGACTTTTCTGTTTTCTGTACTTTTGGTATGTTTTTGAAGTGTCTACTTCTTTTGGCGGGCTATGGATGTATGTTTTTCACGGGGGAAAATTTTCGTTTCAAGTACGCATGTTCGCTCTGTAGCCGCTAGGGCCGGGGCTATCGCGGCCATTTTGACGTCAGTGCGTTTCTCCGTTCAGTGGCTATCCAGGCATGCTTGTGAGAGGTTAATATCTCTCCTTGTACAAAAAACCAACAAAATACTAATTTTATAAATAAAATGTTGTATATAAAACAGCTAAAATTAATCTTAAATTGTAAATAAATGTGTGGAAATACATGCCATATAAAAATATAACAACAAAATATCTGTCTTAAAAACACAGAATACATAATACAGAATAAATAAATGGTGGTGGTCCCCTGAAAACAAAATAAATGTAAGAAAGGCTTGAAACACAGGTTTCATAAACAGCAATTGTCCCACATCGTTTCAAAGAAGCCTATCGATCCTCCGTCTCGACAGCCTTATTGCCTCGGCACTGCTTGCGTTACTCACCGGCGACTTACTACCCCTCCACAGATTTTACGATTTCAGCCGTTACACAATATATACAAACTAAACTGTGAACTTGTGAACAATTTAAAAAAAAAAAAAACTCACCGGCGACTTACTACCCCTCCTACAGATTTTACGATTTCAGCCGTTACACAATATATACAAACTAAACTGTGAACTTGTGAACAATTTTTAAAAAACTTATGTTTTCAATTTCTTTATATTTTTCATTATTACGCCACTCAAAGCGTTGCGAGGAAATACTTATTCCCACATAACCGTTTAGATCAATATGGGGTTTTAGAATTCCTAATAACTATTTTGTAAACATACTTTTTTGATATTAAAATTCTAATACACAGTGGAGAATTAAAATATATGTATGCGATGGTTTGAAGTGAACGGCATGTTTTAGAACTTAAACTTCAAAGTTTTTACCTCTATGCTTATGACTTTCGGGCATTACCATAGTTAAAATGACAGATGTTATGTAATTTGCCTTATTATTATAGTTACCCATGAGATCAATGTAAAAATGTTTTCTAACGCTCACACAAATCCCGTGGAGTAACATTGTACCGTAATTGAATTGATGTTTGCAATATAAAAAATAAAGCTTTATTCAAAATTTCAAGCTTGTATGTCAGTTTCATCATAAGGTACCGTGCGAACAGACAGAAGGACAGAAATGAACATTTTCCAGACTCTGTAGAGACAGGCTTTACTGTCGCTCAGCCGATAAAAACAAAATTATTGACATTTAGGATTACAATAAAAGAAACCAGATGTTTTGCTGTCAGGAATTTATGGTTTTTAAAATGTAAAATATTAAAACACAAGTTTTAGCATACACAAAGTGAAAATTTTAACAAGAAAATGGCGATTAACACTCCAAAGTCAAATTTAATAAACAATATGAACGTAAAAAGAATAAAAATAAACGTTAAACATACCTGAACCCCGCACCACGTCCAGAGAAGCACACGCGTAAAATTGCTAGGTACACAAACGTATCGCAGAAACACATACTACGCACACCACGGCGGGCAGGTAGTCCCACGCGATTTCGCAGTAATTGAACTGTCTAAAATGATGGGCTCACACTAATAGATTTTTTTACCTAATGAATGACCTGTATACTGTTTAAAGGTCCCCTTCCCTTGGATATAAAGTCAATTATAAATGTATGTAATAACAGATGTAAATCACATATACATTTTCTTACGATTGATTGAAAAAAGTACATCTCAGCCAGGGGCTTTCTCATTTGCACGAGCATGGTACGACTAAACCACAGAGCTGTCAATTTTTTGTGATTCAATAAGTTTAGTATGCTATATTTGGATATTCCTGTTTAAATGAGAAAGCTGACATATTGTGATCGCAAAATTAAATATCTGTCAGATGATTTTTTAAATATTTAATTTGTTTAAACAGTAGCTTATTTAATTTTTACAACAATTAATTAATACAAAAAGCCTGCTCCATGATTCGAATCTGGAAAGTACTAAAACTAATGTGATTTATTTTACATGTATGTTTATATCGGAACACTACTGAAACCTATTTAATGCGGTGGTCATAGCTAGCACTCTGGCTGCCCTCGAGTGATTACAAGTCTCAGAGGAGATTTTAAATCAACGAAGAATAAAAATTACCATTTTTTTAATTTTAATAGTTAGTTATACTTAAAAACTGCAAAGTTAAATAT
Organism: Homalodisca vitripennis; assembly: GCF_021130785.1. Taxonomy (NCBI): domain Eukaryota; kingdom Metazoa; phylum Arthropoda; class Insecta; order Hemiptera; family Cicadellidae; genus Homalodisca; species Homalodisca vitripennis. The sequence continues at coordinate 146,583,834 of NC_060210.1, forward strand.
TTAAATAATGCTGTGTAATATTTAAAATAAAGGGTTTTAAACCTATTATAATAAGTTTAAAGGGATTCAGTTATCGAAATATGATTTCAATATTAATTTTGTTCATCAATTTTAAAACATAATAAATATCATCTCTGAAAATGAAACATTAGTATATATATATATATATATATATCTCGTATAGTATAATATATATATATCGTATAGTATAATATATATGTATATATATATATATATATATATATATATATATATATATTGTTCACAACGCATTTACTAGCTATTTAGCTCTAAAAAAACATCATATTACACCTTGAGGATATGTTCTGAAAGTACCTTTTACGTTTATTAAATATCTATTTTTATTGGTGCTCCATTGGAAAAAACTAATTTCATTAGAAATGAAACATCACTTTAATTTGGTGAGAGGAATTAAATCCGAGGAATTCCTAATTAAATGCCACAGATACCGTGGGAAACCGAAGTTATAGCCGCTGAATGTCACAGTTCGAGTGGATGAGCTTTCCACATGCATACGTAAAACTGATTACACTTAAACTTTGAGATTGTGAAGACTGTCTGTCAGTATGATATTTTTGAACCTGGCAATTAAATGTTATGTATATAAAAAGTTTTCCTAAAATTATTATTTTGTTCGAAGTTTCTAATACTGTCAAATATTATAAGAACTTACTCTTAACCATATAAGTATTAATTAATATTTTAGTTTCTATATAAATTTTCTCTTTTAAGTAGACATAATTCTGTAAAGCAATGTTTTGTAGGAACTCTGTCCTATATCTGTACTTTACTGTTTTATAAATACATAAATATTTTTTGTGTATGTTTTTCTATGCTTTTATTATGATAATGAATGAGCATTTTTTTAACATTGTATTTGGTTGTACTTACTGTTCTTGAACAACATTATATTAACTGTTATCATATTGTAAAATGGTTTAAACAGTAAAAATAATCAATAAAAGCTTTTTCTACTTTTTTGCGTAAATATTTCATTCAATAAACTGATACAACAAAGTATCGAAGGATCCGATAAAACGCAACAAAAATCTTGACTGTAACATTCAGATTAATGAAAATTTATTATCTATGACTCAAATTGTTCTTTTTCAACTTCATATTGTGGTCATGAAAGGAACGCATAACGTTTTGGGATCAACCTAAGTTCTGAGACAACTTTGCTGGCCTTTTGACTCCATAATCAATTGAGTTTGTCCTTGGCCCAAGTCTTGCTAAGTACCAAATTTCAGGTCAGTAGGACCTTTCTATCGGTGGGAGTCAACCGGAAAATCCTTCAACCGTTTTCTTTTAGTTCAACAGACCGAAAGTATCACAAGTCGTTGTAGTCTACAATGTTCAGCACGTTGCGAGAATACTACATCCAGATCCTCACCATAAATCTCAGATCTACAGATTTAATAATGGTTTTAACAATGAATAGGTTTTTTTGTGTTCTTTATTAGTCATTTTAAAAGTTATCTAAGTCCCTGATTATTCTGATATTGCATCATACTACAGCAGAACAATCACGTTTGGTATTAACTATTAAATTTTATTTGTTGACTTTACCATAGTATCTACCAGCTTCAGTTTAATGCCTGGTTGAATAAATCAAGGAATATTTAAATTAAACTAAACATCCTTTTGATACCACTTGGTTTTCCAGCAACTAACTTAGGCTTTGAGAACTTGGCAGCGACAGTAACACATCAGAAGTTCTCTTGTTAACGATCAGAAGCGTGTTAAGTTATGACGTGAACTTCGAACAACGAACGCATTGAGTTACCTAACTTTGGCGAGCATCAGGTGACTAGGCGGAATAATGCATCTCGTAATATGATGGACACATATTCTGTCGTTACTTCCATCTCTACCTGCTGTATTTATGAATTGATTTGTAACATAGGTTGTTAATTACACATTTACTCTATTTATAAGTCTATTATATAGACTGCCTGTTTCCCTCCGTGTTTTATTACAACTTAACTGTTATCACGTAAGAAACCTACCGTGTCGTGAAGTTTGTTTATTCCTCTTTATGAATAAATTTAAAAGATCATGTAATTAAAGTTTTCAAATAATACACAAATAAATAATGTGCTTTATTCTACTAAATCTTAAAACTTTTGCTAAAAAGACTAACAATTTTAAAATTTTCTTGTTTTGAACACTTTTATAAAGGTTTGAATGCTATAACAACAACATTTTTTCTTTTTTTAATTTCAATTTTTGAAACATGATTTACTGCACATTTCTATTTTTATATATTAGTTGCTATCGATTGTTTAAGTGATTGAAATCCATAGAGGCATGAAAACACATATATCAAACAAATAGGACTTATATGACGTTGACGGTAGAACATGATTTTTGTAGAAACTTATTTTTTACATTCGTGTGATAAAACACCCAAAAGTTGATATTCTAAATCATCGTTTTGAAATATTCTCAGTAAACCATTTAACTAAAAAATAATTTATGGTTGGTAAATATGTTTCCACCTTTTTTAAACAAAAAATACAAATTTCTCGAACAGTGGAAATTTATTTGTTTTTAACTTTGTGTTTATTTATTGTGGATGTACAACTATTACTCTTTTTATTGAAAGTAAATTAACTTTCTAATTCAATGGTTGGTTCTAATAAGCAACCGATAGTGATATGTATTAAAATTTACGGAAAAAGTATCTTCCATAATGTGAATATGACATATTACTACACATTTATTTTATAGTAATATTAAATATAGTCAAATTATATTTATTCCATATGTAATATTCGAGATTGTAAGTTAGCAAAAGATAGCAATCTTTTTTGCTTTGGAAAATGATTGTTTCATATTAACACTAATTTGAGATTCCCAGAAGAAATAAAAGTATAACAATTGTTGTATCACCTTAAAAGGATTTTTTAATTGGAAACATTAGGGAATTTTATATACTAGGCCCCTGTAAAAGCGACAGAAGATAAAATGTGAAAAGTATCATAAAATTTTACTGATAGTATTAAGAGACTAAATTATCGCTATTACTAAATCATTTATAATCATTGTATCCCACTTATAAGATTATGTATTGAATCTTTTATTGTAATTTAAGATGTATAGCATATTTAGATAATAAACAATTGTGTAATATACATTGTAGCTTGGAATATAGCAGGAATAAGGGAAAAGCTTTGTAAGGTTCTGAAACGTTTAGTCTCATAATGCTGTTGTTTCTGCAAATGTTGAACAAACCAAGGAATGTTTAAATTAAACTTCTACGACTCGACTCTCGCTGGAATAATGAATGTTACATACCGGTCACTTCCTAATCTCGACTTCCGGTTAGCTGACTGTGACGTACAAACTCTTCAGTTCCTCTTAAAGCTTGTTTATCTTTCCTCGATTTATATTCTCTAAGAAACCAAAATCCTTGTAATCCAGACAGTGATGGGTTCTTTTTCCTTGTTCTTAAAACTTTATCAATCTTTAATTTTTATAACTTTCCCTTCCCTCTTTGTTAATTTTTTTGTTAGTGGGTTCATAATGTAAGAGGTTTAATTCTTAGTTTAGTCTCGGTTGTAGGGCTATGAATTATGGTCTTATTTTAAACATATAATTAATACACATGATAACTTTTTTTTAATTTTTCATAAAACTATGAAATACATAAAGGTTATTCGTTTTTTCTGAAAGACCAATAAAAATATTTGGAAAACAAATAATCACTTGGATGCTTATTAACTGAATATTTATGGCGAGGCGTATTCCAGCTCTACGACCAAAAATAAGCTTGCAAAAGTATTCGTGATTTAATATTGTTTTTATAGAGTCAAAATATAGATAGCCTAATGCAGCCAGAAAGACATGGCAATTATACAAATTACAAACCAAAATTCTATTTCCAAAAGGTGCTTATCCCGATTACCAAAATTGAACTGCCTAGTTTTAACAGTAATTTATCTTAACAATGATTTTATTTAAAATTACTTCATTGATTTCAAGATATCAATTATGTAGGGTTAATAACATACTATATTTTACGTAGGAGATTCACTGAGAATTTAAACGTTGCTAGTCTCACAAATATTATATTTTGAAGGATTTCGTTTTAAAGAGTGGCCGATCCCATTTTAACCTCACTCTGCCCGTCCTGATGGGTCTCTGGTCTGTGCGAGTATTTTATCAAACAGAGTGAGGAGGAGAGTCGATACAGTACATGGAAGTCATGGTATCGACCATGGTATCAGTCGATGGTACTGATAAAAAGTGCTAGACGGACTGTGTCACAGACAGGATTTGAACCTGCGGTATATATAACAAAGTCCAACGTCTTAGACCACTCAGCCTTCGGCATTTCCATTATTATATAATATTCAATAATAAAAGTAATATATTTAAAAATATGTAAAATATCAGTGTTTTATCTAGTATATAGTATATTTATCTAGTAATTTGTGCGTACATTGTATGTGAAGGCGGTAAGTTAATATTTGGGAGGTTTAGTTATTTTTTTCGGTTTACTGTTTGAATACAAAATTAATTAAATCGATTCCACTCTATGTTTTCAACCTGTTCAATATGACAGTTCAAGATTATTCATTTACAAAAATAGTAAGCCATGGCTTTTAGCCAAATGTCGAAGTACTTATGTTGATTGCAACGGTCATGAAATTTGTAGATTACTTGAGAAAACCGAGTGTCGAAACTTTCTTGTCTGTGGTCGTTAGCAGACATTGCACAACAATTGAAAAATGATTAGTTTACATGACATCCGCTGATATACGACTCTAATGGGCAATGGTGAATATAAGTTATGAAATCAAAGTGTGGCTCGGTTTCAGAGTTTCTATAACAAAACAGAAACGTTACGTAGAACAATGGGTTTGTTTAACTGGTCCGGTGTACGATTGCAATGCTCTACTTTGCAGTAAATAAGAGTACAATAGGCACATGCTACTTTTAAAAATGCAATTTAATACGGTTCATACATTAACTACACAAAGTGGAATTCACGATGATTCTCCAGTAGTTGGTACTATTTATATATAAATATTTCCATAATTTTGGAAAATATTAACAAAATTTAGGAAACTTATCATTGTTATATATTACTAAAATTGAGCACCACGTTTCTAGAACTAGACACAGACATTTGATGGGTGTGTACAAATATTTTAAAATTAACAATACATTATTATGAACATTGCAAATGAAAGAGTTGTTCATCAGGAACATCAATCTTAATACTTGTTTTAAATCCACTACATGCTTTATTGTTAATCTTATAATCATCCAAAACATTGTTACTCTTAGAAGTATTCGCATTATAAAAGAATTAGTTTTTAAAATAATTTAAAATATAAAACTTTCTATTCGACTCACATGATTTTTTGTTTATTTTGTATTCATTTAAAAAGAGCTAACCTTCAAGATGTAAAAAATCTTGTTATAGCCTATACATTAGGGGTATGGTCTCCCCAGTCCGCTTCCCTGTTACCAGAACAGGCAGAAACAGAGCTAGCTTTTCCCTTCTTATAAGACTTTGACAAGAGACGATCCCTAATAACAACATTTTCCCATCTTGGATACCCTATCACTCCGACGTCAGCGCAAAGTCCCTTTTAGGAATAAGTGCTATGGGGGGGGGGGGTTTTCTTCATGTTCTTGTCCTAAGTGAACAGAAAAAATAAAGTAATATTTACAGGGGCTCATAATCCCTATAGGTACGTGTATGGTGGCCATAGAGTTACTCGGACTGAGTATTTCATTACTTCTACTTACTTGCGACTTGGTGATTCCTGGGAATCTTCATTTTACTTCTTTTCGAAATCCCTCGATTCCGCTCTTCTTTTTATTTGTGGTCAACTTTACCTACCTACTTCCGACTAATGGAGCTCTCCATTAGTCTTTCCTCCTCTCTTCCCTTATTCTGTTTAGTTTGTTCGACTGTTCCAGCACATGCGGTACAAGCTGGGAGTGCTGAAGACCTGGATGACATCTGGTCCTATCTGTTGCCGTTGAGAGCTGATTTGAGCTTGTCTCTGCCATGGCACAATTCATAAACTGGTTCTGAAGCCAGGGTGTCGGAGCCTCTGTTGCCGCGTGTATGGTCACAAATATGCGTCAGCATAGTTTTTATTTGTTTTAATTATATATTGTTATTTTCATCTAGTTAGCCCCTTTATAGCCATTTCATAAAGCATGTATCAAATTATGTATTAAATATTTTTTACTTCTAAAACAAAACTTTGTGTTAATTGATTTGTTATTTAGATTGTTGTTGTTGTTGTTATTATTGACTGTTATTCCTATTGACTTGGCCCCTTTACAGCCATTTAGATAAAACAGTATATCAAATTATGTATTAAATAGATTTTAATTCTAAAACAAGACAGTGTTAATGGAATTGTTATTTAGATTGTTGTTGTTGTTAGTATTATTGACTGTTATTCCTATTGAGTTGGTCCTTTTACAGCCATTTAGATAAAACAGTATATCAAATTATGCAATAAATGTATTTTAATATTTTTCTGGTCGTGTGTTTTGTATAATTATACGTTTCTATAGCAATCTGACATTACCAAAAAGGGTAGGTCTCAGTTTTTCTAAGGGCATTAATAATCAAAGTATTTTTCGCCCTTCTCCCCCAACAAAAACTTATAAATAGTCAATTCATATTATCTTACTTTTTCATAGATGATACATTTTTGTAGGTTTCACAAATAAAATAATCTGATTTTTACATCCATATTTTATTAAAAGAGGGGCAATATTAATAGTCTTTAATAGAAAGAGGGGCATTATTAATTGTTAATTAATTTAAATTTTTACTTATAGCACAAAGGGTTTTGTACGACCTTTATGCTATACATAATCATAACACAGAAGTTGAATGAAATACTCCTGTAATTCCATACAGTATTTATTATCCTAAACGAGTGAAGGAAGAAAAAAATTATTCCTTTGAAACTCGTTCTAATTTTTTAGTTGGAGTAAATGCAAATACCCCAACTGGAGCATTTGTTCATTAAGACTGCAACTAACGTTGTACCTCTTGTTTTCATTATTAAAAAGAGTAAAATCTACTCATTTTTAGATAAGAATTGGAAGTTGCCTTGGATAATATAGAGGACAATAAAAAATAATTTATACATAGTCAAAACATGTTCTGTATTATTTACGCCATACTCGGGCGTTACCAAGCAATAACATTTATTGATAAGATTAATATATTTCAGCACAAAGTGCGTCAGGATCAGTCAGACAGTTAGATTTATTTTCACAAATCAGGCTTAACTTCTGTAACCAATTAAGAACTTCCTTACTAACTTAATTAAATTATGTCATCTTGCCTGAAAAGTTTTCGGACGCTCGTCAACAATGTAATATTGTATTGTTCATCAGATAGTACCAGAATAGTATAACGAAACTTTGTCTAAACCTATTTAAATTATGGTTTCAATATGTAATACATATGAATGAATTTTTTAAATGCTTTATTAATTTAGTTTGCTCTTCAAATTATTGATGTGAAATTTTGCTCTACAAATTTACACCATGGCGCTGGTAATACCCTACGGTTTACGAGATTTTAACTGGTTACCCTGTGTGATGAGATTTTGTTACCTTTTTCTTAAAATTGACTTTAATCGTAAAATTTCAAATTGTTATTACAGACGCACAGTACCATAAACCACTGAATAGCCCAATTGTTAGTTTATTAACTAATCTCTCTGTTACGTTGCACACCAACCAGTCCCATATGTACACTTTTCAGCCACAAGGGATCTCAGAACTTCAAAACACATGTACTAGAAATAAAGTTAATAGGTGCTACTAATAAAGTTAATCTTGTGTTAATCGTTCCTCGTGTAGATAACAGTTACAAAACTTTTATTTTCCAGTTGGTTTCTGATATTAAAAAACGGCCAAGTGCAAATTTTAATCATCATGTGTACTGCGTTTACATATGGTGTTGAGTTAGTAGCATGCTGTTACTTTTGTATGATAGGGTTTGGTTTTAAGAAGTTGCAATAGTACGAGAACATTCTGTAGAGTAACACCGTGTTGTCGTGTACTTAGCTTGAATACCAATGATTTTTCTAGGTTGTAATGAAGGAATATTAGCATTAAAGACACTGCACATAATTAGATAAGGATACACTTCTCAGGAACGTCCATGATAGACCAAACATCCAAATAGCAGTCAAACAGTGAAAAAAGGGAATAATTAAAATTGCACAAAGAATTTGGTCCCCAAAAAATCGTAAGTCTGCGCATGGAGAAATCTTCAAAATAAACATTGTCTGAAAATGCCATTAAATGGATCTAAGTTTAAATAAATACTAGTAGCAAAATAATGACTGACTCTTATTAATAGCTCAACTTTAATGATTAAGTATGATAATCGAGTTTCTCCTTCCATCATTATTTCTTACGTGACTTATCACAGCAGTTTAGTTTGGAGTGTAGGAGTAAAGTGACTGAAGTGGCAGATTATAATGATACCATTACACTAAGTGGAGGCTTTTACCAGTAATTATTGCTAACTGCGTGTCCCAAACAGTGTTTACCTGGAAGTTCAACTCCATTATTTCTTATCTCATTATACCAGCAGTTTAACGCCGCAGTGCAGTTGTCTAGAGTGTAGGGTGTAAGGGCAGAGTGACTGAAGCGGCAGATTATAATGATACCACTACAGTGAGTGGAGGCTTTCGCCAGTAATTATTGCTAGCTGTTTACCCTACACTGTTTTACCCCCAAGTGTAATTATATTTTTAATATTTCAAAGTAATTTTAGATATTGTAGTTTCAGTTAACTGGCTGTACCATTCATTAATTAGGTTACACTCTTCCCCATAAATACTGGTTTTAATATAAAATAGTAATTATCTTAGGACATTGCGCCAAGAATGAGCCGAATGAATGATTGAGTTAAGTACTTCTGTGTTGATTTTCGCTTAAGATAAACTGGAAAGTAAGTTTGGCGAAAACGAGTTAGTTTGTTTTCATTACAATCCAAGTTTGGTCGTTACGACCGCTTGGTTCGCAAAGGGAACACAATATTTAATGAATAAATCATTGTCATGTTCGCGTTGGTGCTTAATTTTGTTTTCGTTTGTATTATTCAAAGTACTATTAGTTCGTTTCACGATTTACAAGAACCACTGTAGTCTACTATAAAATAACTTGACAAAATAAATAGACTGTATAGTTTTGATTTACATTGAACATTTTAAAATATATATTCCAAATATGACTGTTCTGTATTTACGTCCAATTGTTATTCACAACCCGACCAGAGCTTCTTCGAATTGTACTGTTATCCGTCCAATGAGACAGAGAGAACCTAGACACTTGGAATTTGGTAGATAGGTTCAGGTAGTCCAAGAAAGCTCCCTATTAATGTTGGGGTCATAAGGTCATAGGGCAGTCCATATGTATGTATGTCCTTCTTCCGGCTATGTTATTATTTTTAGAGAAAGTTCTTAGAGACATGGAATTTAATACATAGGTAAAGTTTTTCTTGGTGCATGAAAGAGCTGTATTAATGTTAGGATCAAAAGTCAAAGGGCAGTCCATCCATATGGGCCATAACTCCTAGTATAACAGTCCTAGAGGTTTCTCTAAATATAACATGTACATAGGTCTCTCTTTATTCATTAAGAAAGAAGGGTCAAAGAGCAGTCCGGATGTCGTGCGATAACTCTTGCGGTCTCTTACGGTTCGATACTTCGTTAAATCGGTTTATTGAATATTTAATAATGAATCAAGTATTTAATTTTAGTAATTAATTATTTATGATTGAAGATACTTTAGAACGAACTACATGCTTTGTTTTTTTATCATGTAATTTTTGTGTTTGTTTTCTTATATACAGTTATAAAAAGATGACGGAAAGGTAAGAGAACTCTGGTTAACCTTGCTACTCCGGTACTCCGGTATGACGTAACTTCGGTCTTGTCAATACAGTAATGTGTTTAATTACTCGCTTGAGCGATTTGCATCCCACAACAAACGGCACGGTGCAGCGCAGCGGTACATGTTCATGCTAATTAGAGGAGCTACTTGTACGTACTATCGAGATTTCCTAGTAGTTTCAAGGCAAAGTTTACAAAACAAGCCTTTGAAAACTGGCAGGCTTTTTGTTTGAACGTCGGCTTTAATGGATCGGTGTACTTTCTTTGTTTATTGCCTTAGGCAAAGATCGGTTAAGAATCGTTACTGTAAATGAATCACCTGATTTAATTTCAAATCTGTAAGTAATGCCAAATTACACTATTAGGATGATTATTTCCAACTTTATAATAATTTACATGGAATTTAAAGCATAAAGGGGGTTATCGTATATATTCCTAGTGGTGGTTATATTTTTCTTTATCATAATTCTTTTAAATTACTGCTAAATTCGTACAGTCAATGTAATTTGAAACAAAAAATTAAAAAATTCAGCTGTAATGGAAATATTATTACATTAATTAATTCTTTAATGTACAAATAAATGTGGAACGTGTGTGGACAACTAGCGATGAGGGTCAAAACAATGACTAACTGTACAGTGGTTGCCTGCAGACTGGAAAATTTTGGCAATACGTATTTAGTTGGAAGACGTTTTTAACTGTTATACCGTAACATGTATAAAAAATTCGTATTTCTGGATTTTATATTATCAAAATTAGGTTCATTCAGCAATGTCAGCACTGAAATGGAGTACAAAGGGGTTATGCTTGTCACGAAACACAAATGTATTATTCAATTATAGTACCTCATCTCCAAAATAGTTAACAGTTATTAGTAAACATTTGAATTTCCAGTTCTCTTTTGAAATACATTTCTGGTACATTTTCTACAAAAAATAGAGAATACTTAAACGATTTGTTCACATTTGTTGACTTTACGCAGCTAATCGTCATCGTTACTACACTGTTGCAGTAACAAAGACACAAAAAACCCTTGTAAACACTGTATACTTTCTCTAGGGTAGTACATGCTTGCAAGCAAAGATTGTGTAATATTATTGATTTTTTATATTAAAATGGTCTTACTTTAGAGTTCATTAAAACTGCAGGTAAATACAGTGTATTATACGGCTGGTCGTATTCCCTTGCAGTTGTGTGTGAAGAGGGAGGGATCGGCGTGTATGTAAGTGTAAACACAGCCGCTATCCCTAATTGCTAACTTAGGAGGTGAAAGTTTTTAACAGTTAGATTCAGATGTGGAATTCACATAATGCACATACAAGTGAATATTTTGTCTCTTAGGCTCTTGATAATTATTTTATTTAGCCATAGTAAAATTGTGTGAGACTATTTTACGTACTTCACGTCGTTGACTAACCAACACTGTGACTAGTGTCTGCTTATCACACTTACTAACGAGAATAATTGCTTCTCAACAACTCATTCCCATAATTTATTGATATTGCCACTTGGTATTATTTGTAATCAATTGCACTAATTATGCTATATGTTAAAAGCCTATTATTAATTTTAATCAGGAATAGAGTCCTGTTGGTGGTATTCCAACCTATTGTTACCCACAGCTTCGTACATAATTTTGTAGGCTTTCCACGCGTACGAGCACTTCTGTTTCGACTCATAAATATTTCCAACGCCAATGATGAGATTGCGTTGTTGCCACGATCAAGAAAAAAGGGTCAAAGAGCAGTCCGGTTTATGTCAAGAAGTGTATATTTATAGCCATTGACGATTGCATTTTTTACTCAGGCCTTAGTTTATTTGTGCCATGGTTGATTTTGCCCGATCAAGAAAATGCCTATTTATATACATATACAGCTCTGAGAAGCCTACTTCTGTCATAGGACAACTAAGATTGGTTTCATAACACATTTATGGACCTTTAAAATTTATAATATAAGTTAGGTGGTAACTTTATCTTTGATATCTGTATTACAGTACTAACCACGCGTTGTATACAAATGTATAGTTTAAAGTATATTTTTATTAACATTTTTTTTTAATTTTCTTATCTGGATAGTTTATTACTCTGCACTAAACGTAGTTGTTACGGGAAGTGTTGTTACTATCAAGCTTACTAAAAGCTTTCAAAATTATAAATGTAAACGAATGAAAATAGTGGTTAAAATAATTAAACATATTGTTGAGCTATCATAAAGCAATGTTTAAACAGAACAGTTGATTACGTTTATCAGGCTCTTTCAATTAATAACATTTGTTTACTGTAATGCAGCTTAAGAGTGCTAGATGGGACTTTTCGCAATTTTAGAGATCTTTGGGCGTAGCACGGAGGAATTTTTTAAATAAGAATAGGCCTATATGTTATCCATGGACCCTATTAATGTCAATATAAAATTTCAGTATAATCTGTCCAGTAGTTTTTACGTGATTAAGGAACACACACACACACACACACACACACACACACACACACACACACACACACACACACACACACACACACACACACACACACAAAGACCATTTAATTTTTATATAATAGTATAGATAAATACTTGGTTAGAAAAACGTTGTTTAAATCAAGCAAATAGCTATAGTTTTATTAAAACATTCTGTTCTATTTTTGTTAATTACCTATCAAAATTTAACGTAAACCATGAAACACACTAGTTCTACTCATACGTTTACATTTTCTTTTCTTATGATAGAAGCATTGTGCAAGTAGCAGGGTTTTTCGGACATTTCTCGTTGTTTAGTGATACACGATTCAGTAATACTACATTTCGAGATCTACAATTTATCTCTTCTTCAGGTGGATAATTATTCTAACACATAATTGCAATCTAGGTTACAAACAATTTTTACTAAATCACGAATCACAACAAACATATTATTTGTCCATTCTATGCGCTATATCTCTAAAACATAAGCCACATAATAAAAACAAATTGATTATTATAACTGAAATAAATAATACAGGTCACAAATAGGTCTACAATTAACTACCAACCATTTACATCTAAATTGCAAATTTTGAAACGTAGAATAACTGGTTTCTTGTATCACTGGACGGTGACAAATGTCAAAAATCCTAAAACATAACAAATTCCTATATTTTTTAAGAATAATTTGTACTTATAAAAAATCTTTCTAGTCAAATATAAAAACATTTTAAAGATTTGGAGCAGTCTTAAATCAATATTTTTATTAAACTCTTTTTTAATCCTTATAATTTACCCTAGTAAGAAATAATACTTCATTTCTGTGTTTTCCTATAATCTATTGGGACGGAACGATGAAAAAATAAAATTGTGTTTATATTTTATTTTAAGCAATATTACTGACAACTTTTCGATAATTACCATTATTGACAAGAAAAAGCAAAATAAGTATAGTAAAGTAAGAATAAGGAAGCTCTGAGAAAACAAACTTTAATGAAAGCTGGATGTAGCCAGTTCATATTTTCTAACAATAAAATACTTTTGTCAGCAACAAGTTATTTAGTAGTGTTCTGATGACCTAAGCAAATCAAAATCTTTCTGTATGAGTTATATATGAGAAAAAGAGTTACAGTTATGTAGGTATGAACTAATTTATCATACTAGTTAACCATACTACATCCACTAATCAAAAGTTCGTGATGTTTTAACTGTGCTGATTGCAAGAATTTTGGAAAAGACTCTTACAACGAAACAATTTTAAATCTAAGCTGTATCGATCATCCCATATCAGATAAGGGTCTGCAAGAACCTTTAAATATGAACAATCTAAGAAATTTTATAATTCTTTTATTGAAGATTATTAAGTCGTGATTTAGGTCGTACTGTAAGAGCAGAGTTTTAATCTACGTATCTATACATTTCTCATCCTCAACTTGCACGTTTTTCAGTGCAACCATGTAAATCATCAGATCCCGTGTAATCTTGTTTTTTAATTACTGGTATAGTCACTGTAATAGGATAAGTTGTCGAAGTTGGTGGCTGTGCTAGTTCTGCTAATGAATAGGTATAGTTTAAATGAGTAGCATTATTTTGTTAATACTGTACCTGTTATGTAATATGTACTTACAGATTCTATTGGCAGAGCTTTAGCGAAGCCAATCACTCGTGGAGATGGAAAAATTTAATTTCTGTCTTTCCGTCTATCTGACTGTCCACAACGTATCTCAAAAACGAACTTACATTTACCCTTTAAATCGTGTATGAAGCTTCATTTCTATACTGGAGAACACTGAGTTCCATGTCACTTCATGGGATTTGGCTACGCTTTAGCGAATATCTTCACATTAGTCTTATGGGTATCCATGGTTGAAACGAAAGAATATCAGCATAAATAAATTTGTGAACAAACTCAATACACGTGCACATATTAACAGTAGCATAACTATCCCAACACATACAACATTATTTTAATGTGACTTGGAGTTTAGACCTTTATTATTTTAATATTTACAAGAAAACCAACTATTAAGTTATGTGTCAGTTGTGTTAGTTATGTGTCATTAGAACACATAATTATGTGAATGTACCATAGTAGCAGGCTATGTCGAGAAACACTTATATAATATACACATAAGCGAGTTTTAGAACAAACAGAAGTAGAACATACATTTCCTGATCTGTAACACAAGATTGACCTTGCTACATTGTAACTGCTGTGTATATATCTGAGTGTAGAATTTAGTCGCCAGGAAGCCAGTCACCATGCGGGTTCTCCTCGTCCTATTCATCGTATTCTGTGCTTTGCACATTGCCACCGTGAGTCTACATAGAGATATTTGATATTAATAATTATACACAATTAATATCATGTGGTTGTGAAATTTTGTAATTTTTTTATCATATAGACACAAAGATTATTTAGTATTACTTTGTGTGAGATTATTACTAGTGCAAAGTAATTTATGAATATTACAGTCACTCATTATCCCATTTATAGTTTACAGTAATTAATGAAACCACAAAGTAATTCCTTAAGGCATTTTAATTCCAAAAATAGTTGTCAAAAACGTGACGTGACGCCATTATTTTTTTTCATCAAGCAAGCAACGACATAATTTTCTGAAAACCCTGTTAACCATTAAAAATTCTTTAAATGCCACTTTTACCAAACAACACCTCCAGAAAATTATGGGCAAATAATTCTTTCTATAGAAAAATATCACTAATTTTTCAAATGTATGGTACAAGATTCTTGGAGAAAAGTCAGAACCACATATTATTACAGATTAAACTATATACCCCAAGAATACTTGGTCATATACGGGATAAAGAAGAGGTAGGTCATCACGCTGGACTTGATTTAATTTTTATTCTATGATTCATGTTTCATATGTAATTTGAAAACGTACCATAAATAGACAAAACAAGGGTTTGGAGGAAATAAAAAAGTAATTGTATGACTCTAGGTGAGGGAGCAGTTCTTGTAACCACTCAATTTAATCGGCTAAGTTCATTCTTATTTCTGAGTTTTTATTACCTTGAAAATTAAATTATTTTATTTTAATTTCTAGTTTTTTTGGTTTTTCTGGTTAAGAAGTTGTACAATATAAGTGTTTTTGATGACTAAAACCTATTTCTGATTTTCTGTGTACGATATGTTGCCATATCTGGTTATGTTTATGATGCAGTAGCCTTGTTTTGAAAAGAGCGTTGTTTGTAATAGCTTAGTTGTTCTTTTACGTTCTGGAGTGTTTTTACGTGCTTTTATGTATGATGCCTAGATCATCCCACATTCGTGCTATTTTAAAAAGTATGAAAGGTCAGGGTGGTAGGCCTAGCCAAATAACCAAGCCTTGCGCCACCTATCTACTCCTAAGCCTGGATCTTCAACACAGCCTATTTTATAATTTGAAAAATTGTAAGCGGGGCCTCAAATATTAAAGAACTTTTTAAGAACACCAACCAGAGATAAATGTTGCTAAAAGAAACCTTGAGGATGAAATAGAAGCCATATAGAGTGAATCTGGACTCTCATATGAAGCTGACATGTACTAAAACTATATAAATAGATAAAAACTGTTGTTTATTTATTTTTATTATAAAAATGAAAATTTCTCAAAAAGTACACAAGATACAGACCTGAAATTTGTACCATACATTCAATATATTATTCCAAAGAAAACTGAGTTTCTAACTCATTGAACATTTTAACAAAGTGAGCAAAACATATCATCAGAGTAAATGCATATTTTAAAACTTGTTATTTTGTTTATTTATTTATAATTTTAAAAATTAAACAGAATTTAAAATAAACAGTAGGTTTATAACATAATAGGATATATGTGTTAAATATATTAAGTTATTAAGTTTATTAAGTTTTATTAAGTTTAAGTTTATTAAGTATTATTAAGTTAAGTTATTATGTTATGCTTGAGAAATCTCCCTTTAAAGGTTTACAAATTAACAAGTGTTTAACAAGTAAAAGTGTACCGGTATGCAATACCCCTTTAAATGTTTGATTCCACTATTTCTCTCCTCAACACAACTTTAAAGATCTTTATTTATGACCATTTTATTAATTTTCTGTATATATAATAATAATGAGTGCGTAAATAAGTGTACGTATTTATTTATATTAGTTTTTATAGCGCTGTAAGACTTTACAAATTGTTTTCTCAAGAATAATATATATCGATCATTGGCCGACTTGTGGTTAAAACTCTTCAAATCAAAATTGCCATCGGTCAACTTGCATGTGATGGCAAATTCTCAAAAATTAGAAAGTTTCATAGTAACAAACTCAGATGTAGGATTATTATATTCCGGCCATAGGCGTTTGCAGCCACTTCCAATTGTACCTGGGACTATTTTATGATTTCTCTTTATTCTTTTTCTAATCTGTTTCATAACCGTCTCTTTGATATTATATTTAATGCATTGGCTTACCATAGTAGTTTCCTTTATCAAAATATACTTTTCTATATTTCATTCCGTCCTCTCTGTGAAAATAGGAGAAAACCCGGCGTTGGTCTCTAACAGTAACTACTCATAGTACAATACGATTTTCATTTATGTTTTTCTGATAAATAATTGTTTAAGCTCTAAAGTATGTAAACTGGTATTATATTGTAGGCTTTATTGGACAAGAAGAAGATGACCGCCATCCTCACCAAATGTAAACAGCAGACACACGCTACTGAAGGTACAAACACAATATCATTTATAACGCTATTTGTCAACATATACCAAAGGTAATATAACATTTCATGCATAACGCATAACATGCATTTTCGGATTTATTACAGCAGCAAGTTTTATGAAGCCCTAACTGGGAACCATAAGTTGAAGGTGCAAAATCATAAATTGGTTCGCTGCAATTATGAGAACACAATTGAGTATATATATAATATATTATATACCGGGTGAGTTTTTTTTTAAGTGATCCAATAGCTAACTTTTTAATTACACGACTTAGCACCACACTTTAAATTAGGAACTTGCTTCAATTTTAAGAGATACACTTTCAAATTTTTTCCATTTTCCAATATGGCGGCCAACTTTAAAATCTTTTATGGAACACCCTGTATTTTATGTTGTTTTTTAGATTCTACTCTATAAAATAAGACATTTTTGCTTATGAGTTTTTCAATATCTCTAATGGTTCAGGAGCTACGTGGACTGGAAGTTTTCATCCTAAACTATATAGATATACATTTATCTTAGGTAGACAGTTCAGGTTTTAAATAGTTGATTTAGTAATTAAATCAATACTAGGAAGAGCATTACTAAATATTTGTTGATCAATAAAAATGTCAAGGACTGAGCGTTAGTGAAAAAACTTGTCCCGGTATCCATTTAAAGCATTGAGGAATATCACTACGGAATAATTAATTATACTATCAAGGAAACTGACCAGAAAGTTTTCCTTATAAGACGTCAATGTTTTATCTCGATAAATGAAACATGTTCTGCTGTAGCAAGTAAATATCTGGTTGTCAACCAAATAACCTTTTATTTTGCTCACTATTATTTATGCAAGTGCGATCAATAAGAAAACTAGTTCACCTTTATACTGCATAACATGAATAGCTATGAGCTACTGTGTATGTATTATAATACATTTGTAATGTATATCTCTGTTTTTCTTATAGTAATTTCAAAGAATTCTAATGAACTTTTAGGAGTAGATAGTCATGATTCATGAAGAATGCCAAAATATAATTTTTTATTTTAAAGTTTATAATGTTTTCTGAACATATTTTTGCCACCTTAATCATGCAACTTTACCTTCTTGGTAGCCCAAACCTTTCAGCTCTTGCTTCTTCAAACGTCGTGAAACATGTTTTGTTTTATTCTGACATCACAACAGTTCAAATAAAGATCTTTTGGCAGGAATACTATAATAATAGTAAACAGTTCTGAGCAGAACCAGGAAACTCAATTCAAACTAAATCTATCTTTTATTGTTACTGTCGAAGTTTATTTACTCAATTAAAAATTGTCTATTCCTAGTATGTATTGTATTCGTATGTACTTAATTATAATAGCAAGTAGTACGCCACACTACATGTCGCGTAACAGCCTCCCCTGAGGTTGCATGCAAAATTGTAAGTATATAAGATTTCATTAGGCTACAAATACTCTTATCTTACATGTTAAAATAGCATATATAATAGTACTCAGTGTGCATACAAATTTAATTATTTTACGAATTTCTCGTTGCTGTATGGTTACCTATAAGACCAATATAAAAATGTTCACTAACGATCAGCCAAATTCCGTGAGTGACATGCACTATCATCAGTCTCGATGTTGCCTATATAGAATACAGTTCTAAGCAAAATTTGAAGTCTATAGTTAGTTCAATTCGTCCTTAAGGTATCGTCTGGACAGGCAGACAAAAATTTTTTGTCTTTTGGGGCCGGAATTTCGGTTTGTTTTGTATAAAAACTGTAATGAGTATTATCACGCTGCTCTTAAGAGTCGGCTGTGCTGAAGACTATCTTGACTCCATAAGAACAGTGTTAAAACTCAAAACTTTTTATATGCTTAGTCATATAATATAACAAATGCTTTATATTAAATTATATAGTTAGTGTGTATTTAACTGCTTTTTAGTTATCTCGATATTTTTATAGGTTACTCAGAAAAATAATTTCACACTTTTGTGTACTTCGTCTTTTAAATATTAAAAAAGAATACACCTTACCCAAAAATCTAAGATTCGTTTGTATGCGTATTAATTACATACCTATTTAAAATGAGACATCTCGCATAACGCTACGACCAAAATAAGAATATAAAAGTGCATGCGGTTTAACATTGTACTTAATTGGAGAAAACTGAAGGTTCATTATATCCTCTTAATTCTATATTTATAGCTTGTACTGTTTATATATAACGATATATAATGTTGCATTACAATGTAAGCTTACAATATGTAATCCCTATAACCAAGTTATTATGGTCGACTCAATAATACATTTTAAGAAGCAAACCACCATTTAACTTACAAAATATTGAATGAAACCTACATAGATAAAATAAAAGTTGCAAGAGTAAATTTAACAGCCATCCACTTACTCTGTTTAAATCGCTCTTAAGTGCTCTGAGAGAGAAACTTTACTCTACCTCAATCTATCCCCATCTAGGAAACATCTTTAGCACATCTTTACTTGCGTCAGAGAATTATACGTTTAAATTACTTCAGTTTTAGTCTCCTTTATTTGTAGGCAATAATTGATTGAATAATAATTGTTACTGCCCTAACTCACTTTACTACATTATTTTGTACAATTTGTTAATTATTTTCTATTCGTTTGTAGCAATTTAGGAGGCATACGAAATTCATCGTTCATATTGTGATACAACTATCATAAATTGGAATAGAACATCCGAAACGCTCCTTCAGCTGAAATGCGCAGTTGTTTTATTAGTATTAAATAAACAAAATTAAACTTAATGAAGGATCTCGGAACATTGGAAAAAGATTAATTTGATATCACTCGTAAATGAATACACATTTTCCAATGTTAGTTTAATTCTTGCGAGGCCTTTCGGAATCAATGATTCTATCATCAGGCAACTTCAAAAAATTACCTTAAAACAGAATGTATATATTTCAAAACTTAGAAACTTAAATCTGTGTTTTACCAAATTATATGGTGTCTGAAATATAATTAGGCCTATTTAATTTAAAACGTACCTAATATGCATTCTTTTAGACTAAAGTCTGAAATTTGTTTTATTCTCTTCCAGGTACAAGCCTAAAGATTTTCCAACTTATCTTACTTGTAATCATAGAGAAAGCCAGCTCTTATACCATTCACTAACTAGGCGAGATGTCAAAATCTTTCATGATTGATTTTATATAATAAAAAAAAAAAAAAAAAAAAAAAAAAAAAAAAAAAAAAAAAAAAAAAAAAAACATGATAGACAGTATCCAAATTTAAATTTGAGGTAGGAACAGTGAAACTTATAACATCAAAAGACGAAGACTGAAGTCAGCAGCAAATGCAATATCTTCGCCCTCTCGTTTGAGGAACGTAAGATATTTTAATACTAAAAAAAGCTCCGGGTTGTATAGAATATCTCATGAACATTTTAGCGAGTAAACAGCCTGACTAAAACAGATTTCAAAAATTAAGATACAAGGGAAAATATGTGGTTTTAAGAGACAATTTACATTATTGAACCTAATAGGCAAGGTGTAATGAAGCTTATCAACTCTCTGAAATGCTTTGAAAGTAGAGAAAAAAAAACCAGAGAATGTATACATCCATTGATTTGAATATAAAAAGCTTTAGAGGATGTATTCATCTAACCCAGATAATCTGTCAGTAAACAAAGTTTTTTTCGAACATATTCAATACAATATATAATACAGGATGTGGTAAACCCCGATCAGATATCTGTTCCACCTGTTTTATCTTAGCAAAAATAATCAAGCGAGAAAAATATCCA
Organism: Homalodisca vitripennis; assembly: GCF_021130785.1. Lineage (NCBI taxonomy): Eukaryota > Metazoa > Arthropoda > Insecta > Hemiptera > Cicadellidae > Homalodisca > Homalodisca vitripennis. Next base: position 146,604,682 of record NC_060210.1, read on the forward strand.
TTTCTTAATAATTACTGATGATAAAAAAAGAGTTCATAGATTAAAATATGAGGCATATTACAAAACTCTACAAGACAAAAATATAAACTGTGTATTTTCTCTTTTGACTGCCCAAAAACTCCCTTTGCCATAAGTGCCAGATCAGATAACTTATTGTAGCCGACAAATTTATGTCTAGAACTTCACAGTTGTAGTTTCACGGCAAATCTGAGTTTCATAAATCGAATGTGATGTTATATTGCTGAACAGAGAATTCAGTATAGATTCAGACAAAATATCGTCCACTTAGTTCCATTGATTAGGAGAATTAGGAAAAAGTAGGCATAGTTTCCGTTGGATGCGCCGGACAAAATAAAAACTCCGCCATCATAGCCATGGCCAATTATTGGCTGGTAATAAAAATCCGTAAACATTGTCAGCAAAGGCAGCATTGTCCTTGGTTTCAAATATTGTGTTAATAATAGCACATTCAAGCCAGCCAATCAGTTGCATTTTAAAATTCAAGAGGATTTGTGTAAATATTTTACTCGAACAAAAGTCTCAAGAAACCGTTTGGTTACCCAAAAGCTACAGAACGTGAAGAAGCGAATGTACCAGCTATAGCTCACTGTTTTGTCCCGGAAAACCTTCAAGAGATGTTGTTCCGGAGCCCATTCCAGAAACAAACATTCTTAGCAATGCAAAAAAGAATGATGTCAAAAATCTCTTATTTAAACATCGTGAAAAAAATTGGTATTATGTGGAAGATCTATAGTCTTTTTTTTGGGGGGGGGGTTAGAAGGAAATCAGCCGATAGAAAGGAATCAGTCGTCTGAGTTACCTGATGATGATCCTATTTTGATTGTTTAACCTAAAAAATATTATATCATTTAATTTGTATATTGTATTTATATAGGAGGAATAACAAACCTTTTTGTACCACAACTGGAACCTATTTTCAATACCTTTAATACCAACATAAAGGGAAATATGCCTTTGATTTGAAAACTCACTAATTCTAAGTCGTTAGCCTACAGGTCAAAACTTTTTAACTCCAGACGTGAGTGTCAAAACTTTCTAACTCCGAAATTTATATTATAATTTTTAAAAAAACACAGTGTAAGTTTTGCTACTATATTATTTATAATAACGTTTACCATATTATAATATTTATTATAACAAAGGTTTTCTATGATTATTTTTTTAAATAACCTTTAATTAATTTTTTTAATTAGTCATTAATTTGATTCCAAACCATAAATAAGTAACTAAAACAGATTTTTGCGATTTCCAAAATTGTTATGTTTGGAGTTAGTGAGTTTTGATTCTACGTCCCTCATATATTATAATGTATAAAACTAGGGAATAACCGATATGTATGCAAAAGAAAACTACAATAATTATATTGTAAGTTCTAAAATAACTATACATTATTGTTTATGAATTTATGAGTCGCAATAGAAATATTATAAATTATTTTAAACGTTTCTTACCTATTACTATAGAAACTATACGTGAAAAATTAATTAGTAACTTTTAAATTAATATTCACTAAACCTAAAAAGGTAGTCTTTCCATATAGCTGTACTACAAAAAATGTATCAACAAATCTCCTCCATGTCAAATTTTTGTCAACACTATAAACCAAATAATTCTTTGTAAAGTTATTTATTGTTATTAATTATACATAACAATTGTTGCAGACTTTAAAATTTATAACGCAACATTGTTGTTTTTATGGATTAAATTATTTTATTTTAGTATCATAAAAAAGAAACTAAGATGTATTGAATTGTAGCTATTTAGAATTACATTATTCGTAACACGTTTTTAGGTTTTGCCCAATAAAATAGTAATGTCTTTGTAAAGTCTACATATTCAGGTACAAGAAACGTGTTTTTTTATACAAGAAATGATTATATCGCATCCCATTATAATCTTATTGCTTGGACATTGAACTTTTACCGGAGGTTGATCATTACATAAAGTGACGTTGATGTTTCAAAAAATATTATATCAATAACGATCGTGTATTTCTAATCCAATATAACTTATACACGATAACGTTTAAGCGTCTATCTTGATTGTTGCCATGATCAAAATTTAAGTCAACAATCATCGATTACAAATGCATTTCTAACACAAGCAATAGAGAACCATTATGATTACGTAAATAGTCAATAATCTTCTGTTTGTTTTGGAATTAAAACGAAATTTCATATCGAACTTACAGTTACAAACCACTACTATTTTATTAAGCTAAAGAGATGAAAATTATATTTCAGATGTTGGCGAAGTCGTAAACAAAGAAAAGTTACCAACTTCACCAGAAGGAAAAGTAAGTAAAACTTTAGTTACGTGGCATATTGGAGTGTTTATGATGTTCATAAAAAACTTAATAACCTTAACATTTCTTTGAAATTTTATGCATCATATACATTAGTTAGTGTTTTTTGATGTTCAACTGATTACAACCTTAATAATCCACTTTCTCGAAAAGTACGTGTAAATGTTATAAATGAATAGGTTGTACAGTAAATAGTTCCTATATTAAAATTTTGTACTTTGCTACTTTTATAAGGGTTGTTTGTGTAGACATCTAGTGAAATCAACGTTTATTTATTCAAGATATTTTGTTACAACTTTTAATTCACAGCATGTTTATAAATAAGGAGAAATACGTTATATATATATATATATATATATATATATATATATATATATATATATATATATATATATAATTTGCCGGGTGAATGTGCTACCATTACACCACAGAGCCCTCACTTTTTACGATAGAATTATTTTGTATTTGGCCGTATCTGTCACATATGCGTTTAAATAACCAAACTAACATATGATCGGAAGACCAAATACCTGTCAAATGACTTTTATTTACTTTAAATGTGTAAAAATGGCAATTTCCTTATTATTAATTTCAATAAACATTGAATAGCAAAAAGTACTTGCTTGGACACTTTTATCCCGGTGAAGAATATATACATGAATAAAATCAAATGAATGTAAATAATGGTTCTGTGCACTCAGGACAAATTCAACATTGAAAGTTTTGTTAAAAATCATTAATCAACCAATATTTGGTTAAGGTGTTCTGTACACAGGGTTTTCATTGTAGAATAATTCATATAATAATAGTTTCAGACTCTTTAACAGTTGTTATTATATTATTTATTAACTCCATAAACTTAAAATATAGACGAAAATGTGTATTTATCAGTGTGATCACAATTCTTAACAATCATTAATTACTTTCGGTTGGCCCCACTAGGTTGAGGATTTTTCAAAACGAGCCCTTTTATATTTGTTACTAACCAAGTGTCATTTCAAGGTAAGAGACTTGGTGAAAAGACAGCAAGAATGAAGGGTGTAACATGCTGTTTTAATATTAGTTAGGGGAATGTTCACATAGCTCTAGTGATAAAACAGCGAGGAATTGCCATTACATTTCAAGATATCGATGTTGTAAAAATAAATGAACAAACAGAAAATGAAAAACATAGTCCCATACCTTTAATCTTTCATAATATAATAATTTTACTTTCTAAGTAGTAGTGTTTTAAAAACGTATACTTAAGTAAAGATAAAATTATTATGTTATGTTCACATACTAAACACTGCTCTTAAAATTAAAAGAATATGTATATGCTTTTTAAACGTTGCTTTTATCACAATTTAAGTTATTTCAGTATGATATTTGATCATATTTGCACCATACTTGTATACATATTACACCGTATAACGTCATGACGATATTTTACAGAATAAGTTAAATAACATAGAATACGGAAATATTGTGTTTAAAATACTTTCTCAATAAAACTTTGCTAACTAATATTTTTGTTTCAGTGTATGATGCACTGTGCACTTGAAGCGTCAGGGATGGTGAGTTCAATGTTGTCTGTTGGTTCAAAGAAAATATTTGCTTGTTCAGCTCGAAAACTCCATTATTTTCTGTGGTGTGTCCTGCCAACGAAAATGTTTACACTTCACTAGAGACCTCTTTGCGACGATTGGAGACACATTCAGTTTGTATCCTTGTTTATTTTTTTGAACCAGATTTTGATCACTTGGATTTCAAATATCATTTATAACAACACTGTACGATTATTATCAATATATTCCGTTAAATGAATACGGAATATATTTTTTAATTAGGCCTAATATTTTGATAAAATATAGACATTTAAAATGTATTACATAAGAAAAACTTGTTTAACAACTTTGGATATGTTAATATAAACAAATATTATTATTGGGCTATAAAATATTTTATTTTTTTCTTATAGAATACAACACTAAAAAAGTTTTAATAAATTTACTTAAGAGGTATACAGTCCCATCCACCTTACTTTGTATAGGCCTTTGTGGTACGCTGTTAGTAAAAGCCATATAATTACATTTTTCAAAATCCAAATACAAATTACAAGTAACTTTACTAACTTTTGCTGGTTTTAGCAAATATTAAACTAATCCTAAACCACCCTAAAAAAAATATTCCCCCAGTTCTGAATTTAAAAAACCTATAAATGTTTAATGATTTCAATATTAAATAAAATTCTAAATCTATAGAAACATTTCCTTTTTTTTTGAACACAAACTTGAAGATCTTGGATTCTAAAAAAATCCTGGTTATACAACAATATTAACATAAATTATAATAACAGACAAACATCATAACTGTTTGTAAACATTTGTGAACATTTTGTACCACATTCTAGCTATCCAACTATAACGAAAAATCGCTTAGTTATCAACAACTTTAAGCAAATTTGTTAATTATTTATGATTTTCGTAACATGCGACTGATTGATATGTTATAAATACATCCCGTTCATTTTCATTGTAATTACTGGTTAGTAACAACAGATATTATTGTACTTATTTTAATGTGTCATTAAAATTATAATTAACTTATGTCTGATGGTATGTTTCACTTCTCTATTAAAAAAAAAAATACAGGGTGTTTCAGACCACCCTATAGCAGCCAAACAAACCGAGTTGTATAATTCGTGTCAACATATACCTCTACTTTTGACCTCAAATAATTCAGTAAAATTATTTTTAACTCGGAAATGTTTTCCCACAAGGGCACTTTTTGAAAAGGTAGTGGTCGTTTTTTGAAAAATTTCAAATGGGAGCATAGGTCATGTGGTACCTCATTTTAAAAGTCTATTTACCGTGGGTATTTTGACAAAAACTTAATATTATGCTTATACATGTTTACAGGATGTGAAAAACTGTCTTTAATTTAGATGTTAACAGTAACTTCTGCTCTCAGCCACCCTTAAGACGTAGGCACACCAATTTTTTGTATAATGTTTTTTACGTACCCTATCAGGAAATATGGAGTGGCTAACGTTTACTTCTGAATCTAAATTTAAAAATTCATGAAACATTAATTAATTAATTAAAAACGCCAAAAGTAAAAAACTGTAAATGGGAAACTATGCTGCAACATACTCGTAGACCATTTTTAATCCTATTAAGGACAAAGTGATTTTTGTGTTTGTATTTTTTCTATCATGTGGCCGTTTAATAATAACGCTACAACACTTTACTTTAATATGTTTGTTTTGAAATAAAAACACTAATTACTGTTTTCAAACACAGGGAAAACCTATACCGTAATCTCTACTGATCTAAATCTATTTATAGATACTGCACCGGTGGTCTGAAACACCATGTGTAAGACTTTTAACAAAATAAGTTAACAATAATAGTTCAAGGCAGCATAGACTATTCCAGATCATTATAAAAGTTGAATTAAATGATTTGCTTGTAGATGACTGGTAACAGAGTGAACATCATTGCGATATCAGAGTTCTTGGTGGAACGCTATGCAGGCAACAACACCTTGCTGGAACAGGCTGCGAAGGCAGTGGCGATATGCAGTTCACAGTTGGCTGGTGAGTAGTGAGTTTCGACCGCGTAACCGCCGCGCCCGCCGCAGTGATCATAACTCTGGTTTATCTCTTCCACGGTTCGATAAAATTGAGATAAGTAAATTATTTTTACATTTCCCTAACCCTGCACTATTTACTATTTTTAATACGAATGATTCTTTTCATTAACTATCTACAAAATCCGACAAAGATTACTAAATTTCTATATAAATAATTGCGTTGTTTTTTAAGAAGAGCTGATCTCCCTACAAGTCTTATTTTGCCTGTCTTCATGGGCTAATAGCGTGTGCGAGGATTGTAAAAAATAGAAAGGAGAATAGTACAATACAGTACAAGACCGGTGGTACTGATAACAAATGCTACGGTCACAGACAGGACATGATCCTGCGCTATCTCTATAACTCAGATCGAAAGTCCGATGTCTTATATTATATACTTATATAATATTATAGTATTATATTTGCCTTTAAAGACAATAACCCAACTTTTAACTTAAATTGTTAAAAGTCGTTTGACAGTCTTACGGCTAAAAACAGTTGTTAATCATTATAATCAGTGGTAAACGCAATCGAAATTCTCTAAAAGTTTAATGATCGTACAGCATTGCTAAACCTTCTGAGATATTCCTTCTAGCAATATTTTGTGCGATTGTGCTTCAAAAGGTTGCAGTTGATTGTTTGGTACGGTACATTGTTACGGTTACAACTGCATGATAAGAATTATATTATTGTGATGTATTGCACTGATAACACTATGAAACTTTTTAGGTAAGAACAGCAATGACAACTGTGAAAAAGCAAGTAGTATATTCCGGTGCGGTAAAGAGGTTAGTAGATGTATACTATTAATACTAGATATAGTGGATATAATTGATTACTATTAACTAACCCGTTAACTAAATGAGATGTCTAAACATTTTTTTGGTTTTATAATAGTAAAGAACTTTAAATGACTGGACAATAACGTATTATAATTCATAACTATTATACTTTCTACTTTAAACCACTAAATCAACATAACTTCCCACTTAAAAAGACCTTTACTCAAACTTTGTATCATTCTCCGTACATACATTGCTACGACATAATAATATGAAAATTAATAAAACATTTAACATCAAAAATATAATCAACAAAGAAAGGTTTTTAAGATTATAGTGTCTATCCCAAACACAGAAGTAAAACCTCCAAACCACTCTCTCGTCACTTCAACATAAAAATTACAATTGATTAACTTAAAGTTGCCATTTAAAACTCTCTGTTACATTCTACAGAAAAATAACACTGTTGTGTATTACTGGTTATTGTTTTTTTTTTTTTTTTTTTTTTTTTTTTTTTTTTTTTTTTTGCTATTTGTTTTTAGTCATAAAGAAATAAAAGTGATAATTTCGTAAAACTCGAAAATTGTACTTACCCGAGAGCTTGAAAGTATTAAACGTGCAAGACCAATTTATCATAAATAGAATTTACGATAACTAATTTTTCGTAGTAAACGTTGAGCTTACTTTTCTGTAACATCGAGCAAAAAGTTACTTCATACTTCTCTTACAAAAAAAATTAATATAATGTTAATAATTAAAGGTGATCTTTTTGCAATTATGAGTATTCTTCGTTATTTTCAAAACAGCGCACACTTTAATAATCTTACAAAAAAATGTGCAAAACCCCTGTTCAAAAACAAATACGTTAAAAACACACAACAAAAAACTTTAACACGGTATAATATGTAGAATATTTATTTGTTTTCATAGAATAAAACATGTATGAAATACATTCTTTATTGTGTCTATAATACATATTAGGGAAATGAACATCAGTTTTATGTTCAACTGTATTATCTAAGTAGCAAAAGTCAACAACCTAATCAATGAAATAGATTTTTTGTCCTCTTTTAATTATTTCCTTGGTAGTTTTATGTACGCTGTGATCAAATTTGCAAAAAAAATGTTAAAATTTAAAATTTTGGTTTTTACTTTTTATTAGTAGTTGGTCAGGTGAATTGTAACAAATGATGCATATAAAATTAAGATATTGTAGATTAAACTTTTAATAAGCAAGAATAAATATAACTATAAAAACTCTTTGATCCGTAATAAAGGAAACCGCCAAAATCTCACGAGAAGAACTTTGTAGAGTTACAAACTACTATGACCACCCTTCACTTACAAATATAATGGTTATACTCGTGTAAGTAGATAGTAATATGGCGGGTTCTGGCGCACTTTTGGGACAGACAGAAAATCAAGGGAAAATACTGTTTAAAGGACAATAAATGAATCTGTAAAATCAAACAGTAAGGGGTTCTAGACCACTTTTGGGACAGACAGAAAATCAATGTAAAATACTGTCCATTGAACCATAAACAAATCTAATAAAAATCTAACAGGAAAGCACGAATGTTAAATAACCGAATCTTTAGCTGGTTTTACTGTTCAATGTTTGCTTCTACATTTATAAGCTGTTTTAATGAAAAAATCAAAAAATCTTAATAAAAAATCTTTATTCTACAAAGTTAATTGTAAACACAGTCTTTATCTTTAATAGTCTTCTTTCCAGTAACAATCAAGTGTAATTTTTCATTTTTGTTTAATTCTTTAATCTTTTTCTCATCCAAAACAGTCAAAAATCTGTTCGGCAAGTGTACTTTACAATCTTCCAACTCGGCAATTATTGTAAACCCGAATTTATCTTTCATTTTCTCTAAATTCAAGATTCTATGTTTTCTTCCTTTCTTCCAATTCATTCAACTTCTTATACTCTTTAAACTTACATTCTCCAATATCATTTAACTCCTTCAAGAACTCCATTTAAATAGAAAAAAAATTTAAAGACGGAAAAAATGAAATTCGCTAACCTTCACTCGAGAAGTCGGGGAGAATGTGAGTAAAACCGCATTCTTTTCAAGAGGTTCTTCGTTTAATTTCTCCAAATGTACTATAAAATCATCGAGGATTTCTGGTTCAAAATCATAAACAAATTCAACATCCAGATAATGAAAAAATACAGGTAATATCTTTTCATAATAAACGTGTGTATCGATACCTACAAACCTAATGTATTCTTTGAAAAGGAAAATAATTTTGTCAATGGTTCCAAGAGATAAGTAAAAATTTTTATTCTGTTTTTCTAAATTCTGTAACAAATTTTGTTTGCTTCTTGTCTCCATATTGCAATTTTGTAAGCAGATTATTCAAATGTGTTAATTTATTTCGAAATTTCTTAGGTTTAGGTCTTTCTAACAAAATTAAATTACAACCTCTACAAACTAAATATCTTTTATCGATAATTTCTCCTCTATTAGAACACTTGTAACAGTTGGCATTATACTCTTCCATTTAAACAAAAAGATTTTTTTATAAATGGAGATTATGGAAACTAAGTCTGCCGAGATATAAATTTTTCAGCGCAAATGTTTGTGTTTACATTTCTACAACAGAGATAAATAGAAATAATTTCATTCTATTGTACAACTATTTAGGATATTATGTGTACGATTACAAAGATTATTCCGGAAGAAATCGAGATATTTTTCATCAGCGAAAGAGTATATTTTTGAAGTTTTAGAAGGAATGAAAGAGAATAATATGAACATCATCAATTATTGTAAAAGACAAAATGAATGATTGTGTCTTTGGTGTAGTGTTGTTAGTGTGCGTGTTTGCGCTATGGGGAATCACATCACATTCAACTTCTACGGTGTCTATTGTTTAGAGACTTGGCCCTGCACTGCTACTGTCCAACCAAGTTAATGGCTAGGAGCTGTAATTCGGGTCTTAGACTCTGGAAATTTTTTTGTTCCCAAGTCTCATTTTTTCTTTGGTAACTACTGTGTAGAAGTTGATGGAGAGATACAATTAGGGAATTTGTGTCGGGTGTTTTTGTAAGTGTAATGTTTGTATTAATGAATGATGTGGAATGATGAATGTAATGAACGAATTAAGGAAGAGAAGGAATGTACGAATTAAGGAAGAGAAGGAATTAAGGAATGAAGTGGAAAGGTGAGGAAGCAAATGGCGCGCCAACCACAGTTGTCATTACTCGGCTTGTTCTATAGTCATTACACTATGGCCACTCGTGTAAAGACTTGTCCCCAACCACTGAACGACAACCATGTCTTCCTCAATAAAAAGCGCGCCTGAAGCTCTGGGATTTGAACCAGAACCTCAGGCTTTGAAGGCAAGCGTCTTACCAACTGAGCTACGGAGAGTCTCGAAAGTTATAAGCTATATCTCTGCTATATAAGTTGTTCAATTAGGAGTGCTAGTTTACAAATTTTATTAATAATTTTTATATTTTCAAAAACAACCACTCAACCGATTTTAATGAAATTTGGTACACATATAGTAAATACTTAACTCTTTCGACTTAACTTATCCATAAGGGTGAAATCATCCCCTATTTCTTATATTCATAAAAAAATAAAATAAAATAATCAGAAAAATCTGAAACTTCAAAAACAAGCGAGTTCAACTTAAAATTTCATGAAAAATAACAAAATTTTCAAAAACTACCCCAATCATCCTTATCTTAAAACTCTTTATATCTCGAGAACTGTTGGAGCTTTTTTGCTGAAATTTGGTATATAGGATCAGTAAATATTAAAGTATTTTTTAAAATCATAACTTCCGGTCCAACCCTTAAGATGACCTTGGAATAGTTTTTTGTTAATATCATCCCCATTTTTTAAGATATTCTTTTGAAATTAAAAATGAATACTTATATCAATGTCTTTAACAATAAATTCTGTAAAGTTGTAGAATTATCCAATGATAATATAGACAATAAGACGATTTTTTCAAAAATTTTACTGAATTTCTTTAATATCGTTTCTTAATCACTTCATAAAGCTAAAAATTTCTCAGAGACAACAACAACATAACAAATCGCGTTTGTAACAGCTTTTTTGAAAATCCATATTGATAATTATATCGTTCTTTGAACCAGAAATATTTGTCAAACTCTTTGTTGTATCAATGACATAAATAGGTCTATTCGCTAAAATTCTTTAGGATTGTAATACATTTCCTTATTATTACAGTAAAACTTTCTTAAAATCTTGATACATCTGATACATGATTCTGAAAAGACCTCCTGAAATGTCTTAAGTTTTGTAATTCATCTGGATAATAAGAACCGTTCAATTTTACTCTGATATTTTTTACATCCAAACTATCAAACTTTGAAGGATTTTTTTCTTGATTATTCTGTCTATCTGTTTGAAAACCTATGATAACGAACTTGGGATTGAAGATATTTCTATAAAATATTTGTGATATCGAACGAATAAGTTGTTCCGGAAATACCTTTTTGTTCAATACATTGCCAATCTAGAAAATTAAACATAATGTTTTGACTTTTTGTAATTTCATCAATCAACCTTATTTTACTCGTGATTTTATAATCAATCATTGGAACTCTAATAAAAAAATCTGTAATTGTTATTTTTCCATCAACAGGCATAACATTTCCAGTTGCAGTCTTCAGAATCACATCATCGTCTTCTGCTCTTATAAAACTTAGATAAAATCCTCCTTTATAGATCGGAATAGTAACATTTTCAAAAAAATCCTAATCCAAAATGAGATAAATTTCCAGCTGCTTCAAAAACACCAAATTTAAAATCTGATTCAAAGCCATTAGAAGTTTGAGAAATAACATCACTTTTTGAATACGAAATAGTTCCTTTAATTGTGCTTAATTGGCCACAGTTTTCGACTTCTTCTATCAATTTATTGTGTTTTCTTACTTCAATCTTAGAAAATAAAAAACGTATAAAAATTATCGATTAATCTAATATTATCTGTTCCAAGATATGCTTGACCATCTTGTTTTGTTAAAGTTCCAGAAATATAAAACTGGAAGTTAGACGAGCCAAAAGTTATCTCAAAATCAATATTAAACTCAGTTCTTTTATTCGGTTCATTCAAATGTTGTTTACTAATTGGATAGAAATTTTTAAACTCCGCCCTTTCAATATCACTAGCATATTTTCTGTAGTCCGCCATTTAATAAGAGAAAAATTTAGAAATTTTAAACATCATGTATCATTTTTTCATCGATCTAATGTACGTTTTTATAAGAAAAGATATAAATTTTAGTAAAATAATTAAAAAAGATTAGAGTCATTTTTAATGATCTACTTCGTCATATTCAGGATTCTCTTCCTTAAATTTTGCGATCTCGGTCACATATTTCAATAAAATCTGCACAGGATAGTAACCGCTATCTATAATATTGTTCCAATCAACTGTATCTTTATTTTCATCCAAAAACTTTTATACTCAAGTGTTGATAGAGACAAAGAACAGACATATGATCTTTTAATTGATAATGTATAATTTTTCTTGAATGAACTCTGATGATAAAGTTTGATATTTTAGCAATGTTATAACCAATTCAATTTGTTTACGTATAATCTCATCATATCTTCGGATAATTCATATTTTTGAGAATGTCATCCCAATGTTCTTTTTTCAAATCTCTTTCGTGTTGCATGATAAAAAGATCGAAAGCACTGTAAATGTCCCGCCATCTCTATTTATTAAGAAAAAAATTTCAAAATCAAGTTTTTATAAATTGGCTCTTTTTTGAAGTTACATTCAGCACATTTTTCCAGAAATTCTTTCTTAACTCCGTTAATGTTTGCATAGTATTTTATATCGTTTGTGGCAGTTTTCTCTTTGCACCTCACACAGTATATGAGCGCCATTTATATAAGGAAAATTAGTCATCGTAACCACCTACTCCATTAAATCTGTTGTCGATGTTTTCAAAAGTTTTATCGACATCTTCTTTAAATTTATTAAAGTTTTCTTCTAGTTTATTTACTTTATCGAGATATAAAGAGTATCGATCATCTATACTTTTAAGTAATTCATTATTATGTGTTATTTTCTCATTGAAACGTGTATCAAAATCTTTAAAAAAGTTTACTTCCTCATTGAAATGTGTATAAAAATCTTCCAGAATTTTGTTAATTACTTCACCAACTAATACATTAACATCATTTTTTATATGTATTAAAGTTTTCTTCTAGTTTATTTACTTTATCAAGTAATTCACCAACATCGTCTACTGATCTTTTACTTCTTTCATCAAGTTTTTCATAGACTTCTGTTGTAAATCTTTAACATGCTGTTTATGATTCTCATAATTTTGTTTTAGTTCATTAAACATTTTAATAGGATCTTCTAATTGAATCATTACAACAACATCAAATGGATTAATTCCTTTACTATAACACCGCTAATTCTTTTCCTTTAAAATCTAAGGCATTTTTAACATTCGGATCATGTAAATCAACAATATCGATGTTTTCTGATAATTTTAGAGGTTTTAAAATTTGTTCTTTAACAACAACATCATGTTTGTCAATACCAGGTCGAACACCGACAATTCTTTTCTTATTAGCCAAACTAACATAATTCTTTTCAACTTTGATCGCTTCAGTAATTTCATCAGCTTTTTCGATGTGAGACATTAAATTGGTAAATAATTTTTTTTACACCATCATCAACTTCTTTTTTCCAATGTTTTTATTTTATCAGCAACTTCATTTGAACTCATGAAATTTGCAAGTTTGTTATCATATTCTGCTTTAAAATCTTCAATCTCGACAGCAAACATATCTGAATCTGGAAGGTTTTTGTAATAAATTTTCTAACTTGTTATCAAACTCATTTCTCAAACTATTAAAATTGAAACTATTATCTACATTTTGAATAATTTGTGTACCAAATACGTCAAAAATATTTGTGAATCCATATTTATTAAGCAATAATTTGTTAACAACTTCTTTAAAATCTTACCATTACTCAGTTCATTTGAACACAAAAACACATAAATGACCACAAAATTGGGGGATCTTTGTAGTCTTGAATTTGAGAATCGTTATAATAAAACGCTTGATTTTTTTCAAATATTTAATCAATTCTATAGGTGGTTTGTCCTCAATTCTTCCATACGAATCAAAATAATATGCATTCTTATCATTTTTATAATAACAAATCCAATGTGTTCCACTTCCCATAATCGAGTCTAAATTCACAATTCCACATTCAAAATTTCTTAACTTTTTCAGGTAATGTATCTCTCATGAAGATTCCTCTAAAATGTTTAATATTTTTGCAGATTTCTTCCAATTCCCCGAATGTTAAAGGTTTAAATTTTTTTTTCAATGTTTGATTTCACGTAATTCAAAGTTTTTTTTCATCTAATCCAGATCCTGTAACATCTTCCAACTCTTTATCTAACCAATTTAAAAATGTTTTCGAACAATAGGAATCACATCCTTTTTAACGATTGGAGCAGCTTTACGAACATAAGGAACAACATTTTTAACAACTGGAATATTTTCTCCAAAATCTAATAAATCTTTCAAAAGTCCACCATTTTTAAGTTCTTTCAACTGATTATAAAGAAAATTCTATTCTGACACCTTTATCGTTTTTTCTTTATGTTTTTCGAAGTTTATTGTATTGTCTATTTGTTAAAAATATCTTATCTTCGCCATTTTTTAGTTGATCTATTTTAAATTGAATACTAACGGGTATTTTCTTCTTAAAAGCGGATTTTATTTTTTCTTTCTGATTTTTGCTGAAATTTACGTTCACCTCCATTTATATAGTTAAAATTTCAAGTTCTCTTCGATTTCCCATTCCTAGTTTTCTCTTCAAAAACATTGCTCCAGCTGTTGGAAGCGCAACAAATCTTTCACCTAAACTAGCATCTTTTGATAAAAATCTATCCATTGCCTTATCTTGCAAAACTTTATCTGCGATATGTCTGGAATTTGTGTCTCTATGTTTTGCATAAAAAATATCGTGTTCCATAGCAGCTTGATCTAATTTATTTATACCAGTATCTCCTCTTTTTAGTCTTTTTTTCGAGTTTTGTGCCAGGCCCCAGATACTGATAAGTTGGTACGTGTAATTCAAAAGGTAAATTGTTGATAAAATCATTCAAAAGTCCGCTACCTTCAATCATAGATGAACTTATTGCCGGAAAAACTCGTTTTAAATATTTAATTCCATCAGGTTTTTCAATCATTTCATCAAGTTTGTTCGAAATAAAATCTTTAATCGCTTTCTTTTCGTTCAAAAAATTGTTGTTTCCAGCCTTTTCTTGAGCATAAATATAATTAATAATTCCATCGAGTTTTGTCAAATCGTCGATATATCTGTATTCAATCTTATTATCACTGTATTTTTCTCACACCTGATCCTTCGATTCTTTTTTTCCCAAATTGGTTTAATCAAATTGAGATATTTTTTACCTTTACTTGACTTTGGTTTCTTAGTTGATGGATCATTATTTTTGTAAATTGAATCAGATTTCCATAAAATTTCAGTATACTTTTTCAAGTCTTCTTCAGAATATAAACCGTCTTTTGGAACATCAGTGGCCTGTTAATAATCTCCATAAACCTTGAGTTCCTTCATATGTTTTTTCATTAATAAATGATATCATTATGCTCAAAATTCACGGGCAAATTTCCAATCATAAAACTTTTCTTTTTTCTGTCCCAATACAAACCAAATTTATCATCCTTTGCTCTAGGAAGAAATTTGTTTACCAATTTCACCAATTATTATATCCGTTGTTCCAGGACTTATTGGTTCAACTATGGTAGAGTCTTCAATGATTCGAGGTCTAAATGGTGTTGAAGATGGTAATTTTGGCAATTCAAACTCAGATTCTGGAATCGAAATATCAGCAAATTGTCGTACAACTGGAACCAAATTCATTAAATTTTGATTATCGCTTAAAACATTTTCAATTTTGCCCTCAACATTTTTTTATTGCAGAAGTTACAGGTTGATTAATTTTTTGAATAAATTCTTGTTCTTTTTCATCAATTCGAATCTGTTCTTTAAATTCTTTGATTAATTTCTTTTCTATTTGATCAAGTTTTTTTCGCTTCTTCAGAAGTTACGTTCGCCATTTATTTAGGAAAAATTTTGAAACGTGGAAACGTAAAAACGTGAACGTGGAACGTAAAAAACGTGAACGTGGAACGTGGAAAACGTGAACGTGGAAACGTGAACACGGAACGTAAAACGTGAACGTGGAACGTAAACGTGAACGTGGAACGTAAAAAACGTGAACGTGGAACGTGGAAACGTGAACGTGGAACGTGACACGGAACGTAAAACGTGAACGTGAACGTGGAACGTAAAACATGAACGTGAAACGTAAACACGAACGTAAAACATGAACGTGAAACACGAACGTGAAACATGAACGTGAACGTGGAACGTGAACAGATTTACCGTTTTTCTGTTATTTTCATAATGTAAATAAAAATTAAAGATAAATATAAAAATAATTGTAACAAATATTTTATCGAGACCACTGAGCAGCATTTATATTAGAAAATTTATTCAAATATATTACCATTTTTTAGGCTTCAAAGTTAGATTAATTGTTAAAAATCCATAGTCTTCTTTCCAAATTTTATCACACACAATTCATTAAAGTGGTTAAAACTCATATCAGATCCCACATAATTGTTGTAAATCTTTCTCGAATAGTGATCGTCTTGCTTAAAAAAAACACACAACATATTCAGGTTATTTCTTATAACTTGTTTATCAACCTTTGAAAAGCATTGGGAAAGATAGATACAAGATATGTTTTTTGTGACGGGACATTACGAAATATTCCTTAATAACGTCCTGATTTTCCAAAATACAATCATCAAAAAACGATTAAAGAATTCGGTTTACATTCGCTTAACGGAACTATGTCCTCTGAAGCATTATAAAAATATGATATTTTCTTACTTAAGTTCTTCTCAATATTTTCAAATCTTTCTTGTAATTTTTTTATAGGCGTCTTGTTCTAAAGATTTACTAAAAACATACAAATTGGAATAAGGAATCAACCTATTGTAGATAAAAATTCAATAATAAAGTTGTTTTTTCCACATCCACTTGAAACCAACAATTAACAATCTGATTGGTTGATCTTTCTTATTTTCTTCAAACGTTTGAAGTTTTATCTGATCTTTTTGCTTTAAAAATTTCTCCATTTAAATAGAAGATTTTCAATCTTGAAGCAACGCTTGCGAAAATGAAGCAGTTCAAGTTGACTTCAGAAAGCTCTAAATTAGTTTTAAAACTTGGAACATCCTATACACTTAGAGGAAGAATCAAATTATTTTTATCGGTTTAAGCGGTTTTTATTCTGGACAATTTTGTAATAAATATTAGTGAAAGTTCTCCTTATTGTATAGGATTTAGTGAGAAGAACATAACAAAATACTATGGTTTTAAACAAAGGATATTATACTTTCGATCAAATAAAAAATTCCCTTAAAAATTATCTGAAAACATTCAAACAATCAGATAAATCTTTAAACTTTGACGAAAACAAGTTTGAAATGCAAAAAAATTATCTCTCTAATAAAATTCAAATAAAATCACCAGTAAGAATAATGTTTTTCAGCAATTATTGTAGAATTGTTAGGGTTTGTTCAAGAAACTATTGAGCCAAATCAGGTATATTTAGGAAATAAAACGCCAAAATTTAGACCGTTCGATGTAATTGAAGTGCACTGCAATCTCGTTGAACCTAATTTTGAAAATCATACCGAACATTTACACAAAGAATCTGAAATTTTGTACACATTTTTCCCAAATGTTGCTTATGGATCAAAAATCAGTGAAAAACCGAATGAAATCGATTATATTCCAATTAGAAAAAATATGAAAAGAATTCAAAAAATCGTTCTGACTATTCAAGACTCTGAAGGAAATCTATTAAATAATGAGAGTAAAACAACAATATATTTTAGATTGTCGAAAGAATGATGAATCAAGGGGGAACGAATCGTTCTTACCTTCAAATTTTCAAGAAAACAACTTTTGAATGTATAAATTACAAGAGTCTATCCATAGACCCCTTAACAATCTTCATCCTGACCCTGTTTTTATCAATGAATCTGGACTTTATACTGAAATAAAAATTACTAGTTAAATTTTATTTCTATCTAAATGGAGTCAGTTGTAGACCTACTCAATAATCAACTAAAATTCAATAACAAACATATCTTTACGATTGTTGACGAAAACAATGTGATCTGGTTTAAGGCTAAAGACGTAGCAAAAATTCTAGAATATGAAAAATACTATGCAAACGATCAGAATAAACGTTGACGAAGATGATAAAAACTTCTATTTTTAATCTAAATATAAGGGGGGCTATAAATAGCTTACCTTCAAAACTTCCAAAATAACACTTGTTTTCGTTAATGAATCTGGACTTTATTCTTTAATTTTGAGATCGCATAAAACCAGAAGCGAAATTGTTTAAAAATTGGGTTACGAAAGAAGTAATTACCTTCCATTAGAAAATATGGTGAGTACAAACTCAAAAAACGAAAATAAGCAGTTAAAAGATGAAATAAAACAGTTACAAATTTCAAGGTCAAATGAAAATCCTTGAAAATAGAGAATCAAGAATTGCGAATGGAATTAATGAAGAGAGATATGATATGTAAAAATTTTGATAAGAAAAAAGCACCATGTTTTTGTATTAATTAAGAAGAATCACATGTGGGAATATCCTTATTACGTTATCAGAGCTCAAAAGAGAGAAATACCGAAAAGATTGAAAGAACTTGAAATTGATTACCCAGAAATGGAAATTTTATTAAGACAAGGAGATCCAAATAGTATAAATCTCTACAACCAAATGAAAGAATCTTTGAATATTTTATACAACGGAAATCATTTTACTACAAATATGGCAGACATCTCGACTGATTTATAGAATATCTAAATTACACGATGAAAATGTTTCTAAATTTTACTAAAAACTCTCGATTTATTATATTTTGTTTGTAAATGTTTAGCATAACTAGGTAACGCATTGTAGAATTCTTTTTTCATATTCACAAGGCATTTCGTTTTTTATAACTTTCGCTGAAAAATTTTTTTTAGCACAATCTTTGCAAAAAGCATCTTTTCTATCTTTACTATACTGCCAGTTATTAAATTCAGAAATATTTTTTAATTTCTTTACAAAAGTAACACTTTTTCTCTTCTAAAGTTAATTTGTTCATTTTAACGTATAATTCCTTACAATAACAGTCTTTTCTATTCCTCTTCTTGACACTTTGTACATTTCTTTTGAGACTCCATTTATATAGAAAAAAATTATTACACGATGAAAATGTTAAAACTCTTGAATTATGATATTTTGTTTGTAAATGTTTTTGATAATTATTTAACCATTTTATAGTTCTTCCACATTCACATTGAGTATCTTCATAATATAATCTATGGTGATTCTTCTTTACACAATCTTTACAATATGAGTCCTTTCTATCTCTACTATAGTGATCACTATTAAACTCTGAAATTTTTTTAGTTTCTTTACATTTAAGACATTCTTTTCTCTTCCAAAGTTAATTTTTCTATTTTATCATACAGCTCTTTATGATATACTTCCTATAACAATCTTTACAATTATAAATAATTCCATCTTTTCTACTTTTATCTTTATAAAAAGCTTCAAAACCTTTATTTCTTTGCACATTGAACATTTCTTTTGAGCCTCCATTTATATAGAAAAAAATCTTTGACTTTCTTTCTCAATTCATATTCATAAAACTTTTCCGGTTATTTCTTCATTATTTAAATCTTTTATACTATAAGTTACAGGATCTGTGTTATTAATTTGATAAATCACAAAGATTTCTCTTGACCAATTGTTCTTATATTTGTTCGAAAATGTTTGTTTTTTACTAACAATTCTTTACATGATCATTGACTTTAAATTTAGTTTTCGTGTGAATTTCAGGTGGAACATACTTGAAAACGGTCTCTCTAATAACTCCTTTTCTGCATCCTTATCTACGTCTTTCGGTTTCATTTTGATTGTGCTGTGAACTGTATCGTTATAATTGTTTACGATTTCTTGAAGAATATCGAATCCATTTAAAGTTTTTATTAATCTCAAAAATTACTTTCATTCTCTCATTTTGAGTTCTGTTATATCTCTCTACAATACTACTTGATTTCTCTTCGTTTTCAGTATGATAAATCTTAATGTTGTATTTTTCTCAAAACATCGTTAAATTCTTTATTTTTAAACTCTAAACCCTTATCTGTATGAAGTAGGTTAGGAGGTTTGTGATTGATCCTTATGGCATCTTTTACTATATCTTCGAAAGCTTTTGAAATATCCTTGCCGTTTTTTCTTCTTTTGATAGCTCTTGACCAAGCATATTTTGAGAAAGTATCAATAACATTTAACATATACTTAAATCCATCATTTTGATCTGAATAGTTAGACATTATATAACTAAATCTGCTGCCCATAAATCGTCAATTCCTAATGTTATAATTTTTCTCTTTTTAAACTTTTTTCGTACTGGTGCATGAATTTCTCGAGCTTCAATCCTCTATCTCATCTTTAGTCTTCAATTCTTTCTTTACTTGTTTTTCATAAGGATTCTTTATAAATTTACTCTTATTTGTCTTACATTTTGAACATTTTGCTGCAATTCTATACAATCCGTTTTGAGTTTGAACAATTTTTGAATCTATATTTTTTTCGTTTTCTTTTTACACATTGTGTGACAGTGAATTAAATCATCTTCCATTTACATATCAAAGTTTCCAAGTTTATTTAATTCGTCTAATATATCAGATTATTGCTTCATTTTTATAGCCATACGGTACTGTATCGATCTTATTTTTCTAGGACAATTCTCTTATCATCTTTAGCGTTCAGTGCCAGCTTGTTTATGGTAACAGTGTACAACTCATGTTTATAACTTTTGATGACTGTCATCTCCCTAAATTCTTCTTTATCTTCGAACAAACATCTCTTCAAGTTTTCGATATTTATTGTTTTATTTACAACGCTTCTCTTAATTCCTTTACACCTAACTGGGTTTTTATCTTAGATATTTGTACGAGTACATCTTAGACCTTAAACCACAAAATTCTTCTAAAACTTCGCTATTTAACTCATCCTTTGAATTTCCCTATTACCTTCTTATTTTTAGTAGTGAAACATTCATGATCTTTTGGATAATCACTTGTATCAAAGTCATCTATAATTTTCTTTAATAATTTTAAAAGGATCTCGTTTCAATTCTAGAAAATAACTGTCTGTATCCATGTAACACAGATTCAAATCTGGATCAAACTTCTTTAATTTTGTTGTAATAAAACTCGTACATTAGCAATTTTGAGAGGTCGAGAACTGAAAAATCCTATGTAAATCGGTTTGTTAAATTTAACCTTTTGTTTGTACATGTGACTCGCTATACAGTTGTCGTCAAAGATGTTAAAGCATTTGAAAATTTGTTTTCTTAGCTTGTTTCATTGAAAATTCTTCATTTCCAAGCTTAATATCACATCTGTTTCTCACATTTTCCATAGATTTTCCAAACACACTGAGTTGTTCATCAGCTTGTAAAAGTCCTTTTCAAAGTCGCTTGTAGCTTTGGTTCTCATGTTTGTGGTAAAATCAATGTATTCTTTATAAAAGGCTTCTGATCGAATGCTATAACTCTATTCACATGTTTTCAAAATCATACCTTGTTTCCAAATAGATCTTCAAATTTTCTCGAATGAACACGTATCAGTATTTCAATCCGTAGCAGTTGTGCAAAGTTTGTTTTTAAAATGTTCTGGAAGCAAGAGGTAAATCCTTGTGATGTTCGTGTAAATTCGTTGGATATCCAAGATCAACTTCGAGAATATAGCCATAATCTCGTCGCCAGTGAGTTCCAAAATTGTTTTCTTTCCATTCTTGTATGTTTGTGTAGTTTTTGGATCCATCTTCGAGAATATCACTAAATCTTCGTCAGTTATGTTTTGCATTTACTTGGCCATCCACCATAAACGGCAGTTTTGCATTAGGCCATACAATAAAGTTATTATCAAACGTATAACAAATAGTTTTCGGGCTTTGTCTTATCAAAATCTTTTAAATATTTGTTTATTTGCTTTCACATATCGTTTAATACACTGAGAAATGCCTCCGCGAATGCCTTTTTCAATCATCAAATACATATTATAATCGTTAATTAGCTGAAGCTCAATTTTCGTTAATTTTAACATTGCGTCCCATGCGAGACTGGGAGCTGTTAGATAGTGTGCCGGATCGAGTTTATAACAATTAAGGCAAAATGTTTCTGAAATTTTCGAATATATCAGCAAGCAATAAAACATCTTGGATATTGTACAAATCAGAGTAATTTCCAAGATTTTTTCTCTTTTAATTTGTTCCAAAACGCTCAAGTAGTGTTGATAATCTTTCTCAGATATGCTCTCATCTGTCAAAAGTGAATAGAAATCTTGAATTCTTTAATTCTTCTGTGTAATCAAGTTTTTCAATACTATCGATAAATTCATAGGGAAATATTCCTTTTCCTGACAATATTTTAAAAATCTCTTCTTTGTCATTTGGCTGTCTTTCTATAATTTCATTCAATATTCTTCCATCCTGTATAAAATGATTTGTATGTTTGAAGTCTTCTTTCTTTAAATTTTTCGCTAATTTTTCGATAGATGACGCCATGAATCTAAACGTGTCTACGAAAGAGAATTTTATGAACTTTCTAGGTTTGTCACCATCAAAATTCATACCCGTATCCAGAATTTACAGAGTAATTTATATATCGTTCATCGGTGTTTGCAATCAAATCAACATTACCGTATTGTTTTGCCAATTCTTTATGTACAAATGCGTATCGTAATTAGACATATTGTGACAGAAAACGGGAATATTCTGAGGAAATTTCAAATTCAGATTACAAATTCTATGAGCTGCACCTCGAAATTTTCCAGTCAAATGACAGTGATCTCTGCATTTTTTGAATGCATCATAAGCAGAAACTCCAATTATCTGGTAAAAACCTAAAGTTTTTTCAGTGTCTTGATACGATATTTCTTCACAAATTGTGGCAAAGATTTGAATTTTGATACGAAATTTCTTCTTCGTCAGTCAATTTCATGGGCTTCATGTTCTTTGAATTATATTTTTTAGCTATGTACTTCGATAATTTATTGAGTTCTTCAAACAATTTTGCAGGAACGTTCGGCAACTCTTCTTCATTTTTTGCTCGATAACATATCGGCTTGTACATACGATTGGTCACATTAGACACTAAATATAGAGTAAAACCATAAGGAATATGCTTCTGAATCTTGGTTGTAGTCGATTTTTTGCGGATTGTTTTTGCATGTGGGAATCTTCTCTAATATGCTTTCAAAATCCATATAAATAACGTACGGATGGCTAAATTTCTTTTGGTAATTGGTAAATTTAGTTGTTTGACCCGGAAACGGCATAATTGGCTTGCAAACTTCATGTTGCTTACAAATTTCTAAATGATCTGCTAAATCTCCCAGATTTGTAGAAATGGCTTAAACATCTTCTACATAGCAATTTTTTATGTTCGTGTTTAGATAACTGAGAACTCACTAATCTATTTAAATCAGTTATCAAAACAAAATGGGGATTTGTCTTCTTGTTTTACATACAGTAGATCAATATTTAATTCTGCATCATATTTTTTCAGAAAATTTTGTAACGGAAACAACCTTAATACTTTCATCAAAACTGTAGACATTGATAGACATTTTTGGATATTTGTACTTGGAATTGTAACTTCGTTTCTCAAATAATTGTATATCTTTTAAGGACATTGGATACTCGAAACCTGAAAATATCTCGTCATTTACAAATTTTTTATATTGTTTTGATCTTTCGCAGTCTCTTTCGGGGTTTTTCAATAGCACATCGGATAGAATAAATAAAGCAATAATCATCTTTATTTTTGATATTTATACAAGCTTTTTTTATCTTGATTTTCTTTGGCAAATCGATATATGATCCTGCGTTCATCATTTCGTGTTTGTTAAGGCTCAAAACTAGTTGTTTGCAGCTTTTAAATGTCCATCCCAGAACCCTTTATTTGGATGATTTGTCTGTTCTCGATGTGTTAATTTATTAAATTGGCTTAGTAATAAAGTCGTTTACGTCAAATATTTCGTCTGATTTTATAGTAAAGTACATTGGACACGTTTGTGTTTCACCGTTCACTAAAGTTCGTTCGTATTCGCATTCTAAAGATAAATAACCTTTCATATTTTTAAACGGTTTCTTGAAATTTTTCTATTAAACTTTTAATCTCTGGCCTCATAATTGATAGATATTTGTAAATTGACATGAACTTATCGTTTAAATTCGTTAAAAATGTATTGCTTGAAAAGACCGTGTATTGAGGATAAAACTTCTACATCAATGATATTTTCGGATTTTACTTTAAGAGTTTTATCAATTTCTTCGATCATTTCAGACTTGTTTTATCGTTAGTACCGATAGCCAACTTTTCAGCTATTGAATGAAGTTTTTCATCATTAAATAGGTCGAGATTTTTCTTTTCAACTTTTGAAATTTCTCTTTAATTCACGTAATTTTCTCAATATTAAACATGTTTTCGTGATCGGCAATTTTATTTTCTCTAGCCCACTGTCTTAAATAATTTAGTTCTTTATTATAAATTTTCTTTGTTCTTCAAATGATTTTTCGAATTGTAATGACGAGTATAGTGATGTTCAAAAATGTCTTTTTTGCAGTATGGGCACTCTATCTTTTTCCGCTCCATATTTAAAGAGCAAAAATTTGTAAACTAAAATTTTGAGAAGTGGTGATTTTTGTGACAACTTGACACAAATCAGCACAATTTCTGGTCAAATGTTTTTCAGATTGTTCTATTTAAAGAGCAAAAATTTGTAAAATTAAATTTTAAGAAGTAGTGATTTTTGACACAAATCAGCACAATTTCTGGTCAAATGTTTTCAGATTGTTCTATTTGTTATAGAAAAATCTTTTAACTAAATTTAGTTAAAGGATTTTTCTATAATAAATGGCAGCGCTGTTACAAGAGTTGAATAAGGTTGGTGAACTAAGATTCAAAGAATATAAGAAATTAGTGGAATTGGAAGAAAAAAAGATATATAGAATCTTGAATTTGGAGAAAATGAAAGATAAATTCGGGTTTACAATAATTGCCGAGTTGGAAGATTGTAAAGTACACTTGCCGAACAGATTTTTGACTGTTTTGGATGAGAAAAAGATTAAAGAATTAAACAAAAATGAAAAATTACACTTGATTGTTACTGGAAAGAAGACTATTAAAGATAAAGACTGTGTTACAATTAACTTTGTAGAATAAAGATTTTTTTATTAAGATTTTTTGATTTTTTTCATTAAAACAGCTTATAAATGTAGAAGCAAACATTGAACAGTTAAAACAGCTAAAGATTCGGTTATTTAACATTCGTGCTTTCCTGTTAGATTTTATTAGATTTGTTTATGGTTCAATGGGACAGTATTTTACATTGATTTTCTGTCTGTCCCAAAAGTGGTCTAGAACCCCTACTGTTTGATTTTACAGATTCGTTTATTGTCCTTTAAACAGTATTTTCCCTTGATTTTCTGTCTGTCCCAAAAGTGCGCCAGAACCGCCATATTACTATCTACTCGTGTATACTCAGTTAAAAAGTTTGCTTTTTCCTTTTTATTAGTTGGTCAGGTGAATTGAAACAAATGATAGATATAAAATTAAAATATTTTAGATTAAACTTGTAATAAGCAGGAATAAATATAAATAATATATAATGGTTATACTCGTGTATACTCAACGGTAGTACTACTAACATTTTGTTGACTCCTATATAAGACGTCTTAAAATTATATTTTTAGTTATTGACTGCAGATACACTACGACATAATTTCTTTGATATCCACCAAGGTTTTATTTTCTTTTTAATTCTAAAACAACATCACGGAGTCTGTTCGGGAGTTGAGATTCTTTATTATATTTATGTATAGTCTATACCTCCCTTCGGTGTCTTAAGCTGTAGTGAAACGACTTCGTGTTTTTCATATGACAATGTGACTTTTACGGTCTTATTCTTTATATTGATGTATTTGGATATAGGTACATAATTTAAAACGATAAATCATAAAAACATTTCAGATTCTATCACCTATAGAAATATCGACTAAAAATAAAATTGTAAACCTTCATGAGGTTGAATTTTGTTTTTATAAGGTTATAAACAATATGGCCGCCAGTACAGCCGGCTCTTATTGTGTAAGTTTAGTTTTCAATTGATTTGATCTAACTATCTACTAATTGTCCGTTAATTATTGTGTTGTGTGTTTCAGAATAACATCATTTTGGTCTGAAAACAATACTCTGATAAGATCATATTTTAACATAAAAATTGTATTAAAAACCCTATTGTGTACTCGTCTTTCATTATTTTTCCTTGGAACCATTCTGATATTTAGATAAATGAGTATAAAGTCGAACTCCATCAGTTATCCAATCAAACTCCTCGAAGTGATAAGGATGTCCCATCCAGTCTTATTACTTAATACAGTAAGACTGTTATATCTTTTATTCAATAAGAACATTCATAATACATTATATCTTACGGCAAGCCCATTGGGCCGACTTCTTTTTGGTTGGTTCGCGTGTATGAACGTATGTATTCTCTTTTATTTCGACCTATGTAAGTCGCCTAATATTTTGGTAACAGGTTTGCCAATATCCGAACTGAGAGTAATTTGGAAGTTTTATAATTTTTTTAACTTTTCAGTAAGTAAAAGTTGTCTAGAAGAATTCTGCATATAAAACAAGAGTATACGTGAAGAAAAATATAATATGGTAATCTACTGGCAACTTAGAAAGACTAATCCAAATAAATGTTTGTTTTAGTTTAGTTAGCCTATAACTTTCCACAGACAATATAAGTATGTCATTTGAGTTAGGGATTGGTTTAATAGCACAAACAACTCCCGAAGAAGTTTGTTCATTGGATTTTGAATGTTTATTTCATCTCTTTTTATTTTCAAGGTTAAAAAATTTGTCAAGTCGTATTGTGTAACTTTTTCCAACAAAGACAGTGCCCCCGCTGCCATGATTGTTTACTGAGATTGTGGATTCAGGAATCGCTGCGAAATTGCGCTCACAGCCTAAATTTGTACGAGAGTTTGTTAATGAGATTATACAACAGTTGCAAATTTGTTATAGAGTTACTTGGATAGTATATTTAAATATAAAAATAATTAATTTACCATGATGGTTGTATTAGTGAACAGAGCGCTCTGTATTCTACAGAATCAGAATTGGTATTGTAAAATACTAATATTTAGGAATCTGACTAGATATACATTTTGTATGTACTGTATTCTAAGTTTTGGTTAAAGATTACACGAACACAAGATATTTGATTTTGACTCAGGCGATACCTTTAAATTTTCCATCGACTGTGCAAATTTAGTAGTACCCGAGAAACAAGGAATGAAACAGTGCCAATCCGACTACTCTTTTCTGTTATAATGATATGAAGTTGAAATAACGATATGATCGGGGCTACAAGTTTAATTAAGAAACCAAGGCCAACAATATCATTTCAGTCGGCTACTGAATTCTATGGAGAATTGTACAATTATATAAAACAATTTTCATAGAATTGTATAATTTGCGAAAAAGTGTAACAACAAGTACTGCTTTAGATCATTCACTTTTCAAAATGGAATTAGTGGTGGGGGTATTTGTTTATTAATTTTAACCTAACTTGTTGCTGCTTGTTAAATTTCTTATCCTCCGATTTGATGTTTCGCATTTATTCATTTAAAAAAATTTTTGTTCCGCCCTTTGACAGATTTTGTGGCTTTTCTGTAAAACTTCCACCATGTGTTATTATTTTCTGATTTAAAGTCCGAGCTGTTCAATGTATAACGCTTTTACAGTAGACTGAAAACAGTACATGTGTTGTATTTAGTTTGATTTCGTTCTTGTATTAGTATTATAATGCGTTTTGACATTGATACCTTGCAATAAGTTTAAGTTCAGATGTGGGTAATTTGAGTTCACAATTGGTAGCACTGTCCAACGACCAGGTATATTCACCTGCAATCTGACGCCGATGTAGTTCGCTAGTCAATTTGTGTCGCTCTAGATAGGATGTCACATTTTTTATGTACTAAATATGAATGTTTGCTTCCATCGCTTTTATTTCATATTCACAATTATGTAGGTAAAACTGACCAATGTGCGTTATTGTGTCCTATAGAATAAAATTCTCAAAATTCTACAATATTATCACGAATTAATTTTTTTCCAAATTTATCAGCTGTTACTCTTCTGAACTACTAATGAATGGAACTTTAAACTCTTATGAGAATTGAAATAGAGCTGTAATGTAATCATTAAAATGAGAGGTGTAATGTACTTATTTCAAAATTTAGTATTACTTAGTCAGTTTATGGTGGTGCAATAGGTTGAGATAGTTCTTTTTAACTATTTCTCATCCTTTACTTTTATTATTTTTATTTCAAGGTCATTTTCTAACGTAGGCTATAATCTACTATACAAACACATATCATCGTGTTCAACCTTGTATCACTGGACCTAATTATCATATGTCCTTCATTATTACCCTTCAAATACCTGCAACCTCTCGTAGAATAATCAAAACAGTAAAGGCTTAAAACTTTTAATAAAATGCCGAAAATGTATTGTACCACCTTAAATCTAGCCGTTTTATGCCCATGTCCGTATTTTCGTTGGACTATAAATCTGCAAGTGTCTTTATATTTTGTGTAGATTTTGTCATCGTGATGATTTCACAGTACTGCCATGACAAAACATGTAGATACATCAACAAACAATAGTAGCGCTGAATTTTGACAGAATGTATGAACAAAGTTTTGATTAAATTTTTATTCCATGGCCAACAATATATATATATTATTCATAAGATTTAACGTGTTTAGATATGTTACAAATACGTCTCAAAAGTCAGAAGACAACATATTGTTGTTAATTTGCTGTATAGAGGAGTAGACTGAAGACTTGTTAAATTTATTAGGTTAAATGCGTTATATTGAAAGTGTTAGGATCTTTTGAATACAAATTTATAAGATTTATTAAAGAAAGTTTTAAGATTTACTCATTATAACCAAAAGCAAGATAAGGCTGGTATATTAATGTAATTTAAAAAATTACTGAACATTTATTTTTAATATATTTAATGTTTATTTAAATGATTTTTGACATAGTCAGTCACTGATTTACTGACCTATTACATGAGAAGTTTCTATATGTGCTATAGATATGAAATTTTATTCGGGCAGTTTGAGATGTACATAGCATACAAATTTGAAATTGAACAACTTCTAGTTCTTTGTACAAGTATAAAATATGCCACCCTTAAAGAAACACAAGGAAAACTTGTCATTGCTTTAAGAACATTACTTGTTACAATCAAGCATCATTTGTATCGTTTGTTTATTCAGGTGAGTACATTTTAGAAAGTAAATTGTTATTATTGTAATAGCTAGAACACTCCAAAATATTTTTTAACCATGAAAAATGTTCATAAAACCGTTGGTAAATAATATCTTTAAATAAACAATATGAAAGTTTGTGTCTAGATCAGTGGCGTAGCGAAGGGGGGGGTCCAGGGGGTCCGGACCCCCCCCGGAAATTTTAAGACATTAAAAAAATGAAGCATGGAGCAGGAGAAAAAAAGGAGAGCTATCATTAATCTTGTCTACAAACATTAAATTGATTGATTTAATTGATGAAAGTGACCGTTGTTAAAAATATAATTGTCCTTTCGTTTAAATCATAAAGTATCAAACGATACTTTTGGGCTCGGCTTTTTCGGATAGTGTAGTGAAATCACGGTATTTCTATAGGGCGCGGTCACGGGACGTGGGCAAAGTAACCTGAACCGTAAAACGGCGAACAGTTTAAATTAGCGACCACTTCGTTCAAATTTGTCTTGGGGACGTAAAATGACCGCTTTGAATTAAGTTACGATGTTGATTTAAGGTTTCATTAAACTGTAGACGTGTATATAATTATCGAAAAAAATAAAAGAAATCACTTTTGGTCGGAAAATACACTTGAAAAAAACTACTGATTAGAAGTTTGGCTGCTTTTGGATTTCACTGATAGAGGTATTTATGAATGAGTTATAATGACGATTTTTTTGTATCATTACACTGTAGACGAGTACATAATTATCGGATCGGAAAAAAATTCACTTTCGGTCGGAAATAAAATACACATGAAAAACTCTAATGATTAGAACTTCAACTAATTTGGACTTCAGTGATTGAGGTAAACGTTGGTGTTTTCGGTTGAGTTAGGACGACGATTTTTTATCATTAAACTGTACACTTTACCTATATAATTATCGAGAAAAAAATCACTTCCGGTCGGTAAATACCGAAGAAAAGCTCTCTACAGATTCAAGTTTTGATGATTTTGGATTTCACTGGTTGAGGTAAAAGTGGTACTTAGAATTATGTTAGGACGTTGATTTTAGGTATTAATTCAACGCCGACTAAATACATATATAATTATCGAGAAACAAATCAATAAAATCACTTCCGGACGGAAAATAACGAGGAAAAAGCTCTCTACAGATTCAAGTTTTGACGATTTTGGATTTCACTGGTTGAGTCGTTGAGATAAAACTGGTACTTAGAATTATGTTAGAACATTGATTTTGGGTATAAATTGAACGCCGACTAATAACTACATAATTATCGAAGAAAATTTGAAAAAATCACTTTCGGTCGGACAATACACCGGAAAAAAAACTCTACTGATAAGAAGTTCCGACTACTTTGGATTTCACTGACTGAGGCATTATTTCATTTTCCTTAGTATATTCCGATCGGAAGTGATTATTTTTGATTTTATTTCTTGATATGAATTAATACCTAAATCAACGTCCTAACATAATTCTAAGTACTACTTTTTACCTCAACCACTCAACCAGTGAAATCCTAAATCGTCAAAACTTGAATCTGAAGAGAGCTTTTCTTCGGTATTTACCGACCGGAAGTGATTTTTTTCTTATATATATAGTTAGTCGAGTACAGTTTAATGATAACAAAAAGTCGTCGCCATAACTCAATCAAAAATACCGCGTTTTACCTCAATAACTGAAGTCCGAAGTAGTTTAAAGTTTCTAATCATTAGAGTTTTTTCATGTGTATTTTATTTCCGACCGAAAGTGATTTTTTTCCGATAATTATGTACTCGTCTACAGTGTAATGATACAAAAAAATCGTCATTATAACTCATTCATAAATAACTCTATCAGTG
This sequence comes from Homalodisca vitripennis, assembly GCF_021130785.1. Taxonomy (NCBI): domain Eukaryota; kingdom Metazoa; phylum Arthropoda; class Insecta; order Hemiptera; family Cicadellidae; genus Homalodisca; species Homalodisca vitripennis. The sequence continues at coordinate 146,635,755 of NC_060210.1, forward strand.
AAATCCAAAGCAGCCGAATTTCTAATCAGTAGAGTTTGTCCGGTGCATTTTCCGACCGTTAGTTTGATCTGTACCCGAGCAACGCTAGGGAAATTGCCCACCTTTTCTAAAGGGTTTTCGGCCGTCAGTGGCCCAATGTCCCCGAAGGGGTATTTTATTTTCTCCACAGAATATAGTTGTGTCAATTTATACACTTGAGTGAAGCTCTGTTTTTGTTCTTCTTTCTTATCCAGTGAATGCAACATTACATTGGTGCCTTCTACTCGGCCAGAATCGAACTTCGTAAAGTTTTCGTAGCTATAAAAGAAAATTTGTGGTACTAGAGTTGCTGTGAGAGTTGAATTTGCCTATTACATCTTTCCACTTTCTATAAGGCATAGTTGTTACTAAAGCTCCATATTTTTACCTTTTATCAGTGAACTCATTGGCAAATAACACACAAAAACGTCCTCCGAATCCCCGGTTTCGGACCCCCCCCGAACGAAATTTCTGGCTACGCTACTGGTCTAGATGCTATAATGTGAAATTTTGACACTCAAGATTTACTCCTTGAAAGTACACCAAAACGAAAAGATTTAATTGAGGTGTAATATTCATATTTCTGTATCCTTATATTTATTTTAAGTTTCGTACATTAAAAAATCACTAGGTAATATCGCCACATAAGAAACAGCTATGAATGTACAATAAATAAAATGCTTAATTACTTTAAAAATTTAAAACTTATGGAAACGTAAATTTTTTATTGTTAACCTGGTAGTCAAGTGAGTATGTATTAAATTAAAGATAGTTTCTTCCTGAGTTCGGCTGTATCTTCGGATTTAAAAAATAAGTTAAATTGTGTGAACATATGTACATTTTGTGTATGATATGACATTATTTATTTATTTGCTTACAAATTTATATTACGATTGTAATCCTCCGACAAGTAAAGTATACTGCCACCTGCTAAAATCGTCGATATTTTTGAACATTTACATGTGCACTTGAGACGAGTATTCAATTTCGAAAGACGTTTTCATAAATCCAATTACAGCTTCAATTTAGGAATGTTAAATATAAAGTATTTCAGCACAAAAATACAGTAATGCTCCTAAAATTGTTGCAAAAAATTAAAATCCACATATTTTCAGGTTTTTTAACTTGTTCTCATGGCAATCTAAAAGGAGATTCCATATTGAGTTATAGCTTCAGGAAAGACGTTCATAATTATTTTAAAATATTGTATTATTAATTCCATTTTTATTAAAATAAAACTTAGTAAAATAATATTTTTAATTAAAAATGTAATAGTTTGCAGGGCTGCAGTGTAATTAGAGACCATCATGACAATAATCATCAACATTTCTGATTAAGTACCGAACAATTAAATAGTCCTTCCTACCCAGATAGAAGAAGCAGGTAGATTTTGTAACAACTAAAGTATTATTAATTTATCTCGTGTGATTTACATATACTTGATATTTCAAAGCTCATTTGGGAAAAAAACTGGAAATTACAAAATCTTTAGTAAACGTCATAATCGTAGAACATCATATAGAACTTTCTTTTTGTTTTTCCCTAGGTTTATAAATAACGAAGTTGTGAATTTTTAACGGCCGCTATATTGAAATGAAATGGCGCACGAAGTTGGCCAACGAACTCAGCCGAGATATTTGTAAGGCCAATTTTTGCACAAAGTTGAACCTTTTTGGGTTTTTGGGACAGTTTTCAGTAAGCCGTGTTATATAAAATTTTGAACAGTGGAAGTTTTTTGGACTCTAGTGGTCATGTTTGGTATAGTTATGTAGAAATGATTGGTAAGTGCTATCATGAGGACAATTGCAATAGGCTTATTTTGTATACATAATCTACCTAAAACCAAAAATAACTAACCAAATACGTTATAGGTATTTCACGTTATAGTATAGTTCATCGGTTTTTATATATAAAAAAGGTATAATTATATGATTAGTTAAAATTATTATTATATTTATTTATTAAATCCTTAAATCCTATTTAAAAACAAAGCGGTGTACAGTACAACTTACTTGATACTATTTTGAAGGATAAACGTATGTAACAACTTGTAGCACTCATGTTCCACTGCACTTGTGGCCATTACTCAAATAGTAGGCCTACACAAATGATTTTACTGTGTTTGGATTAAGTTCAAACATACGGTATTGTTATTCTATACATTAACTAGCAGTTACGAGCATCTTCGCGCACGCAATGTCGTAGGCTTTGTACGTCTACGAGTACTTCTGGTCCGAGTGATTGCATTTCCTAAGCCGATGTTGAATTGGCTTTGTTGCCACGATCAAGAAAGTAGATCAAGAGAAGTGTATACTTATGGCTATTGCAATTTACTCCGGCCTTGGTATTTTTGTGGTAGATTGGTATTCCCTTGTTTCTCCAATCAAGAATGTATATAGATATATAAGAAGATGTTCCATTGGTATTTATCAATTCTTACAACAGTTCATTTCCTTTAAATTTAGTATTTCAAAAGCAGTTATCCCACCGAGCCTTAGGTTGTGTATTTTTGGCGGTGAATGTTAAGGAAGCGACTGCAGTGAGTCCAAAGTTAAATTCAATCTATAGCCTAAATTTGCAAATTACTGTTACTTTTTAGGCGTTTTATATAGGTAGTATGCAATCTTCTAACTGTACCTTTTATGTGCTTCCTTTCCATACTGCTATTATGGATAGAGTATAGGCTATTTGTGTCTAAACTCTTTGTTTATGCACTTTATAACTGTACACAATGTTTTAGGATCTCTTATTATTACTAAATCAATGTTATGACAAAGTCATTCTAGAGTAAAGTTTAAAGTAATACAGTTATAAACAATAATTTGTAATAAACAACAATCATTTTAAGCTTATGTTTCTATTATTTCCTACGACGAAGTTCTGAAACACTTTCGAATAAAAGTGGATTGACACTTACAAATGCCTATATTTTCAGCAACTTGGACTAGCGGGGCTCCATTTTGATGTTGTTATAAATCATATAAATATATATAAATCGATTCATTGTTAATATAAATCCAGATAAGCCGTATCAATAAATTACCATTACGATTACTATGTATCTACTAAAAAAACATTTACTTATAGTACACATTACATTTCTGAACAGAATATACAATGTAGTCGAGTGACAATTGGAATCAGCTGAGTTGTTATGAATTGTCAATCTTGTTTTAGTTTTAGGTTAGATCTCATCCTAGTCATTTTTTGTCGTCTGCTATTCTTTCAACATCACAGTGTAATTATTTGTAACGAATTTATAAATGTATATTAAAAATATTGCCTGTTGTGAAACACAGAGTGTGGAATTTCACTCATTATTAAGTCCTAATTCGGTAAGAAAATGTTTTCTCTTACCGTAAGTTGTTATGTTATAGCCTATCCTTGGGTACTTAGACAGCCTAAAATGGTTAACTTGAGGCTATAAGTTCTGGTGCAAACAGATTAAAGCATTACACTTTATTTAGTCTTTATATGATTAGAATATAAAATCCTAATATATAAAAGGTTTCAGAGTAGGTTTTAACCTTTAATGGAAGCCTTGAAAAATAACCTACCTACTAGCATTGTTAAAATATTACAATGTTGATAGGCTATTATAACCTAGGACTTTAGTTGTAAAGTTGAAGTAAAACTATAAGCAATACAGAGCTGATATATAGGAGTCAAGTTTCAGGGGGGACTTTAATAAGCAGCCTACTCTCGTTATTCAATTGTTATTATCGAACTATTTTATGTATTATTCAAATACGATATTATATATTAATCGTTCAAAAACAAGAATTATAATACATTTACAACAAGAATAGTACATTACAATTTTTGATAAAATTACAAAATATGAAATTTAACTATGGCCTAGACTTGCACATCAGAAATAGCGTAGAGTACGATAAGTGGACCCGTTTTTTATATCGAAATTGGCAAACGATACCTATTACTTAATCATAACCATCGATATAATCAATCGATATTGATTAATTATTTTGAACAATTAACTTAAATAATTTATATCAACAGCTGTAAACACTTTCAAATAATACACGTAGGGTAATTTTTCAATTTTACATAAGTAACATTTGATTATTAAAAATGGCAGTCAATTTTTAAAAAACTACACAGCATTGCTTTGAAAGATGATAGGCCTAAGACATGTTTTTCGTGGCTTCAACATGTTGGACTCGTAACGAAAAATCTAAATATGTGAATTTTGTGGGAAAGAAACAACTGTAACTGTGAGAGGAGCAAATATGGTCGTCTTCAGTTTTCCTAATAATTTGTTTGATCACTGTAAATATTAAATTCATATTTTAATTTAAAACATATGATTATTATTGAGGACTATAGATACTTTTAAATCGATTGATAGTCTAGTATTTGATATGCGAATATTAGGTATCAATGGTTACAATATTCAATATAAAAAAACCAGGTCCACTTATTGTACCCTACCCCAGAAATACGTTACAATATATTTAGATTGCGCGATAGCAGTGAGCAACCACTTTTCTAAAGGCAGTAACCAAACCCATATGTATATCTAAAAAATTATCACAATATCCTCATATTCACCATCATTTTCATATTCTCAGCAAATTAGTTATTCTTGCAGTTTATTGTTTACATGACAAATGACTGTAATTAATAGTAGGGGAGCCCACGTGCTAAATCGGGATTTACTCGAGCATCATAGAGACCTATTGGTTTGTGAAGCTTTAGATGATTACAAAAAAAAAAATGTCATATAATATAAACCTTTTCATCGGTGGGGAAGCGGCTATAAAATTTTAAAAATTTGTGAAAAAAACTGTTGCATGGGACATACTCAAGCACGTCAGATATCAATATCACCTATGTCCTGCGTGTTTTTAAAAACTTACGTATGTTAATCTGATCGTTTTCATGATGGGGGTGGTTATAAATAAGGGTTAAAAATTTAATCGAGCCGTCAGATTTTCTGAGGGGATGTTGAGTGAATGTAAAGAAAGCTCTTTTATAATAATCTGACGATTTAAAGGTGTGGCAAATGCGCACACCATTAATAGAATGTGTAAAAAAAATCGCCATTTTGAAATACTCAAGCGCGTGTCAGATTAAGATATATATGGTTTATCTTTATGTCTTAGACGTACTGTCTCATAATCTGACATTATCTAGAGGGATTTACCTAATCTTTTTTCCAATTTTTTTAATCATTGAACTTAATTAAATTAAAAAAGCTCAGGAGTTGGCATGCGAATAAAAAAAGTGTATGTTTTTAAGAAGAATAATTGTTTTTATTAGAAAATGATTATAAAAAATTAAATTTTTTTTAAAAATATTTTATTTTTAATCATCATCTTCATCGGTAGAATCATCTTCTGGAATGTTGCTGGATTCTCCTGCTCTGTAAAATTTTTAAAACAATAATATAAGAAAGCTGATCATTATAACATGAAATTAAAATATTTTTAAAAAAATAGATTTTTTTCATATCTTATAAAAATGGTATTAATAGTTTTGTTGATGCAAGAAACAATTAATGTTATTTGTTTAAAATAATGAATTTGTACAAATTTATTTAATAAAAATAACTTCCCCAATTTCCGAAAGTTTTAAATTTTTTTTCAGCGGGCAGTTAAACATTTTTTGAAATATTTCCTATATAAAATCACACATTAACACTTACTTGTCTGTAGATGTACCAGCAGATTCAGCAGGAATTTGTGACTGAGAGCACACTCCAGTAACAGGAGCATGTGAAATCAGAACCATGCTCAGAAACTTCCATTGCATTATCACATTCCACTACAAATAATGAAAGTTTACCGTATTAGTTTATAGCTGTGAATAATTTATAGCACTGTGCGTGATATACTTAATTTAACGAAAAAATTCTATCGAAAGTTTAAGATCATCGTACGTTGTTCGGGATTTTCGGAGAACCGGTTTGCTCCGACGATAGTCTAAAATATTTACACCATTTTTGTAATGTTTCTAATGTGAATTTAATTGTTTTTCGGTAAAGTAGTTTTTCACCACAAAATACACACATTACCTTAGTTTCACTCATAGTAAATATCTATAAATTTTTAATTCGCATAATTTATATTAAACTAACAAAATAAGTAAAAACGTTGGAAATACGTTTGTAAACAATATCACGCCACGAACGAGTCTGTGTAATCAGCTGTCATGGCAACCGTAACCAGAGTGGGAACGGTGTAAGAGAGTAATAGATAGAGGAAGAGCGAGAGAGAAATAGAGACGCGGAGAGGGAGTATATGCATCATGTACCAGCACGTATTAAACTTCATTGATCATTTTTTGTTACTGTTGGCTTGTAAAAATCGTCAGATTATATATTTTTCGTAATCCTTAAATGATTCTCTTCAAAATAAAAAAAAAATAGCCACGCTCGAGAATCTCAAGTTGACGTTTTTTTTACAACTTTGCAACCCTTCCCCTTCTTTACGTCACTCTCAAATTGTCAGATTAGTGGAATGTACACGTTTTAGCATGTAACTAACTCACCTTACCTTAAATCTGACGCGCTCGAGAATTTCAGTTGATCAATTTTTTTTACTTATCTGATCCTTTATCCTTGCTGGGCGGCCATATATATATAGGGCTCAAAGTTGGTAAAGGTTCTTAACCGGGTACAAGGTATCCCCCTGTATACTAATCTGTCGCGCTTGAGTAAATCCCGAAACCCCCCCTTGGGCTCCCCTACTAGGAATCATGTGTTGTGAAATAAATTGTAATATTGAACTATTCATTTGGATAAAAACAATCAAACCATTCTATAAAAACAACCGAATGATGTAGGCCACTTATTAAAGTATACCCAAGTTTCGCTATCTAGTAAATATTAATTTACTCACTTCATATTATTTGTTGCTTTTTCTAATGGAAAATGCTCATAAAGTGAATAGAAAATAGTATTTTCTGAGTAAACTAGGCCACCCATTTAGAGTGCTCTGCAGATGTTATGGGAAATTCCAAAAACATTTTAAAAAATGCTGACAGTAGTACCTATCAGCGTGAGCTAACACCGCAGAGGTCTTTATCTAACTTTATATAATACAAAATGAGATATCCATTGATATGATATATGAGAAATATAAGTTTTGTTTATCCTTCTCGCAACTTTGCGGGCGGCGCTAACAATGCAACTACTTTACAATTCGTTAAAGTCAAGTGATAAAGTTTATCGAAAATTTCAACACCTATTTGGTATAGTTAGTTTATTGGTAACACGTAGATATCATATTTGTCGGGGTTTAAGCCCCTTTTGATTGTTAAACACGTCATAAAAGTGGAGATGTTATAGCAATTCAAAATGAATTGTTGGCAAGTAAGAGGGTTAAACAATAAAGTATAAAAATCTTATAGATTTTTTTTAGTTTAAAACTAATGCAAATATTTAAAACCAAAAAATCATTTGGATGTATTAATTATATCTTTAAAATTCAATATCTCCCATCAATTTACATCAAATAAAGGATACACAGTGTTTAAAGTTTAACATTGTTCCTATAGGACTAAAATAATAATGGTCACAAGTACATGTGTAAAAAGTTGCTCTTAAGGTGCAAAAATCATTAAAATTATAAAAACTACAAAAAAGGAACTAGCAGTTCAATGGACTGACTAATGCCTCCAGCTATCCGCGCTGGCTGTGCCTGCTGGCTGTGCCTGCATTGCGCTGTTGGGGACAAACAAAAAATATCCCTCGAGATAGTACCTATCACTAATAGAATAAAATCTTACAGAGTAGAAATGCTTGAGAAAACTAAAATGTAGCCTGTTACAAATTTACCATACTTTAATGTCCTAGATAAGATTTTCTCCATGCTATTAATGTTTGTACTACATACGGTTTGTGAGTGCCTAAAATTGGTTGTGGAAATTAAAGTGTACTATTAGCCAATAGAAAATGTTTTAAAGTGAATTTAGGTAATATGGGTAAAGTAAATATTATCCCACTATTGTTACAGACTGATTACCTGTAATCAAGTTTGGTATAGTCTGCTGTTAATACGAGTAAATTGTCTAGATTTTTTTTATCGACTAATTTTATTAACTAATTGAAAGCTAACCTTATTGATTCCAATGTCCATACAGACATCAAAAATATATTTGTAAAATCCTGCCCATTGGGGTAACTAGGACTTGGCTTTGGGTTGGGATGAATCTGATTGAACAGTACACTATACCGGGTGGTATGGAATAAATATAAACTTATTTTATATTTATAAAACATATAAACTAACTATCTAGGCCTGATTCCAAGTAAAACGTGTCACTTTGAATTTAAAAGATATTCAATTGTTGTTCTACATACATGTTTGTGGGTTTTTGTCCCTCTCATCCCTTCCTGCCACCACTGATCCTGCATATTAGTTAGATATTTACCAATTTCTTATAAAATATAACAGAACTTTCACCAGCTCTGTACCAAAATGAAGACAGTTAATTAATGTTTCTAATAATGTTCTGAACTAAACTGTGTACACTATTTTAATATTGAATAATGTATAAACAGTAATGTTGCAGCTTGATGTGCTTCTATGTAAATCAAATGACCAGTATATAACTAAATAGTTTATTTTTTAGTAAATATTAATACTCTTTTAAATTATTAATTATACTTTGTAGTTTTTTTTTAATTGTTCTTCATAATTTATACTGTACGTGTCATGTATTTCTTCCACAATAGTGCTTTTTTTATTTAATTTGAGATCTATTTCTAGTCTGAATGCTAGTAATGCTGAGAAGTTATAATAAACGTAGCCTACCAATCTTAATATATAAAAATGGTCTCAATAAAACTTGAGAACGGCTAGACTGACTTGGCTAATTTTGGATTATAAATGTCAATAATTTATACATCATCCAATATATAACATAATTTAAAAAATTAAACTCCTTAACAGACTTGGAAATTAGGAACTTCTTCTTTTAAAGTGGTCAGACAGAAACGGTCTCAAACTTAACAAGGAAAGTAAAGTGTCCTTCATCTCACTCGACTGCACAGATCCTAGCAGAGAGCATGGGAGACTGGCAATCTGTGATACTTCAAGATTCTTGGTGTCTTGTTTTGGTTGGTGGGCTCTCATTCACTGATTATGTCACTCACTATCCAGCAAACCGTTGACAGGCTGAGGAGTCTGTCCAGATTCAGAAGCTTCTTAACAGGTTCTGTCAAGCTCAAACTCATGCAGTTTTTGGTCCTGTCAGTATTTTACTACTTTTATTATCTATCTGGAGAGAAGAATTTAAAAAATTCAGAAAGTAGCGATCTGCTTTTTGTCTTCTCTGAAGTGTTCTGATTGTGTTGTATTTGAGCTGGGAATGACCTATGGAGAGAGTTTGCAGGGTATTGACCTACTACATGACTCACAAGATTTTGTGCTAGGATAGCCGCACTTTGTGGTAGGTTGTTGCATAGATACCAGGTCTCTCCGCAAAGCTTCTCTACCTTAGGTCCAAAAATAATGAATGACCTCGAAAACCATATCAGCTTATCTAGTCATAGTTTTTAACATAATTTGACAAACTTTAAGACAAATAGTTGGGTTTTTTTACATATTTGTTTGCATAATTTAATTTGTTGGTTAAACTAGTAAATCATTTATTGACTTCAGTTATTTTGTTAACTAGTGTTCTAAAAATCTGTTCTCAATGAAAAGTATGTTTTAATTATTTATTTTATTTATAAACACTATATGTGGTTTGAGTACAAGAAAAGAACTAAAGTTTATAACATGAGAAGCATTTATGTATTTCAAATAAAACACAATATTCAAGAAAAACGTTTGTACGTTATTGTCAATGAATTCTGAGCAGATTACCAAATGTTCGGACTTGGTTGAAGTTTGCAGTTTGAGGAATAAATAATTACTTAAAATCAGATAAAAGATTAACATAAGACAATTGGAAAAATAAGTGGAAGTTTGTGAGTAGTCTGTTACACACTATTTGGGGCTTACTTAACAACAACATAAGTTTGAGCACAACTGTGGGAGGAAGTGTAGTTGAACGTGACTAAAATTTACATGATCATACAAAATCAACTGAAGGAAATTTTTATTCAAAAAATATATTTTTATCAGGAGACATTGTTATAGGTGTGGCTGTGAACTGGTTGAGGAGGACGGCTGCTCCGTGCATGCAGCAGCTGGTCCGGGGCATGTCATTTCACATTCACGGGCCCAACACTCGGTGAGTACTTTCATTTTGGGTTTACACACAATTGTATGTTCTGTGGTAATGGAACCGCAAACAATGTACATATATAATCATATACGCAATTAAATCTAAATCAGATGCACTGTTGAAAGTTCAAACTAGTCATCCTAAACAATTTTCAAACTGTAGTAATAATTTTACTGTAGTTAAAAGAAAAGTAAAGGGATGGTACACTCTTCCCCTTATGTCAGAAGCAGAAAACAAGCCACAGAAGTAGATGCATTTTGACTAAAGTAGTCTTTTTAAGTTTACGAATGCAAATGTTTTCTTAATTGGAGTAAAAATCAATATTACTTACAGTGCCATAAACATAGCAGACATTTTAACAAGCAAAATTAATATGTAAATATAATTTAATTAGGTACACTTACAAGAGATTGTTACCATTAATTAGTTTGGAATATGTCCTCCTATTACTTTTATGACTTCATAGACTTTTCTTGGCATGGAATTCCACAAGTTTTTTTGCAATTGATTGTGATTGCTTCATCTCTAAACCACACCTGAATCACTGTTTTCACCATTGTTTACTGTTTTTATTGTACAGTCCATTTTTACAGTCTAGCCTTACAAATTGTCCACAAATTCTCAATAAGATTATCAGGTGAATTCCCAGGCCAATCCAGAAGGGTAATATTATCCTTGTAGTATTTAATCATATTCTTTAATAAGAGGCACACAGCTGAGTCTTGATGGAAAATTTTCTCTTTGACCTGGACTTTGTCAAATTTTATAGCTAAGCATTGCTCCAGTAATACTTTGCACCTTTCACTGTTCATCATATCTTCAATAGAAATAAGAGTGCCAGTTCCTGAGTGTGTAAAACAGCCCCAGAACATTTTCTTGGTGGGATGTTTAACTAAATAGCTAGCAGAAAGTGATGCATTGACTACCTTTCCGAACGAATTTTGATCGCTGACCTTGCACAAATAAGTGTGTCTCATCAGAAAATAACACTTTAATCCAATCTTCTGTGCTAAATTGAGTATTTTTTTCCCAATGTTTTTTTTATCATAGGCGCTGTCCATCATAATGTATCTACTCCTTCCTTAGAAGAGTTGTTTGCATACTGTTGACTCGAGAATTTTTATTCAATCTTTTTCTAAATCTTGTTGTAGGTCATAACTTGTTTTCTGGGATGAAATTTGCTGTCACACAAAAGAAAGGCTTCATCTCAAGAAGTAGTCTTCCATTTTCTTCCACATTTTCCCTTTCCACTGTATTTTATTTCATTTCAGAAAGTTTTTATTTCACAGTATTTACAAACTTTACAAGAGAGATTTATGCAAAACAAAAACATCAATAAATATAAAACCATTGATCTTGAAATATTTACAAACTTAAAAATAATTAAATAATAATATAATCTTCAAACAAACTAAAAGTAAACTTAACAATAAAAAAGAACTTACAAAAAACAAAACTCGATAATTGTGAAATAAAATAGAACATCCAATAGGCAAAAGCGCGATGAAGGATGCACATCAGATTAAACTAACATAATAAAACTAAACTCAAAGAAGGATTGAAACCTAAATAATATATTAATAAGAAACCCCTACAAAACCTATAAGTCACGGACGTAAAAATAAATATTAATTGGAATTATAAAAGATGATAAAAATGAACTAGAATATACACATTATTCATTATTTCATTCAACAATTCTCAGAAAGCACTCGCAATTATCCAACAAAAATTAAAACATTTTTAAACTTTTAAAAAATGATTTAATGGTGCTAAATGATCTAGTTTAACAGAAATAAGATTAAACAATCTTGGAGAATTAAAAGTAAACAAATGTTTGAAAACTTAGATTAGGCTTTGGAACCAAAACAAGCATTTCAAGGGACCCTGATTCCTTTTTTTGTTTAATTATTTTGTTTACAGCACCCAAACTTACACAACACTCTTTTGCAATGTCCCTCTGAGTCATTGGTGTATGTATACTCATTAAGTGTTATGATCCTTTCTCTTTTTCTAGCTGTGATATCTATATCAATAAACTACTAAACCTGATTGCACAGTTTTCTCAAAATCAATGAAAATAACACAAACTTGCATACATACCCTAAGATATAATAAAATATAATACTAATGTAACACAAAGCATGTGTTTAACACATTATGTCAATAAGGTTTTGAGGATATGTTGTTTCTTGAACAAACAGATTGAACTGACAAAATACGCACAGCAGGTGTGCCAACGTATGAAAACTGAATTTCAATCTCTGTTCACATTAATTTGCACTGTATTTGTACTTTCTTGGTTAGTGCAACAACTCAATTGTGGATCCGTAAATAAATTATAAAGGAAGTGAATTTAATCGTTTGTATCTTACTCTTTTGGACCGCAATAACTTTACATTAGTACCTAAGTTATATTTTTTCTTTATCAGGACAAAAAAGCAAACTATCACTATAGCAATTGAAAAATCTTAGACATAAAGTAAATTAAAAGAGCCAAAAGTAAACGCTTTTGAATTTAAGTTGGTTTTTGTTAGTATGTATTTTCTTGATCAGGGCACAATTAAACTCAACTATGGCACTTGAAATACCTTAGAACAAAATCAATTCAAACAGATGGAAGTTGACAGGTTTTTGAGACATATTTATATTTATTCATTCACCAAAACCTAAAATAGAACCAGTCCACATTTGATTTACGTTTTGAATCTCTCAACTATGTATACTGAAATAATATGTACCAGATATGTCTATTTATGTTAAAAAAATTTGTAGGGCTCCATCATAAATGATTTCACTAAGAAAAGCCTTCGTTTTTTAAAATTGCGTGTGAAGCAACGGGTAACTGCTAGTCATTTAAAAAGCAAAAGTATTTTCAGAATTTCAACTACCCATACGGTTTTAAAATGGGTCACATCCGTAGAAAAACTATATTTTTGTTTTTCAACTTGTCTGTATCCTAGAACAATCAAATTTGATATACTACGCTCTCAACAGACTAAGTAACGATTTCTCTTAGGAGAAACCACCCTTAAAAGCCGAAACAGATTTGCCCTTAGAAGCACTGTGTTTTGTTTTTCAACTTCCTGTTGTAGGAAAGGTGATATTTACCACACATGTGTATAATAATGCCCTCATCAGACTACAATAACCGGAAATAACCTTAGTCCGGAAATAGATTACAATGGCTAGAAGTAGTCACTTTTTTACGAATGTAGACTTCAGACCAACATATGTATATACCTTCTTGATCGAAATGCTGTTATGGTGCTGGAAATACCTTAGAACAAAAGTAGATTATTTTAAGAATCTACGCTTTTTCACCATAGAAGTTATAGACCTATGTCAATATATATATATTTCCTTGATCAAAGAAACAATACAAATCCTATTAAGCCCCAAAAATATCATAGACTGAAAATAACAATTACTGAAAGCTGGACTTTTGAGATCAACTAATAATTGCATATTCTTAATGAGGGTAACACTGCAAACGCTACTAAGGCCCCGAAAATAACTTATAAATAGTACTTGGTACTGACTTATCAAGTTAAGTTACTGTGTCAAAGTGGATTGAATTTGTCTCACATATTAACTGGTAACCTATAATAGATCAAACATGGCAAAACCAGCTATTGGTGTTCCCAGGGCTTCCTAATGGACTTTAGTCAAACAAAACAAAACCTAATAAATGCTATTATTTTAATCATGGTTGTTGCTGTTTGTTAATTCTTGTAATAACTTGTTTTATGATTTCGTGTTGTAAGTTCCCAAAATAACTAGTGAGTGAATATTTTATCTACCTTACAATGGCTTTACATGTAACTTAAACTGTGGAGGATTTATAAATCAATTCAAACTTTAATTGGTGGCTGAATTTGATAGAGTAACATTAGAGACCTCCAGTTTTCGCCATTAGTCTTCTTTTTATGTATTATTATATATATTTATATATTCAAATATTTAATTCAAATGTGATTGTTGCAATGAATTTTTGTACTTCATCTGTACTCATAAAATCTGTTTTACTCTTTTTATTCATGGCCTCAAAACATTGCTCTTTAAACTTAAAGTCCAATTATTTGGAAATAGTTTATGAGATATCCTCCGGTGACCATCATTTATTTTCCTGAGATTTTATTATGAAAAGGATTTGCCTATGACGTACCTGTTATTCAAAAAGAAATAAAAAATAAAGCCATGGGTAATTGCTAATAAGCCTGTATTATGTTTGTAATAAAATCCAAAATAAATATTTTAATAAAAAATTCAATCACCAAATGGTTACGCAACCACGATTTTTCCTTTTTTCATTGCAGGTTTTGAGTGATGACTTCAAGAGACCTACATTTTGCTAGTGTGATATTTTCAGTCTTTGGATCAACATACTATATCTGTCAATAAACCTTCTCATACTTTTGTGAAATCCAATTATAGAAGAAACCTTTCTGATAAAAATCTATTTTGATAGGATGTTAAAATTCAAGCCAAAATGAACTGACATTTGATCAAAAACCACAGTAAAATCCTACATATACACAACAAGATATTGCTTAACAGAAAAACATGAATTAATTTATGTCAACAAAATTGTAAAGAATGTTAATTTTAGTAAATAATCAAATGTGTTTTATTTGAAAAAGTTTACAGTTTTTTTGATATTCCTGCTATATTGGCTCAGTTATTGAAAAACATTCAAATCTTGGTAGTTTGTATAGTACTTGGCCCAGCTACATTCTAAAATATTTCAATTTGGTGTTCTTGAATGAAAAAGTTTAAGAAATCCCTGATTCAGGGGCCAGAGAAATATTAAAGGGCAAAATAGTAAACAATATTTAAATCTTGTTAAGTAGTTAGCAAAGTTGAACCTGTCATGAAAGAATATTTACATCAATTGAAGAAAATCATCGTCATATACTACACTCTTTGAGTAAAAATTAATTAACGGCAAAACATGTCAGAAGAACAATATAAACATTTTGTCTATGTATGAGACACATAATATTCTATTATTTTGGAATGCACCAAGATTAGTGACACAAGAGCAGATTGATATCTATCATAATACGATATGTAAATGTACAATCTGGGCAAACTGAGGAACATTTTTTAGGGTTCTTACCAGCATAAAAACTAAAGGGAAGATTTATTTAGAAGTCTACTGAAAAGGTATGAAGAGCTAAGAATTTAGTTGGAAATTAAACCTGGGAATATAACAATTTCAGTGAATCTTCTACAATATAACAACATATATAACTGAATAAAGAGCAATAACTATCTATTAGTGAATTTATATCCTAATAGCTGAACAAATCCCTTTCAAATTTATAGTTTATATAGTACACCTTCATTCAACAATGTACCAAGACTTTCAAGCAGATCAATTTTTTCACTTATAAAATGTGTAGATACTGAGTTGGATTTGTTTGATTAGTGATGCATGATTTTATCTCTGCTAAGTGCAGAAAAACAGTTATATAGGATACCTGTACATCATTAACATTGGTATTAATGCAGATTTTTATAAGTTGTTAACAATTTAGTTCAGTTAGATCTAAAATACACATTCAGTAGCTATTTCAGTTCTATTTTAAATGTGTATGTTGGCTTAAAATATTAAATAGTGTTAAATAAGTATATCATTTACCAAAATTATAAATCCATAAATCTCTCATTTAAAGGACACATAAATACCTATGCCACTGCTATAAAGATAGTGTCAATAATCAAGGTTTGGCTTAAGAAAGATTAATATTTGCATGTAACTATGCATTGGTGGTGGTCAGAGTTTGTATATACCAGTAATCTAAGTTGAACCAAGACAGATGTCCAGAAATGAGCAAATTGCTCAGAGGCAAAGTCAAACACTGTTATGAGTTGCCCAGCAGAGAGCTGGTATTATGTTTGATATGCTAATACAGTAGGCACACCTTTGTTTATTATTGAGGTGCAGGTATTAGACACATTGCTGTGCTTGGCCTCCCGGTTTGCCTCCTTTGAAAACGTAATGGACTGGTGGTGAGTTTTTGTATGCGATGAGCAGTTTTTATCAATCAGTACTATTATCGTTAGGAGTCTCATCATTAAATTTTGAAACATTTTGTGGGCATTTTTTCTAGCAGTTAAACAGAGATGTTAATGTTGAGGAGATGTCAATATGATGTTACGTTTGATCTCTATTTCATTATCAATTTAGTTTATCCGCCAGCTGTATACCGTATACTATTACCAGTTTTTTGAAAATAATAAAACTCAAATATAAAAAACTGACATTTCCATAAGACAAGTTATAAAAACTTACTGGGTGAAACTTTGGAAATTTGGAATAATTATTAATAACATAATATTAAAACAGAGATATATTGACAGCTAGCTACTTCGGGATATCTGATTTTGAGGATAAATTATAAATATTTTCAGTGTTGTTAAAAATTATTTTTAAAACAATTGAAAATAATATTTTTAAACGTTCATTTCTTTTATAAATACATGTATAATTTTGAATTGTAATAAATGTAAAATTTTAAAAACCATTTCCTTAAATGCATTTTTGAATAGTCACTTATACATACATGGCCTAGAGAAACATTGTACTTTTGAATTATAATGAAATTGAAAATGAACATAAACAAAATAGATTTTATTCTGATTTTAAGTAGTATAAAGACTCCATTTAATTTATTGACTTACTTCTGTCCTTAGAGTATTGCTACCATTATGATTATGATTAAAGACAGTAAATACACCATACTGAGGTGTCTATATTGGTACCACTAGGATAATGTGTTAACTATGATTAACTGACATGTGTAATTGCCAAGAAATATGAGTCAAATTCTAATCAATAATATTTAATTGAAGTGCAGTCACCAGGCCAGATGAGAAATATAGCAGATTATTACATGGTCATTGCCAAAATGTATTTAAAAGTTAAAATAATTTCTTTTCAGTATTGGCAATAAAGAGGTAGTTAAGATAGTTGGTAATAGATTATTAATTGAAAGTAAATAATTTTCCACTTATGAAGAAGAGAAATTGACTAGGTTTTTGTGTAAAGAAAAACAATGGATCTGTTTACAGATTAGATTATCACATATCAGCACAGACAGCTCCAAGAAATCATTTGTGAACACAATAACAATTAGTGGGCCCAATGTCAAACTTTGTAAACCAAAGACAATGAGCATCAAAGATCTTTTATACTTTGGAATTTAGTAACTACTGTAATTCTCACATTTAACTCAAATCGTGTTAATAGAAAGCGCCTTAAAATTATCGCCGCATTCACGAGGCAGCGCAGAGTCCGGTCCGTTTCACAATAGAACCTGCAGGCGCACTCTTTTGATTGCCGATAGAGCCATTGTGGCTTACAAAGAATTAATTACACGTGTTCACAGAATGTTTTACAAATAACGTTGCCTACGACCACATCAATAATTAAATCCAATTTAACAAACATCCTTGCTAGCTGTGTAGTTAACTCCCCTCTCAGCTTATCACCCCAGGGGTCCGGGTTCGAATTCCGATTCGGGCTGTGTCGTACGGTAACAAACAATTTCATTTGAGACTAGTCTGAAGCAATGTAATAACCGGTTCCTGTCTGGAACTTCAGGTCCTATATCCATGTGGTGAAAGTGTCCAGAACGTTTTAACCCTTATTCCAGAGTTTTAACAGAAAAAGCGTCAATTTGAATTATTACATTCACGCTTGATTCAGATTATAAAGTCAGTGTTAGTTTGCATTATCAGTTGTGCACGAATCTTAAAATGAGTGGAAGTTCTGCCAGTTTGCTTTCATTTTTAATTTCTTCAATTGTAACTAATACTATCCTAAAATGTAACTACAATATTTATTAATAGAAAAACATATGTTTTATTTATAAGGAAAATGTGAATAATTTTAAATAATATTGTTTTACCAAAAATTTGATCGTTAATCATATATTCAGTGTCGTAGTTCGTTGGTATAATATCCTTTCTTTGCCAAGTTCTCTGTATGAGGAAACTTGCACGCATATCCTATATTTAAATGCTTACTACAGGTTAGATAGAGAGTGTGACTTATGTCACTGTACAGTGTTGGTGCAATGCGCCTCACGGCAATTCGTATATGTGTAGGTCAATTGCATGCCTTCGTGAATTTCTTATGTTTTTCCGAACTGTTTTAATAATTAAATATAATTATTATATAAGATGTTTTTATATTATCTGCATCTAAATTTTTATAGAACAGAAAATTATACACAGTCGAGTAACGTCAATAACTTATAAATACCTCTTCCGGCTTAGTCATAAGAAAGGTAGATTTCACATGTAGCCGTCATCTCTAAATGTCAAACTGAATAATATGTGTTATTCGCTGAGACATTCAATATGCACAACACTCATGGCACGATAAATCTTAAAGTATGGTAGTAACACTTTCAATTACCGTGAAACCTTACTAGATAAAAATCGTTGTATACATTTAAATTTGATTATAAAAACGTGGACTTGATTTAGATTATAGTCAGACATTATTGCGAAAATATTCACTTATAATGATATAATTATTTACCTCTAAAGCTTTTGAAACCTTTACAACGCCATCTTCAAACCTTTAGGAGCTATCGTAAATTGTATAATAATAACTGTGTTTGAAATTACTTGACAATGTTCTATAAAGTGTAAATTTATATTTTTTATTTATTTATTTAATATATAAGGTAAAGTCTTACTCAAATACGGATGTCTGCCATCTTAAGGCTTTTATTGTTTCACTACCTGACGAACTTATGAAAGTATTGTTTAGGTACTCTCTTAGTACCAAGTCTAGTTTGAATCGTTTAAAATTTACGGCATTTAAAGCGTAAACTACGATTTCCACAATACCTTACAAAATATTTTTAAAAAACACGCAAGGATAAACATTATTGTAAATGGCTTGAGAATTCTGAAACTGTGTTCCTTGACAATATGATAACTGAGATACGAGTATAACCGTTTGTTGTGCACACTTTGAACGGCCACCAGCTTGACTCCTTAACAGATATCGAAGAATTGAAACAATATAAGTTGGTTAAAATTACTTAATATTTATAATACGTCTATTATTTTGGATGAATCATATTTGGAATTAGTAGAGTTATACAATTTGCACAAATACGAACGGCCGCCATCTCGACAATTTTTATTGGTTAAGATTACCAGACGATCTCCTCCAAGATATTTCTAAATTCTGGCTCTGTTTCAAGTTTAGTCTGAAACCGTTAAAATTTACGGCAGTTGTCGTGTTTACAATTATTTCCGCTTATACTGTACTACTCAAAACAATTCCTATCTGGAAACCGTATAATATGCAAAAACAAAAACACGTTAGAATAAACATTATTTTAAATGACCTGAGAATCCTGAAACACTATTCTGTAATAACTTTGATAAATCTTTCCTTATTCAAACTTTGAATGGCTGTCATCTTGAAAACTTAAAATATATCGAACAATGTTAGTATAAACTTGTCTATAATTGTATATAGTTTAAGGACATGTCCTTTTGGATACATATTGAGAATGGGCCGCCATCTTGAAGTGATTAATCTTTAATACTGGCTAATAAACGTATCCATACAATGCCCTAGTACTGCCTGAGTAGCAAGTTTCGTCTGGATCTATTAAAAACTACGGCACATAAGACTCTGCACACATACATAAAAGTGCGTCTAAAAAGTCCCATACTCCCTTGATTTTTTTACTTTTGATAATAATCAAATAATCTTTAGTATATTTAGACATAAAACTTTTGACGTAGTTTCAGCCCCCGCTTGAAGTAAACATTTAAGGGGGTGACTTAAAATTTTAATTGGTTCTAAATTTTAGTTAAATTATTTACTTACTGCCGAAGGGTTTTGTAGATTGTGGTATAAACTAATGTGTTAGATTAAATTAGATTGCTTAAATCAATCTATAAAAATAGTATGTGCGAAACAAAGGGCTTGTGACTAATATTAATTTCAAACAATTATTGAAAGGCGCTTTACAGTTAGTTGGATTTATTTTAAAAAAAAAACACTACTTTCTCTTTACATTCCCTACTAGTCTACACTAATACCAAAGACCGACCTGTTTTCCAGTCAGATTTACAGCTCGAAATGACACGATAATTCACGTCCTGACTAAAGAAAAAGGCCTTCCTTACATTTTATAACGTGTCTGGTATAATAGATGACAAGAATGTACAATCATTTCTCGTAGCTCATCAATGTTTTGTAGTCTCATTTCATTATTTTTACGTTTTATTATTTTAATTTGAAAGTAGTCGGACTTGTGTTCCCATCACACGTTATGCACACTACTTTTACCCACTTGCGCAGCTGTTGATCGCTGAGCCGCGCGTGTGTTTATAGTTGCCTATAACATCAACTTGAACTTGCTCAGTAATAATGCGCGAGCGTCCTGGACGTGGGCGTCTGTCAAGTTAAACGTTATTGTAAATATATCCACTAAACGCTTCATGTATTCCATATATATTGCCATATTCGTAAAATTGTCGTTAAATAAACGCATAACTTCATGTACATTTCTTCTAGCCTTGCCATAACATAAAATCATTATTTCAACTTTCCATTCATTAGAGCGAAACCATTTCAATCAGTAGTAAAATTGTAAACTGTTTTAGGTACAAAAAGAAATAGTGAAGACTGCCCAACTGCGAAACGGGAACTGATAGCAGATAAGAAAGAACAAGTAACGGTCCCTTTGGTTTTCCCACGCTATAAACTTTGGTCGGAAGTTATGCATAAGACTGCATTGTTATTGATTTGCTGTAAGTTTGTTCAGGAGGTTTTTAATTCAAGATCTTATGGAACTATAAAGATGTTATTTAATGAGTACCTCAGTGAATTGAGAATAGAAAAATTAAGTTTTTCAAAATACTAACTATTGGTAAATATACACAGTCATTGTTGAACATGGTTGATAAAACTTTTAGAGTATTCGTATAACCCTCTTTTCTTTTACCAAGACCTTCAAAACAAGAAGCGCCTAATAAGTGTTTGAAATCAAGGTTTTTACACGCATTCTGTTCCTTACATTAGAAACTGTATTAACAGACTTGATTTTAAAAGTTTGGCGGATGGTTAACTTTTTAAAGGTTAAATGTACATGAAAAAGATTACTATTTTTCATTATACGTAGTTTACTATTTTACGGACAAACGTTGAAATTGACAATGAAAGTCGTCTATTGACTTGCATTATCTTTGGTGTGACTGAAAATTGAATGTTCACTGTTTCTTAGTCCGGTAGTTTAGAGCCAATCCGCGTGTTAGACAATATACAATGTTTTTCATTAAATCGATAAGGATATATCCCCTAATGAAGGAATTGGCAGTCGTGTTAGTTTTGGTGAAAGTTGAAGTAAAAATTGGTTAAATTTCAAGCGACACATTTTATAAATGTAATATTTTGTTGTTTGACACGCTTAATGTGAAGAGTAAGACTCGAAATTAAAGTTTAACTCAGTATCAACCAACGAGATCAAGATCAAATATGCAGCATAAGATAGTAACTCTCCGTCTCATTATCTCGTTAAGTGGAGCTAATATAATTATTGTTGTAAGTGTGTAAAACATATTATCTGAGTAATATTTTTCACTTTGTATATCTGAATCCTTTCTTTGGAAATACTTAACACTTGACGTTCACCATATCTATCGCGGTTGAAAATTGATTTCTGGGTCAATATCTTTATCGATTCCACGATAACTCGGTCGTGTGCTCGGGCAATGAGCGGCCATTGACTGTATACAGACTGACTGGCTGGCCTTACCTTACCTTACCTAGTCCAACGTTGAGGCAGGAGCAGTCTCCTCATGTCCTTTCTCGTCGCCGCGACCTCGCCTCTGCTTGCATGTCACGGTCTCTCCAGCTTTTGGCCTGGTCCTGCTGTCGTCGTCGCTTTTATTGCCATGTACATAAAGTCAACGATTCTCCTACAGGAAACACGACCATTCCATCATTTTCCCCGCAAATTCAACAGGTTGGACGAAAACAGACTGAGCAAAGATCGGTTTTCACAAAAACGTATCAATAAATCATATATATATATATATATATATATATATATATATATGTATGTATATATGTGTATATATATATATATATGTATTTATATATACAGTATATATATATATATATATATATATTTGTTTTTTTTTTCTGGAAAATATTTATCTTTTAAAGCGTTATACAAACATAAACCAAATTTTAGATAGGTATTATCTTTAATAACGTATGTTAAAATTTTAAATTTTCTATTTATCCATTTCAATGAAGCAGCCGTTTAAAATTTTCTACACAATATAACGGAACGCAAGTATTTTACAAACACACACAAGAATAAATTGTGAAGAAAATGTTAGTCCTATTAGAGATTCAACAACAAAATGTTTAAGTACATCGAGTGAAAAATAAACCAAATATCGCAAATTTGTGAAGTAGCAAGTATTCGCTTCTTGGTTCCACTTATTAGTTTCCATCAACAATTAAAATCATTAAAATGATAAACACATTTGTTAAATACGAAACAGTTCCTTCCCAGTGAACATAAAACATTTATTCTTAATATTGGCTGTTCAAAACTGAGTTATTGCGTTATTGAAAATTAAACCTTGAAACCTTATCATAAGCCTGCATGCATAGTTGTTGGAGGATGAGTCCATGCATTTTCAAATAATTAGTTTCTTTATATTTGTATTTATATGGTAGCTTGTAAAGTATAATTAATTTAGTTCAGTATCAGGCGCATAGTTTATAGTCTCTCGAGACATCTGTTTTAATATCTTCAGTTTTATGTGTTAGCTGTTACAACTGAATAGCCGATAAAACTCTTGTACACCCAGAAAATAGTAGTGAAAATTGTAAAAATGTACCTTATTTATTTAAATGACAATCATGATAGATACAAATGATAACGTTTATTAGCTGTATCAAGTTTAACACATGAAATGTATGGATGGCAGTATGGCACTTTATATTGTATGCCTACTTTATTTGTTTTAAATTATAAGATAGATAATGTACTTCTTTGTTGTAAGTAGGTTTTTACTCGTCTATTTTATTTTTTACTGTTATGATCGAATAATACATGGAGTATACAGCTGTGAAAGAAAAATATGATCGTCATTAATATGTAGTCATGTATTACTGTATTACTGTTGCAACACTCGGCCATGTAACGCTCGTTGTTCATCGTGAAATATTATTGCGATCGATTAATTCCGATCGGGTGGGTGTAATAAATACGGTTTAATGACGGACCGAGAGTCGGCCTAACCTTGACATTTTTGCCGTACTTTCACCTGAGCGGGTGACGTCACCGCGGCCGTATACGGGCGGCGCGGTCGCGCGCTCTCCTGGGCGCTGACATCACGCTGGTCCGCGCGCACTATCACTTCCTTTTATAACAAGTGCTTGCTTGCATCTCCTGTGCTCAGTGGGCGTTCAGGTCACCCTCCACTCTCCAGTTGTTTCCTTTGTCTCAGATGAGTCACGCGCCTTTGACTCCTGATTAGATCAGCCTCTTCCGTGCACGGCTCTTTGTTTATGTTGTTGCTGGGTAGTGGCGGGTTCTGGGGAATTCTACCCGGTTCAAGGCCTTGTTCGGGATTGTGTTTCGTCCAACAAAAGTACTTTGCTAAATCCAAAAAAAATTTCTTTTCTTGTTTATAATAAGATTTTACTAAACTTAAAAGATTACCACTTAGTACAGTATCACACTGATGTCCAGATCTCGGGGGGGGGGGGAGGTATTCCATCTCCAGATCCTTCTGTACCAAGTCCGTTAAAAATTCTAGATCCGCAGCTTCGGCGTGTTCAGCTTCGAGGGTTGAACTGCGCACAGATTGGTCATGACACAAGGTAGAAGTACGCCCAACAATATGTCGTTATTACACATTGGGCTTCGCTGAAATCGTATGCATGTGTCAAGTATATAGATTATTGAACTGAATTCATTTATGCCATGGTTGGAATTGTACATTAGTGTCATAGACCAGAAGACTGGCAAGTATAAGGATGTCATTTGACTGAAAGAATCTCTGCCATACAACTATCCCGTCTACCAGCGCCTTGGAAAGTCCTCATGGTCCTTTTCTGCAAAATTATTATTCTTTAAAAAGAGGCCTCACAACAGAAACAGAAATTCTAGAAAACTATGCATAACTCAGTCTGGATTTAATTAAACCATAACAGCCAAGGCGAGAGCTTCCCTTGAGGCAAATTGTGATATGCACCTTAAATGGAAGAGAGCTGAATTTAATTGCAAGGTTTGTTGTTAATTAGTTTTTAACGATGGTGTTATTCATATAAAGGAAAGGGTAAATTTGTTGATGATTTGGACTGAAACTGAATCATCTATGTCTTCGAAATGTTAAAAAAAGACTGCATCAACTCTTCGAAATCATTGTGATCAAGTACATACCACGCAAGTGCGACAGCAAGAATTCTAAGGCAATTTAATCATTGAAATACCGAGACAGTATAAAAAATGTTGGGCACATCACTAATATACATTAAAAACAAGAGAGGCCTCAGAACAAAAGCCTGAGGCACACCTGCCTTAAAGAATCTGATGCTTATGTTCTCTCATTACTTTAGATTTGAACATATTATAAATAAAATTAAACAATCCTCAGAAAGTGACCACGAAAATCATGCCTCTAGTTTATTTTAGAAAATGGAATGGTCGACAACGTAGAAAGCTTTGCTGGGATTGCAAAAAGACCAACTGTGTGACGTCAGTATCAAGAGAAGTAGGGATACTCCTGAAAGCAAACACTGATGTATTTAATTATTATCGAAAACCAAACTTACGTGTACTTGGGCAGTACATTCTTTCCACAATAATATCAATAAACCTTATGGAAATAAAACGTTTATTTGCAGACCTACAGCTGTAAATGACCTCCCAAGTCGTTCTCACCGGATTACTACTCTGAGTGATATGCTCTTCCACCTACCTGACCTTCGTATCCTTAATGAGCAAACGATGACGTCCTCTCGAAAATGTGTAGTACTCCTTCAAGGGAGAAGTGGCTTCTAATTGCAAGATAAAGCTTCCTGCAACTTTCTACGGCTTGCAGTAACTTCATTTGTTGGCCTCTTAGACCATCCAGATGTGTTGGCTGCCTTTTCACAATAAGAAAACAAGAATTGAAAAACTCATAAATTTATCCGTTTTTTAGACAGGGAATCCAGCTATTATCCAACTTCATTCTTGAGATGTCTTGTCGAAAGACAGACATTCACGTCACATGTTAAAATGACAAATTACTGTTTGTTATCAAATTACTTAATTCTACGATTTTCTCGTTGACTTCACGGTTAACCATTCGCTAATGTCCAGCTAAATTCCATGAAGTGACATACTCCATCATCCAACGTGATGTTGTCCATACAAAAAAATAAAGCTTCGTGCAAAATGTCAAGTTTGTAGGTTAGTTAGTTTTTGAAATATGAAAGACTAGCAAATGAATTTTTCTGTCTCTCGAATGAGATTTGCTTTGCTAACGCCCAGCCAATCATAACGTTTTATAATTTCTTAAACACTTCATTACTGATTGTGAGTATTTGTTGTGGGGTTGTATTTTCTAGAATGTGCTCCACTAATCTTGGAAATTTATTGAATGTCTGGTTGGTTTACTTGTGTCATATTCGTTTTAAATTGGACATTTAACTTATTTAGCATATTTTGACACATGTTACCGTACTTGCTTTTAGACCTGTGCTTGGATATGATATGCCCGAACGCGGGGAAGCGACACCAGTAATCAAGCCGTCCGGGAAGTATTTAGCTGCGCTTCCATTCCCCGGGCAAGGCCCACCTCTTGTAGCAACTGTTATTTGGCCTTTTAAGCATTCGCTCAATATAAACGCATGTTTAAAAAGCAATTACATTGGGATCTAACATTTTTTTCGTTAACTACATACATTATCTCAGCAATCATAGTTATTTTAATGTTTTACCTCATTCTTTGAATTGTAGCGTGCAGTTTCATATCGATAATCAGTATTAGACAAAGGATATTTGACGTTTATAATGTTATAAAACGTTTTATCTGTAATAAAAACATGAGACCATAACTCTTACTTTTATAATATGTAATTGTTGTCCTCTCTCCTTCTTCCAGATTCGAAGGAAAATCTGAAATATTAAAGCGTAATTGCAGATGCTTGTCTTTTGAAAGGTAACAATAAATGAAATACTATTGTTTATACAAATTGAATTTCTCTCTATTTCTCTCTAATTACTTTTTCTTTACCTGAAATGAAAATTTTCCTAACCTTATTCTAAATTTGGAGAATATTTTTCCATACGGCTAGCTAGTTATAAAGAGTAATTAATTTAAAATAAGTATCTAAAAAATGTGTGTGCCATGCTGTTGGTGTTATTTTCCATTTTATTTTTTAATTATTCTTCTTTTTCGGTAACGGTCTCGTTCCATTCAATTTGACTATTCCTTCCTTAAGATTTTATAGGTTCTACTTTGACTCTTCGTTTATCCCAAGAATGGGAGGACCTACATAATAACGAATAATTGTTATTTTAGTTATTTGTTAACTAGTAATATTATAGTTAAATCTCTTAGAGTCATTAAGCTACTGCTGAATTTATGTTATACTGCATGTAATATTTTGGTGTTGTAGTTTGCTGTTGTAAAATGTTGTATTGTAAATAGAAAACAACAAGGCAGTCGTGTGGTCTGGCATGTCTGGTCGGGGCCGACGCGACGTTTAGTTCCTCGAAGTTTCATTCCGTTTTTATGGTCGTAAACTATGACGTCGAACGTAACCAGCGTGTGGAGAGCCAGTAAACCTGGGTTGGACTGTGGGCAACCAATAGTAGTTGTGCAACTGAGTGAGGTTTGTGCGACTGAGCACAAGCGGTTTCTGGTCCTGCGGCCCGGATGTGGCATTTAGTCATCCCTAAGTATTTACTCGTCCGCACTGCCTAGTCAGTGAAGGCTTGTGTCGAATCTAATTATAGTGTTTAGTTGGATACTGGATGCAACGTATGTTAGGTGGATTACATCGGCCCTGTGATGAGATAAGTAACAATTTGGAGATACCGTCTCCGGCAATTCTAATCCCTCCACCTACCGCCCCTCCCCTAAATTCACCATTTCCTGACCTCCGCATGTGCCTGTACTTCCTGTATAATCTGAGTGCTCGAATTGCAAAATGGAGTTTACAATTAAGATTTTCATAAATATTCAACGTCGTAAAGCATGATTGGATGAGGTAGATGCATTTCAAGAAGGTTCTAAGCGCGTGTGTGGGCTACTTTCGAAGGTTTATGTTTTATGGCGAGGTATGGCGCGATTCCGCCAAAGAAGGATGATCAATTTCTGATTCTACATTTTGTTGAGATTCTTTTGGGCGTACTCGTAATGCGAACAAGAGTGTCCAAAGTACTGCTCGCCTTCCAGTACGTGATGAGGCCGTAAAGACCACTAAGTAAACAGATGCTAAGGTCAAGGATAAAGCATAGGACGAAAACATTAGAGCTGACATATTTTCGAATACTGATCGTAAAGACGTGACCGGTATACGATGGCAGTGTGACTAGGCGCATGGATAGCGTGGCAGGCATAGCATACATCTAGCCACGTGCACTGTGGACTGACCTTAACCCAGGACTTGGCTGCCGCGCGGCGTGCTGTTCTACTGGATGCAAGTGGAGCTGCGAACATCTCATGTGTTTCGTATTGCGATGGATTTGGAGGTAAATTCTTGACGCAACCATATCTCATACGTCCCATACACACCATATCCACCAACGTCACCTGATTAAGATTCCATGTACTAACATCCTCGCTTTACTATTGTTACTGATTTCTCGTGTCAACTACGTAAAGATCTCTTGGGCATTGGAAGGTATCATAGTGTCCGGACAGCTGGTTTTACACTCGAATTCCTTAATTCATATCATCTGCGTCTTTGACGATGATCGTGCATATCTATGTTTGTTGCGATTGTTCTCAAGACAGTTCTGACACTGCGAAATCATAACAGGATCAGATATGGATTCATTTCGGTGAAGCAGCCGAAGGAGAGATCCGAATCCAGGACCTCAAGTCTTCGTTTTCCGCCTATCTAAACAGGATTGAGTGTTAAACGAAAATCTTGGAAACTCAGTCTTGCAAGGCACCACCCCGGACCAACCTTGTTTGTCGCCTACTTTGCTTCCAAACATGAATCAAGAACGTTATGTATCAGGTTAACGTTATTACCCACACCTCCGCTTCATATCATGCTACAGGGTTGAAGGAACAGAGGGCCCACTCTCATAAAAACTGGGAGCTGGTATGGTACGTCTCAAGACACAGTGATATCTGTGTGTCATTGCCACTCTCATGGTAAATGGAGTTCACGCGTTGAATGCTGCGCATGCTGAAAAATTGTTTAAGTATTTAGATAACAAGTTATTAAACCTGACAGCCTCATATATTTGAAACGAATAGCATCATCCTCTCGTCATTGATGCGAGAGTTTAGTGTTCTCAAATCGCGCAACTTTTGGTGAGTTATAGCTTACGTATTAAGCTGCCTCAGGGACATCACGACCAGAGTTGTAAGGTCTACATGGGCCAAGGTATTCAACGTTTTACAGGTGGATATAGCAGTGGTACATTGTGGATGTCAGTACCCAACCATTCCTTTCCTCTCACACTCGTTTCCGTGTATGCTACTGGCCCGGCACAGAACCGTGCAAAGTTGCAAAAATAATCTCCGTACGTGAGAAACCGTCCTAGATGAATTTATCTAACATTTTTTTAAAAACGGAAAGGCAGTCGCGGGACTGACCGACAGAAGTGACTAATTCTTATAACGGGCTATGAATACATATCTTGAAAAAGTACGTTTGCAATGGTTCTTTTTTATTTTAGAATAATATGAGACACTCAACTCTTAAACATAAAAGATCATTGTAAATTCTTTATTGAACATATTCTTAGAGAACAGTACAATTTAAAAATTCATTTATCGTGTAAAATGGATGGTCTTGAAGCCAGAGTTTTAGTTTGTGTCCAAACTGCAGTCGGTCTCTCCTCTTCAGTTTTAGTGGGAGGGCGTTCCACAGCTTTGCTCCGACATACGTTGGCTTCTTCTCCGTGGGCGCTAGGCGGTGAGCTGGAAGATGGTAGTTTGCAGCATGCCGAGTGTTGTAGTCATGTTGCTGTGCTCCAGTCATCACTTCATCGGGTGATTTCAGGTGTACGTAGGTCACAGCTTCTAGGATGTATAGGTTGACCACAGTGAGAATCTTCAGTTCTTGAAAGGGCTTGCCTGCATGATTATCTTGTGCGTAGGCTTGCAAGGATCCGAATTGCTCTCTTTTGGTGTATTAGGACCCGTTGCAGGTTGCCTAGTGTGGATAGTAATAAAAACATCATTATATTTTCTTATAATTTTATGCATGCATGCATTAACATTTTATACATTACAATGGTCACTGACTACTGCAGATTACAGTAATAAATATCTATACATTTTCTTTATTAACATTTGTATTGGTTTCTATAATTTGGTCAGTATCATTTTCACTACAATCTCGTATTTCCGAAATAGTTACTTCATTTTTATTGTCATTATATTCTAAAATGAATGTATGGGTTTATAATAACTTAAATAGAAAATAAACAATCTGGAGTAATATCTTGCTAAATGTTTTGTAAGACACCATCTATTGTTTTTTTTCATATCTCGTTGTATTTATGTTGGTAATTTTTATTTATTTTTCGGTCAATTAGTGGTTTTGACGTTTTTTCTGAAAAATTTGTGTTAAAATCTGATTTTACGTAATTTATTTTTTTAGTGAATGTAAGGTAAGACCTAACGTAATTAGGTTATAATTAATTATAATCAACAGAAAGTCTAATTTTCTTCCAGGATTAAATTACACTCGGCTTTGTTAGCTAGAAAAGATCTAATCAATTAATTTTTTAATCCTCGTCAGAACGAAACTAGTAGTGAACTGGAATTAATATTAACCGTGCTGAAATTCAGTTTAGAATCCGATAAGCATTAAATACTGATATTAAAAAGATGCAGTAATTTAATCAATTTTACGTTGGATTTATTAATAAATAAATTAGTAGTTCCTAGATTTATAATACCAATCCATTTACCGCCAAAAGAAGTAGACACTTCAATAAGGAGCGACAGTAACCTGTCGCTGGCATGCTTGATAGCCACTGAACGGAGAAACGCCCTGCCTGACATCAAAATGACCGCGATAGTCCCGGCCCCAAGCGTGTCGATTCGTTCCGTGACGCACTTTTCCCACCCTGTAAAACATAAATCCATAGCCCGCAAAAGAAGTAGTCACTTCAAAAAATTGTATACCTAATGAGCTTTCAAGTATTTCCCCATGCGAATAACGTTTAAAAATTCAAAACTTTCCAGGTACTTGACTAAAAACACATTTTTAGGTCTCTGTCCAAGATGGCATAAACTCCACTTCATGGGTAGCTGGTTTATTCGACGCACATGATTAAACCAGTTGGTCAGTTGGTAGCTGTGAAAATTTCACGACACTCCTTTCTTGTGCCAATAACATTGGAATAGTTGAAAAAAGTCGACACATTCAAAATAATATGTTGGCTGTTATTTTTTCTATTATTGAATTTTTACCTTACTGAAGAAACTTGGGAAGTGACATGTGTGTCGGACTAAACTTACAGTAATTCAGTTATTTTTTATCCGATTTCAAGACATGAAGTCTAAATTTTGTACGATATTTTGTTAAGGTAGTACTTTTTAGAAATACATTAGTTAAAGTATTTAAAATGGACGCCATTTTTAAATTTAATTTGAAAATTCGAGCAAATATATGTTGATAGATCTCATGAACATATTGAATTTTATAGTTTGATTGAAGTTGGTTGATTAGTGGTAATTTTTTAAGATTTTCTCATACAGACAGACATGCGTTAAATAAAAAGAGATTAACCATTGCTTGCCCTTAG
This sequence comes from Homalodisca vitripennis, assembly GCF_021130785.1. Classification (NCBI taxonomy): domain Eukaryota; kingdom Metazoa; phylum Arthropoda; class Insecta; order Hemiptera; family Cicadellidae; genus Homalodisca; species Homalodisca vitripennis. The sequence goes on from NC_060210.1 coordinate 146,666,978, forward strand.
TTTTTGTCTTTTCTTGGTCCATGGAACAATATTCTAAGGTTCACAGTGAGAGTTTTTTTGGACCTATAAATAATTTTGTCTCTTACATAAACTGAAAGATATAGATATAATACGTCACTCTATTGTTTAATGTTACATAACATAAAGTAGTTGGTATCTTCTCTTTTCTTCAGGTGTCCGAACCAAATATATTGTACAAGGTTAAGTATGCATGAAATAATCAAGAAACATGGAACTGGACACGCTTTACAGCAGGTTAGCTGGCTGGCCGTCTGTCTAAAACCTGCGTTTCCAGTTTCAGTTTGTTTCTTTGTTATGGTCTTCACGCCACGGTGATAAATATTCTCAAACTTGTTACCTTTCCAATCAAAATTCATAATGGTAATTCGTGTATTCAGGAGCGTATAAGTAGGAAAGAGAGAGAAGAGGTTCTATGATATGAAGTACCTGCACTTGGTGTATAATTTATTGCACTTAGGTCATGTTATCTTGGAGCTCACGATTACGTTGCTATAATATATCAAGATAACACGATTTCTTGACAGTTAACAGCTCTGCATGCCCTTATCTTTGCGTTACGTCAGATTAGCTAATTGTTATCCTTCCTACAGCTCTGAGACGTTTGTTTTTATTTATCATTGTTTTCATTACTGAAATGTTTTGACACTTGTTGTTTAAATTATGTAATGCGACGTTCAACCGTACAAATCGCAAACAGTATAAAATATTATCAGTGCACGTATAATACCGCATATTATTAAACCTATCGAAGATAGATTCCAAAATGGGGTTTCGTCATATTCTGTGTTATTTAACGATTCGATTTAAAACGCATATAACCCAAATAGATAGAAAACGTTACAAGTCTCCGGTAAATTTCTGGAGTTTCTGTACTACCTCAAATATTGGAACTGTGAGCACATCAAAGTTAAAGTGACAGAGCACCAGCGTGTTTAAGGAAACTTCGTAACTTCACAAATTACAATACGACACATGTTGTGAATTAGAGTGCGGTATAAAAATATAACTAAACTCGGAAGTATAAGCGTACAAGATGTAAAATAAAACAAAATGGTTAACAATGGGAATGTCTTTTATTGACGTGACAACGTCTTAAATTAGGTTGCGGCTCGGAGTCACTCATGAAAAAGTGTAACGCCCGGTAACGTTACGATGCCCGTCCAGTGGGTCCGCCGCACGGGATCCGCACGGGATAAAGCAGATAACTGTGGGTCCGCCGCACGGGATAAAGCAGATAACTATGTTTATTCGTGAAAATGTGGAGTGCTTAGATTCGTCATTTACACAACTACAACAATAAAGGTAAATAATTGTACACTGATATTTCATTATCGTAAACTATGATTGATTGATTAATTGTTAGATTGACACAAAAGTTGAGAAACTGAGTTTATAGGTTATGTCATACTATTGACAAATGTTGATAGTGTTAAGTAAATTATTAGTTTAAATCACTCTGCAATCAATCGTAATTCAGTCGATTGAGAAGAAACAGCGCGTATTGCTAGTCAAACATTTAAAATAACAAATTATAACCTCTAACCTGTCATAACAGTGCGACCAAACAAACGAACTAAACCGACCAATCACCACGCGCGGAGTTAGAATTTAACTGTGTTTAGCAAGAATTTAAAATTCCAATTTTAGTAAATGTTTTATTCAACAAATTTTAATTAATTTCAAATTATGTACAATGTTTTAGTAAACAAAATATATTTCTATAGTTAAAATTTGTGCAATTCTTATTTTCATTCAATTCCTTGTTCCTATTGTGCAATTTAATAATATTCATATCAATAAATATTCTACCGAGAAAAAGACGTTGTCACGTAAAATCTTCGCCCGTAAAACCGACTTTACAGGCAACCATAATTTTTTTTCTGTATTGTCAGCAACATAGGCAGAAATTTGTGAGTCAGAACAATTCAAGAGAATGTATAATGTAAATAGATAAAGAAAACATAAAAAAAACTCTGATACCCGAAATGTTATCAGTACTAAACTGATTAACTCGATATTGTTTCACGTTGCCGCGCAATAGACTGCCTCTTCACTCCATTGTTATTGCCACAATGATGTACAGACTGTATTGACATTCTTAAGGTGATGCAATCTGTGTACTGTTAGGTTATTTTTTAATTTTCTTACAATCTAAAGGTGTTAAGATTTCTACTTTTTCTTTTTTTTAAATGTGTTTACACTTTATTGTTTCACGAGGAGTTGTTAGTATTTATACAAGTATTTAGGGGTATAATATAATGAAAATAATAAAACCCCGTTTTAAGATAAGGATGTAATTATTTATATATGTATTTGAAAGCTTATTGAAGGGAATGAGATTTTTTGCAGAAAGACAATTTCTTATAATCACATTTTTTTTAAATAGTTTCCTTATATTAAAATGTATTTAAACAATTTCTTATCCTTAAGACATAAATACTGTTTAAACTATGTCTCTTTTTGAACCCATATCTTTATCAGGTCCTTGATTACAAAATTGCTCACCTTTTAACTTTAAATATCTATAATTTTTGAAGTAATCAAAACATAAATCTCAACTTAAAACCGAATGGCGCTGGGGGAGTCACTACGTGGCAACTTAGGGTTCCATTACGTGAGTTGAGTGGCAATCTCCGATATTCGAGTGAACCGTAATTATGTAGCCTGCCTGTTGATCGCATCTGTTAAGATGTATGTGAACGAACTGAACTCGATTTCGACTTGGATAGGCTTTGCAACCCATTAAGCATCCAAACAGAATATTACCATATGTTGATATATTAAATATCAGTTATCATGATAGAATCTACGCTTTGTCAAAATCATCTTTAAAAACACACGTAAATCAAATTAGTACGTAATTTTACTGCCTACTAGAGAGAGGACTCAATGACGTACATCATTATTCTGACAACAATGAGATCGGATAACAGACAACCCAGTGAGTTCATCTCCGAAGTTGACACTCGGTTGTTCCCACCTTGTGTTCCTCCATGTGTTGTTGGTAGGTTAGGCAACCGGCGGCGCGGCGCCACATCAACTCGCCCTGCGCCGTCATGTGCCCGCGGGCAGCGCCACTGCTTGTGTGACATCACCGGACAATTGCCGCAGCCACACTAATACCTTCTCACTTCCCTTCAATAATGACATGTTTGGCCAGTTCCCAGTATTAATTGTGAGCGAGTGTGAAACGCACGGCCTCGGCCTTCTCACTCACTGGCCTGGTGTCATTGTTTCCGAGTTGTTGGTCGTAGTTGATGCAGCACAACAAAGTGTCTTGACTAACTTCATCATCTAGTAAAACCAGCTGGAATTTTACCATTGGATGTGATGGTGAGGAATTTCAATGAAATAGATAGATATGATGTCACAAGTATCAGGAAATAGTGTACATCCGTTAGTTCTTTACTAACTCTACCGGTCAGTTGCCACAGCCACACTAATACCTTCTCACTTCCCTTCAATAATGACATGTTTGGCCAGTTCCCAGTATTAATTGTGAGCGAGTATGAAACGCACAGCCTCGGCCTTCTCACTCACTGGCCTGGTGTCATTGTTTCCGAGTTGTTGGTCGTAGTTGATGCAGCACAACAAATTGTCTTGACTAACTTCATCATCCAGTAAAAACCAGCTGGAATTTTACCATTGGATGTGATGGTGAGGAATTTCAATGAAATAGATAGATATGATGTCACAAGTATCAGGAAATAGTGTACATCCGTTAGTTCTTTACTAACTCTACCGGTCAGTTGCCACAGCCACACTAATACCTTCTCACTTCCCTTCAATAATGACGTTTGGCCAGTTCCCAGTATTAATTGTAAGCGAGTGTGAAACGCACGGCCTCGGCCTTCTCACTCACTGGCCTGGTGTCATTGTTTCCGAGTTGTTGGTCGTAGTTGATGCAGCACAACAAATTGTCTTGACTAACTTCATCATCCAGTAAAACCAGCTGGAATTTTACCATTGGATGTGATGGTGAGGAATTTCAATGAAATAGATAGATATGATGTCACAAGTATCAGGAAATAGTGTACATCCGTTAGTTCTTTACTAACTCTACCGGTCAGTTGCCACAGCCACACTAATACCTTCTCACTTCCCTTCAATAATGACATGTTTGGCCAGTTCCCAGTATTAATTGTGAGCGAGTGTGAAACGCACGACCTCGGCTTTCTCACTCACTGGCCTGGTGTCATTGTTTCCGAGTTGTTGGTCGTAGTTGATGCAGCACAACAAAGTGCCGTGACTAACTTCATCATCCAGTAAAACCAGCTGGAATTTTACCATTGGATGTGATGGTGAGGAATTTCAATGAAATAGATAGATATGATGTCACAAGTATCAGGAAATAGTGTACATCCGTTAGTTCTTTACTAACTCTACCGGTCAGTTGCCACAGCCACACTAATACCTTCTCACTTCCCTTCAATAATAACATGTTTGGCCAGTTCCCAGTATTAATTGTGAGCGAGTGTGAAACGCACGGCCTCGGCCTTCTCACTCACTGGCCTGGTGTCATTGTTTCCGAGTTGTTGGTCGTAGTTGATGCAGCACAACAAATTGTCTTGACTAACTTCATCATCCAGTAAAACCAGCTGGAATTTTACCATTGGATGTGATGGTGAGGAATTTCAATGAAATAGATAGATATGATGTCACAAGTATCAGGAAATAGTGTACATCCGTTAGTTCTTTACTAACTCTACCGGTCAGTTGCCACAGCCACACTAATACCTTCTCACATCCCGTTAATAATGACATGTTTGGCCAGTTCCCAGTATTAATTGTGAGCGAGTGTGAAACGCACGGTCCCGGCCTTCTCACTCACTGGCCTGGTGTCATTGTTTCCGAGATGTTGGTTGTAGTTGATGCAGCACAACAAAGTGTGTACATCCGTTAGTTCTTTACTAACTCTACCGGTCAGTTGCCACAGCCACACTAATACCTTCTCACTTCCCTTCAATAATGACATGTTTGGCCAGTTCCCAGTATTAGGCCCCGGGCACGATACGAGCGGTGAGCGCCGAGCGTCAGAGCGGCACCACTCTGCCAACGCTTTGCAATCGGGCCCCATATGTTGTCGTGCAAATGTGAAGAGGGGTGTCACGATAGACTTGAGCGGTGAGCGACAGTGAGCGGCGCCGCTAAGCGTCGAAAGCACCGCCAAACCTTGCCCGATTACTTTTTGTACGACACTCGACGCTCAGATGAGTCATGCTTCTTTCCACGGTTTTCAGTCTAGTTCAATATGGCAGAAGGGCAAAAACCACGTGAGCCTCCGGCTAAACTTAAGAAAAAGGACATTGTTGCTTTGAAGAAGCTTAGTGATACTCAAATTGAAAGTTTGGTATGTGAAGTTCCGTGTCGTTCATCATTGTGGAATGATAAAGACAACAACGTTCTGGATCTTCTTTCAACTGTTTGATGAGATGGTGGTACTCTCCATAAACCCTTCTTCGCCCTGTTAATTGGATGAACTCCCCATCGTTTTATCCCACGCTTGCAACCCCGAACTACACGCCTTTTCAATATTGAATTTTCCGATAACAACAGAAGATGTACTAGGTCCTCACTCGAAGGCATATTGCAACACACTTGCGCCGCTTGTATCGTGACCACCCTCGCCGCTCTGGTGACGCTCGAGTGCCGCTCGACGCTCGACGCTCACCGCTCGTATCGTGCCCGGGGCCTTAATTGTGAGCGAGTGTGAAACGAACGGCCTCGGCCTTCTCACTCACTGGCCTGGTGTCATTGTTTCCGAGTTGTTGGTCGTAGTTGATGCAGCACAACAAAGTGTCTTGACTAACTTCATCATCCAGTAAAACCAACTGGAATTTTACCATTGGATGTGATGGTGAGGAATTTCAATGAAATAGATAAATATGATGTCACAAGTATCAGGAAATAGTGTACATTCGTCGAATGTGGGATTAGAAAAGTCTCAGTTGTTTGTAATTATTTTTCCTAATCCAGACTCGAATAACGATAGCTTTAGTGTTACTGAGTTACTCAAGCCAAGAACTCCGTGATTGTAAATATCTACGTTAAAATGGATGGGTTAACCTTAATTTGATTTTAGTACTGACAGGGTCTCAAGGAATGAACTTGAAATAAAAAAGTATAACAAACTTGATGACGACTTAATTTCCATTAAAATGAACAAGATGTGTTTTTAACCAATTTTATTTATTAAAATTAGTTTTTTTTAATACAACAACGCAAATGTAAGTAAAAAATACGAACACCTATGGAAAATGTGTTATTCAATTATAGGCTGGAGGACAACTTTGATTTAAAATTTCACAATCATCCGAGATTAAACTATTTAATTTTAATGTATCTACATTATTCTTGGGTCTTTGACTATCCCCCACATTCTAAAATTGCAATTTTGATAGATGTTACAAAAATATGATTCATAAACATGAGAGTTGTACTTTAAGTTATGATATGTTTTGGTTTGTCATTAGAAGTAAGCGTATGATTATATAATTTGAAAATAAATAGGCTACTAGTAAAATCATGAAGTAAAATGAATAAATAATGTAATATTTAAGTTTGTAAATTAAAATCAACTACGTTGCATACTATAGACATATAACATTTCAATGACAATGCACCAAAGAGGATGACAAGGGAGGGTTCTTGCCAGAGGACGGAGGACTACGCCGGGCGGCAGCACGTGAAGACGTCAGCTGTATAAATAGCCCGCGATGACGAGTGCCAGGTGTGTGAACTGGTCAGGTTGGAGGTCGGTGCCCGTCGTCGTTTATTATCATTGCCAGAGGACGGAGGACTACGCCGGGCGGCAGCACGTGAAGACGTCAGCTGTATAAATAGCCCGCGATGACGAGTGCCAGGTGTGTGAACTGGTCAGGTTGGAGGTCGGTGCCCGTCGTCGTTTATTATCATTGCCAGAGGACGGAGGACTACGCCGGGCGGCAGCATGTGAAGACGTCAGCTGTATAAATAGCCCGCGATGACGAGTGCCAGGTGTGTGAACTGGTCAGGTTGGAGGTCGGTGCCCGTCGTCGTTTATTATCATTGCCAGAGGACGGAGGACTACGCCGGGCGGCAGCACGTGAAGACGTCAGCTGTATAAATAGCCCACAATGACGAGTGCCAGGTGTGTGAACTGGTCAGGTTGGAGGTCGGTGCCCGTCGTCGTTTATTATCATTGCCAGAGGACGGAGGACTACACCGGGCGGCAGCACGTGAAGACGTCAGCTGTATAAATAGCCCACAATGACGAGTGCCAGGTGTGTGAACTGGTCAGGTTGGAGGTCGGTGCCCGTCGTCGTTTATTATCATTGCCAGAGGACGGAGGACTACGCCGGGCGGCAGCACGTGAAGACGTCAGCTGTATAAATAGCCCGCGATGACGAGTGCCAGGTGTGTGAACTGGTCAGGTTGGAGGTCGGTGCCCGTCGTCGTTTATTATCATTGCCAGAGGACGGAGGACTACGCCGGGCGGCAGCACGTGAAGACGTCAGCTGTATAAATAGCCCGCGATGACGAGTGCCAGGTGTGTGAACTGGTCAGGTTGGAGGTCGGTGCCCGTCGTCGTTTATTATCATTGCCAGAGGACGGAGGACTACGCCGGGCGGCAGCACGTGAAGACGTCAGCTGTATAAATAGCCCGCGATGACGAGTGCCAGGTGTGTGAACTGGTCAGGTTGGAGGTCGGTGCCCGTCGTCGTTTATTATCATTGCCAGAGGACGGAGGACTACGCCGGGCGGCAGCATGTGAAGACGTCAGCTGTATAAATAGCCCGCGATGACGAGTGCCAGGTGTGTGAACTGGTCAGGTTGGAGGTCGGTGCCCGTCGTCGTTTATTATCATTGCCAGAGGACGGAGGACTACGCCGGGCGGCAGCACGTGAAGACGTCAGCTGTATAAATAGCCCACAATGACGAGTGCCAGGTGTGTGAACTGGTCAGGTTGGAGGTCGGTGCCCGTCGTCGTTTATTATCATTGCCAGAGGACGGAGGACTACGCCGGGCGGCAGCACGTGAAGACGTCAGCTGTATAAATAGCCCACAATGACGAGTGCCAGGTGTGTGAACTGGTCAGGTTGGAGGTCGGTGCCCGTCGTCGTTTATTATCATTGCCAGAGGACGGAGGACTACGCCGGGCGGCAGCACGTGAAGACGTCAGCTGTATAAATAGCCCGCGATGACGAGTGCCAGGTGTGTGAACTGGTCAGGTTGGAGGTCGGTGCCCGTCGTCGTTTATTATCATTGCCAGAGGACGGAGGACTACGCCGGGCGGCAGCACGTGAAGACGTCAGCTGTATAAATAGCCCGCGATGACGAGTGCCAGGTGTGTGAACTGGTCAGGTTGGAGGTCGGTGCCCGTCGTCGTTTATTATCATTGCCAGAGGACGGAGGACTACGCCGGGCGGCAGCACGTGAAGACGTCAGCTGTATAAATAGCCCGCGATGACGAGTGCCAGGTGTCTCGACAAGTCGCGCTCGCACTTTCAGGATATCACTCAAGTCATTTCCCAATGACATCGTAACAACAATTATTTCACAATACATGTACAGATGTTGCAATGGTTGGCGTTTTTTAGTAAACCACTCTCCCTCTACCTATTATTTGTTTTAATCTAAGTCGACTGTTTTGTCAGACGCCGCGTGTTACACATGTTCCTATATCTTATTTAGTGTATAACATATAGAACTCAATTTTCTCTGTCACAGCTTGTAATGGTACGACTTGTGATGGTCGTGTTGATTATGTCAAGTTGGAGAAGTTGAAAGATCTGTGTTATAAGTTATTGACGGATGTAGTAGTTCACGAAACTTAAGACGTTGCCTAGTGTATGATAAATAATCGACTACAAGCCCATTCCTATCTCATATAAATATAAACAAATATCATCAAGTCGATTTCAAAATAGTAAATAAGTATTTTTAGGGATAATTAAAAACTATAATTTTTAATTTACCGTAATTTTTGACGCCCTTGTAAAATATTAATAAAATGTAAACTCGGTGTTTTAACAAGGTTATAAATATAATGCGTGCTACTGTCGTTTTCCTGTTTAATAATCTGAAGACAAAAACTTATTTCACACACTACTCTACACACAATGACACATTACGTCATAGGTCACGATTATTTGCTTCTGTCAGTAAACCACAATGGATTCAGAGAAGAAAGCTCTTGCCTAACAAACGATTATATTAACGTATTTGTTAATTTTATATTATAGGAAGAGATGTGAATTTTAGAAGCATTGGTACAAGTATTATTTTTTATTTTCCCTCTACCTCCAAGTCACGTAAGAGATACTCTGAAAGACTAGTTTTAATGTGGATATAACAATTTTTAGGTAGGTTATGTTCCTTTTTGCAAATCGAGTACGTATCGGATACAGAAGTTATGAATCCATTCGATTTATCAATCAGAATAAGTTACATTTGAAACTGTAATAGGGTCTCCCTATATGTTTGTAAGAGTGTGAATAACAAAAAACTTTTAGTTGTACAACTTATCCAATACATAGTCAATTTAAGGTTATTTCTGTTTTCGTTAATGTTTCGTACAGTATTAATATTAACACATATTTGCAGCATAATTTATATCTTATCTAATAGTGACTTTTACTTAGCTGTGGTCTAGTTTTGTTTTCCCTTTTTAACACCTCTTTTTGTGCATAAAATGTGTTTGTTAACTAAATTCACTCGCACATGTTCATAAGTCATGTTATAATGAGAGTGACTTTTATATCGTCGGCGTACAATTTAATACGGCAATATTTTATATTTTATTATATACTTATATTAACCTATAGTGCACCTACTATATCTTCTAGTACAATACAGTTTTAGATTTCTTTACGTTTAAATAAAACATTGGTTCATATTAATCACGAAGTAAACAGAGATTATGATTTTAATTCGACCTCAAATCACAAGCAATTAGTATCTTTTAGAGTTTTGTAAAACTTTACGTAAATTACTCAATCTTTTATTTAATTCTGCAATTTGTATAGGACTGATTTTTATTTCTCTAATAACGCTAACCTTAAAAATGTTAAGTTAAAAATGTTTACTTAAAATTAGGGAAATTTCTAATTTAACATTTTAATTTTGTTTGCTGTTTTTTAAAAACTCGTATTTAATTTTGAAGCCTTTTACTTTTACTGCAAACATAAAATTAATTTATAAATAATTATGTTGTTTTTTTAATTTTATTTTACAAAAATATGAAAATCCATTCTATGTTTTTAAACATAAATAATTTTGTAATTACTATAAAATGTATTGGATATTTGTTCTGTATGGCTCCGTATGCATATATATATATATATATATATATATATATATATATATATATATATATGTGTGTGTGTGTGTGTGTGTGTATATATATGTATATCTAAATTTTGTAACCATCTGTCGACCAAAGATGATATTAGACGTTATTGTGAATTGACTGCAACATTGCGTATTATCACATAATCATTGAAGTGGCCCAGTCAAGTCGAGATTCCAATCTATGCTGTGTAATTTAAACTGTCTTTTTAGACAACCCAGGCTCAAATTGCGACCCCTTACACTGTGAGCTGTGTACATACAAATTCCCAGGCAGGAAATTTTGGGATCGCCATCCTCGTAGTAACCCAGAAAATGGGTGTATCAGCGCTTCTGGAAACTTTATCAGTTTCTCAATGGCGCTGAGATCTGAGGACGTTATTAAAATTACAGTACTTAAAAAGAGATATGAATTAAAAAAATAAACATTTATAAAAATTGTAGAGTGGTTTGGAAGTACAATGTTAGTGGTGTCAGCTCAGGATACCCTAAAATAGGTATTCCCTAAATAATCTCAATTAGATTTTTTGTTCCATTATAATACGTTATAGATTATAGACGCAATCGTTATGTCATAAACTTTTTAGGAGAGCACTAAATGACTCGTGGTGGACAAAAATATTCTTTGACTTGAGGTGTGCCCAGTAGATTTATTTGAATTTCATTTATGAGACTAACTTGTGGACTATACAGAAAGGTTCACTGAAGACACTAACATAGTGTTACAATAGTTTAGGGGATATAAATTCCTCCTAGATTATTGAACTTTAAGAGCTATATAATCAATGTTATAAAGCTCCTCTGGGCTTCAATTTTTATTCCCCCATGTATCATTTGTACATGAATATGACTTTTATTGTACTCGTAAAGTATTATCTCAGACTAAAGATATGTCTATAAGTTATGATAGATTCTTTCTCTGTGCTATTATATCATGTTCTAAACTCTGTTTTTTGTCGTGAATCTGCTCAACATGCACCAACCGGTATTAACGACGGTAGTTGCATCAGTAAAGTAACCTTATGTCTGTTTGAGTCATGCATTAACTTTAAGCAGAGTAAGCTCTGCCAATCGCGTGAGTTTGTTAACTATCTGCCAGTATCAGCTAGGGCGGTAACGGTCGCAGCAACGTGATATCATAATGAAATATAGGGTCGTAAAATCTGCGGAATATGATTAAGTCATTTCAGGGTCTTAGAGGCCGCGCCACCGTGTCTGCCAACGTTACAACAGAGATAGTCGATGGTCGCAGCGCAGCGTCATTAACTCGTGAAATTTATAAAACGTTTTATTACATCTAGCTCAGCAAGTTTGTTTTACCAAGAGAGATATTGTTTTACATTGTTGCGTTATCCTAATTAATATTATAAATACGAAAGTGCCTTTGTTTGTTTGTTTTACTTTCGCGCGTAAACTATTCAACCGACTGAACTGAAATTTTACGGGGACATTCTTACGGTCCCTGGACTGAATATAGGGCTACTCTTAATTCAAAAATCCCTCTGGGCCATGCTCCCCTGGTGACTAAAGCAGCAAAAATTCTCTTATTGGTCTCTGAAGTTGTGTAATATGAAAGAGCCTGTTAAATGTAATCATTCTGTGTAAGCATTGTATTATGACAACACGACCATATGTGTAATTAATTTGACCAGAATTTTCAACCCGTTTACATTTTTACGGAGTGAAAGCATAACAAAGTAACAGCACTTCTTATTTCAACAACGTGGTAATTAATATATTTTGGATGTTACCTATTCTGAATGCAGGCCTACTAAATTGGAAATGTGTCTATGTAAGGTATTGCATTTGGTTTCCTTAGGAATTGTAGTATCACAAAGCAATACACGAGACATCAAATGTAGTTGTAATGGCAGAAAATCGTCGAGGGGACATACCATCCATTTCTCACTGAATATGTATACGATACAGATTAGGTATATAAATACTGATATCATTTTTGGAGCGAGGAAATATTGATATTGATGATATTGCAAACAAGGATTAGGAACCAAGAACGTGTACTTTACTTTATATAATTCTTATATAGATTACAAATGTTACAATTTAAGTATCGAAATGTGTAAGTATTATTGATGTTGATTTTAGTTTTTAATTTTCAATTACAATATTTATATCCATACAATTTTTCTGTAGTGTTTTGAATCCAACCTAATTACAAAATTATACATATATATTGTTTTTTGGGGTAAAATAGCAACCTCAAATTTTGAGTTGGAAATATAATTAATTTGAACTACAAGTGAAACCCCTGAAATAAGAATTACTCGTAATTTTGCTTAACTTCTGGTCCTCTTGATAATGAACAATGAAAAATTGGTATACCTACCTGACGCTTTATATATGACTAATTCCATTTTAAAACTCCATCATACTCTATCGTATTACAACACAAGTGCTTTCAGTAAGAAAGCAATGCACTCCGACTTGAGTTTCTCCAGATAGGTCTAAAATGATTAAAATGTTACTGAAATCATGGGAGCTATTCAATCAAATACATGGAATGTTGCAATTGCTGGTGAAGCCGATAGTATTCTTTATTAAATCTTTCTGGTGTACTCAATTATTTACCATAGAGCATAATACAAATGAGTTTAGTGTTTATTAAATATCTTTATAGGCCAAAAAGCCCAGCCAATGAATGATTGTAGAAAGTCAATAAGCGGAAAACCAACATTATTCGGGGTACCTGGTACTATTAAATACTAAAAGTGCTCAACCCTAAGGATGGAAGGGGAGTTATCCCTTGAAATTAAAAAAAAAAAAATACTTTTAGAACAATATTGTTCACTATCAAAAGACAAATACCCTTTTCGATAGTATTTCTTTTTTTTCGAAGTCAAGTTTCCTTTATAAACCTTTGTTAAAAACGTCCTTATTTGGCCACAAGACTCCCAGTACGAATATAATTTTAATGTAATTGTTTGTATGCTCTGGTTCATATCTTTTTTAGTTTATGTTACGGGAATTTGCTACAGATACGTTACTAAAAAACGATTTCAATAATTAGCTGTCGACTTTAAGCGGGTTTCAGTGTCGGGCTTTGAACCATGTCCAAATGGCGTTATGTACCGGTGTTATTGTGGTATAATGAGCGCCTAATTGTTGCCGATTGGGGCGGCGCGGCGGTGCGCTGAGCCTCGGGCTGGCGATACTCCAGCGCCCACGGCTCGACCCTGCCCGGCCCCGGCCCTCTAGCGGTCGAGTGGGAAGTTATTAATTGCCTAATAGACTACTTCTGCCAGTCCCGCTCCTCTCTCAACAGTCCATTCAAATCGTACCGCGTCTGTACGTATCGCTGATTTAATATAAAATGTACGTATAATCTTATTCATTTCTTGTAAGAGCTTAGAAAGTTGGCAGCCTGCTTGCTATTTGAGTTCCAACCCAGTTGTCCTTCTCGCGTCTGGTGACAGAGGTCGTTATTGCAGAACAAAGAGCTTGTGTGTACTCTGGACATGCTGAAGATTCATCGTTAGGCTAGAAAATTTATAAACATGTAATGAAAAGTGTAGAAGAATACTTAATTTAAAACACTTAAAGGTTCGTTCTCAAAGCATATATGAGTCAGGGCTTCATGTGACCGTCAATTTGCAATTGCAGCTGAAATCCTTCACTATTTATAGAGTGATATTTATATTTTGCTTTAGCGTTGTATTTTGTGCACTATCATCAGTTTTGCCTTCTCGAGATACAACAATTCTTGTAAATTTAGGTTTCAATAAAATCTTTACATCACATCCAAAGACTTTTCCGCTCACCGGCCACAAGATTTAGGTACATTTCCTTTGCAGTTCGTAAGAATGGTAATCGAAACTTACGTCACTGAACCACCTTATTCCGTAAAAACAACAGAATGTACATTAAACTAACTCTGAGACATTCTCGATCTCATCTGCTAAGAGCGTTCGCCCTCTGTCAGGTACCTACCTATTGGTCTCTAAGAACTCTCACTCTCTAGGACCTTCCGGCCTCTGATAAGCCCCGGTGTCTGGCGTCTCTCGGCCTCCTGTGAGCTCTTTAGAACCTTCTAGTCCCTAGTAGGTCCCGGCCTTCTGGAGCCCTTGGCCTCTGGCAGCGCTTAGCCTCTTGAACCTACCAGACCTTGGGAACTCGCAGTTTGAGAACCTCTAGCTACTGGCAAATCCCCGCCTTCGGAAGCCCCCTCCCTCTGGCAGCTCTTCGCCTTTTAAAATTCCTGGCCTTATGGAGCTTTCAGCTTCTAGAACTCCTCCAGTTTGCCACTGGCAAAGTTTCTTCCTATTAATGCTCCTGACCTCGAACAGTCCTGTATGTTGGGATCTGTCATGCTCTAGAATCTCCCAGCCTAGCTTTCTGTAGGCCAACGGCTCTTGAGAGTCGTGGGCTTTGGTAGCTTTCGGACTCTTGTAGATCTTCAATTTATATGACCTCCCGCCTTCTTCCAGCTCTCGGGTTTTTGCGGGCCCTGGCCTATTGTAAGAGTCAAACTCCTAGCTCTTCTGGCAGCTCCGAATCCCTGAAAGTTCGCACTCTATTAACACGTCTGGTTCTGTACAGGTCTAGATAATATATATCGCATTACAAAGTGTTTAGAAAGAAATTGTTTATAAAAGGCTTTTGACGTAAGGCTCTGTCCCACTGTCTCAAAGGGTGCCGAAAATCTATGCTCGATTATTATTTATCTTATAGAGATTTTATGACAGTTTTGGTTTAAATCGATTAACCCCCAAGCTATACATGGTTATTATTTGTTCTATAGAAGATTTATATCAGTTTTGTCTAAAATAAGTCCAACCACAAGGTATTCAGGGTAATCGCACTTGTTATGGATTCGATCTTACGCTAAAACGCCTTGTCTAAAAGGGCGCTGAACAAGCTCCCTTCTTCTATATTTATCATATACAAAATGCATGCCAATATTTGTTAAAATACATCCAACCGCAATGGGTCCACAGCTGTTGTGCATAAAATGGTTTTGGGATAAGGGTTCCGCCTCGTTAGCTTCAAATTCGGATATGGGCTATCCTTTAGTCATTACTTGTCCTATTGAATGTAAATGTTGAATGTGAATGTCCTTTGTATATGTAAATGTTTTTTGTAACACATCCAACTACATGGCGTTTATCATAATAATTGTTTATAAATGGTTTCAACCTTGTCTCAGAAACATATCGAAACCCCATCCGGAGTAAAATAAATATCGTCAATGCGAATCTTTATTAAAATCAATCCAACCGCAATGCTTCTAAAGTTCTGTAGAAAAAGGTTTGACTCTGGGGCTCCAACCATTGGTTCGATTTGTCCCAATCACAAAATTGACCTTCCGATTCACTTTTACAACGTACGTACCAAGTTTCTTAAAGATGCGTTAAGAATATTGTGGTTGTATTCTTGACGGTACCATAGATACATTGATAATGTTAACATTAACCACACAACAAAAGGGGAAATTAGAAATGTACTTAACATGCTTGGAGCTTGTCGAAAAAATTAATAAACATATTTTAGCTTAATATTATTAAATTGATAGTGATCACATATACTCATAATACCTGCTTCAAAATAAGTCGTTTACTTCTCGTGATCACAAAATTGACCTTCCGATTCACTTTTACAACGTACGTACCAAGTTTCTTAAAGATGCGTTAAGAATATTGTGGTTGTATTCTTGACGGTACCATAGATACATTGATAATGTTAACATTAACCACACAACAAAAGGAGAAATTAGAAATGTACTTAACATGCTTGGAGCTTGTCGAAAAAATTAATAAACATATTTTAGCTTAATATTATTAAATTGATAGTGATCACATATACTCATAATACCTGCTTCAAAATAAGTCGTTTCCTTCTCGTGATCAGAATATTTATACACGTGCAATACCTGGGTATTTAGATAAATATAATTAAATAAAAACACTAAACATCTCAAGGAAAGTATAACATTTATGAAACAATTTATATTTTTTATTATTTCTTTGCGTATCTATTATTGAGTTAAAATTAATGTGTTGGCGCGAAGACGGATCACCGTAATAAATAGCTTGTACTGTGCTGTGGCAGCCAAGTGGCCCGATACGCCCGTCACGTCTCGGCATGAGCTCATGGCTGTTTGGGTCCCTACATCTGCTCCCCGCTCCGCTCTTGTGTCACCTCCACTATTCGGCAATCTGACCGCTGCAGGCTTCAGAGACTAGTGGTCTGATACGCCCGTCACGTCTCGGCATGAGCTCATGGCTGTTTGGGTACCTACATCTGCTCCCCGCTCCGCTCTTGTGTCACCTCCACTATTCGGCAATCTGACCGCTGCAGGCTTCAGAGACTAGTGGTCTGATACGCCCGTCACGTCTCGGCATGAGCTCATGGCTGTTTGGGTCCCTACATCTGCTCCCCGCTCCGCTCTTGTGTCACCTCCACTATTCGGCAATCTGACCGCTGCAGGCTTCAGAGACTAGTGGTCTGATACGCCCGTCACGTCTCGGCATGAGCTCATGGCTGTTTGGGTACCTACATCTGCTCCCCGCTCCGCTCTTGTGTCACCTCCACTATTCGGCAATCTGACCGCTGCAGGCTTCAGAGACTAGTGGTCTGATACGCCCGTCACGTCTCGGCATGAGCTCATGGCTGTTTGGGTACCTACATCTGCTCCCCGCTCCGCTCTTGTGTCACCTCCACTATTCGGCAATCTGACCGCTGCAGGCTTCAGAGACTAGTGGTCTGATACGCCCGTCACGTCTCGGCATGAGCTCATGGCTGTTTGGGTCCCTACATCTGCTCCCCGCTCCGCTCTTGTGTCACCTCCAATATTCGGCAATCTGACCGCTGCAGGCTTCAGAGACTAGTGGTCTGATACGCCCGTCACGTCTCTGCATGAGCTCATGGCTGTCTGGGTCCCTACATCTGCTCCCCGCTCCGCTCTTGTGTCACCTCCACTATTTGGCAATCCTATGTTGTTACTAATACACTAATATAAACTCACTTACTTTATGAATTAATGTTGTGAGAACATTGTACTAACTTCTCTGACATGTATTTCTGAAATTATTTGTTTTACATAAATAACCATAAGAATAATAAAAAACATAACTAAGAGAATCATGTCGAAACAATTTCAGAAGTTACAGATACTGACTCTGCCTAATACGTTCATGTTATAAACAATTTAAAAATAAATATCTAGTTGGAAATGATTTTCATAGTTAAAATAAAATAAAATTCAAAAGTCTCGATAGTTCATTTTAAATTTATTTGAAGCCTTTCTAATTCAAGCTGGGGTTTGCTTATTTAATATTTTACCTGAATATATAAACTTATAAAATAATTAAAATTTGTTTAAAACAAAGTTACAAGCTTTTTAATACCCATAGCTTTTGACAGTGTTGGTGAATTCATTGGTGAAATAGTAAATAATACAAATTATTAGAACATCTCGTACAAATGAGAACCAAAAGAACCATTAATAATTTTATTTACTAACATGGAAAGCCAATCCTATTATTGTAAGTAATAAAAGACAAATAAATAGCGTGAATATGAGGGTGTTAATATGCTAGAGAAAGCATTGTCCCTTATGATTCACACATACAGAGTAGCTTCCCTGGAAGAATATGGCAACCAAACTAGGAGTGCACTTATTAGATGAGTGGACTTACACGTTTGCAAATTTCACAGGACTACAATGATGTAAACGCTAGGTGATTAGATAATTGCGTGAATAAAAGCCGTACGATTCCCAGGCCGGGTGGTTAGGTGAGGTCAGCGAGTGACGTGCGGTGACCCCGGTGATCCCGGACACGTGACGTCACCTCGCCACCACAACAGACTCGACCACCGGAATAATGATACAGGCCAGCATCGTTCGGCTTGGAACCAGATCAGAATGTATCGTCAAATTGAGTAACGTGTCATCTTTCTCATGTCTTCGCAGCAGTGTCGTGAGTAGTCAGACTGGAAGAATCTGTTACTTTCACTACTCCGATATTCAGTTTGATGATTGTAGCTTGTTTGCCTTTCAATAAAGCCTAAAACTTCAACGCCGCGCCGATAGAAACTCAATTTACTGGATGAGCTGTAGAACCCGTCGCATCGCAGTTTAAAAGATCTATTGTGCAGCAAAGGTAAAGATGAAAACGTGGAAAATCAAATCGATCAGATTTTTCCAATTAGACTATTCACAATGTATTGCATATGCAAAGCTAAAGACTACACCGGTAAACCTGTGATTTCAATTGTTGGCTTGGTTAGGAGACCGCCATTTTCTCCAGGCTGCTTTCTTTTTTTACTGGGTCATAGTTTCACCATCAGAAGTGATATTAAGGTTCCCTAAAATAACAAGGTGACGCCAACCAAGGTAACGGTTGATAGAAAATATATCCTTCTCTTGCATCGTGTCTATATGCAAGAAGATGTCAAGATTTGAAAGCGATCAAGTCAAGATTTGAAAGCGATCAAGAACTCTTGCAGTGTCTGCATGTTTGATATAGCATTGCAACTGTGCATTTAAAATACGTGTGTGATAATGATATTTCTTGTTAGAATAAACTACCTACCAACACAGAATATGCACAATATTTAGATGGCTGTCTGCGTCGAGTGGGTTGCTATGGCTCGTAATGTGACACCCACACTCGTTTTCTACGTTTCCACAGCAGTGAGTGACATCACTGATAACTGTGATTTTGTTTGACAATTGGTTGACCAAAGATGCACCCGCGTCGAGTAGGTTGCTATGGCTCGTAATGTGTCACCCACGTTTTCTACGTTTCCACAGCATTGAGTGACATCATTTATAACTGTAATTCTCTTTGACAGTTGGTTAACGAATTATGCGTCCGCATCGAGTTGGTTGCTATGGTTCGTAATGTGTCACATACGTTTTCTACGTTTCCACAGCATTGAGTGACATCATTGATAACTGTAATTCTCTTTGACAATTGGTTAACGAATTATGCGTCCGCGTTGAGTAGGTTGCTATGGTTCGTAATGTGTCACCCACGTTTTCTACGTTTCCACAGCATTGAGTGACATCATTGATAACTGTAATTCTCTTTGACAATTGGTTAACGAATTATGCGTCCGCGTTGAGTTGGTTGCTATGGTTCGTAATGTGTCACATACGTTTTCTACGTTTCCACAGCAGTGAGTGACATCACTGATAACTGTAATTCTCTTTGACAATTGGTTAACGAATGATGCGTCCGCGTCGAGTTGGTTGCTATACACACCTCTCGAAGAGATGCTCATTTAATATGTACCGAGGTAAGTAGATCCGGACAATCAATCCTGGAGTTGAACAATTTGTACAAAAAGAGGATGGCATACATATTAGTACGAATACCGTCTTGCAGGATATCAAAGTCGTCGATGATAGAGACCTAGGAAAACAATTTTTCGTCATCAGCAAAGAGCAAAACATTGGAATTGAGACCTTTGGACAGGTCGTTTATGAAAAGGTTCTTCGTTGCCACGGCAGTCAGTGACATCATTGATAGCTGTGAATTTGCTTGACAATTGGTTGACAAATGATGCGTCCAAGTCGATTGACGTTGCTGAAACATTGGAATACTAGGTTTATTTTTTTCTTTTAGAGCAATGTCATGTGTTCAGAATGTACAACCACAACAGCCTTTAATTCTGTACACATAATGTATTGAGGCAGAATTGTTGTGAAACGAACTATCAGAATGGTATCCAAGTTCACTAATACAACCTTACTGTTGCTATTACAGTAGAGAATTTCTCTAAATACATATTATGTTTAAAATATTAATTATATCCCTAAAATCTACTCTTACGCCTTTAGATATTCTATTTGGTACCTCAAGCGCGACATTTGATGAGATAACAAGCTTTGGTTTCGATATTATAAACCTGGTTATCTATTAAAATATATATATAGGTACTGTAAGTGCGATTATAAAAACAAACCGATCATAAAAAAGCTTGTAACATTTTAGTGAAAAACAAAAGTAACCTCTAATTTCGTAGACAACATTATAATCTTTTTGTCTTTAATACTTATGCTCTTTAGAATTATTTTAAGCAAATTCAACTTAAAGGTGGTTTTTGGTTGTTATTTTCATGTTATGTGTTAGAGCCCTTTGAGATTACTTTCCCTAAGGAGAGAACAAAACATAATTTGTAACTGTAAGCAATCAAAGTAATAATTTGTGCCAGCTTCAAATAAGTTTCAGAAGAAAACGTCTGAAGATAAGTTTATGATATGTATATGAAATATGACTGAAAGGAATATTTATGGGTTTATACATAAAAATAATTATGTCATGTAATATAACGTTTAAAACTTAAAATGTCAACATTTATATTCTATTTAACAAACGCTACTGCCAAATTTGATCAAGTTGTAAATAATTAATACACATGTCATTCATCTAAGTCATAACTCATATACATCTTGTAATTGTCCTTCTTTCCAACTGTTTTCCGTGGAGCCTAGTGGAATATTAACCAAATTTGGAGTGTATATTTTTTGTGAAGTACTGAAAAAAGAGGTATTATATTTTTCCTGTCTCCATGGAAATTATCTGAAAGCGCTGTTAGAAATTGAAAAAATAACCCAACCTAAAACTGATTGCACCATCTGAGAATTAGTTGAAGGTTGAATAGTTAGACAAAAGATAAATTCCAAGAAATAAAATGAAATTATCGTCAACAAGGGCGGTACTTGTTTGATTATCGTGCTGACTAAGAAGTATTCGTCACTACAATATCAATCTAATATTTCGTCAATTCAGAATCCAGCAACAGTAGAGATAAGGTCATAAACTGTGACTACCACCATGAATCATCAGAAACTCTAAGTCCTTATCATACGAGGGGGGCTCGTATAAACGACATAATATTTTTAACATTTTAGATATTGTAAATTATGACGGGTCAATATTTCTTGGTTTGTGCATCTAAAGTAAACATGTGTGTTAAAAATACACTTACCTACTTATATATACCAATATACCAAATATGTGTTAAAATGAAAAGTTAAATAAGTCAAAATTCTTTTAAGTAACCTTCCGGAGTACAGGGTATAGTTTACAAAATATATTTCATGAATATTATACCAATTATTGTTATACATTAATCCCTAGCTAAAGTTTTTGAAAGCCTCGTCTTGGATAAAACCTCTCCGTTTAGCAATATCGTTGAAAAGGAGTACCATGGATTCCAATTTGGGCGTTCGACAGTCACCAACCTGCTATTGTTTCATGACTTTGTTCTGTCAGCGTTTGAAGAGAGGAGGCATGTAGACTGCCTTTACTTATGTTTCTCTAAGGCCTTTGATAGAGTAAACCATTCTCGTCTTGTTGCCAAACTGAATGTTTATGGCATTCAAGAAACCCTACTTGGAGGGTTTAGGAGCTATTTTTCCAATCGGAGGCTGATAGTGAACTTCTCTGGAACAACGTTTGCCTTGCTTATCCCTGGTTTCCCGTAGGGCTCACGTTTGGGACCAGTCGTGTTTAACCTTTTCATATACGACCTGTCCAAAGGTCTCAATTCCAATGTTTTGCTCTTTGCTGATGACGAAAAATTGTTTTCCTAGGTCTCTATCATCGACGACTTTGATATCCTGCAAGACGGTATTCGTACTAATATGTATGCCATCCTCTTTTTACAAATTTTTCAACTCCAGGATTGATTGTCCGGATCTACTTACCTCGGTACATACGTATTAAATGAGCATCTCTTCGAGAGGTGTGTATAGCAACCAACTCGACGCGGACGCATCATTCGTTAACCAATTGTCAAATAGAATTACAGTTATCAATGTTGTCACTCAATGCTATAGAAACGTAGAAAACGAGGGTGAAACATTACGAACCAAAGCAACCAACTCGACGCGGAAGCATCATTCGTCAACCAACTGTCAAACAAAATCACAGTTATCAGTGATGTCACTCACTGCTGTGGAAACGTAGAAAACGTGGGTGACACATTACGAACCATAGCAACCTACTCCACGCGGACGCATAATTCGTTAACCAATTGTCAAAGAGAATTACAGTTATCAATGATGTCACTCAATGCTGTGGCAACGTAGAAAACGTATGTACAACATTACGAACCATAGCAACCAACTCGATGCGGACGCACCATTCGTTAACCTACATCTTAAATATCACTCCGCCATCTCTGGGTTTTATCATTTGGGCAACGAGGCCGCTGAATCTGGTATCGACTTCTTTTCTGACTCCGAACTGACTATCTGCAGAAAGAAATTGAACTTTTCAATTTAATAAACATACCAGAAGCATACAGTCTTTACCTGAGGATCCTGCAGCAGAGCCAATTTGTATAATTTGCAGCAAATTATTATTATATACTTCCTTGACATACTTGTACTTTCTCTGTTAGGACTTTAATCTTTACTAGGTTTGCATGTTGGATTCTCCGTCTGATAAAATAAAATAAATATCGGTACTTTAACATTAATATCTTTACGAGAATATTAACGTTACACAGAAACGGTAAATACAATATCTCATATTATGATATGGTTATTGCCTTAACCCTATTTATATTGGTTGGAAAGAATGGTCATTTAGCAACAAAACATGTTTTCCATCTCCACCTGGTAAATAGCCGACGGCTATTTATTTCCCATCCAGTGATAATAATAATACTTAATAATATACTCTCGATAAATATTTTTCACATCCTTCAACAAACTGTTCAGGTACCAATTTATATCTAATACACTGGTCTGATAAGTGAATTAATCTGAAAAATACGGTTTAACAATTGCCCAATTCTTATAATGACAACACAATTTTAATCAGCAATTCATGTCGAGTTGACACATCTGAACTTTCTTTAGCTTATTTAGAATTGTAGAGCCTATTGATTTTAAGATTTATGTGAATGCAACTGTTGCTTTCTTGGTTCTGGCATCATCCTTAATGTCTATCTCCTTTTTTTATTTATTTATTTTTACTTCTTTTTATGTATTGTTTTCAAGAATTATTTTATCTGTTATTTAAAATCACGAGTTTATTACAGTACTTAGCGACAGGCTCGAACCTGTGACCCTTCTACTATGCCCGCTTCTTCCATTTTTGTGTGTGATTATTTACATTTACTTTTTTGTTTCTTGCTTTTCCCACGTTGTTACTAATAAAAGTATAGGGTCTTTTCTAGTATGTCCCCGCATTCTCTATTTTAATTTCTATAAGTTAGATTACGTTACTAGAGCTACAAATGTAATTTCTAAAGGTAATTGAGGTTAGGTTAAGCTAGGTTTTTGACAATAATTTGCAAAAACAATTGAAAAACGAGTTTATTAATTTGTACGAAAAAAAACACTAATTAGTAATGAAAGATGTTTAAAATAATATACTATTCTGGTGGCCAGAACGCTTTAATGTCCTCCAGGATTTGTTCGAACAAATCTGTGTTTTGTTGGCGATGTTTCCACAGAAACTCACATAAGTATGAGTCTAGCAAGTTGCGACTTGTACCGCATTCGTTCCTATTACGCCGTTTTGCCGACGCCCAGAGCGATTCGATTCTCTGTGTGTGTGCTCCTGTTGTAGGATCAACAAAATTTTCAGAATGGGTTAGATCACGCGATGCTTACCCGCTACACAGCGCTTCGCGCTGCTTGCTCTTTTAGAAAAAAATTAACTTGAGCTTGCAAAGTCCAAGTCCAGATCAAGCGGCGCGCGTTTATCACTGATATTTAATTACGATCTTTGTGAATGCGGGGACATATTAGAAAAGACCCAAAGTATAATATAAATAATAAATCTAATTATTGTGTGTGCAATTTTTTATGTAATAATGAATTTAATATTACACCTGAATATGAGTACCTTATTACATTATATTTATTGGTGTAATTGAAACATATATGATATTACCATATCTCGTTACTAGTTTTGGCAAAATACACCTCTAGTAATGGCGTAACACCTGAGTAAGTTTACGCTTATTGATAATTTTGCGTGGAGAGTTTCATTAAAGCTATGTGTAACGTTTTTAGTTCTTTTGGTCTTTTTGGTGCATATATATTGGTAGATATGATATTTCTCACCTTCGTCAAGGTCAGAGGGACCTTACCTCCGTTAGGTCTGTACAGTGATTTTTAGAATTATGAAAAGTTTATTCATTTACGTTAAAGAGCGTATCAGATATCAAGAGACAGCCTTTATATTATTTTTACCTTGCCCTTTCTGTCACCAACAAACACAATTGTACTGACGTGCCGTATAAACTAGTTAATAAGTTTAAACAGCATTGTATCAGAATCGCCACAGTATCGTCTGCTCCCCACCCTCCGCCGATACAAACCTGGTAACTGTTTAGACTAGTCTACATGAGGTCAGTTTGACATCTGTGTGTAACCTGCTTGTTTACTCGTATCATTCAGCGGCAGTGTGTACTTTGCTGATAACAAACCAATGGCATGGAATATTTTCGTGGCGTGTGTTTTCAATGCTGCATTATTCACCTAAGTTCGGGACGTTCGATCCATTTATCTGGGTCTTGTTCACGTACTTAAAGTTGCTTGAGTGTAGTTTATATGCACTGGGCTCTATTTACAGGGAATATTTGGATCCTGTGTTGATAGGACTGATCAATCCGCTCTGATGTCCGCAATTCAACTGCAGTACAGGTAAGCTAAATCGGTCATCGAAGTTTTACATGCCCAATTACAAGTCTCTCAGTCTGCCTGAGCTCGGTTTGTTGATACCGAACTCTCTTGATAGGGAATATTTGGTTCGTGTATTGGCAGCACTGGCCGGCCCGCTTCTGTTCAGTTGCAGTCCAGGTAAGCTGGATACTTCATCTTCTGTACGTTACATCATCGGTTCACGTGTGTCAGTCCGCCTGAAAGTTGTTAGTTGATATCGGGATCTAGTGGCGGGGAATATTTGGTTCGTGTATTGGCAACACTGGCCGGCCCGCTTCTGTTCAGTTGCAGTCCAGGTAAGCTGGATACTTCATCTTCTGTACGTTACATCATCGGTTCACGTGTGTCAGTCCGCCTGAAAGTTGTTTGTTGATACCGGGATCTAGTGGCAGGGAATATTTGTGGGTGTGTTGGCAAGACTGGCCGACCCGCTCAGCTGTTCAGTTGCAGTCCAGGTGAGCTCGGCCCCTTATCTGTCCGTGACGTCACCCGTTCACGTGTGTCAGTCTGCCTCCTACGCTCTCAGGGGCCCTGCCTCTTTGTATTGCTTGCAAGTGATTTTATAGAGTAATTGTCCGCCTCTTCCTTGGCTGTCCTTGACATGTAACCAGACGACACATAACCCTATCTGTCTAGGTTAGTTGTTTCATTATACTTATTCCATCTTGTGGTGTTTATACTTGTATGCGGCTTTTTGTAAACATTATGTGGTAAATAGATAACTACTACTTGTGTCTTTCTGTTAAACAGTTACTGTACACATTATAAATTAATGTATTATATATAACAATAAATTGCAGCTCCTTTTTATTTAAAAAAACGTATTAACATCATGTAATGGGTTAAGGTTTCGTTAACCTTATGGTAGTTATGTCGACTTTTCTTTTCCGTTAACTTCGTTTAAAAAGTAAAACACGTTAATTTATTAATTGTATATAAATATATTGATAAATATTGTATATTCTTTACAAATAATTTTATTTGATCATTTACATTTGACGTTTTTGTTCATACAGGAAAGATACTATCTGAAGAAACAAATTAGCTAATTGTCTACTAATAGGAGCGTCTGTCTGCGGGTTTAGTACCAACTGACACAGATGTTTTGTATAAATAATGTAACATACTAAGTAAATTTATAGTTTTGCTAAAAATTAATTTACAGAAGAATATTTGGCTATTAATGTTATAATATTCATAAATCTCACCGTCGTCGTGCTTACTGGTTTAAATTATTAACAATTTTCACTCAGGTAGTCCATTAGTTTTCCTAAGTAAATAATGCATTTCATCTTGTCACTACAAAACATTATTACACGTTCTAAGTATTACTTCGTGAAAATAACTATCAATATTGATAGCCATAATTTTTAACAAATAGACGGGAGAAATGGTGTTGCTCTTTCGGAGAAATACGTCTTTCCTGTAGAGGCATACGTGATTGTTTTTGTTGGAGAGTGTACATAGATTTAACACTTTTTCTATTTTATACTTGTAATCATTTTTGGTAGTGTGTCACGGTTTAACAAGAGCTAACTAAGGTTACTGTTTACACTAAATAATGAACTCCTGTGGTTGAACTGGGGATGTCTACAAGATTTTAATTAGTAAATTATTTAATATTTTATAGTTATATCGAGACCGAATGCTCCTTGAAAACTGAAAAGACTAATTACTAAACCCATCTTAAGTAGACATACCAGGAATGATGCGGTCGAGGAGGGTTGTGGTTTTTATGAATCCTAGATGTATCTCCAAATGGATTAGTTTAGGCGATACATGAAACATTATGTTCGTGCGTTTAAAATGCACTGTTTACATTCTATGTATATTTTAACAAAAATTGCATGCAGTATAAATTATGACTGTTATTCATCAAAGTGCTTGAAACTACTTGTTCGTTTAATTAGTTACGTGAGCCTTGCCTTATAATCCCGACTTGTTTACTTAACAAGTTCTAAGTGTATTATATTTCAGATTTTTGTTTAATTATTTTATCAGAACCTTTCATAAAAAGCTAGGAGAAGCAGACGCTTTTTATCTGCAACATGAGCAGATAGCATCGATTGATACAGTGAAATAAAATATCCGATTATTCTCGTTTTTGTAATAAAATAATATAGTATAGAACTGTCGTTAGTACTATATTCAGCATGCACGTATGTAACTTTGCAACTCTATGGTGTGTGAGGTGGGCCAATCTGAGTTATATATCTCCGGTTAGACTGGAAGAGCAAATCCAGCGATTTGTTTTTTAAAACATTCGATTAGGATAATTAGGGTAAAACGGTCATTGAGCAACAAATTATATGAAAATAACATCTCCGTAATTACTTGAACTCAATAATTTTTATCTATCAAAACTCAAAATTCAAATATTGTATTCTTTTCGGTTAATGTATTCTTAAACATGTCATACACGTTTATTATTTAGGATTTACTTTCATAAGTATACATAATTTTTTTATAGTTTAGTCTTAACTTTGTTTTAATAGTGGTATACTATTAATTTAAATGGCCCATTATAAAAGGATCAATATGTAGAATAGATAATATATACATGTCAAGTTTGTATATACAATATACCTCCAATTTTCATAGAATATTTCTAAAAGAAATTTGCAAAACTATATTAAAATAAATTTTATACGATGCTTGCTGTTGTGTGTAGCCTAAATAGTTATTATGGCTGGGATGTTTTATTAATAAATTATTTAAATGATTTTCTTAATGGTTTTGTTTAAAATGATAATTGTAAGGACAGATTACTAATACAGAATTCTGCAACCCCAGTATCAACGAGTAAAAGAATAAATCGATGATTAAAGGTTCTTCTTTATTTATGTTAGGTATTTTCTAAGAGATATCGAAATAAAACTCTACTTTTTATGTTGAAAAGCTGTTTCTAACAGATAAAATAACCATCTCATCCATGAACACCTCATGCTAGTCAATAAGATGCATAGTGTTTAATACATTTAAAAGTGTTATTAGAGTGTATATTTAACTTAGAAGGCCAACATTTAGTATTTTCACAAAATTGGCTAATGGTTTATGTTTAGTGAAAACCATAAACCGCGATATTAAACAGAACAGTTTCTTCTCAAACCCCAAAAACTACAAGCTGGAGCCAGATAGAAGTTGTTGTACTCGATTGTTTTATAGGTAGTGCGATCAGTTTATGGCCGGGGTTTTGTGTTCAGTTTCATATTCACAGCCCTTTAAATTGCCCCTCAAAACAAAAAAAGAATAACATAATTAGTTTTTATCATACATGGAATTGTGTGTAGTTAAATAATTAATTTTGTAAATAGGCTCTAGAAAAAAGAATAAAGATAAGGATATTGATTTTTGAAGCATGTATATCGCTTATAATTACAGGTATTTTTAAACAACTAGTGATATATGACAAAAGAAATTATGTTTTTCAATAATTTAACTTAAGGACATGTTATGTATTGAATTTAAAATACAATATATTTCTTCCAGTGTAGACTTTCATATACGCAGGTTTACATTATAAACATATACAATTCTTATCTGAGATGTTTTCCTGTAAACCTTTCTGTTTGAAAAAGGGCCAAACTTTTCTTATTAAACTCTTAACATTTACTCGTCAAAAGGTAAAATAGAATTATTTTTTTATTTTTCTATTTTCAGAAAAGTCGTTTAAAGGACTGTGACTATGAAATCAAAAGGACAACAACATTAATTCATATTATATACTCATTTACGTGACGTGCTATTGCTTTAGTTTCTGGTGGTTAACTAATGATTGTAATTCTAATTTAAGGAAAAGTAATTAACGTACAGGCCCGTGAAGTTATTGTTGTATAAAGCTGCTCCCTGGTACAGACAATTATTGCGGCGCTGACAGAATAATGCCACATTGACATTACTTATTCCGTTATTCAATTTAGTTGCACCGCGCTATTGTCACAGTCATATTATCACTAGGTTCTGCCAGCATGTGGAAATAAAACTATTTGGTAGATTTGAATATACGTGGAATGTAGTCTTCGAGTTCGTGCGTTGTTGTGTATACATAATCTATCTTGTGTTGTTATTGTACAGCCGCGACCCCAGATCTCTGTGAGCTCGTCACGTGATCGGTACTGTCGCCAAGGCCTGGACGTGGCAAGAGGATGTGGTCTCAGGTGTTATAACGGCTTTTAATATTTTTGGACAATTGAGCAGGAGCGAGTGACAGGAGCCAACTGTAGGCCTGACGCCGCGTCAATGAGTGTTTACATGTTCGCCTTGGCACTGGGCCGTCGTGTGGGCAGCCTCGAGCCGCAAGTCGCCTCTACTTCAACCTCCCGACACGTACTGCCAAATTTTTAATTAATATTACACTGTCGCTTTGTTGTTTATTTTTACCGAGAACGTTTCATTTGCGTAAATTTGTCATCGCAAATCGACATCCGACTCGGTACTGCAAAAGCTTTGGCACGTACAAGTGCATTGTTTCTTCAGAACAATGTGACGTATGATAAGTTCGTCTTGACTGTGGCTGACTCTGAGTCGGTCTGGAGTACAGTTGTCCTCACACCTCCACCCGGGAGGAGCAGCAGTTGCGACAAAAATGCATATGGACGAACACAAAGAAGGCCGAAGGGTGGAGGATGTGTAGACCAGGTACTCGAGTACATTGACCACCACTCACAGATCTATATCATGCAGTGTGACTTGTTCCCACCCTGTCCACCCAAGTGGCACAAGCACCAACGTACCACTAGCATAACACGTCATTGTCTTGGTGGTAGTTTATACCTATAGTTTAAACTTTGATCAGTGACAATAGCCACAATAATAATTGTGTATGTTACAATTTTACAATATTTTGTACGCTTTTTCATTTAAATTTAAAATATATATTAATGTATAAAATATTTGAAGGTTTATAGTACTGAGAAACATGTTTAGATTACACTGCAAACGAGTTCTATGAGATGAGAACTTTATTTATAAAGCAGCAGCTGTTGGTCCCATAGATCAGAGATTAGCTGTGTTATACGCAGACAGCGCTGGTGTCAGTTTAAACATTACATCGCACGTTTATAAGTATGCTATGCCCTAGCGTCTTGACCTTGGGTACGATATTGAATGGCAGTAGCGATTTCTCTATCTACTGTAGCTAATAAACGAGTCGTGCTATGATATGTGAATGTTATTTATAAAGCAGTAGCAGTAGATCAGAGTTTAACTGTGTTATAAGCAGACAGCTAATGGCTGTTTAAACATTATATCGCACGTTTATAAGTATGCCATGCCCTAGCGTCTTGACCTTAGGTACGATGTTGAATGGCAGTAGCGATTTCTTGATCTACTGTAGTTAATAAACGAGTCGTGCTATGATATGTGAATGTTATTTATAAAGCAGTAGCAGTAGATCAGAGTTTAACTGTGTTATAAGCAGACAGCTAATGGCTGTTTAAACATTATATCGCACGTTTATAAGTATGCCATGCCCTAGCGTCTTGACCTTAGGTACGATGTTGAATGGCAGTAGCGATTTCTTGATCTACTGTAGTTAATAAACTAGTCGTGATATGATATGTGATTGTTATTTATAAAGCAGTAGCAGTAGATCAGAGATTAACTGTGTTATAAGCAGACAGCTAATGGCTGTTTAAACATTATATCGCACGTTTATAAGTATGCCATGCCCTAGCGTCTTGACCTTAGGTACGATGTTGAATGGCAGTAGCGATTTCTTGATCTACTGTAGTTAATAAACTAGTCGTGATATGATATGTGATTGTTATTTATAAAGCAGTAGCAGTAGATCAGAGATTAACTGTGTTATAAGCAGACAGCTAATGGCTGTTTAAACATTATATCGCACGTTTATAAGTATGCCATGCCCTAGCGTCTTGACCTTAGGTACGATGTTGAATGGCAGTAGCGATTTCTTGATCTACTGTAGTTAATAAACTAGTCGTGATATGATATGTGATTGTTATTTATAAAGCAGTAGCAGTAGATCAGAGATTAACTGTGTTATAAGCAGACAGCTAATGGCTGTTTAAACATTATATCGCACGTTTATAAGTATGCCATGCCCTAGCGTCTTGACCTTAGGTACGATGTTGAATGGCAGTAGCGATTTCTTGATCTACTGTAGTTAATAAACTAGTCGTGATATGATATGTGATTGTTATTTATAAAGCAGTAGCAGTAGATCAGAGATTAACTGTGTTATAAGCAGACAGCTAATGGCTGTTTAAACATTATATCGCACGTTTATAAGTATGCCATGCCCTAGCGTCTTGACCTTAGGTACGATGTTGAATGGCAGTAGCGATTTCTTGATGTACTGTAGTTAATAATCGAGTCGTGCTATGATATGTGAATGTTATTTATGAAGCAGTAGCAGTAGATCAGAGATTAACTGTGTTATAAGCAGACAGCTGGTGTCAGTTTAAACATTACTTCGCACGTTTATAAGTATACCTTGCCCTAGCGTCTTGCCCTTAGCTATGATGTTGAATGGCAGTAGCGATTTCTTGATCTGCTGTAGTTAATAAACGAGTCGTGCTATGATATGTGATTGTTATTTATAAAGCAGTAGCAGTAGATCAGAGATTAACTGTGTTATAAGCAGACAGGTGATGGCTGTTTAAACATTATATCGCACGTTTATAATTATGCTTTACCCTAGCGTCTTGACCTTAGGTACGATGTTGAATGGCAATAGCGATTTCTTGATCTACTGTAGTTAATAAACTAGTCGTGATATGATATGTGATTGTTATTTATAAAGCAGTAGCAGTAGATCAGAGATTAGCTGTGTTATACGCAGACAGCTGGTGTCAGTTTAAACATTACATCGCACGTTTATAAGTATGCTATGCCCTAGCGTCTTGACCTTAGGTACGATAGTGAATGGCAGTAGCGATTTCTCTATCTACTGTAGCTAATAAACGAGTCGTGCTATGATTTGTGAATGTTATTTATAAAGCAGTAGCAGTAGATCAGAGTTTAACTGTGTTATAAGCAGACAGCTAATGGCTGTTTAAACATTATATCGCACGTTTATAAGTATGCCATGCCCTAGCGTCTTGACCTTAGGTACGATGTTGAATGGCAGTAGCGATTTCTTGATCTACTGTAGTTAATAAACTAGTCGTGATATGATATGTGATTGTTATTTATAAAGCAGTAGCAGTAGATCAGAGATTAACTGTGTTATAAGCAGACAGCTAATGGCTGTTTAAACATTATATCGCACGTTTATAAGTATGCCATGCCCTAGCGTCTTGACCTTAGGTACGATGTTGAATGGCAGTAGCGATTTCTTGATCTACTGTAGTTAATAAACTAGTCGTGATATGATATGTGATTGTTATTTATAAAGCAGTAGCAGTAGATCAGAGATTAACTGTGTTATAAGCAGACAGCTAATGGCTGTTTAAACATTATATCGCACGTTTATAAGTATGCCATGCCCTAGCGTCTTGACCTTAGGTACGATGTTGAATGGCAGTAGCGATTTCTTGATCTACTGTAGTTAATAAACTAGTCGTGATATGATATGTGATTGTTATTTATAAAGCAGTAGCAGTAGATCAGAGATTAACTGTGTTATAAGCAGACAGCTAATGGCTGTTTAAACATTATATCGCACGTTTATAAGTATGCCATGCCCTAGCGTCTTGACCTTAGGTACGATGTTGAATGGCAGTAGCGATTTCTTGATGTACTGTAGTTAATAATCGAGTCGTGCTATGATATGTGAATGTTATTTATGAAGCAGTAGCAGTAGATCAGAGATTAACTGTGTTATAAGCAGACAGCTGGTGTCAGTTTAAACATTACTTCGCACGTTTATAAGTATACCTTGCCCTAGCGTCTTGCCCTTAGCTATGATGTTGAATGGCAGTAGCGATTTCTTGATCTGCTGTAGTTAATAAACGAGTCGTGCTATGATATGTGATTGTTATTTATAAAGCAGTAGCAGTAGATCAGAGATTAACTGTGTTATAAGCAGACAGGTGATGGCTGTTTAAACATTATATCGCACGTTTATAATTATGCTTTACCCTAGCGTCTTGACCTTAGGTACGATGTTGAATGGCAATAGCGATTTCTTGATCTACTGTAGTTAATAAACTAGTCGTGATATGATATGTGATTGTTATTTATAAAGCAGTAGCAGTAGATCAGAGATTAGCTGTGTTATACGCAGACAGCTGGTGTCAGTTTAAACATTACATCGCACGTTTATAAGTATGCTATGCCCTAGCGTCTTGACCTTAGGTACGATATTGAATGGCAGTAGCGATTTCTCTATCTACTGTAGCTAATAAACGAGTCGTGCTATGATATGTGAATGTTATTTATAAAGCAGTAGCAGTAGATCAGAGTTTAACTGTGTTATAAGCAGACAGCTAATGGCTGTTTAAACATTATATCGCACGTTTATAAGTATGCCATGCCCTAGCGTCTTGACCTTAGGTACGATGTTGAATGGCAGTAGCGATTTCTTGATCTACTGTAGTTAATAAACTAGTCGTGATATGATATGTGATTGTTATTTATAAAGCAGTAGCAGTAGATCAGAGATTAACTGTGTTATAAGCAGACAGGTGATGGCTGTTTAAACATTATATCGCACGTTTATAATTATGCTTTACCCTAGCGTCTTGACCTTAGGTACGATGTTGAATGGCAATAGCGATTTCTTGATCTGCTGTAGTTAATAAACGAGTCGTGCTATGATATGTGAATGTTATTTATAAAGCAGTAGCAGTAGATCAGAGATTAGCTGTGTTTTACGCAGACAGCTGGTGTCAGTTTAAACATTACATCGCACGTTTATAAGTATACCTTGCCCTAGCGTCTTGACCTTAGGTACGATGTTGAATGGCAATAGCGATTTCTCTATCTACGTTAGCTAATAAACGAGTCGTGCTATTATATGTGAATGTTATTTATGAAGCAGTAGCAGTAGATCAGAGATTAGCTGTGTTATACGCAGACAGCTGGTGTCAGTTTAAACATTACATCGCACGTTTATAAGTATACCTTGCCCTAGCGTCTTGA
This sequence comes from Homalodisca vitripennis, assembly GCF_021130785.1. Taxonomy (NCBI): domain Eukaryota; kingdom Metazoa; phylum Arthropoda; class Insecta; order Hemiptera; family Cicadellidae; genus Homalodisca; species Homalodisca vitripennis. The sequence goes on from NC_060210.1 coordinate 146,701,029, forward strand.
ACTTAGGTACGATGTTGAATGGCAATATCGATTTCTCTATCTACGTTAGCTAATAAACGAGTCGTGCTATGATATGTGAATGTTATTTATGAAGCAGTAGCAGTAGATCAGAGATTAACTGTGTTATAAGCAGACAGCTGGTGTCAGTTTAAACATTACTTCGCACGTTTATAAGTATACCTTGCCCTAGCGTCTTGCCCTTAGGTACGATGTTGAGAATGGCAGTAGCGATTTCTTGATCTACTGTAGTTAATAAACGAGTCATGCTATGATATGTGAATGTTATTTATAAAGCAGTAGCAGTAGATCAGAGATTAACTGTGTTATAAGCAGACAGCTGGTGTCAGTTTAAACATTACATCGCACGTTTATAAGTATACCTTGCCCTAGCGTCTTGACGTTAGGTACGATGTTGAATGGCAGTAGCGATTTCTCTATCTACTGTAGCTAATAAACGAGTGCGAGATACAGCCTAACATACCTCTATCCAACTGTTGTTTATCAACAATTAATTATGAATTGGATTATCACACTCCTTAACTATATCGTTACATCAATCGTAGGTGTTGGTAACATCCAGAAAATTGTCGATAGTCAGCACCCTCGGTCCACATAAAACATAATTGTTTTGGTTACGATGGAATATAAACATTTTACGATAGATTTTAACCATGGCGTCACATCAACATCCGTATATCCGGTATGCAGACCGTTCTTGCACCACTATTAAAGGTCTGGACTAAAAAAATGTCCTTTATCAGATTGTGATTGGTGAACATGTACGAACTGAAGGTTGACGACATTCCTGACCGTGGCGTCACATCTTCATTCGGTGTGGTCTACATCTCGACTGGGCCGCCGCCACAAGAACAAGACTTATACTAAATACATCTGCTTTCCTTCATTGTTGTTGATGAACTAGTACTTATTAAAGGGTGACGTTATTCCCCTAACCATGAAGTCATATTTTTAATAGGTTTACTCGATGTCCAGACAGTTTATATATTACCAGTTTGGTCTATCCTCAACACATATTCTTATTTGATAGTGAAAGACGAACAGTGGCAACTGAAGGCGGATGACATTCCTGAACTTTGTAGTCATATATACAACGGTGTGGTCGATATCCAGACTGTACCTACACTGCCAGTTTGGTCTATCCTAAACACATCTCCTTATCTGATAGTGAAAGACGGACAGTTGCAAACTGAAACCGGACGACATTCCTGAACTATGTAGTCATTTCTACAACGGTGTGGTCGATATCCGGACTGTACCTACACTACCAGTTTGGTCTTTCGTAAACACATCTCCTTGTCTGATGTGAAAGACGGACAGTTGAAAACTGAAGGCGGACGACATTCCTGGACTATGTAGTCATTTCTACAACGGTGTGGTCGATATCCGGACAGTACCTACACTACCAGTTTGGTCTTTCCTAAACACATCTCCTTATCTGATAGTGAAAGACGGACAGTTGCAAACTGAAGGCGGACGACATTCCTGAACTATGTAGTCATTTGTACAACGGTGTGGTCGATATCCGGACTGTACCTACACTACCAGTCACGTCTTTCCTACATATCCTTATTTGATAGTGAAAGACGGACAGTTGCAAACTGAAGGCGGACGACATTCCTGAACTATGTAGTCATATCTACAACGGTGTGGTCGATATCCAGACTGTACCTACACTACCAGTTTGGTCTTTCCTAAACACATCTCCTATATCTGAGGACGTGTGTGGATTGTTACAAACTGAAGGTGAACCACAATGTTGAACTATGTGCTCTTATCTGCAACCGGTCGATCGGAATCTGGAAAGTTAAGTTGGTAAATCTATGCTGTATATATTTGTGGCAGGATCAATATATATGGATCGGTAAGTTTATATACCTTATGTTTTTCATAGATCAACTAGTTATTTAATTTATAAGGTAAATGTATTTGATATAAAAGGTTTTTTTAATTAGTTTATAAAATAACTGTAACATTACACGGTGGCAGTTTGATTTATCCTTACAAAATCCTCTTTGTGCCGATACAACTCCACTTGTAATTAGGCTAACCTAACAAAACCAATCTGCAGAAACTAAAAATGACAGAGTGTGCTTACGATCATCTTTTTACAATCGATTCCTAACTTTAATTTTAAAGTTTGTGAGGTGATTTAATCCGTTAGTGTTGATATTTTTATCACAACATTTTTTCCAACATATCATCCAATTCTTTCTCACTGTTCCTAACTAAGGTAATGATACTCAACGGAGAGCTTAAAGAGGAAACGGTATGGTATCATTTTCACCTTATTGTTTGTGGTAATTAGGTAATCTTGAGCCTCCGTGCACTAAATAGGAAGCAGTATTCAACGTACTCGAAAGAAATCTTCGGATAATCACTACGGATAATCAGTTTTGGGAGGAATAGATTGTCACTGCTTCATTTCAAAGAATACAAATTGCATTAAAAATTCCCTTTCACTTCTTCCAGTCTGAAAGAAACGTTCTTCCTTCCAACAAATATGAAGTCTCCAGAAATAGTGAAAGAATGAAGCCGGTATTAGACTCAACCTCTGAAGCAGATCAGTTAGTGCAACGACTGAATTTCTCTAAATCTGACAAGGACAATATTTGTTATTGCTGTGAACTATCTCGTATGTATTTGATTCATCAACACATTCTTTACGTATTGTTTTTTAGAGAAAGCACTTCTTATGTTTGCACTTTACGAAAATTGACACGGACATTGTACACGTTAATGGCAAGGTCTAGTTTATTATTGGCGCCAACCGGATCGAAAGAGCAGATCTCCATAAGTTTTCTTCACAACTACCCTAAACACTTTTACGTTTAACCAGAATTGGCTCGATGTTTTATGGAATAATGTTAATCTAGGATGGCTTTTCGACGTCGTTCGAAGGCCAACATCGTCATGGCCAAAACAAATCTCTGCATAATTACTTCAACGCCTTACCGTTGAATTCTATTTGCCAAATTAGGCTGCGTTATACAAAAGAAATATTAACTAAACATAGCTTAACAGCTAAACGGGGAGATGCAGGGCAAAATCTGTTTAAAAAATCGTATGCGTTGTGGTCATTTATGGTTTTAACAAAACTTGCTGAAAGTTTTTACAAATAAACTATAAAGTCAAGTTCGTTATTGACGCCAATCGGTTATGAAGTCGCAAGAACATTATTATTTCTTAACAAAAATGGTAAACTTCTTAGGGATCCACAAATTTAACTAAAATTGACCTCGACTGTTTTATGCTAAGAGCGTCTACAAACCGATACCTCTGAGTACAGGATTATTTAGAGATGTTGCAAATGCCAGAGTTTGGGAGCTTCGAAAGACAGATGACAACATAGACAAATGTCTGGCCAAACTAAGATGTGGTAAGACCCAATCGTCGTAGTTTAGCCCAAATACTGCCTAGCTGGTCACCCCGCTATCAAGGCTAGCTTTGAATATTATTAGAGTACCATTGTCATAAATTTCCCAGTCACTGGGAGTGGAATAAGATAGACTCATAAAACTAAATTAACGGTTATATAACGGTGAACGGTTATACATATATATATATATATATATATATATATATATATATATATATATATATATATATATATATATATATATATATATATATTTATATATATTTCTTGTGTTCGTGTGTATGTGACTGAACTCCTCCTAAACGACTGGAACGATTTTGATGAAATTTTGTGTGTGTATTGAAGGGGATTCTAGAATGGTTTAGATTCATGATTTAGTCCGATATAAAATTGAAATGAAATTGAAATTTTATAACTATTAAATTACTGTCAATTGCTTGATCAGTAGTGTAATGCAGATTGCAGAGACGAAGTTACTAATTTTAAATTTTGATTGCGCCAATGATCAATAATCCATCTAATGCCATGGAAATGCTATTTATACGCTCCAAAACTAACATATGAGACCATTGTTTTGGTTAGTGCAACAGCATAAGTCAATTGTGGAATTGTAAATAGATTAGACCGAGGGTGAATTTAAACGACCAGAACAGACCCATATTGACCGCAGCAACTTTTTAGTCGGACGATACACTTTCGTCACTGGGATATAAAGGCTAACTCTTATTGTTACTGAAACCGTCGGATCACTTCAATAAATTATCATGGAATGTTGGAGGGAATACGAATCTTATAAAAACTGTTTCGCTTTACGACTTCAAGACCCCAAAACACTGTTCTTTAAACTTAAATCTAAAATGGGTCAGGAGATTGGAATAGCTTTGAGTGACTATAGATTATCTCAGGAGTGTTTATTATGTCATAGATAAAGAATACATGAATATGTTGTCCGAATTTTCAACAGTTAAATGCGTGCGAAGTCGCGGGTAACTGCTAGTTGTAATGTGAATATGAAGTATCTCGGTAGGTCCCTTAGTTGTCGCCTGTCAAGATCTGCTGGTATTTAATCTAATAAACTGATACAACAAAGTACCCAATCGACAAACTGAGGGAATGACCGTAGATCTTATAACCCCTAAATTCATGGGCGTCTTCCTTACAAGTGGAACTTACATACAAAGTTTCTCTATGACCTTTCTATCTCGACTTATCGCACGTCTGTCATAGACGTCCAACTCCTTGCATTAATAAAGTCATGCATCAATGAAACTAAATATGTTAGATATCACTGGTACAGAGCCAGACACTCTGTGCAGACCGTGATAACTAAACACTGACTGCAAAGTCTCGCTTTGTGTAGACACGCACGTCATCTCGCGGTAGGTATTCAGACCTTCTACCCTGATACTTTCCAGCTCCTTTGTTCCGTAGCAGAAGAGATTAGCGTGTTTGTTACCATTCATTATCTTTACTGGAAATATACTATGGCGACTGCCGCTACATACCAGACGTCGAAACCTCTCTGCGGCTTTCATGGCCTAGAACTTACTTCAGTAGTTTCAGTGGCCAGAATATACTAGAAACTGGCAGCTCCCAGCTTTAATGAACTTTTAATAGTGGTAGTACCGTACTTCAAGGATCAGGATTTTCCAGAAGCCAAAAACGTTTGTAAGTCGCAAACATGCAGTTGCTGGGAGTTGCCAGTGACCTAATCTCTAGAAGCTAGGTATCAGAGAACGGCAATACTCATAAGCTGTGATAATTTAGACTGGAATCTTCCAGATACCAAAAGTTGCAAAAAATCAGGAGCTCGTATAGGTTCTTGAGTCCGGGGGCTCAAGAAGCTGGAATATTCCAAAGTTAGAGGTTTTAGAGAGCACAAGCTCAACAAGACCGGGAAATCCCACATCCCGGGTCCCCCTCCCCACACCCCCTTCATTAGGGTCTCTGTGGCTGGCAGATTCTACAACCAAGAGCATCCATAGGTTGGAGACTCCCAAATGTTAGAGACTCTCAAATACTGAGATCTATCTGGGAACGAAAAAAACTCAAGTGACTCTAAGAGGTTGCTAGCTAACAGCATCCGGGAACACTAAGGATTCCATGACACGGATGCTGTCATAGTCCGATACTTCTTCAAAAATCAAAAACTTTAAACTACAGAGTCCGGAATCTCCCAGAGGTCCTCCATTACATAATTTGGAAGCTCATAGAAATCAGAAACTCGTAAAGTCTGAAACCTTATGATCAGCAAATTCTTCCAGTAATGCAAGGAAGTTCTAGACATAAGAAACGAAAAGATGCCGAAGACTACAGGTAGATATAGGTTTTCTTTAACAGATATCTGTTTAATACACCATGTTAATCAGTACGTAATCAGCCCAAAATCGTGATACTTCAAGTACACTACGAATGCTTGGAATCTCAGCAATAACTATATAATCCTAAACTCAAGTACGCGGGCTTTCAGAAATTACATTTTTCCAGAGGTGATGTAGTATACCCCCTAAGAGGCTTTCAGGATTCAGGTGGTTCAGAACCTCAAGTTTAAAAATACCAGGTCTTATAAACTGCGAAAATCTGTCTGAACTTTTTGGCCGGTGAGATGTCTTGTTTAGTATCGTTCGTGTTGATGTATTTACTAGGTTACTCTAGTTATAAAATTACCATAATATTAGTGATATCATAGATTAATAATACCTTAGTCTAAATTTCAATATGTATTTTATTTCTCACTACACATCATAATTTGGCTGGTGCATGAGTTATAATTTTTAATTTTCAACCGTATACATATTATAACGCAAGATTTGCCACAGTGTAAGAATCGTTATTATTCCATTAATCTAATTTTACAGCAATGCTTCCAAAAATTATAATATACTAGCAGTTGCCCGCGGCTTCGCACGCAATTTCCCGTTGAAAACAGTACACTATATTCACTTATTCTTTTTCTATCACAGTCGTTCCTTCGTGAGCCTCTTGGGCGCATTATGAAGGTGTGTAGGCTACCATATTTCCGGCCTGTATCTTTCGTGGTATTTGCTAGGTGTTGATAAGTTATTCAGAACAATTAATGTATATGGATGAATCTCGGTAAACTAATTAGGTTATAAAGAATCAAATTCGGTCTGTTAAAATTAATTGTCTGTCTAAGATATTTCCAGTATTATTTAGGAGTGTGCCTTCAAGAAAATGTATCAAAGAAACCCAATTTCGATCATAAAGTGTCTTTTTCGGCTTTTTTCATTTACCTTCGATGTAACCAAATTCGATTACCTTATGTGCAAACATTCACGGATTTGTACAATGAGGTTGTTTTCATAATAGCGTTTAATAGTATTTTCATTGCATTAGATAGTTTATTGATCATTGGTGCAATCTGAATTTAAAATTAGGCAATGACGTCTTCTATGCAACCTGCATTACACTACTGATCAAGCACTTTACAATAAAACTGTTATAAATTTTAAATGATGTAAACAGATGTTTCTGCCTTTTTGATGAACTTCAGCTGAAAGTATTAACAGCTGTTAAGTATCAGTTCGCTTTGTATTCCAATATAAAACACTCCAACATCAACAACAATTTATAATTAAAAAATTAATGAAATAAACTATTTAAATTGGACCAAATTTTGAATCTAAACCATTCTCGAATTCCACTGAAAATACACACAAAATTTCATCAAAATCGGTCAAATAGTTTACGATTCCATAAAGGACAAACACAAACATGCATATATATATATATATATATATATATATATATATATATATATATATATATATAGCGGGCCCGGCGCGCTTTGCTGCGCATTTCAATAATTTTTTGCAAAAGTTGCCCGCGGCTTCGCACGCAATTTCCCGTTGAAAACAGTACACTATATTCACTTATTCTTTTTCTATCACATTCTAAACATTGCTGAGATAATTGATAGTCGTTCCATCGTGAGCCTCTTGGGCGTATTATGAAGGTATGTACCATATTCCTGCCTCTATCTAGCTGTTACCCACGGCTTCGCACGCAAATCTTAAGAACCGAAGTCCTTATATTACTTAGTAAATTTTTTTTTTTTTTACTATAATAAATTTTAGATTAAATTAGTTATATCTCCGATGCCACGATTGAGCTTGCTTTGTTGTCTCGATCGAGAGAATATGTACACACGGAGTTTTGAGAACCATACTTCTGTCAAAAAAAACAACTAAGGTTGATTTTATAACATTCTTTATATTTGTAGCCAACGTAAGATAGTAATTATGATATCTGCATTACTCTTCTGATCAAGCATGAGCATGGTTTATATTAAATAAATATTGCAGTTAAAGGTGAATTTTTACGTCAAATTTGAATTGTATTATCTGGATAGTAAAGTCTATGTTTAACAGTGATTGCAAAAACAGTTTAAACAAAATTTGTCGTTTCTCTTAAGCTTACTCTATGCTTTAAAACTATAAGTGTAATATATGTTTACAAAGAACAGCTGATTAAAAATTTGAAAAGACGTTAACATATGTTTGCTGCAATGCATTTCTTATGGGTATTTCTGTAACCAGTGGGGCGGAATCCTGAATCGGGAAAGGGATGGGCATAGCTTATAAACCTTCTTCGTGGAAAAATACATATACGTACAAATTTTCATCATGATCGGTCCAATAGTTCACGATTCCATAAAGGACAAACATACAAACATTCATTTTTATATATATAGAAGATTAATGTTGCATACCTTCTTTTACAATAATAGTTTCATGTTTAATTAAATGTTTTAATGGTGGTTTCCTTGCATTTAATTCAATATATATAGCGTGCATTTTTGGAACTTTTACGATTGTTTTTATTTATTTGTTTATCAAGTATATCGTTCACAGTGTGCGGGATGCGGCTTTCTCCAAAATTGAAACGAACTCGGATGCTAATGTGATAAAACAAGGTCGGTGATCTCGGTATCAGCAGAAGGAAGTGGTCTGAAGGCCACACAACCCTAGCCGCCTGCGCCATGCCGCACAGCGCCTCGTCGTCATCGCTCTCATTGTTTTGTTATCTCATACAACTTAACTATTTCATTGGATGAATGGTTTCTATTGTTAGATTTGCATTAATATATGGATACGTAGAATGCGTGTAAAACGCCCTCGCCCTGAGCAATTCGTTGCCCCAACACAGGATCCATTCCTGGGGAGGGCAACATAAAATATCTACTTCTATATGGACATGTGTTAGACCTATGGGCGTAACTAACAACAATGTTTTCTGAAAAAGAATATTAGAAAACAAAGTTGCAAGCATTATTGAACTGTCGGTAGTGCTAACTAAGCACTACGGTTTCCTGTAGTTAAAATTATTTATGCGCTATGAATACGTAAAATTCTTTTTATTTATAAATACAATTAGAATAAACATGACGTGGGAGACATTTGCAAAATTAATCTGAAAACAGATTTTACATGCAAGCATTTTAAGAAATGTTTTGTGTATCTCGTGGTTTCTGCATGATCATAATTGACAAATAATCATGCAGATAAAGCTGCGCTGGGAGAGATAGCGCTCTGAAGTAAACATCATGTGCTGTGTGCACAGTGTATCATACAGTAGAGTTGATGTCTGTAGTACAGGTGTTTAATGCCGTGACAAAATATACGCCTGTCGGTACGCTGACAGTGATCTACCGAACGTGATTAATTGTCGACCGTGAGAGAGAAGTGTCCGTCGAGGATATCAGGGAATAGCTACAAACAGCAGCAATACCCGAATTGCCGGTGCCGTCATGCGCCCGAAATACCGCGGAAACAGGGCAAGGTTTCAACCGGCCGGGCCTGGGCCGCCAGACATCGCTACAACAGCGCTACAACATCGGCCCACCGAGACAAACCGTCAACATCCGACCAGAAAATGTTTACTGGACATTAGGTCTTATTCTCCCTTCCGTAGCCATAACGCCCAACAATTACGTGATCACCTGGAGCTAATTTCCGATTTTCAGGCAGACTAAAAATAAGCGAAAACTGCAAATATTGGCATTGGTCAAAAATGAAGAGAGGTCCTATGGTTATCTATACGATTTTTTATCTATACAAGTTGAATCGCATAAGCGTTGTCATCTTTCGTTCATAACAGACCTTTTCTACATCCTTTTTCAACAATACTTCACACTCCTTAAGGACTTCTCATACAAGTTTGTTCTTCTTTCGTATGTTTGTTTATTATCAATTCATGGTCTAAGAAAAGAAGTGTTTTGTGAATTTGTCACTGTTGCCAATAAACACTGATGTTTTATAAATTGTACAATTTTAAACAGAGAATATAATCTTGTTAGTCGTCATTTAATAATTAATGATCAAATAAATTTCGTTACATTTTTGAAAATAGAAGATAATATATTATTTTGTGCTGAAATCATTATACCAAATTATAATGGAATGCTGCCTTCTGTTTAGTTGTGTTGCCTATAAAGTAGTGACTAAACAAATTCTACTGTCTTATTGTGTACTAAAGTACGCAATTTGTATGATTGTGTGATGCAGAGATATGTGCACAAGACGCACCCTGCTTCACAATGAACTACACAGACATTTGCCATCGGCCGTAAATAACGACAGTTCATTAATTGCAATGAGGAGATGACCTCAGACAGTAAGAAGTGATAAATGCAGGGCACTCACATTCATCTTCCTACACTCTTATTCGTTCATTACTTTGATGCACGTTCAGCAAAAATGTGTAATTTTCAGAGGTTAAGTTTTTAAACGTTCATTAACTTTTAATATGTGTATAAATATCCACGTTTCTAATAAATAAATAATGGCGATTCGTTCAGTTAAACGATGCAATAGTTGTTCTAATTGGAATATTATCCCCAAGTAAGTAAAATAACTAATGTTTGGAATCACACAGGAACAAAATATTGGTGAACATTCTTGTTAAGCATTGTCATCCTGTTGAGTTTAAATTATCAAGCCAGTTGTACAAAATATTATTCCTTTAGGACGGTACAGAAGAAATTGTAGCCTAAAGTATACCGCTTAGTCGAGATAGGATTGTGAAGAAAACAGGATTTTTCCGGACATTTGCCATCGTTCAGTGAAACAAAAAATTATGTATTAGGTTAGTTAATTACCTGAAGAAGATATCAGATTGCAGATCTCGAAACGTAGTTTTACTGATTGTTTTGTTTTAGGAAAATATAGTACTGTTTATTTACTACACAATTAATTTATCTCGCCTTTCGCAAGGTTCTGTAATTTTTCAACATTGTTTTATTCGGAAAATCAACACGTTAAACACACATTAGTAATACGTAATCGAACTTTTCTTTATGTAAATTTGTTCTGTATGGTTTCAGTGATTAAGTCAATGTATTTTACCCATCGATCTCGGTATACCCTGCGGTATCTCGTCTTACACGTACATTGATTACAGATAGTGGCCAATATGATTACTGGCAAAGATTGTTAAGTGGAACTTTATGATACAAGATATGACTGTAAGATATACGAAATATCATCATGATGAGAGATGTTCGAATGTTGAAGTCCCTCTGTCTGCTGTCCAGCTTCACCGCTGTTCCATATCCGCGAGTTCGTGGTGTATTAGCAATTCTTACTTGGAGGCGAGGAATCCCTTTGTTAAAGGATTGTGGTCACTAGGAGTAAGCTTCAGTATTGTTTGCCTTTTTGTTTCACTGTGCCAAGGTTATGGTCTCAATCACGCGCCATCAAGACATCGCGAATCTTCCATGAGATCATTGTTTGTCATTAATATGAATAGCGATCTCCAATCTCATGTCTGTGTCGAGACACAAAACCCGTACATGAGCTCATTTGTTGCGACAGAGGCATTACCGAGAACCGTAGTCTGGACGGCAACATTTCCCCAAACAAATCCAAGAATTGTTTACTCTACATTCCGCATAGAGTATCACTGTTCAGGAAGGAATGAATTGTAATCAATGCACACGTTTTTAGTACTATAATAACTTATAAATTTCTGCTTCAGATATTTAAGATAGATAAGGATAATTTTCACCATCAAAACGGCACTCATTTTGAAAATCGAGCATGGTTATTTTTCGTTTACGTCGATGACTTGGCGAGCAAAGAATCCTTGCAGATTTACTAGTCAAAAAATCAACATTTAAGTTAGTTTTCGATAACCACACATATGTGCAAATAAAACAATTCCTATACTTATGTTTGGAATGTTTTTTTTTTATTTCCGTGATATATTTTTTTCAGTCGTTTTTGATCGTATCACAGTACATTTACACCTATTAATATATTTCTTTAACAAGAGTACGGAGAAAATAATAGCTTGGTTTAGTTATCATTTACAGGATATTTCGTATTGTAAATTCTTTTGTGAGGTTTGTGATCTGAAGATAGCTTTAGCGTTATTGTCTTTGCTTATTTACATGTCGGGTTTCGTTCAGAACTTCTTCTAAAAATTTCAAAAAGCATCAGTGATGAATAAGTTATTCATTCTTAGATTTCTTAGATTAGGATGGTTAAGCACGTAACGTTTATGTGATCAAGTGAACCTTGGAAAATGGCGGTACTGTAAGTGCAGCAATTTAGTTTTCCAAGAAGTTCTCCATCCCACAATGGACTCCCGCTGTCTCGACTTCCTTATTACGTTAACAGTTTTTTTATCGGTAACAGTGTTTATTATACGCACGTTTTTTATATCTAATTTTACTGGATGGAGCCTGATGAAACCGTTGAGGACGTAGGATGAGTGAAGTGGGCTGGAGGTGGGAGGACTGGACACTCTGACCACGACACCGCACTGAGGAGGCTGTAGACACAGTGGGCGACCTGCTCCTACTGACGTGTCGGAGGTGTCTGGGAGAACGACTTCCATCTGAGGTCCCTCCTAACTGTAGACTTTGAAATTATGATTTGAGCTGATGGTTGAGTTACTCGAGGAAGTTAAAAATTGTAACTACGTGAATTATACTCGTAGTATCCAATTAATGGATCTCTGGCGATAGGAATGTCAGTGGACAATAAATACATAGTTTCCGTTTCAAATTGTAACACTTTTTTCTGGCAAGAGATTTTAACGGGTCTTTGCTGATGGATGTCTCCTGAGTTAATAAATATATCATACCCTTTGCATTTGTTTAATAAAATAGGAAACCGTTTCCCTTTTTATGACTTTTTCTGCCCGTCCTGATAGGTTCCGGCTTGTGTGAGAATCTTATCAAACAGAATAAGGAGATAAATCGATAGAGTACAATCGATGGTACTGATAAAAAGTGATACTTGACTGCACAGGATTTTAACGTGCACTATCTCTAGCAAATTCGAGTCATACTGGCCATCGGCGTTCCAATAACTGTATGTCCTGTCTAGAGACTTTTACGGATCATTGCCAATATAAACATCATTATTGACATCACTCTCGTGTTACTGAAACAGTGTTTTCCTGTCAAGAGGCTTTGACGGGTCCTTACCGATAGGAATATCCTGAGTTTGATAAATACTTCGTTCCCGTTGCAAACTATAACAGTCTTTTCCTGTCAAGAGGCTTTTACGGGTCCTTACCGATAGGAATATCCTGAGTTTGATAAATACTTCGTTCCCGTTGCAAACTATAACAGTGTTTTCCTGTCAAGAGGCTTTTACGGGTCCTTACCGATAGAAATATCCTGAGTTTGATAAATACTTCGTTCCCGTTGCAAACTATAACAGTGTTTTCCTGTCAAGAGGCTTTGACGGGTCCTTACCGATAGGAATATCCTGAGTTTGATAAATACTTCGTTCCCGTTGCAAACTATAACAGTGTTTTCCTGTCAAGAGGCTTTGACGGGTCCTTACCGATAGGAATATCCTGAGTTTGATAAATATTTCGTTCCCGTTGCAAACTATAACAGTGTTTTCCTGTCAAGAGGCTTTTACGGGTTCTTGCCGATGGAAATCTCATGAGTTGATAAATACGCCATTCCGGTTACAAACTGTAACAGTGTTTTCCTGTCAAGAGGCTTTTACGGGTTCTTGCCGATGGAAATATCATGAGTTGATAAAAACGCCATTCCGGTTACAAACTATAACAGTGTTTTCCTGTCAAGAGGCTTTTACGGGTTCTTGCCGATGGAAATCTCATGAGTTGATAAATACGCCATTCCGGTTACAAACTATAACAGTGTTTTCCTGTCAAGAGGCTTTTACGGGTTCTTGCCGATGGAAATATCATGAGTTGATAAAAACGCCATTCCGGTTACAAACTATAACAGTGTTTTCCTGCCAAGTGGCTTTTACGGGTTCTTTCCGATGGAAATATCATGAGTTGATTAATACGCCATGCGGTTACAAACTATAACAGTGTTTTCCTGTCAAGAGGCTTTTACTGGTTCTTGCCGATGGAAATATCATGAGTTGATTAATACGCCATGCGGTTACAAACTATAACAGTGTTTTCCTGCCAAGAGGCTTTTACGGGTTCTTGCCGATGGAAATATCATGAGTTGATTAATACGCCATGCGATTACAAACTATAACAGTGTTTTCCTGCCAAGAGGCTTTTACGGGTTCTTGCTGATGGAAATATCATGAGTTGATAAATACGCCACTCCGGTTGCAAACTGTATACTATCGTTATTGTTAGTAAAATTAAGGAAAAAAGGAGGATCGTAAGGTTTATTCATAAACTACTTGAAACAAGATTAACTGACTTAAAACTAATCGTGATTTCCACATGTATGCTTTCTTTTTGTTAATAAAATTAAGGAAAAAGGAAAATTGTAGCGTCTATTAAAAAACAACTTGAAATAACATTAACTTATGTAAAATTGAGACTAACTTGAAAGTGTTTTCGCTTTTCGTTTGGTAAGTCTGCAATTTTAAATTTTCAGAGCACTGGATCATATGTAAACTTCTGGGGTATTTGGAAAAACAAAAAGTTATGATCTAACACCTGTGTAACTTTTATTTTTTCATTCGGTGTTCTTGACCTGTAATGCCTGGACTCACTGTACCTCGAACTCGCCTGATACGTCAACACATCAGAAACTTGGTTGGTTGAATCATTGGTACTTGTAGTGCGATATATATTGTCTTCGATCATAAGCTAATTTCGTCTTCACTTGTCATTGGATATCAATTTGACATTTCGTACCGCACATAGCTCGTGGTGTCGTTATATTAGCCGTAGTCAAAGCCGACAAGACAAGTACACATGATAATTTTAATCGGAATTTGAAATAATCTATGATGTTAAAATAATGAAACATTATTTATAGCTGCGTGGTAAAGTCTCACGTATATTATATGTAAACGTGAACAGAGCATAACCGTGTTTATTTGCACGCTGTTTGGAAAATTGTTTATAATATAATATGTTCGAAATGAATGAAACGAGTGCCTACCATTAGAAGAGTCTCTCAGAATGTTTTGCAGATTTATTTTAGGAACTCTAACGTAGAGGGTTCAATCTAATGTTATAAAAAGTTTTGAAAACTCAGTACATTTTTATTTTGGGATACAAACAGACAAAATACTAAGTTCGTAATAAATGCTTCGCAGAAGTGCTATTGTGCTATTTTTATAAACACAGCACTTGTTTTTAGTTGGTTTACGTCGTATAATGTATGCACAAATGAAATAAACAGCATGTATTATTTTTATATTACGTAAATGTTAAAACCCCTAAATATTAAACAAATATAATAATTTGTAAACGAGGGACATCAAATATTTATTTAAATAGGTTAGACAACATCCGATCGTAAAGGAATTTGAGTATAAAATTATTTAAGATTTCCTATTGAAAATGGTCATATGACGTTATACTTCAAAGATAATAATTTAACGTTTTATGTGTATATATGAACCTGTATAAACTTAGAGGAGTAAACGTAATACACGTGAAAGCTATAAACTCCATTAGAATCTTCGCGTAACGAAATTTTCATGGTTCGTATATTATTATGAACGTATTGTAGTGCTTATCTTTCCGCACTAAATACAGTTCTCTTGCAAGCTTCTATGCGGTATGTCTCGCTCAGAACCTGGCTCCGGCCAGTCATCTGTGTAGGAACTAAAATCCAAACTATATTAATGTATAAATAGGGCTCAGCCCTTGCTTGTAGTGTTTGACATTTCAAAAAGGCCGAGTGTGTGTCCTGTGTCTCCTTGAAAATGATGAGACAAGGTTGCTGTTGAAGCCGGTTTGATCTCAATGCCTACTAGGAACCACGATACACCCACCCACCTACCTACCAAGACAAATTTAAATTAAAATGTTAACTTTTTATTTTTTTTTTTTTTAACACACATTTTGTCGCTGAATTAACGGTTTGACATTGGAAAAATCTTTATTTTAGCAGATCGTGACAAATATGGTTTACAATTTGTATATTTTTGTGAATAATTTTTGTTATTACATTATGGGTGTCAAAATTAGTGCCAGATGTATAGTCGTTCTTGTGGTGCGTCATAATGATCATCAGCAGCTTCGTAATCCAGAGCCTTCATGCACCAGTTACTTTGCGTGCGGAAATCGTATTTCGAAGACGACGCTTCAGTCAGACTACTCCATTTCTACTGTTTTCTGTTTACTCTAAAAATTCTTTCCCACGTGGAGCGGATCACTCAATCGCGTTCTAATAATGTACAGTCGTGCTCTAAAATTAATTACTGAGCTTATTGATGTAAACAGCAAAGTGTGTTAGTGTGAAATCAATTTTGGTTTGTACAAACTTTACGAATAGAGTGGCGTTACAGTGCGTGACCGACGGACGCTTCAATTGTGAATTCTCTCGGGAGCGTGTGTGGCAAGTCGTGTTTATTGATTTGTCAAGGATTATACTTTACGTCTGAGGCTGGATTACCAAAATTTTACATTAAACCGTTCACTTAAAAATGTCCGTTTTCGCAGTTATTTGTCAAACAATACAGGGAGTTCACAAATATGGCTTAGTTAACGGCCTGTCTGTTTGTTAGAGGTAAAATTGTTTTTAAAATGAATAATATTCTAATTTTGCAAAATTTTAGTCTAAGACCTATTGTTAAAAAATGTTTCAGAGGTGTGTCATTTTAAGTTTAAAAATAGCGGCCATATGCAATTTTTCAAACTGTAATTACTCAAAAACGGGAGATTTTATAAAAAATGTACAAGGGTAGTGAAATATGGATTACTTTTACATGAGCCTTTGGATACCAAATTTATTTCGCTACAACAAATAATAACGGAATATTAAATTATTTTCTTGGTTTGGTTTAGTTTTTATTTTTATAATTTTAATTTTGGTTGAACCTTTCTTAATGGATTTTGTTTTGTGTGTGGTTTTGGTCGATTTGGTTGTTTAATTTATTTATTTGTTGTGTATGTTTTGTCAGTGTCAGTGTCGGTGTGGGTGTCGGTGTCGGGTCGGTCATGTGTGATACAGTAGTGTCCCCGTTGCAGTGAGATGTCGCTAGTGAGACCGTTGGCCGGCCGCGGCCCGCGACTGCGCCTGCGCCCCAGTTGCTCGCCGACCGGCCCCGCCAGACGAGCTGTCAGCGCGGTCACCTCGCTTCCATGGCAACCGGACCACACGCTCACGCGACGCACTGCTCACTTTGCCAGGTACCACAACACTGTCAATCCATTCTTGTTCTGCTACTCCTCAACACTTTGGTGCCCTTTGTTTTCCAATATTAACTGTAACTGCTTTGAGAGGACATTCGCCTTTAGCTAATAAATTCAAAGTCTATGATCATCGTCAACCTACCGCAACGTTATTCCTTCGTGTCTTGCATTGTAGTATATGTATTAACAAATATTCTATAGAAACATTAATCATATTTTCTTTCACGAGTGCTTTAATACATAGTTAATAAAGAGCCTCAATTCTGGTGTGCAAAATGCATTTATTTCCTGTTTTAATTTTTACTTGTGTTAAGGGTTCTCTTAAACGCCCTATCCGTTGCAAATAGAATTGTCGATGTTGCATATACTTATAAGCTTGGAAGTGGAAAATTAAACGTAACTTATTTCGAGTTGAAGATATTTGGACTTTCTCATATTTTTGTAGTGCAAATGAAGACTATTGCTTGACTTGGGAAACTGGCACATAGTTTATGCATAATTTTGAAGTGAGCAAAGTATGCCACCAAGGAAATTCCATTCAACTACCCAAATAAAAGTGGACGTGGAAGTGTAACGTAGCCGGTATCCATGTGAAGGTTAATCAAATACACACGTCTCTATCAGCATAACTTACTTATTACGAGCATTATTAATGAGGAATTGCTTAATTTATGTTTATATAAATATATTCTATACATTGAGTTTTACTGTCCAGATTGTTTATTCGTTATTTATTATTCATGGAAGTAGTATTCATTTTTTTATTTTATATGAAGTTAATTTGAGTATAAGGAAATGCCTTTAGTGTTAACTACAACAGCTCAAGTAGTTATTTTGTTACTTGAAATGTTGATTTGTGCTCCTCTCAAGCACTGCCAAAGAGAGTAACAACTCTTGTTTGTTAACCTAATTCACTTTTGTTTACTGCCTTCTAAGTGATGAAATTTAAAAGTAGTGAGCGCCGTTATTTTGTTGTCACGTGACACGTTCGTTTCTCTTGCATGGTGTGAAACGTAAATTGAATTATAAAGAGACGATTTCCCCAAGCATGACCTCTCCCCCCCACCACCACTCATGTAGGATTGGTGTAATGCTATTAACATTTGCATAGTCGGGTTCGCAAGTTTCAACCTAGCAAAAGTAGTGGCTGCATTGTCTGTGGCATGAATAATGTTGTGCGCGCTTGTAAGTAATTTCTAGTTACATTTTGTTTTATTGAATCAGTATTGTACTAGATTCTTTGTGTCCAGATCAAAATGAATTAAAATTATGCCTGATTTGGGAATGAAATGGTGATATTGCAAGTAAATGTTTGTATACTGATGTAAAATTAAGACAAATGTTGAACAATTTTGAATTTGTAAAGTGAGGAGTGGTACTGTAATTAGATATTTATATTTTTATAATTTTAATACCCTGAGATACAAAATACATCAACATCAAAATGATTCCTTGAGGACAAGCTTTTATATTTTGAACATATTTATGTTGTGAACACATGGTTGTTTTTGACGAATTTTGATTATTGGGTATATGTTAGGAAGTTCTTAGAAAAAAAAAAAAAAAAAAAAAAAAAAAAAAAAAAAAAAAAAAAAAAAACTGTTGTGACTTTAGTTAAAGTTTGAATTTGAATTGACACTATTACTAATAATTACATACACTTGATAATGAGTGGATTGTGTAGTAATGTTTCAACTAGAACTATTACAAACATAAAATGATATACAGAGAGCTAATGCCCTCTGTCCTAAATCTATATGTAATGTTGTAGCTAGTGAGTACATAACATAACTGATTCGTGTTGTGGCTCAGAGCCCTTGTCCTGAGATTAAAGTATTTTTTCCAAAAGGCATGAAGTTCATCCCTTAGAACCTCAAGGGTGGCTCTGGCATAAACATGGTGGTTAATCCCCATCCCTTGGTTAATGCCTCTGACGTACTTTACTTTCTTTTATTGTAGGGAAAGTTGTGTCGCTTCCCATGCTATGAGAAATAGACGACCCCCTCATAAATATTAGGGATATCACCCGTATTGTTTATGATTTCATCAACTCTTCTTTCTAACGATTGGTGCAATTGTTTCTAACTACCCTAACAATGATACCTAAACATGAGACCTATGCTAAAATTTAATAATACTATATTTACAAAAACTTTAACTAACTATAATTACTAAGACAAATAAAATTTAATGCAACAAGGCTGGGCAGTAACAAATACATAGAGGAAAGAAGAAGCAAGTGATTATTTTGTTTAATTCCATACCCTAGACGTTTCCTTTCAGGTTTAAGGCAGCAAGTCAATTCTTTGGTTTTGCTGACGAACTTCTCTTAATTTTGAAGTACTTGCATCTGGTGGATGAAGCGGCAGCGACTGATGGCAAATTTTGTCTCTCGCCCAGGCCAAATCAAAAAGACTAAGATGATTGTAAATCTTATATTCGTGGATAACAGCTATAACCTAGTATATGCGGCAAAGGTAGTGCGCCACAGCAATGTAAAGGAAATATTTGAATGTAGGTAGACAGTGCCTCGGCTGCAAGAGTAGGATTTTCTTCCCTTGAAATTCCGGTTGCGTACATAGTACTATGTGGACACTTTAACGGTCACAAACCGTCTCCGTCTTTGATTTCAAAGGCATGAGTACTTCCATTCATCTCGGTGGCAAAAAGGCTTTTCTCCTGACTTTTCTTTTATTTACGTAACCTAGCTTTGAATCCAATGCAGCACATACCTGTTATGATTTCGGTTGAAACTCAAGTTCCTCTGGACCGATCATCTGCTGGGCTATGATGGAATTTCAGAGATGCAGACGAGAGTCGTTTTCTTCAAGTCTCGAGCATACATCAAATAAGTTCCTCGTATGCAAATAATTATGATTTTTTGAACGAAGCTAATCCATTTAACAGCTGAAAATTGTTCGTTCCAAGGGGGTACAAAAATAATACGTTCCAGGATGGAGTCGGATGTGTGAAGATCTCTATAATAAGCTTAAGGATACACATATCCCTGGCAGTGCCGACCTCCTACTTCACAAATGGTTGAAGCGAGAAGCGAAAAATGGACAAGGTCCAAACCATCAATTTGAATCATAGTAGGCGGAAAGCTGGTCTTTATTGACGAAACTTGTGGCTAATATTGCATAATCCAAACCCAAACCCGATGATCTACCAAAGCGTATTTTGCAACAAAATGCCAACCCACTGACAGATACGTTTGCTGCAATTTACAAGAAATGGAAACTAAAAGCTATTTCTAAGATCTTTCTGCTTTTACCTCGACAACAAGTTTGAAAAGTACAAACTTAATGTTCGTTGTGAAGGTGTTCAACCATAATGAACACACAAAGTAACTAAGTATTGCTCATAGGCGTTAAAAAGCATCTAGGTGGCTTATCTTGGGGAGACAACGTACAAGTTTTCCGTACCTCAGCTCTGTCTCAGGTCCACTAGCGCAGCACTGAAGCCTTACTAAGAGAAGATGACAATGTTTTATCAAACCCCGAATTACCTATCTTGAAGGACCCCCCACGTGGCAGAGATCTATGGAAGTCCAGACATCCACCCGTACAAACCGTCAGTGACCATGCAAGGAATGAAGTTTCACCAAAAAAGGCCAGGATGCATTTGATAGGAGACGTTAATTGTTAATTCCAAATCCAACAGAAATAGTAGGTAATGTGCAAGTCCTCGGAGAGAATGGACTATGGTGGATAGATTACGTACTGATGTAGGTAGGAGTGAGTCTTGAAAGTTTGTGGGGTAAAGGTTCCCATTGAATCTTGCGACTGCGGAGTCGAAAGTCAGGCAATGCGTTATATATTTGAAAATTGACCTTTGCTTCCATTTCCAGAAGGGGTTAGCCCATGTTCATACTGCAGATAAAGTAGCGTTAGAATGGATAAGAGGGCAGGATTTACATTTACAAAGATGGAAACTATGTTCCCTAGTTTATGAAGAAGCAGGATCACATGTGTGGTACTGGTACTGGTAGTGAGAAGGGCTCCTGCATTTAAGTACTCGAATAATAAGTCTTTGAGCCAAGCCCCATCTCGAAAGTACAAGTTGGCGCTATAGTATCGTAATATCGTCGTGTAATATCACTTGGAGCGGAGTTCTTACTATGTTTAAACCATACACGAGTACGGTACACAGCTACGATATAAGACTTTTTATAGGCAGAAGCTATTCAGGGTCGGGTAGTCCATCTTACCATCTTACCAATGTGTAGAAGTTGAGCTGATTTAAAGGGGCAAGTGTTGTGGGCACCAACGCCTTGTTCTTTTTACCATATATTTTACCCTTTGTGTTCTTTTCTCTTTCGGATTGACGTCAAAGTCAAAAATATGACCTCCAACTCATGAATAGGAAAGTTA
Source organism: Homalodisca vitripennis (assembly GCF_021130785.1). Taxonomy (NCBI): domain Eukaryota; kingdom Metazoa; phylum Arthropoda; class Insecta; order Hemiptera; family Cicadellidae; genus Homalodisca; species Homalodisca vitripennis. The sequence goes on from NC_060210.1 coordinate 146,722,371, forward strand.
ATTAGATTTGCGGTCGAAACTGGAATGTGCTAGAAGCGATATTGTCATTCCTCATATCACTAGACTTCCGTCACGCTGCATCAGCCTCTGTGCTCTCGGGTACCTTCCGGAAGTGTGCATCATCGGGAATCCGCAGTGCAGCGACGTTTTTCCTAACATTAAGAAAGCCATTACGCTAATCCATTTAGATATATACTACCTATACGGTATACGCATTAACTATATTTGTCACAATTGTTTTCAACTAGGACATTTGTTTACAAATAGCTAAAAACAAGAGGAAAACGCTAGTATGAACACTCAGTTGTCCAATGAGAATGTGGTAATAGTGTACCCCCAGTAACCATAACCTAATAAATATAAGGGGTTTGAATAAAAATAATAAAACCTTACCAAACGTGTGATCATCTACATAGTTTAAATGTCAAGTTTCTGTGTTTTTCTTTTTCAGAAACATCTCACTCGTGACTCTCTTATGTATGCTTTATTTAGCTATAGAAAAGTGGTATAGAATAGCTTTTTAAAGCAATTTCTACAGAAGATTAAAGCAATTTTGGTGGTACACGAGGTACGTACTAACTATTCGGGACCTTTTTAGGGATGATTTGTCTACGCCAGTATCGGTTATAATTTAATAAAGTGCTCTAAAGGAAAACTGACCAAAGCCATTTTTTTAAATGTATATAAAACTTTGTTATTTACCTGTCAGGAAATCGAACCCGAGACCCCTCGATTATAGAGCCATACCCTTGTCTCTGGGCTACGGATAAAGTCTGTTATACATGCGAATAAATTATTTTGACTTGAAACAGTAAAGCTAATCGTGTGTAATCGTACACTTCTGTTTTTCTTGTCTACGTCAGTCGATTGCAGAGGTTACAGCAGTAAAAATGTTCGTATCGTTCAATCACTACTTTATGGCTAAGATAAAAAAAGGTCAGTCAAAGTCTGCCGTAATAAATCAGGCGTCCGGAGTGTAATATCGATTTAAGTTTATGAAAATATCAAAATACAAGTACAGTACATTATTTTATTTATTGGTATTGGATACCAATTTCATTAGTTTTAGTTTGGTGTATCTTATACTTGTGTTGTTTGAATAGTTGTTTTAGACGTGTGTAGTCTTGTCTAATCTAATTTTCACTAGACCTATTATTGATATATTGTCGGTAAGTCACATATATTTCGATTCGAATGGTAAAGCGTCTTAACTTTTTAATCAAATGCATTGGAAGTTCTGAAATAAGTATTATTTACACAATAAATCTTCATATTTATAAGAGAACATAACATCTAAACTATATGGACTGTATACACGTCAGCTTGTAACCCACTTCTACCAATATTGGGTAGAATACAAATCAACAACGCCCAGTAGTTTATGTTTTACATAAATTTATGGTATTGTTCAATTTTTTTATGGTAGCTCGTTACACTCTTACGTAATCTTGGCCTCGGGACTCTGTTGTCTTACTCCACTCTCGGCTTTCTTCGACCTTTGGATTCGAAAACTTGGAGAAGCTCGCTACAGTCACCCGTACCTTTGGCCTTGGGAACTGTGTTTCCTTGCTCCACTCTCGGCTCTCTTCGGCCTTTGGCTTTGAAAACTTGGGGTAGCTTGTTACACTCACGCGTATCTTTGGTCTTGGGAACTGTGTTGTCTTGCTCCACCCTCACCTTTCTTCGACCTTTGGATTTTAAAATTTGGGGTAGCTTGTTACACACACTTATTTTTGGCTTTGGGAACTATATTACCCTGTTATATATAAAATTGTAAAATTCTTCGGCCTTTGGCTTCAAAAATTTGGGAAGCTCGCTACACTCAAGTTTCAAACACTAAAACACATGTTCAAGGGTGTAAAAATTGATTTTGGTTATTTAGTGCTATACAATAAATTGTTTACTTTTTACAAGTTGTAACATTCGACACCTTAAAGAAGGGGATAAATTATGTCTTCGAAACTTTGTGTTTTATTGAATGGTAACATATTATAACTATGGAAAATATCAGATTTAAATATTTCTAAATTTGTATATATTTCAAAATAGAAATAAAAACTTCAAGCACAAAACTGAGCTCGTTATTTGTAAGGACTTTAAACAATTAAAAAAACTGATACCTGTATTATAATATTGCTGGAGGAAGTTCGAAATACAAGTATTGACATATCGTCAGTGTCGTTTGTCATTGGTGGAAACAGACCATGTTAAGAGAGTTGAGACTCAGTTACGATACGGTGGTGGAGTGGTGACAGGAGTAGTACTGACTGAGCCGATATCAGCTGATGGACGGCCTGGCCGGGCTGATTGGCGGCGAGGCGCGGCGCAGCAAGGGCCTCACTCGTTGCGCACAGCCGGTTAGGAAATCTGTTTAGCAGTTGGTGTCATATTTATTTTAAGCAATGATTAGATGTTATGTAAGGCAAGGAAGGGAAGGGTATGACGCTACATCGGGCCGGCGGCGCGGCGCGCACTCGCGTTGTACCTGCCTGCCTGCCTGTATGGTGCATACTACATCATACTCCAGTGTAGTAGACGAGCCATATACTCTAGTTACACATACATCCGGGATTGTGTAAAATGAGAGAAATGCTCTGTCGATAACCAAACACAAACTAGTCAAAAGTAAAAGTACCTACCAAGCTGAAGTACGTGTCAGTATATTAAAAGACGGCAATATCAGAACATCAACGTTTTTTTTAATTATTGTTATCCATCTTAACATGTTAAGAAGCGCGCCCTCCATCAGCTTGATGCTCTAGCGTCGATGTAAAACTTAAGCTTGAATTGGGCGTTAAAAAATATAGAAAACATTCGAAACAGTTTTGTATTAATTATTGTAAATAATTAATAAATTGTGTTTTAATGATGTAAATTTAAATTTGATAACACAGTGGTATATACTAAAATCAGGCATATCCTATAAGAGTGTAACGATTATTTGTATATGTTCAGTTATACAATGAGACAAATACATTTTGTACCTAATGGACAATACACATGGGGTTGGATACTGCTGAGGTCGTAGTAATGAATACTCGATATTTATATATGTTCAGTTATACAATGGGACAAATACATTTTGTACCTAATGGACAATACACATGGGGTTGGATACTGCTGAGGTCGTAGTAATGAATACTCGATATTTGAAGTTTACGTACATGTTTAATATTGGCAAATAAACATAAAATAAAATCACCACTTCTAGTTGGTAAAATAAAATAAAGTATTTCCACGTTGGCTGCCAAATAGAGTATGAATGAACTAAAATATGATACCATGCGATGGGCCTAAATATTCCAATGTTCTATGGATTGTACCTTCGAAATTAATAATTATTAAAACTTTAATAATAACTTCCCTTTACGATGAACGTATCTCACAAACACGGGCGTCAGCATTCTTGGCTCGACAATGCAGCTGTAGTCGGAAAAGGGGAAGATTATAACATGACTGGAAGTCTGTAACATGAAGTAATTGGGCTTGAACTCAAGAAGTGAGCTCGAAGAGCGAACTGCAACTCGCGGACAAGGCGCGCGAGATGTAGCTTCGGTAGCGAGTTCGGCAGCTACAAAGTTCCCGAGAGAAAAAATTAATACGCGTACCAATTAGGTTATCAATCCGCCAAGAATTTAGTTCCAAGAACATCGGATGTAACTTATACTAACCAGTAACAAGTAACTGGGTTGCGAAAATATGTACTTTATGAAGTAAAACTAAATAACGGTACAATTTCTAGTGCCTGCAGCTATAAACAAAGCAGAAAATAAAATAATAATAGCTATATTTAAATCAAATTAAGTCTAAAGAAAATGAAAATATCCTATATGTGCGTGCTAATTAAAATAGTGAGGTCCTAGATAGATCCTTGTCTGACGTGTCCCCCACTTACAAGGGTCATTTCGTAGTGCGGTTTTCCGGGTGATAATGAGTTAATGTCACATCATTTTCTAATTTAAAACCATTATATCAGAGCAGAGAGGTGACACTGTATTATATGATGTGAATAATACGCACTGATAACGACAAGTACGGTTGTGATAACGTTGATTTGCTAACATTGACAGTAAAGTATCAGCTCATCTATCAATAGTGAAGGAGACAGAAGACGACATCACGAGGACCTCACCTCTTGACTCCACTCGGTTCGTACAGCATATATTCCCACTTGGTTCCCGTCAGTCTGGATAATAAGCGTGTGTAAGGCAACCCCCGAGACCGTGTCTTATCATTGGCGGTAACTAACGCATAAAATATTCACTGTAAATTATTGTTGTGTATCTTAGTCTGGGAGCCTAGATCCACTGAACATTGTATAAGCAAGAAACCCAGTTTTTGGGAATCGTTTGTGGGATTCTCCGAAGAAGATTTTGTGGGGATCAAAATGGTAGACTATCAAAACTAAAAGGGATTAAAATGCGGAACAATAAATTTCTCATAGGACATATGCTTTAGCTCTACACACATAACTTAGACCATGGAAGACTTGAATAATAGTAAAATAAGTGCCAGTCAACGTAATAAAGAGGGTTAAAGTCGCCGCATTATTGGTTTTTGGTAGATTTAATAAAACTTTGCTGTATTTTCTCCAACTATGGCCTTCAGAAGACAAATCCAAAACCGGTTCGCCAGCTTATGGACATGAATGTTTCCGTAATTTTTAATAGATATTTATACGAAAATTGGTACGGAGATACTATGTACACTTAGCTTGTATGAGTTCGTTAGTCAGTCTCAACCAACAAGAAGTTTCAAAATGTCGGCCATTTGTGAAAATCTCGGGTATTTCACAATTAAATTAAAATTGACACGGTTATCTTTTTAATTGTCAACTCTCAAAATTACAACATCACAACAAATTACATTTTACAACTCTCAGTTTTCAAGATGGCACTTGTCCAAAATTTGAAGAAATTTCTGGTTATCTGTCAGTTATTATGCATCATAGACGAATGTAAAAGGAAATTTTTAGAAAAATCAGATTATTCTCAACAATGTGTGTATTTACGTGGTTTTTGATATTTCAAGTCTTCTTGTGTTAATATAAAGCTCGTAAAAATAGTTTGAGAAGTATACTACAGTATTACATTGAATTTTACAAACGTAATTATTAGTTAATTTTAACTATGCTCAAGAGTAAACAAATTTATATGCTTACAAAGAATTTTGCTCTAAGGTTTCATGGTGGAGTTTGTAAATTTATGTTACGAAAATGATACGTACTTCGTATCACATGTACTTCATCACACGCTAATCTTTATCGTACTATCAGTGTTGTACAAATTAAGCATGTACACTAATAATGGATGTATGGTTTGACATTTCGTGATTGTGGCCACACATGACATCTAGCTTTTTTCCCACTAAGCCGGGTTTAATTCACACACCAGCGTTCAATATTACAGTTTGTTATTAATACGAATTTAACATAAAATACAGTGAAACTAATGAAGGTATGACAATTTGAAATTCTAGTATCTAGTGGCTGTAGCTATAAAATAGGGGTTTTCTTATTTGTTACATTCTTTACTCTAAATGTGCTAATTTAATTAAACGTATTCTTTATTACATTCCAGAAAATGTGGGTTTTATGGTAATATTTGTTAAGTTGTATTCCATCTCTTCTATTCTCCCTTAAGAGGCGGCTGTTTCAAGTGACCATCTTGAAAAACTATGTTGCCACTTCAAACACTTAGGTCCTTACTTTTGTGATCATAGAATTTTGCGGTATGTCTCTTTTCTTTATTTTAAAATCTAATGATATGGTTAGTACGCATCCAAAGGGTTATATGCTTTTCGATATTTTTATTGGTTATTTAGAAAAAATCTCAAATCATTTTTTATGTGTTTAATCGAAAATATTAATAAACATACATTTGACTATAAAAACTAAAAATCCTATGTTTGGTTTTATTCTATCTTTAAATAAGACAACGAAGTTTAACATTGTTCTTAGGGGTAAAGTGAGATGAAGTTAGGGGACTAGGGTCGCGTCCGTCAACAGCCCCGTCCCCGAGTAACCTTGGGTGGTCCCAGCAATGATCAAGGTGGGTAGAAGGACCTCGAGCAATGACTACCACACTGGCGAGAAATGGCCTTTGGTATGAAGAACCAAACAAAATTATACAGACTGGAAATAAAGTAATTCCCCTCTTAATTTTGGAAAATTAGAATATTTTCAGGGAATAGTAATAACATAATCTAGATTGTATTTGTATGTTTCAAAATTAACTATCTCCGTACCCACATTTCAGAGAAGGCGTTAACTTAAAAACTTAGTAAGTAGTAAAGTAGTTCAACCCATTATACTTCAATACCCGTATTGTTACAACTCAGATTAAGTAGACACAACCAACGGCACCAAAAAATGACTAATCTATCAAAACTAGGGGCAGTAACTTCAAGAAGAAATATAAACCATTAAGAACTGTTAATACTGTGTTTAAACCTGCACTACGGAATAAAACTACTTTGCTAGCAATTAACACTTTAAATTGGAATTTACGCATCTAAATATGTTATTGAGAAGGGAATGATGACATAAACACTTAAATTATAAATCAAGCTTGCAGCACATATCAGTCGTCTAACCCATTATATAAATGTACGCTAAGAGTTTTTTGTGCAGATACATACCCCATGGTTTATTAACTGATTTCAATGTTTGACGTGTAATTTTAAAGAGCTGACTGTAAATGGGTATATTTTGTTATTTTCAAATATTATGGTTCTGCCCTAGTGGCTTTTGGATCATTAATGTTACCCAAATGGAGCTTGATAAATGTTTAGATTCCCAGATGGCTTAACCTAGTTGTAAAGTAAACAATAACAGTGACATAACTTAGCAACAGCTGCAACTAAATACAAACATCTGTAAAGCTATCTGAACAACAAAGAGTAATATGCAAGAGTTTATATGCACGACAAATGACAGTCACACTGTGTAATGTGTAGTGGCGTTTAGGATCAGGTTTCAAAAACCTTTTTGTTGTAACTTACAATGATAAAATACGCATATGAAAGTATATATGTATATTCTTAATCAGCATAAACTAAGGAATCTTTTTACGAAATTAAGATATTACGATGTTTAACCTCAAAGTCCATCTATCCCCTTTAAAACAGTATTTTGAGACTGTGATGACGCCAGTAACGAAATAAAATCATTTAATGCATTGAGAATACTATTTATAATGTTAAAATGCACATGTATTTCGTGAACACAAAACTTATTATCCTCAGAAGATGGTTTGGTCAAAGAACACAACTGCCTAGACAAGGATGTGGAAAATGCACTTATTTTTCCTGAACATAAAACTCGGTATCCTTAAAAAAAGTAACTTTTTGCCATGAATTTTAACAATTTTTTTTTAAATGAGGTGTATTTCATTTCAGGAAACTTGACTCGTGTAAACTTTTATAGTTAATGCGGGAATAACAAATTGATTTATGTTTAACAAGACGGTACTCCACCTTATTTTCAAAGAGAAGACCAAGAGTTTTTAAACCAAAAGTATATTATGAAGGGAGATCGATTAATAGAAGAGAATCGAGTGGCCTGCCCATAGAGAGGAATATTTCCTACAGGGGATTATTTTAATTTCACTGTATATTAATATATCCTAGTAGTATACTTACCATTACACTATATGATACATCTTCATACTGTGTACAAAGATATTATTAACTTTTTGTTTTCTGTTTGTTTGGTTGAACTATACCAGTACTTATTAAGTTCTAAAATCTACTAAAATAAGTTATAGCCTTACATCTCTTGATATGTTTTATTTGTAGTAAGTCACCAATCATAAAATTGGAGATAGGAAAGCCATAAACTCCTAGCACCGATTTGGCCTTCTAAAGCAGAGAGTTGTTGCCTTCAACAAAATCGAGGACATGACAAATGAAGTTGTGACAAGTCCCAGTATGATGTCTGTCAGTGAATATGAGATTTACATTGTATTTGTAGCTAGGCCGGGGTGGTGAGAAAGGGGAGGACATTTATGTGCTCAGTCAGTAGCTCGTGAGACAGTAACGTGTTTGAGATCTGACCTGCAGGGGAAGGTTCTGGTGATGTTAACAAAGTTGGGAATACGACAAATGGCGTTGTTGTGGACAGTCACAGTGTGGTGTCTGTCAGTGAATGTGACATTCACCTTGTAGCAAGGCCGGGGTGGTGAGAGGGGGGAGGACATTTCTGTGCTCAGTCAGTCAGTAGCTCGTGAGACATTGACATGTGTGAGATCTGACCTGCAGGGGAAGGTTCTGGTGATGTGAACAAAGTTGAGAACACGACAAATGGCATTGTTGTGGACAGTCCCAGTGCGGTGTCTGTCAGTGAATGTGACAGTCACCTTGTAGCAAGGCCGGGGTGGTGAGAGGGGGGAGGACATTTCTGTGCTCAGTCAGTCAGTAGCTCGTGAGACAGTGACATGTGTGAGATGTGACCTGCAGGGGAAGGTTCTGGTGATGTTAACAAAGGTTGGAACACGACAAATGGCGTTGTTGTGGACAGTCACAGTGTGGTGTCTGTCATTGAATGTGACAGTCACCTTGTAGCAAGGCCGGGGTGGTGAGAGGGGGGAGGACATTTCTGTGCTCAGTCAGTCAGTAGCTCGTGAGACAGTGACATGTGTGAGATCTGACCTGCAGGGGAAGGTTCTGGTGATGTGAACAAAGTTGAGAACACGACAAATGGCGTTGTTGTGGACAGTCCCAGTGTGGTGTCTGTCAGTGAATGTGACAGTCACCTTGTAGCAAGGCCGGGGTGGTGAGAGGGGGGAGGACGTTTCTGTGCTCAGTCAGTCAGTAACTCGTGAGACAGTGACATGTGTGAGATCTGACCTGCAGGGGAAGGTTCTGGTGATGTGAACAAAGTTGAGAACACGACAAATGGCGTTGTTGTGGACAGTCTCAGTGTGGTGTCTGTCAGTGAATGTGACAGTCACCTTGTAGCAAGGCCGGGGTGGTGAGAGGGGGGAGGACGTTTCTGTGCTCAGTCAGTCAGTAACTCGTGAGACAGTGACATGTGTGAGATCTGACCTGCAGGGGAAGGTACTGGTGATGTGAACAAAGTTGAGAACACGACAAATGGCGTTGTTGTGGACAGTCCCAGTGTGGTGTCTGTCAGTGAATGTGACAGTCACCTTGTAGCAAGGCCAGGGTGGTGAGAGGGGGGAGGACATTTCTGTGCTCAGTCAGTCAGTAACTCGTGAGACAGTGACATGTGTGAGATCTGACCTGCAGGGGAAGGTTCTGGTGATGTGAACAAAGTTGAGAACACGACAAATGGCGTTGTTGTGGACAGTCTCAGTGTGGTGTCTGTCAGTGAATGTGACAGTCACCTTGTAGCAAGGCCGGGGTGGCGAGAGGGGGGAGGACGTTTCTGTGCTCAGTCAGTCAGTAACTCGTGAGACAGTGACATGTGTGTGTTGCAGGGAGATTTACTCGGTGTGGTGTGCTCGAGTGGGCTCAGTTTCCCGCCACCTGCCAGCTGACCAGGTCCAGAACCTCCTAAATGAGATGCAATTGTACCCCACACAAGCCCAAGGTAGGTTTATACATTCACTCGCCTGGGTGCACGGTTACATTCAATAGTCGTTCATAAGAGCAAGCAGATAATGTTTAGAAGAAATAACAATTAAAACAATACATTGACGTTTTAGGAGTATTAAGAACCGTAATCTCTCAGTAAATAAATTATATTCATTTTGTCCATTTTGTTCATAGTTTGATTGTGTTTATATTGGATATTTTGAGTGTTTTTAAATAAATAATTGTTAATGCTAGGCTAGTTTAAATAATGTATGTTTAACGTATTTCTTGTTAAGTAACACTCTGGACGTGGTGTCACTAATCTTTAGTATTATTTTACTAGAAGTACAAATGGATGTAGCATCATGTTATGAAGTACACCATTTTTTTGTCTTAATGCAGGATGTTTTAACAATGAAGGTCTCAAGTAACACCTGTTAACAAAAAATCTATGTTAAATGTTGGCTGTGCATTTTATAACATGGGGTTTAGTTTAAGACAATTCTGTTATGAGTAGGAACTAATGCTTATATCAAAATATGTTTCATTTCAATAACCTCGATTTTAGTACCTCAATGCTAATTAATGGTTAACTATACGGTTATTTATTCACTAAGGTTTTATAAATGATGTTCAATATACATTTCCACTTTATAGTTAACAGGTTTGGAGAGAATCAGTAAAGAAACTGACGTAGAAAAGCGCAATTGACATAGGCCTAATAAATCTGAGTACACAGTCTTTCTTAAAAACACGGTCCTTGAGATAAACAAAGAAACTGACGTAGTTGTACGCAGCGGGACGTTGATTTGAGTACACTCTTTATTAAAACTGTAAGCCATGAAAAGACGTTCATTCAGCTACTGACGTAGAGAGAGATACGCAGAAGTATGAAACAGAAATGCGCATGCACGACCAAAATAATGACGCTCCGCCACCCTTTAGCTGTTGATTCAGCCTGTAAACACAGAGAAACAAGCCTATAGTCCTTTGTCTGTGTTACTAGTGACGAATATTCGAATGTCTGTTCGATGACTTTAAGAGGTATTCGAGTAAGTATTCGTTAAAATAATTCGAATTATTCGATGTGCTACTTTCTGAACCGAACTGTTCACAGTGAATCAGGCTCTCGAACGATTTTATTCATTATTTATTCTTTGACAATCAATTTAAATGATTTCACAGGCACTGCAAACAACATTTCAATAACATTTGTACTGAGTTCTTTCATACATTCATTATCCATTGTGGATGTGTCATACAAATAAAATGTTTTTTTATTACAGTTAGGCTATTCAACATTAATCAAAAGAAAACTTAACACAGAGAGCATCAATTATTTTTTTAAAACCCAATGGCGTCCATTTGTTAGACAATATACCCAAACATCCATTCGCCAAAGTAGTTGAAATCATTCAAGTAGTATTCGTTACACTGTTCAATAACAAGTGGTATGAAAATAATTCATTAAAATATCCCAATTAGGGACCACATTTCTATTCTAATGCCCTGTGTAGCTTATATTAACCTTTTAAAACGGGTATTTACTCCCCCATAAGCTGTAATAAAAATGTTACAGTTAGCGAAATTCAGAATCGTAGTTTTATAATTGGAATAAGCTGAATACAGACATAACGGTACTCACAATAATAATTGCAACGATAGGTTCCTTTTCACCTTGATGTGTTGAAAAGTGCAATAGCTCTCTAGCAGAATGAAGCGAGGCAATCGCTTATCTTGCTTATCGCTCTTCGTTATGCTGATTTTCCAATTTCTGTATTATCGATGTGTATTTATATAGCCAGTACGTTTGTTTTCTAAACAGCTGCAAATAAGGCTGTGGACCTGTTTTGATTGAATTTCAATTAGTATTTCTCTTACTGAGTTGTAAATTTCAAAATTTTCTAGTTAAAATAAATATTTTTCAATAAACGTTTTTTTTTTTTAATTTTAACAATTTTCTTTCAGTTATTATTAGTTACACCAATATAAGTTTAGACACTAGAGTTCACTCCAGAGTAACATAAATGTTAGCCCTAAGACAAGTGTACACTCACAAGAATTACTAGGCCTGATCGTGGGTTCTGAATTGATAGGCCTACTTCTCTATTAACTACACATAAGAATTTTTTTATCCAACACTAAAATATTTAGTATACAATAATAATTTTGACTAGTACAATCAATTTGTCATCTAAGAAACTAGTGGGTATTGTTTAAATAAACACAAATCCCATCAAAATTTATGACTTTTTTTATATCAGATTTAAATAAATAAAGTAATAAATAAAGCATAAAACAACGTAATTATTTCTGCTGCTACTTCTGTTTTTGTGCTGGTTTGGTGTAACAGTTTTTATTAAACAACCGCCATATTGAAACTAGTTCCTTTGTTTTTAGCTCCAGCAGGTAACTAGATACAATATTTTTACCTAAAGCTTCTTACTTGCCTTTATCTTCCCAAAAATTATACCAAAACAATTAATAATAAACTAATGGTTTCCCATTAAGTTTCAAACAGTTTTGTGTCTAGTTGATGTTAATATCGTGTTTTAAATTTTGGCAATTATTGACTCTGAGCCAAATATTATCTTGTGTACTCTTCTGAGAACTAGGAATTTTCTAGAAAGTAATCTATTCTATTTAAATAATTGTTTAGTATATTTAATTAAATTTGGTAACTTACTAGAAGGAATAAAACAAGAGACTTTGTGTTTTCCTACCACTCTTAGACTACTATGCAATCTATAAAATGTGGATTCCTTTGCTACTACCATAATAAGCAGTTTACTATAATAAGCATTTTATTTTGTTCATGTAATATAGTTGTATATTTTTAATATGAGGTAAAGAACGCATAACACTTTTTTTAGCATGTAGTAAAGTTGTGTTTGGCAGTAGTAAAGTTGTTTTGGTCATGGATGCCGTTTAAAGTACAAAGTATTACTGTATGTTTAAAGTGTGTGAAATGCTCCAATGTGCCCAAGACTGTGCAGACCGTTCCTCACCAGCCCATCTGACATTCGGAGAATTCTGCCTGTTTGCCACGGAACTGAAGAGGTGCTATCACAGAGGGTAAGTGACTTGTTGCAACCACTGGCTGGCTGACAAGCTATCAGGCATGTTCAGTCATGCATGAGTAACAAGCGTCACAGTGTTCTGGTTAATTGGCGTTGCTATCTGGAATAGGAGTTTATTGTTGATTATGTTACTTATTAATGAATGAGAGACTAATGAGTGTGGGATAACGAGAGGGAATTTATTAGTGGTCCAGTTGCCACACTGGCTGTAGTAAACACCTAGCCAGAAATAGTAATGAAGTCAGCTCCACAAGTAGACCGCTTGAGGCCTTATCTTATCTCTGCACTATGTAGATACATACATCAATTAATCTCATACACATGTTCTCTTTGTCATTGCCATTCTTGATTGTGCTTTGGATTTACTGCTATGGGATGTGCACATTTTCAGTGCTGGGGAAATTCGTCATTAGTAAAGTTACTATTATTTTATTATAATGTGTAACAGATATTTGTGTATCCACTGTTCAACAAATATAATTTATTACTAGAAGCATCAAAGATATGATAAAATGCCTATCAAATTTTCATTTTATACTATGTAGGTCAAATCTGGTTAACCAAAGACAAGTTTTTACAGATTAACTTAGTGGCTTGTATAAATTCTTTAACTTAGTAAACTACAAGCACATTATAGATTTCATAAATTTATTCATTGTTTAGTAAATACTGTACATTTACAATTCAAATTAAAACAAATCCTTATGTTAATACATTATGTGGTACAAGTTTCCAATCTGTAAAATGTACAGAATAATCATAAAGCGTAATCTTTTGGTTTTTTGGTTGACATGCCCAGCTAGTTTCAAAGCTTCCTTACAATTAATCTACAATATACTGATATATTGATTGTTATAATTATTTATAACACAATATTTACAGGATGATACTGTATAAGATTAAACTTTCATGTTGAAAACCACTTGTATATTTAATTTTGTAAACTTAAGTGTATCATATTATATTTCACATACTTGAAATCTTATTAATTTTTGTTTAAATTAGTGTAACCTAAATAATTGAAAAATTTTATTTGGTATAGTTAATGGTTACAAATTTGATACAGTTTTACATAAAGTTTTATTTCTGTTTTCTTATAAAACCATTCATATCCTGTAGTATTTGTAGATATTTTGAAACAGACTGATGTCTGGCATCAAGGTGGGCTAAAATATATTTAGACCCAAAAACCAACCCTGCACAACCTCTATCTCAAAATGAGATCATATAAATTATATACACTTATTAAAAAACTTATGGAACAGTTTAAATTTTTGTGAAAAATTGTTTTTGTTCAAAATGTCCATTGCATTTTATGTATGTATCTTATTTGTAATACAAAACTATTGTAAATTGTTTTTGAGCTAGGCGTTGATTTGTATTTATTCATCAGTGTTAATGATCCTGACTTATTAGTTTGTTTAGTTTTGTCCACTGACCGCCATTGTATGCCTTTTGTTATAAATTTTTTTATATGTCATTTTTGTAATACTTTTGATACATTTTTACATACACATTTCTGCATTGTTTGTATTTTTATTGTTTGACTATTAGTAGTGACATTGAAACTATTAATAAATGACTATTATTACTAACTAACTAACTACTTAACTATTATTTATTATGTTTGTGATTAATAAATGGTCAGAGAATGTTTTGACAGAATATAGGTAAATTAACCTTTCTGTTATGATCATATTTATTCCGTTTTCAATTTCCCTTACCAATTTAGTAGGGTAATATTTGAAAAACCTAAAATACTCTTTTATTTCTATTTAATTTTGTATTTCTTTTTCAAATTCTATGGTTTTTTTACTGAATCTTTACTCTACAAACAGTTGGAAATTGTGATAAAATACACATTGCCTCATTTCATAATTGGATATATACAAAATCATACAGGCTTTATGATGGGATAAAGTATGACCTGTTATTAGTGACTATATTTTTAGTAATACATAATTTTTTATTGGTATACATGTTTAACTTAAAGTAAATAAGGTATCAAAAGAGTAATCAGTGTGTTACATAGTAATTTTAAGAGAAGGCTGTAGAAGAAGGGCTTTAGATTCCAAAGTATACCTTTTAATCTCTTTTAGCTTTATCAATTCCAAAATGTTGACAAAACCAGATAAGGAAAGTTTAAAATGAGTCCACTGTATATATAATTTTTATTTTGTAGATCTTATTTCAATTTCTAATAATATTCAATGGTGACCTCAGTGATAAATAATCATCCATTGCATACATTATTAAACATGGATTATATTTTTTTGTTTAAATATACTCCTTGTAATCCATAGTTTATAATTTTTCAGGGTTCCTAGATCAAGCCACTTGGCTCGAAAACTGGAAAGAGATGGAAAGGAGAAAAAAAAGCGCTCAAGAAAAATGTCAAGTAAGTAAATAGTCCAGCATATTGTACATAAATGTATAATATTTATTTATTTATATATATATATATATATATATATATATATATATGCATATATAATATAATATGTATATATCAAATCATTTATTGCCATTGATCATCAATATGAAATATGCATAATCAATTACAATGTTCAGTAACTTTAATACAATACAATACGCATTTTGTCAATAATGACAAATAAAGATGTGAGTTAGTTTAGATTAGATCACGTAATAAGTTATTTATAACATACAAGTATATAAGCTATACTTACACCACAATTTAAAAATCTTGAATAGTATAAAATGGATTGTTCTGCAACCGGATAATTAATTTATTTATTTATGAAATCTCACAATGAGTCAGTCAGCATCTTGTGTACAATTTCAACGCTCTATGTGTTCTTTTAAGAATGTGTATTTGGATAATCCATTACTAATATCATCTATCATGCGCATCATTATTTGACAGTTAAAAAATAGAAAAGACCATACAGAGGTAATTCTTCATTTACACAAGAAGTTTAAGGTTGTCTCGATCTTGGATCATCCTTCCTGTGTTCAATGCCATCATAAAAATCAAACCAAAATCATTTATTCTCTAAAAAATTTAACAAAAGATACATTAAAAATTATTCTTTGTCTTTAAAAATATAAACAAATTAAATATTTGGTCCTTTAATATGTATTGTGTCAAAAAAAGTTTAAATTACTTATTTTATTGTGGGAGAGTTATTCCCACATGGTTGGTCTATAAAAGCCTGTGCATGAGAACAAGTCACCATAGAATAATTGGTTTGAATTACAAACCAAAAGAAGTTATAGTATAATTTTAAAAAACTAAGTAAAAACCTAATTAAATTTAAAATAAATTTTTGTATTAAAAATTAAAAAAGAAAGAAAAATGGGAAATTATCTGAATGAAGTAAGATTTAGAAAGTATTGACTTTCTAAATTCATATAGTACGTGAATTTGAATGAAGATTACCAAAATTGACAAACCACTAACTATTGGAAACTATGATCTTAGACAAGCCTAGACTCAACTCAACTATCAAATGGGTATAATCGAGACATACTTCACTCACCATTCCTTATCGTTGAGGATTGTAATCACTATATTTATTACTATTACCTCCATAACCTATAACACCCATATCACATGGATCACGCACACTCCCCAACACATGCACTCAACAAATACACTGTCACACATAAATTTGTATACATTTCTTTCCGCCTACCATCCCCAGCCTACATCATCTGCTGCCTATATTTTGACAAAATCAATAGTTCAGTATCTTTCCCACTAAAATGCTTAACATTCTTGAAAATAATAATTTTTTTCATTCGTTGCTCATAAATTTCATCAAATGTTTTACGTTGGCAATTAGAAAAGATTCACAACCCTTCCTTCCTATGAGATATTCTATCTTCCAAAGCTCAGCAGCAATTGACTTGTTGTATGTTGACAGAGAGTGTGCTCGCCAAACATGAAGTGTTTCTGGGAGGATCATGCAACCCTACGACCTGGAGACACGATATAGCCATCCCTCTGCTCAAGGGTCTGGGCATTACATACTACAATCCGGTAATTTACCACAATTTATTCAAATGTAATTAATAAGAAATGCAAGATTGTCTAAAGTTAGAGTTATATTTTGGGTATAAATATGTCTGATGTTACTTTTAGTGCCACATTGACTTTTAAACAGTGTAAAATGGTTAATGGAAATAAATAAATAACACAATTACGTTGGATCTGAAATATCTTATTCTCTTACTAGTATAATATTGATTCTATACTTGTGAAATGACCAGTTAACTCAAAGAATACACAAATATTTTAAATACAAGCAATACATATATTTCATTTGTAATGCTGTACTATCCTGAATGACCTCAAATCCAAGCAATAGATCTGTTCTATTGATGGACAGTTACACTTCAAATTTAAAGTTTACAATAGATATTTGACACATCTCAAATTACAACTACTGTCTATTCAGGAATTGACATTTAAAAATATAGAGATGGACCAGGAGATTGGCAAATATAAAATGGTATATTTCAATTTGAAGATTTTCTAGAGATCTAAAGAGTACTCTACACAACATTTTGGCACATTAATCATTAAACACTACGAGTACCGATTGGCACATAATGTCAGTTTTACTCACTGTAATGGCAACTGTAACTATTTTACACAATAGAGGAATTTTGGACCTTCTAAACTATAATTGTAGCATGCTAGAAGTGTTGCAGCTATTGGATAACTGGGATGTTGGAGCTGTTGGAACAGGAATGCTAGGCCAGGCAAACAGTGATCATGCTGTTTTACATGGTAGAGGAATTGTTGGGCCTTTCGAACTATAATTGTTGCATGCTATAGGTGTTGCAGCGATTACAGGACTGGTATGTGGAGCTGCGGGAACAGGAATGCAGGCCAGGCAAACAGTGATCATGCTGTTTTACATGGTAGAGGAATTGTTGGGCCTTTCGAACTATAATTGTTGCATGCTAGAGGTGTTGCAGCAATTGGAGTACTGCGATGTGGAGCTGCTGAAACAGGAATACTAGACAAACAGTGGATCATGCTGTTTTACATAGTAGAGGAGTTGTTGGACTTTTTAAAACCACAATTGTTGACATACTGGAGTGTTGCAGCAAGTGGAGGACTGCAGTATGGAGCTGTTGGAACAGGAATGCTAGGCCAGGCAAACAGTGATCATGCTGTTTTACATGGTAGAGGAATTGTTGGGCCTTTCGAACTATAATTGTTGCATGCTAGAGGTGTTGCAGCAATTGGAGTACTGCGATGTGGAGCTGCTGAAACAGGAATACTAGACAAACAGTGATCATGCTGTTTTACATAGTAGAGGAGTTAGGACTTTTTAAAACCACAATTTTGACATACTGGATCATGACTGCAGTATTGTTTTAGGCAAACAATAGAGGAATTGTTGGGTCTTTCGAACTATAATTGTTGCATGCTATATGTGTTGCAGCGATTACAGGACTGGTATGTGGAGCTGCGGGAACAGGAATGCTAGGCCAGGCAAACAGTGATCATGCTGTTTTACATGGTAGAGGAATTGTTGGGCCTTTCGAACTATAATTGTTGCATGCTATAGGTGTTGCAGCAATTGGAGTACTGGGATGTGGAGTTGCTGAAACAGGAATTCTAGATAGTGATCATGCTGTTTTACATAGTAGAGGATTTGTTGGACTTTTTAAAACTACAACTTTCACTTACTGGGGTGTTGCAGCAAGTGGAGGACTGGAGTGTGGAGCTGGTGGAACAGGAGCACGAGGCCAAGCAAACGGCGAATGTGCTGTTCTACGTAATAGACAGTCAGACTCGCAATGTGGTAGGCATGATAGAGGCTGCAGCGTTTGCGGGAGCCAGGCGACGGCTGGTGCTGGTCATCAAGCCATACAAGCCCTCCCAGAGCATTGGTGGGGAAGTTATATCTCACCAGTACGTTTCTGTCACTCAACTAGTTTTAGTTTGAATAAATACTAACATTTTAATTATTTGTGGATATCAGGTTCTTTTAAATACACAGTAAGGATTTATAAATTATAAACTGAATTTTTATTTCCTCACTTGGTGTTTAGACTAATGTTAACAGCCGAACACAAGTCTTGATGGGAAAGTTTAAGTTGTTAGGAGTGGTTTTTTTTTTACATAATATAGTTAAAATATAAGGTAATGGTTATGTCAGCAATTGTCCACTGCAATACTGTAAATTAGTTTATGGCCATTCAAAATCAAATTTTCAATGGTGGGTTTCAAAATATTACGGTATTTTAAGGATATTTTGTGTTCTAATTGCGGTTATTTTGTTATTTTTTTTCTTTCTCCCCTTCTTCAATAAGAATATACATATTTGTAATGTGTGTTAATTTTCTGACATAGGATATTTGTATCAATGCTTTTGCACTTAATTATGACAGACTGAGAGTATCCTTTCTGAATCATGTCTGATTCTGCTTTTTTGAGTTTATTTTTTGCCCATCTTTGTCAAGCACAAATTCCTTGCTCTTTCAAACATGTAACTCCTTCTATGTTAGAGTTTTAATGGTTTGTTTACAAATTTAGATACGGATCCTTGTGTATTTTCTTTCAGTAATACAATTATTCAGCATACAGATGGACAGACATATAAACGGACTGCCCTTAAGCCTTTTGACCTTAAAATCAATAGGATTCTTTCTTGGACCAATGTTTCAATTTTCAAATCCCTAGGACATTTCTATCAAGATTTATCGCAAAGACAGGTTGAAAGACAATGGCCTGCTCTGTAACCTCTTGATCTTAAAACTAATAAGGTTTTTCCTTTGCCCAAGAGGAACCCATGTTCCAAGTTTTAAGTCTCTAGTACTTTTCTATCAAGATTTGTTGCATATATGGTCTGTTCTTTAACCTTTTGATTTTAAAATCATTAAGGTTCTTCCTTGGACCAAGAGGAACCCATGCACTATGTTACAAGTCTCTACTAACTGGGAAGAATATCAAAAGTTATCGCACAGACAGATGGATAAAACACGATTTCAAAAAAGCCCTGTAGAGTCGTTAATAAAGATGATAACAGCTTTTTCTCTTTTCTTGTATAAATTAATCATCACTTTTTTAGAAACACTGAAAACTAATCTTGTTTCTCCAGTCTGTAATCTCAAGATATAGACTATCTGCTAATGAAATATAATGTAGGATCCACACCGCAGACTGTAGGAAGGTTGTTCATGTTTGGTCTGTTGATGCAGAGAGTATGATGAGCTGAGTGGTTCTCTACTGGTGCTCAAGAGTCTGGTGGAGAGACAAGGCATTCCTGTCTTCAATAACATCCCAGTAGCTGTCAAGTGTACTGCTAAGGTACCTATAGTTGTATTAAATATTACTGTGGTTAAGTTGATGATGGAGCTTGTATTGGCTACTTGTTAACTTATTTACATTCAAACACATAAACCATAAATATTAAAAATATTAAAAACTGTTATTTTTGTGTGGCCTTTCGATAGCAAGGCTATCTTCGTCAGACACATCACAAAAGTGATGATGAAAAATGGTGACTTTTGTGATGTGTCTGACGAAGATAGCCCTTGCTATCGAAAGGCCTCACAAAAATAACAGTTTTAAATATTGGTTTATGTGTTTGAATATAAATAAATTACTGTGTTAGTTAATATTTTTATGTCAAATTATGTTTATTAGATGATGATAAGTTGGTTGAATCATGACACCAGCCAGCACACTGTTAGTGATTTGACATTATCTGTCTGATGCTCTGCATAGTGAGTTATACTCAGACCAGAGAGCAGCCGGTGGTGGTGTTTCATCAAATCTTTATTCTCCAACACCAGAAGTGTAACTATTGGAAATTTGAACCACTTAAGAAGAGAGGTTTAGTTCTATTTAGCTTGCCCTCCAACCTAACAAAAGACAAAGTGGTTACTAAAAGAGTAATAATAGTTGTCAGAACAGAACAATGTGATGAGCCAGTTACAGCACAAGGTGTACGCAAGTGTTCTGGTTAAATAGAAAACCTTAAGAGACTACTGTAGATGTTTCTGGCATTTTTATGGTCAGCAAATAAACTATACCAGACCAGTTACACTTCACATAAAGCCCTTAGCACATCATTTCATCTCCTGCGACATTCCAAAAGCATTAAATAACACTCTCTTTCTAATACTTGGATTTTTACTCAAAATGATTATGGTTTAAACATTCATCAAAATATTGATATGTGATTGTCTCAGTGATATATTCACTGAGACAATCAAATAAAATCATCAAAGTATGCTTATGTGACAAGTATAACAACTATTGTTGATAGTTTTAAAACAATTATTCCAGTTTTGTTGAACTACATATATTTATAAATTATTATGGATGAATAATACAATAATTACTTTTACCTGTGTAACATTATTGTATGAGTTGGTTCCTTATTTTTTTCAGTCAGGTAATTCATCACTATTTTTCATTCTACACACATCCCGTATTTGCCCTTGATTTCTGGGAGAACTAATAGATCTGTTAAATAGGTTTAATCGATATTCATGATATTGGTGCTTTATGATACAAATTATTTGTGCAGATTTTGCGGGACAATATCAACATGCAGGACCTTGTATCGGCTGATCTCAAACAACCCGTCAGCAACGGACACGTGCAGGTGGCAGAAAAACTTTTGTACGTTCTCTAGAATGTATGGTCAAGCTATAAGAATGTTATTGAACATTGATTGCATTATTTTGCAGGCTCCACATGTTACAGTATACATTACATTTACAGTGAAGCAAATGTTTAAATCTCTCAAATAACTATCACAATATAACTTTAGATGTTGCTGAAGTTCTTACTGACATGAAACAAACTCGAAATGTCAAGACTATTATGAAATCCATCCCTTCATTCACAAAACCAAATAGAACCAATGTGCTTGCTTTTCGATTGGTGGTATTTGTATTTAGTTTGTTTATTACACCAAAAACATTAACATTTAACACAAATTAATAATGAATCAATATCCTTCCATGAAATGATCATTTTAATGTTTTCATATATCCATGATATTATGTTTTTTGAAACCACTCATTATCAACAACATACTATTGTCTATTGTTTACTAGTGAAAATTACACCTTTAATTGAACACAGCCTAATATTTCAGAAGAGTAATGAACCATTTATTCTATTGTTTTCATTTATCTATAGTATATAAATATAACCCAACAAATGCTATGTAAACCTTTGTACAATGGTGTCTCAATGTAATGAATTTTTAGGATGCAAAAAACTTTATTCTTTGTTTTTTATGTGTTTTTGAGGTAGTGGAATCTACATGAACTACTGTGATAGAATCGGGTTTAAAGTGTGAGAAATTAATTGTATAGAGGTTGTATTGGATATGTACGGGTTTTGTTCATGGAATATTTTTTAGTTTAGAAACATTTTGTGTTCTCTCCTCAAATTGTAAAAATATTTGTTATATTGAAGTTACAAACTAAATACTTTGTAATATAGGATATTTTTATTATATTACATTTCTACTTAATTATTACAGGTAGTTTTACTATTTGGATGTCACATACGTATGATGGAGATAAAAAAAATGTTATATTGTGGTATTCGTTATATAGAGACTCTATTGTTCTACAGGTTTCTGGTTAGCAAAACTGGCACATATGTGTACGTTTCATTGTAAATTTGATGTATATTATGGTAAAATATGCTGTCAAAACATAATTTATAATAATGTCATTTTATGTTAGAGGTCATTTGTAAATTTTTGCATGTATTTGAAATAAAATTTGCCTAAATAATACACTCTCCAAAAATTATGAATACAAAAAAGTAAAATATGTAAGGTGTTTCTGCTTTCCAATTTTGTTAATTTAAAATTTTTACTTCCAAAATACATTTTTGACTGCTCATTTTAAAAATAGGTAGGATACGTGTAAACAAGCAATTAATTAGTAATTTACAATTGCATATATTTTGTGTGGTATATATTTTTCCTTTTACTTTAAATTAGTGCTTATTTTTAAGCCTAGATCTGTGCAGTGTTAAACGTTCAAATTGATCACCCCATTTTCAGTCCTATGCAAGCATATTTTTTTAAATGAGTGCATGTACAAAATTTGCTGAAATTATACACTGCTATACATTGTTTTTTCCCAGGAAATTTAGATTAAGATTGTGTTAAATAAAATAATAAATATGAAACTTTAAAACAATTTTTAAGCAAGATAAATGAAGTTTGGTTTCAAATCTTACATTAAAAATCTTGTTTCTATCGTTATTTTAGTATCATGATAAATGTTTTGAAGAAAATCCAAAATATACAAAAAGTGCCCAATTTCATAAGGAATATAGAGGTATAAATAAATGTTTAAATATGTTGAAGAAACTTTCCCTATTAGTTACTTAGGAATTAGACATATCGGTAAAATGTGAATGTGAAAATTCATTTTATTTGATTAACTATGAACGTAATACTGCATCAAGGTGAGTGGAATCTCAGTATGTTACATTAAAAAACCACCTTTTTCATTAAATATCGAAATAATCAGATTTTCCATTTAGAACATTGATAATATGTATCATGAAAATCGTCATCAACATGTCACATTTTGATGCGACAGATCCCGGTTCCATAAGATATTTAGCATACATTGTTTAATATCTTAAAAATATTCTGTAAAATACAAATACCAGTATATTATGTGAGTTAACTATTATCAGTTGGAGGGTTAAAACATGTTTATATCTCCTAGAGAGAATATTATACTATATATTATATTATTAACTGTCCAAAGAGAGGGTTGAAGTTAAAATTTCCTGCTACTTAGAAATGTTTTTTCATACTTTATATATAAAAAATGTGTTGTAAGTACTTAATTCTATAGAGTTATTGTAAGTTATATTTTCTAACTGAAGTGTATAATTTTTATACACTACTGTAATTTTATAACTCTGATCCAAGGACATAATTTTAGAGATTTTTATATGCTTGTAGAGTAAAACGCATAAAAATGTGAATATTTTTAACTTTTAAAATAGCACCAAATAATCATGAAGCACAGTTATTCTATACAGGGTGAGGCAGACCATCCTTCCGCAATTTATAGTGGCTGAATCGAGAAACTTACCTTCTTCGTTTTAATGAAGACCCCCATATTACGACCTAAAGAAAATTTAAGTTTGAAATATCCTAAATTTGAACTATTTAAAAAGTTACAACTTTAACATATTTTGAAAAAGAGTACTTCTTTGTTAACCTTCTATAAAAATTTGGATTTTTTAAAATTTGTAACGAGGTAACAGTAATAAAAAAATAAAAGAAATAAAATTAAAAAAACCGGTACAACTTTGACATTTTGTAAAGAAGTGAAATAGTTTTATTTCGAATTTATTTCAAAATGATAATTAAATAGAGACCTTTAAAATTAGGTATGGCTCAACCTACCTTTACATTATAAAATCTTTAAAAAATTATCCCTATTTCCCTAAAAATGCAATTTTGGGTGTTAAAAATTATTTTCCCAAATTCTTTAAGGTCGAAATATGGAGGTTTTCGTTGCTTCCAGGATCGTTGTGATCCTTGTACTTGTTAGACAAGATTACAAGAGCTGGCTACTTACAAATTCTGTCTCAAAAAATTATCAATATTTTGTGATTTATAATAATTAAGTCCCTAATTTAATTTATTAGGTATATGCAGAGGTTAGGTTAGTTAGAGATAACTTTCAGATCATGTGTGGTTTATATCAATCAAATGGTAATAATAAGATTGGTTGAAATTCACACATTTTTAATGTTATTTTGAAAATAATTGTGTTTTCATATTTTTCTAATTTTAATTTCAGTAAACTAAGAGAAGCCTTCAACAATCGAGACACATCAGGGTCTGGCCAAATCAGTTTAGCGGATGTAAGTTTTAGCTTTAAATTACTAATAATGTTCATAAAAACTAATTAATTTAAATGGTTAACAATTAAAATATAATTTTTTTTGCTTTTCAAATCATTGGTATTTTTAAATGAATGTATTAGAATATTTTATTTAGTATACAAAATTTTGTAGTATAGTGATTGAGTATTTACCATTTCCCCCTAAAAGATTATAAGGTTGCGAAATAGATATAATTGTAGGTTTTAAATAATATTTAAAAAACATACCTACCAATATTTTATTGTTCAGGCTAGTTCTTAGTTATATTGACTGACAGTGCACCTATTCATTTATGGATGTATATTGTGCTATAAAGATGACACGATTAATACTAATATTTTTAATCTGGTGGTTTTTTAATGAATGTTCTCTGTTGTATGAATACCACTAAACTAATTCATCTGAAATTGTTCATAATATTTCTAATATTCACGAGATTTTATTCAATATTTATTTATATCCTGCCAGTAATTTCAAATAATTTGTCTCACAGCTCAGAAACTCAGAATTCTCAGCTTTGATGTTATTGTAGAATACTTACATAGCCAAACTGGCTACAATCTTGTGTCTGGTCGTGAGACAGGAGTAGCTGTCCTAATGCAAATTAATGTTGCACCTTTACAACAACTTATATTTCTTTTTGTATCAGCCATTTGGCAAGTAAAGACATACACAGCAACCCTATATATTTTTACCAATTTAAAATTAATTTTTTTTTTTCAAAAACTAAAAACTATTGATTTAAAAATCATTAAAAACATTAAAAAGATCTAATTTTGTCCTCTTGAAAGGTAACTATGAAAAAATCCTGTCTACAACAGCAATTGAAGAAAAATAGGTTGTTGTTGCACAGTCCACTTCCTATGTTTACAATAATGTTCTACTACATTTATGTGTGCTTCATTCGTTTCTTGCTCAGCACTCATATTATTCTAGATATGTCTGTAAATGTGGAAAGAATATTTTTATTATATCTCGAGTTGTGTCACTTGACTATGGTGCACTATACCACATTTGTTTGTACTGTACCTTACACTGCCGTTCTTGTTATGTTTTCTAACGTTTCTGATTAACATTTAAATTCTTTGATAGTTAAATCAAATTTTGTCAGTAGAAAGGTACACTAATAATTTGTTAAATAGTTCTTGCCTGTGTTAATTAATTGAAGTTTTAGGGTTTTTCTGTAAAGTAATGAGACTATCTACTTTATGGTATTGCAGTCACTAGCATCACGCTTGTGGCAGTGGGATTTATGGTTGTGAGATTTAAGCTAAACAGTACACCGGTTGGCAGTCACCTCTGTCGCAGTAAGGATCACGAATTGTGCATAAGCGTAAAACGTCAAGGAGCGTTCACTGAAGCAAGTCATGGAGTGATATGGACACCCTTCAACAAGTGCTTGTACAAAATGTGTCAAAACATAAATTGCTTATTTTTCAGACAGATTTACAGTACTAGTATGTCATTCCGGTGCATTCCACCTCAACTAAAACACATTTCAAAACAATGAGGGACAGATAGCTTACTTTGCTTTGTTCAACACACATATTCGATGAACTTTAGGTCTAGAGTAAATTATCTGCATGCAGATAATATGCCTACAGGGCATAAAGATTAACCAGAAAAAGACATTTTTAACTCTGGCAATCTTACCAATCTTACTACCAAGGGATTGTTGCCATCATTTTTGTCAACATCACATATATATCTTATTGAATCTGATGTTATAGCAGTTCTCTACTAATAAAAAAATAAAGAATATTGGTTTTGTGTGAAACAATCCCAAAAGTATTGTGATGAGCAAAACCTATGATAAGTTTTTGCAATGTTGAACACGAAATGTGAAAGGAAAGAATGGTCTTTTTAGACTTTGTACTAGCAGGTGATTAACCAAGGGTGTTGCAATACAATTCCGAAATCATGGTCAATAATTCGGAGTGATACATTCTGAACTCCTCACATTCCAATGAAGCAAGAAAGTTAAAAATCTCAGGAAAGGCAAAGATTATTTTTCTTTTTCACAAGCATGGGATGATTCACAAAGAATTTGTTTCTCCGGCACAAACTGTCAATACTGTTTTTATACAGAAGTCCTAGTGAACCTGCATGGAGTCATCAGATGAAGATAACTGTATATTGCGGATCAGTTGAAGCGGCACCACAACAATGTTCCAGCTCACAATGTCTTCATTGTGATAGCCTACCTGGTCTAGATAACGGAGTAGTTTTGCCACCTGCATGTCAGCCTGAGGTGAGCCCAGCAGACTATCCTCTTTCCAAAGCTCAAGACATGTCTACAGATCACCATTTCACAAATGTTCCTGCTGTCCAATGATGTGTCTCAGTCTCTAAAAGAGGTTATAGCAGCTGATTTTCTAGGAGCATGCACAAGATGGCCATCACTTTAGCAGTGGTGTAAGGAAACCATTTTGAAGACTTTTAACAATATACACTGATCAGATCAATAAGTTGTTTTTATCACACTTAGTCACACTACTTTACAGACAAACCTTGTGCGTACATTGTAGCTGTGATCACAGTAGGCCTTGTTCACATATCTCTGACAACTGGTAAACAGTGTCAGCAAGGCAGTTAACTGGAATGTGAACATAAATAAATCTTAATCTCTTTTTATATAATTTTATCCCTTTTTTAAAATTTCAGGTGTTTTGATTTAATTTTCTTTATAATATTTCCTTATAAATTAATTACTTATTAGTTTCTCATTGTAATGTATAAACTAGCCCTATATCTGGACATTAATGTGTGAAAATGTTCCTGCAATATTATAACAATTTATTAGTTCATATTGTTTAACAATTCTTTATTGCCATCCAAACGTGGACAGAAACATTCATGCATTCTTAGATCAATTCAAAAGGTAAACTAACTGATTTTCACTGAAAATTAAAATGTTATCCCTAAAATTTCATGTAATCGTAAAATTACATGTTAAATTACGGTGTCTTTCTAACAAATAGATAGATTAAGGGAATTGACTGATATCAAATCAATAGGAACAGATGAAAATATTGAAGAGAAATACAAGTTTATTTCTTAATAAAAGAATGTTATTTTGAATTCTATTGATTTTATTTTAATGTGTGATGACAATTCATAGGCCTAATATGATAGTCTGTATGTTGCAGGTGTGTATGGCCTACAGGTTGATGACCAATAGGAAACTGTCAGTCTCAGAGCTCAAGGGGCTTGTATCTAATACTTCAGGTAGGGTACTTCAATATATTTTCTGTTTCACTTATGTGTCCTGTTCACTCTATCTTAATGAATTATACGAGTATTACCATTATGATTTATACTCACTATCATTATCATATTAACATGTCATCTGTGCATGTATGAAACAACAAATGTTTTTCTATCCAATTACCTCGGGCAATGATAGCAACAACAGAACTTTTAATGTTCTCAAAACAAGAAGAGTTTATCAATTTTACGTTATTTTGTGTAGTATTTTAATTGTGTTTGTCATGTGTTGCACACACATTCATCTCAAAATGTAGTGTGCATTGATAAATTATAAAATTATGTTACATAAAAAACATTTTTGTAATAACCGCTTACGAATCGTTGACATCCAAACAGTTCACCTCAACATTGTAACTTGACAGTTACACGTAAAAATAAGGCACTCGGGTGTCACACGGAGTTCAGGTAAATTCCTTACAATTTGTTTTGTTTGCTCGCAATATTTGATAACTTATATAACCTTGAGGATGGTTCTTCCTCCTACCACTTCACCCGTCAGTGTTGTGACTTTTCTTTCCTGATGACATATCTCTATTTTTATTCCATGACAGATTATTTATTACATGTTTTGTCTGAAATTTTCCTGTGTGATTTATGATTGCAGTATAGTTGTGAATAAGTGTTAATTGTGAAATTATGTTATTTTAATTAGAAACTAGAAAAATAGCCTATTATAATCGATTAACATATCCTCAAATTGCTCTTAAACAAAATATTTAAGTCTTTTAATACAAAATGTTTAGGAAGGTGTACATAATATTTTGTTATTCAGTAAACATGTTTTAGGGATTTATTTCATCTAGAAAACAATATATATATATATATTCAAAATAAGTGCAATGAATAAAACAAATTGAAGTACTCTTAATTGCTGTGTCCATGTGACATTATTATGATCTTCTGCATGGCTACTGGGGTGTTAATGTTGTTTTTAACCCATTCACCTACTAATATTTTAGCACACAGTTGGGCCAAGGAATTCCATTATTTTTGCCTATTATTTAGGTGTGCAGATATTTAGCTGTAACTTTCTAGTAAATCCTAGTAAATCATTGTTTTGCAAAAAATATTTTGTAGCAGTGTTTTTCTTGAGCTTACCTACCATTTAAAACTCCCTTTAAAAAAAAAAAAAAAAAAAAAAAAAAAAAAAAAAAAAAAAAAAAAAAAAAAAAAAAAAAAAAAAAAAAAAAAAAAAAAATGGAGGTATTACGAGATATAACCTATAACATACCGGCAATAACATAAATTTATTTATAAATAAATTTTTTTTAATTTTATGTTGCCCACCACCAATATTTTGTTCCCAAAATGAAAACCTTTAATGGAATTATTATTGTGTAGCCTACCTTATTTGTCCTTAGAAGTCACACACCAAAAGAGTGTTGTATATTTCATAGTATATTTACACACAATTATATCGTTTTTATATTATATACCCTACCATATTTATATTTATATTCAGAAGAATTGATCTGCATTGACAAGGCCTACGAAGTCAGTTTCCGGTCCGATGTCAGGAGTTGGTCATTCCTCTTCTGAATCGAAAATATCGGAGTTTTGAAACTGTTCCCGTGTCACACGATCCCATTCCACATCTGATTGATCACTACCGGAACTGAATTCTTCACTACAATTATTAGAATCGTTCATAAAACGATCTATTTCACTGTCACGTAACCTATTACAAGCCATGTTTACGGACACTAACAACAACAGGTGTCATATGGAGTAAATCCATCTGTTATTCTTTGCTTACGTCAGTTTAGCCAACTAATGACAAAAATATTGTTTTAAACAAACAAGTAACCATGGAAACGAAACATAGTTTGATTAGTGCAGCTATCTGTCGAGTTTAAAGTGAACTATTACTGCCGCGGAAGCGCTCCGTCGAAGTATGGCAGGACCCGCGGCGCGGCGGAACGGCTCCGTCGAAGTAGGTGAATGGGTTAATGTGTGTAACAGCACATACAAAGTGTTTTTTAATTAGTGTAACAATTTTTAATTGGTAAACTACATCCAAAATACGACAAAAGAGTGCAAATTGTACGTTTTTCATGTAAACCATTATTTTGAGATTTTAAAAAACTCTTAATATAATAATTGATCTGTATTGAATTTACTACAAAAACTAATATTTAGCTTAATGTGATGCCATTTTCAAAATCCACATAACATTTCAAAGAATAATTTTGTTTAAACCTGCTAAATTACAAAATAACTGTGATAAAACTAAGTGAAAATTAAAATTTCTGACAGTTGAGAAAAAGTAATAATACAAAAAAGCTAAGATCACTGTTACAATTAATTATGGTTTATAGGGCGTCAAATACCATAAAAACTAATAGCGTATCAATCGGTGCCAAGGGACCTTTATTATGAATCAGGCTTATGAGACTTGCAATAACTTAAATGCTAAAAAACACAGTATATCTGACCTCACTCCAAATAACTCAATAGTGCTACGCTTTAGTCATTTTTGCTATTAGCGTAGCACTATTGAGTTATGACACTATTAGAATTAATTATATGTTCAAATGGCAAAATATTGTCCTATGTCAGCTTAACCCTTTGAATACCAAGGTGACAAATCCTTACCACTAATTATTTTAGGATCCTTTGTTTATATTTCTCGATATTTTTAGGTTTCAACGTAATAAAGTGTATTTCCAATAATCTGCCTTTAATATTCTGTGTTGTTGGAATAAAATCCAATTCAAAAGAGAATATAAAAAAAAGAATAAACTATGTCCATATCTATAGAAAGTTGTCTCAAAAACAAGAGGGAGCCTGATTTCAAAACAGGAAGAAAAAAATCAAGAACAGTTGGCACCAACCGTGGTGAAGCCTGCCATGGCATCTGCTTCCCAAAACACAAAAGCAAATGAAGTGAAGACAAAAAGTTGTAAATAGTGTATGTAAATAAACATTTAGGCTTATATAAGTGAAGATTTTTAACTGCAATTTCATTCTTAGTTCTTGAGTATCAGAAATCCTGTATGTGGTGAGTAAATTTGATAAATTTTCATTCTCATATACACTATTGTATAAGACAAGGCTATGTGTATTTTTTCAAACTGTCTTTAGTCTAAAAAAATGTTATCCCGGTTTTAAACATAAAACTTTGAAATGTTGCACATTTTGTATTAGTAATATTTTCTTTGAAAAGAAATTGTTAATTTTTTTCCATATTAAAAATATGTTTTTAAGAGCAATAAACTCATAAAATGTAAAACAAGAAAGACTTTTTTAAATATATCATCCATTGTTTAAGAAAATTTTGTCATAAGAATATAGCCTAATTAAAACCAAGCATTTTGATCTACAGAATTTTAAGTTTCTATGAAAATAATCCTGTAAAAAAATGTTTTACTGTCACTACAAAAATGGGATTTCTGGTCTGGCATTTTTAGACATACACTTTAATATAACATCTGCAGCAAAAAATTCCACAACACAATATATGGTCTTGGCACTCAAAGGGTTAAACTGATATAAAAAGGTAAAGGGTTAATGGAAAGAAAATATATTTTTAAACTTTAACTACTGGGAATTATTCTTCTTGAAAATATTGGTATTGCTTAAAATTGTGAAGTTGCATTTGTTGTGTAGATTGCAAAGAACATCCAGTCCAAGTAAACTTCGAGGAGTTCTGTGCCATCATTGCAGAGTTAAAGTCTGGAGATGCACATAACAACAATAACAACAACGGATCGTCTGAAAGTGAGAATCAACTTTGCTCGTTTCTAATTAACCCCTTCATGAGGTTTATAGGTACTAACATTTTCATACTAACACACGTCAGTAGCATAAGTCGTATCACAAATATTTAGCCCTGCACTATAATTAATTTGTATTTTATAGTGTTACAGTGACGTACTTGTTTATGAATAAAAGTACATTCGATACCTAAAAGTATACATTTCAAAATTTAACAGCAAAAGTTCAGAAACAGATTCTTCATACAGAAAGAAAGAAAAAAGGTAACAATAATACGAATCCGGCAATGCATATTTATGAAGCTAATCAACTTTTTGATTAAATATTACAGAGTTCACTGTACATCAGATAGGGCAGCTGGAACACTTGTGTATCAGAGGAAATTTATCAAGTTTATTGTTCCTAAGTCACCTGCTTCTGCCTTAAAACAGGCCCTTCAATTATTAAATTATGTGCACAGTCAAAAAATAGCTGATGTAGTGTGCGCGGAGAGATGGCTCAACAACAGGAGTTGAATACAAGGGAGACAACAACACCCCACAGGCAAGTCTAGGGAGTTCTAGTCAAGAGAGTGTGTGGGCAAGCAACCACAATTAAATTGAATTAATGTTAACCACAAGAAACAAATGTGATACAGAATAAGTAACATAGGACTACAGCTAATTTCCCATAATCACCACTTCAAAGACAGCAAACCACAATCACTAACCGCTGATAGCAGACCAAGTATCGCACAGCGAGCTATTGCTGCAGATAATCCAGACCTACATCAAATTGATTTACATTGTGATTGATTACTTGTAATAATTGGTTTCAAATTTTACTGTAGCAAACAAAACAATTCAGTATATGCTTCATAGAATATATGCTCGTACAATTCTTTCTGTAAATATATTTTTAGACCTAAGTTGTCATAAATTTTATTCCCTCTAAATGAGGTCTTCAATCCTGGAGAATCTTGCTGTTGAATTTTGAAACACATTCTATAGTTTGCAAACTATAACCTAAATAAGTTTAAGATCAATCATTGAGAGGTAGTCTACGAAGTGATTTCCAATAATAAAACCTCTATGGAGGTTACCAGATGTTAATGTTGTATTTGCTGTTTTGTGATTTTCACTGTTATTTTAGTGACTAATGTTAAAAAATAATCTTTTGTGATTTAACCCTTGTAGTATGAATCAACATAATTTGTCGATCAAACGTTCCTTCACACAATCACATCTTATTCAAATACTACAGTAACATATCGATTTGATTCATGCACCATTGGATTTGGGAAGAAAAATGCTAACAAAAACTGAAATGTTATTCTTCTTCATTATATGGCTGTGACGTAGCAGGTTGATTATTTCAAACATAACAGAAAACGACGGCTGTTTGTTGCGAACACCATCTTGCCATCGTTGTTTACCTTTACGTCTACCAAGACGTGTATAATTAGTTTTAGTAAGTTTATTAATGTTTTAGGTTCTATTCTTGTTTTAGTTTTGTTTGAAATGTGTAGTGTGTTGTTGTATATTGCAATAGTGAAAATAAATATATTTTAGAATAAAGAAATATTTTTTTAGTGAAATGTGTTTGATAATTATCGGGTCTGAGTATGCTATTGGAAAATCGCTTGGCTAAAATTCATTTCATGTAGTTTGTTATTGTTTTCACCTACTAAACAATATTTACTGCACTCTTTTAGTTTTGAAGTAACTATTTAGTCTGGATAAATATATATATATATATATATATATATATATGTAAAGTGTTCGCAAACAAATATATATTTATCCTGATGTCTATGGTGTCTATGACGACGGCAAGATGGTGTTCGCAACAAACAGCCGTCGTTTTCTGTTATGTTTGAAATAATCAACCTGCTACGTCACAGCCATATAATGAAGAAGAATAAAATTTTAGTTTTCGTTAGCATTTTTCTTCACATATATGATAACAGTTTGGATCATTGTTTGTCACGTATACACAATTATTTGAGTAATCCGTATACTTTTGGAATAACAATTTTGTCTTGGTCAGATTTCTATATTAAAAAATAGATTATTTCTAAAATATTGGTTGTAAAATAGTGATTTATTGTAGGCTACAACTGAGTAATGACTCGTGCTCTGACCTCAAGTCTTATGAAGGGGTGGAGCAGAACTCAGAAACTACAAAAACAAAATATCTTGAAAATCTACTATTAAATAGACTACAGTAGGGTATTTTTGAAAAATTGAAATAGAAAATTAACTCCCAGATCACTTCTCAGTATTTGATCCTCCAGTTATGGGATTCTGTACATATCCATGCACATTGTGTGTATATACATTTTGCTGTGTAAAAGTAGTAATGATACTACTACTATCAACAGTGATGTGTATAACGGATGTGAACATTTGGTATTGTTCTAATTTCTTCATGTATTCTTAAAAATTTATTGGCTGAATGTTAGCAAAGCCTATTACTCGAGGGCCTAGAAAATTCTCATTTTTGTCTGTGTATCCGCATGATATCTTGAAAATGAACTGACCTATAGTCTTAAAATTTAGCATGAAGCTTCATTTCTATATAAGCAACATTGAGTTCGATGATTGTACATGTCACTCTATGAGATTTGGCTTAGCGTTAGTGATTATTTTTACATCGGTCTTACAGGTAGCAATGATGGCAATGAGAAAGTCTCAGAACAAATGTTTAAACAATCTTAGTACAATGGTACTACATTTTAAAATTTGAGATAGTAACACGTATGACTACAAAAATACATAAACAAAATTTTGTATGCAACCTCAGGGAAGCATGTTTCATGACATGTGGTGTGGAGAACTCACAATTGTACTATGTACTAAATAATTAAATCTAATTATTCTAAGTTTCTTATTGTCAAATGATTGAATTCAGATATATTTTGTTGTGGCCAGAGTGGGCTTTGTGTAGTCGACCACCACGCTCGCTCTCTGTGGACAATTCCAATCTGCGGGACGTGTTTTTGGCTGGAGACTGCACTGACTACGCCTGGACTCACCACCTGGCGATCCCTTCTCTCAAGTAAGGATATACTACCTTTCTTAATCTCTCAAGTAAGGATATACCACCTTTCTTACTATGAAAAATAACTCATATTATTATAATAATTTCAAAGTTCCACTTTTGTTCTCTTACTTCTTTGTAAAAAGAACACTTATGCTTCGTCATCAAAGTGTAATTGCAGTTTGTGGTCTGTAGAGATTAGTATACTAATAAAAACCTTCAAAGATGCCAACGACTGATTCATGACCAAATCTATCCTCATTTGCTGTTGTTTATTCAACAACCTTTTGGTTTCTTCAAATCATTTCAGATCTGTCCTTTCTATCAATAAGAGCTGGCTATAATAAAATAACCTTAAGTATTTCCCCATAAGAACAATGTCAAAGCACATGTAGTTTTACGCCCTTATTTTGTATCATAGGGTTATGGGGATGTCTCATTTTATTGGCATAGTTATTAAGCATCCAAATAGTTTTTTAATTTTTTACGTGTATATTTAAACAGTGGAAGTATAACAAAATTTGAGGTTTTCGTGCTGTCAAATACAGAAATATGATGCAGAATTTATTTTATATAAATATAAACTATAATTCAAGGGCATGGATAATGCGAAAAAGACCATATTTCATGCACTGATCCTTTTTTTACTACACAATAATTGTTTTCCAATTATTATTTAGTTTAAATCAGGATGTGTACCACTCCTCTCAAAGGTAAATAAGTAGGAGAAGAGTGGTAACTGTAACAAAATTGACATGTACAGGAGACATGGTCTGTAACAAAAATTGACATGTGCAGGAGACATGGTCTATAACAAAATTGACATGTGCAGGAGACATGGTCTGAGCTATCACCTGCTGGAGGAGGTGAGCGGCAGCCCCCCAGATCTTGCCGTCATAGACAACAGCTTCGTCTTGTTGTTTGTCATTACTGCCCAGTCTCGCAGTTTATCTGTCATGACCATGGTAAGTAGACTATTTTAACTTTTGAAATCATCAATACACGTGTTTCGATGAAGTTTTTTCACAATATAAATGTAAATTAATGAAAAGAAGTTTTCATAACATAAGAAATTGAGGTTTCACTCGCCTGGAACGTCAACTATACTTTTATTATTTACAATTATAACACTTTTAATCACAACGTCTTTGACTTACTTTTTAACTATATAGTAGACTACAGAATATATATTAGATAGCTTATATGCCAATATAGGCTGCAGTTATGTGTTATTTTGGATCTGAATGGCATTATTTCTTTCGTGATGCCTTTCTCATCTAAAGAAACAATATCATAAAGTATAAAAAGTAGTATTTTGCTTGAAACCGTTCAGATTATATAGATAAATTGTTTTAAAATTGTTACAAATATTATTACTTTTAGATTTTATGAAATTATTTAACAAATCTATGTTTTAGGCTGGTCACTACATTGGTCTTGGCTGTAACGTAGTTTTATGTATCCAACACATAATGGAAGACCTTGTTTTAAATGGAGAAAAGGTGAGAGGGAATATTCAAAAAATTCTAATATAATAATTGTTTTATTATTTTTTTAAGATATAGACTGTAGGGTACAAGATTTTACAACAACAAAAGTTTATTGTAATATAATAATATCTTAGTAAAATTTCCATTTTTGAAGCTTATTATTTAAAATCAGTTACATAAGTGATGACAGTTATAAAGTTTATAAAAGTTAAAAATTAAAATTATTATTTATTTTTTAAGATTTAAGCCTTTGACTGCCAGAAACTAAAATATTTGCTAGAACAAATTGATTTAACCATGCAAACTGCTACTGGCTTTTTTTACTGGACAGAACTAATTTAAATTTATTATATAAGTGGTTGCTTTTTTCAATCTGTATCATCTATTGTCTTCTGGTGTCAAACTCCAAAACAATTTTAAGCATTGAGAGAAAGTTAACAATTTAGAGAATTGTAATTAACATGCTGAAGTAATTTAATAACAGAAAAGTTGTAAACAAACTTTGTCCAACTCTAAGGAGAAAACTGAACAAAAACGTTATATCACTGCTCAACTCAGATGCACCCACTACAGCAGGTAAAGGAAGACAGAATAGGAAGTTTCATTACAGCAAGGTGTGATGTGTGGTGCAGCTAACCTAGTGTCAAATACAAGCTAGTGTGGGTGAGGGAATAAAGCCTTTCTTTTTTCATATATCTCTTGTACTGGGTCAAAGTCATTATGTGTCTAGATTTTGTTAGATGAGGTTTATTTAATTTTCATTGTTAAATTGGGTTTCATAGTTAATTCTTCTTTATAATATTTGCAACAAGAAATAGGTACTCAAAGTAAGAAAATTAAAACAAAGAAAATAGTGTATCCACTTCAATATGTTATGTATCAGTTAAACACTGTTTTCAAGGAGCGCTATCCTCAGACTAACAGAGAAGTAAAAATCCACTAAATGTCTTTGTTTTGGCGCTGTAATCATTATACACATAAAATAATAAAATACATTTTTACATTAAACATTTCATTAACTACGTACGTCTAAACACATACGTAACAATGTTCTGACATGAACAGGTAGATGACAGGTTATGTAATCCCCTCTCCTGCACATCAGAGAGGCTGTGAAGTAGGATCAGCTGATTTTTTTCAAATAGAAAGTAGTTGACATTTCACATACAAAACTTTATAACATCTAAGCCAGCATTTTGAAAATTCAAGCCAATACCTATATTAAAATGAGAATAAATTATAAAACCCAATTAAATTATAAAAAGTAAAGAAACCTCATTCAACATAACTTGGACACACAGAATGATCCTTATACCCAGAAAAAGAGATGGGAGTATGTATGGCAACCATCCTACCATAATGGAACTTTCTGCTCAATCACCACTTCCAATACCTGCTGCTGTGTTCATATCATAGCTTACAGCTGTGCATTCATGCTGTTAAAATGTACTTTTTGTATTTCTTCTTTACTTGGTGTTGTGTTCCAGATATTATGTTGTTGATGTGCAACTGCCTGTTGATACATTTTACTTTGGTGTTTTGTTGCTCTGTATTTTATGTAACTTTCTCACATGCCTAACCTTTGTTTTAGTGCTTGATACTGGAGAAGAGAACATATACTAGTTCTTGAAACACAGTGTTTAAGTGCTTGTAATATAAAACTGATAAAAATATTAGTAATTCTTTTGTGTAAGCCATACTAAGATTCTATTTTGCTAAGGCAGTGTCCAAATACTTACCAAACAAACTGCCTGGCAGTATTTAGATATATTTCACCGAAATTGCTCAGCATCAGCAGCAAAAATTGTAATCTATAAAATTCAATCATTGTTAAATTGTGTATATCTTTCAACTGGTGAATTTGTTTTTAGATGTCGAAGCAGGCTGTGAGCGATTACAACCGTGGCAGAATTTACCTCAAGGACTTGGCCCATAGAGACAATATCCCAGTGTTCCACACAGTGGATGAGGCAGTCACGTGTGCTATCGAGAAGTGTCAGAGTCGGTAGTTTCAAGCTTGTAGGCAATTCCCAACCAGCTCATCATCTTCATATACAAGGGTATAGATATAGTGAGAGCAAAGTAGCAGATAAAATGTACTTTCCTGTCCACTTTACACAGATCACGCGTGTAGAGACACGTAGTAAAGTATTAACGCTAGTATAATTCAGTACATGTTAAATGTGAGTGGCTGGTGTTAATGTTCATACTCAACTAGCTACTCCACATCACATAGTGAACAACGTGCTGTTTACACAAGTAGAGTGGTGGGGATAGCCATCTGTAGCTAGTAACTTTACTCTCACTTATTATCATTTTGATCTGTAGTTCTCACCCACTGATTTGTTACTAGGGTACAGTTACAGTGTTCATACAGTACTTGCCTGCCTTTTCTTCCTGTTACAGCATTCTTTATAGTTCCCATTTTCATGCGGCCATTCTTAAATTTTATTTTTCTGACAAGCTCATGATCATATTGTATATTTACTCATTAACTTTTTTCAAAATTTCCTTTCCATATTGTTATGTTTAGAAGCTCATAAATACAAATTAGTTGTTGGAAAGTGAGTCCTCGTGAGCTTGACCAGATGTACAGTCCGTAGCAGTGTATGCGTTACGTCGGCGGGTTGGAGAAGTGCCTACAAGTAATGCTGTGATGTGTAGTTAGTTAAATGTTCTGTTGATATTACAGGTAACTGATGTGTGTGCATGTTGTCCGGTTGGCAACTGGTTATTAGATATAAACACGAATTATTTTAAATTTAAACACTGTAAGTTATGTGTAAATAATTAGTTTTAGACCTTCTAACTAAAACACACTTCTCTTTGATTTGGCATCAAATGTGTATTGTTGTAGATTTATTTTTTATTTATATTTACAAACAATTATTTTCAATCAAAGTTTGTTAACCATTTATTTCACCAGAATTGTATTTCTTCTATTTCGTTCTGTTCTCGGCTAGGTAATTTTGTTAGATCTCGTTATAATAGACAGTTTTATAACATCACCATTAACAACGTTAGGTCAATTT
Organism: Homalodisca vitripennis; assembly: GCF_021130785.1. NCBI lineage: Eukaryota > Metazoa > Arthropoda > Insecta > Hemiptera > Cicadellidae > Homalodisca > Homalodisca vitripennis. Next base: position 146,761,399 of record NC_060210.1, read on the forward strand.
CATCACAAATAACAGTTTTCTGGACTCTTTTTAAAGGTTCTAGATGATTTTATGATTTTGTCAAGCTTATTGATAGCAAAAAAATATGCAGCTGTTACTTGTAGTTAGGGGTATAGGGCATGATTTTTTTGTTTTTGTAGAAAATGCTCCTACCACCTTACTCTGTAGAAGGTACTATATTCTTAGATAATTTTACAATACCCTGTTAAAAATATCACTTTGGCTGTCGCATTTTTCTTGAACTTCTAAAGTAAAATAACTATGTGGGGAATTAAATGTCACACAGGATAATGAAACTTAATATTGTTATTTCAGATTGTAATTGTTCTCATTTTAAATGTTTAAGTGATCTAGATTAATGTTGGGTTTACCTCATATTCAATAACGAACCATGCAGCTTGAAGGTAATGTGTGATACACCGGTGGCAGCTTATACCTGTTAAGGTTGCTTTAGTTTTAAAGAGTAATGTTTAGTAATTTTATTATAATTATTAGTTTCATTAATGATCACAACAGAAAAGTGATGTTAATTTGAATATTGTTATGTTATTACGTAATAAGTGGGTATGTACAATTACATCACATTGTTACAATCAGACAAGATCCTTACAATTGTAATGTAATAAGTTGACTTACAGTCACTATGGTGGAAAGATCAATTTTTCAATGTTTGATTTGAACTATTGCTGTTGTCTAGTATAATTAATAATGAAAGTCCAGAATTCATTAAATTGCTCAAAACTTGATTTTTTACATTTTTGTTAGATACTTCTTCATAAACGTTTATGTATAATCGCTTTAATCGCATTATTTATTGATTAACTATTAAGTTTAATTAGTGTAATGAATTTTATTTAATTGAATAATATTTTATATTAATTGTTCTGTTGTGTAGTTTTATACTTGTTTACACTTGTGTATTGAACTCTTGTGGTCTAGGCGTGTATGTTGTGTAACAGTACCTGAATACATACGATGAGTTGGTTTTTTTCATACTGTCAGTATATTGCCTTCGTTAGGGGTATTGAAATTGAATATCACATTTATTCTCCGTGTGTAAAATTCTATGAGTTCTAACTTATTTCCTCAACTATTCTTTAAATACTTGTGGAAATGAATTTTTTGGGAAATAATGATATTGAAATATTTTTCTGCAACACTAAACTATTCAAAATTATTTATAAACCCTAAAATTAATTGTTTGAAATAAATGTTTAAATGATAATTTTTAAATGTAATAGGTTTCATTGACTCGCAAGAATACTTATACTTTGTTGGCAGCTCACATGTTTAAGCTCTGTTAGTAGCCTATAATCTGTAGTTTTATAATCAAGAAACAATCACTTCTTATTGTGCCTAAGTTCGTAAATAAATTTATTGTGAAACTGTCATATGGTGTTGGAAGCTTACCAAACACGTAGTACAAAGAGTGGCACTTCCTGTCTTATAACAGTTACAAGTATTACAATTGTTTTCTGTTAACAGTTTCAAGTGTTATAAGACTTAAGTAATATTGTATTCGATAAAATAAAATCATCAGTAGATGTCAGTTATCTAAATTACTGGTAATTGAGAAATGTGGTTGAGTTTTGATATTATAGAGAGATAGGTCTACTTTTAAACAACCCATGAACAGGTGAGAAATAGTATGTTTTATATATATATATATATATATATATATATATATATATATATATATATATATATATATATATATATACTACACGGGATGTTGAGGTAAACATTACACTATGGTATTATTTTTACCAGTCTAGTATATAATTGTTTTTTATGAAATTTAGATAATTGACTCTACAGTTTTAGTATACTTACCTTACCTCAATATACAATAATAAAGGGAAAAATCACTTAACTATTTATTAATTTCTAAACGTCTCGTTAAAATATGTAGTTAATAGCTAATATGTTGAAACAGTGTTATAGCATACGCAACTTAAACTTGATGTAGTATTTGACAAACGTAGTGGTTTTAATGAGTTGATATTTTTTTATCTGTTCCTAATAAATTAGTTATTTTCATCTTAAATGAATTACCTGTTGAATGAATTTAGTTAGTGACGCCTGTGTCAACAGGTAATTATAATTTCAATCATCACGTTCATTAATTAATTAAACATCACTACTTCTGTAACATTGTAGTTTGTAAATTCATTGTTTGCACAAATTCCTCAACAGAACCAAATACATTTGAACCTGTTTAGCTTAAATACGGTAAACTCAAGAAACTAAGCTGTTGCATTATTAAAGCTATAAGCGAATCGTTTTAGAGTTAGTTATTAGATGTTATTTTGTAATATAATAAAGTCATATTAATTGAGTCACAGTAGTTCAAGTCTCTGCATATTTCAGAGTGGTGGTTTTGGAGAAAATAAATAAACATTTTCACTATTGTATATCAAGAACTATAACAAGCAGCAATTATTGTGTAAGCTTCACATACTATGTATTTCTATATCCTACTCACTGTTTATTTACGTTGAGGTGAACACACGCTATTGTTGTTATTTCATAGCCGTGCATAGCAGGCCTGAAGCCGCGGTAGGAGCACATACATCCCAACTTCTTTCTAAGACTGTACAGTACACAGCAGACTATTGCATGCTGAAGATAATGAAGAGATGGCAAACTTTTGTCATAATGAAATGAATTTGCAATAGCCATAAGATTGTTGACTGTGGTCAAGTAGCCATATCTCGGCATCATGGGGCTGACCATCACCGTTGGTGCGTAGTTTATGTTTGCTCTTACACAAAAGTTCATGGTGTCCTATCTGACACCTCAGATATTCCAAACTTACCCATTTAGTATGTTTAGAGATAGTGTTCACACTAATTAACTCAAACCATCAGTACTCTTGTGTAAGTTGAATTCTGTGACCCGTTTCTGGAGATCATAAACTGAGCAAAGATGCTCTGAATATGTAAATGATGAGAGCTATAAGAAATAGTGGAAAGGGATTCCTGCCTTGTGCAATTCTGTTAGAAAGCTATTAACCCTTTAAACAAAGTCATTTTGTAAAACGCTGTGAAGGCCCCCATACCAGATTTGCTAGAAGTTGGGGTGCAAAAATGTTCGATCAGCGATTCTCTATACACTACCAAACCTGGTCGGCCACACAAGAACCGAACACGGTAAATACGTTATTTGCACATGTTTATGACCAAAATGATACCTGATGTTGTGCAGTCATAATAATAATATATATTATTGAGTCAGAAATTCTTTTTATGTAGTTTGATTTGTTGTCATATTTTTTAAATATATAAGTAATAATGCTTACATATTTTAATTGAAAAGATCCAATACACTAGGAGCATTTATTGCTCATTTTCAAATAAAAATGTAAAAAATAAATATCTACTCACAGAAAAAGTACAAAGTCACCAAAACATACAAATATGTTACAAATTAGATCACTTGTGATACAGAAGATCAGTTGTGCTGACATGTGAAAAAAGAGCAGTAAAACGTTGTCATATAATGGCATAGCCAAAATGTTCCAAATTTATTCTAGTTTCAAAAATGTATAGTTCTGTATAATTTTATATATAGTTCATAACTGGAAATATTACTTGAAAATCTAATGTGTTACTATATAATTTCATCATATAAATTATTGCATAAAACATCAATCGATATTGGTCTCACCGTTCCCTAATATAAGTATATAAATACAAAAAGATAAACCAATTTACATGATGTATTTACTACAAAACAATTTTGAAAACAAGAATAAGCACTGCCAACAGAAATGGCACAAGTTTCAATGGACAGACGAATTGATCTTCTCTAGTTTCTGGTGACTGTCACTGACATCAAAATTAACAAACAGGAATGAACAAAGACATCACATTATTGAGCTGTTCATCACATTTTCTATTGTATATAAATCATGTGGTGTTTTTACAATAATGAGGACTGTAATATTTGACATGAGCGACCAAAGCTAATCAGTGGGATATCCATTGATGCCAGTTGAGATGCCCGTAAGCAACAGAAGATCTGATCAGTAAAGATGGTTGGATGACAAATGAGTTGGTCATTTCACAAAACTTTGGTTTTTATTCAGCATAATCATATTTATGTAGAACTGCCCCTCTATAAATTACAAAAATAATTTATAAGGAAAAGTTTTAAAGGGTCTTAAAACAGTTGGGCAATGCCTGTGGTCAATTAAGATCACAAATTAAAAATCTTGTGGGCACAGTGTATATCAAAGTAAAGGAAAGGAATAATAATTTTATATGGGCACATAAAACAGTATATTTAACTTCTCTCCTAAAAAGAAATTATCATAATTTAGAAGTGTCCTCAATCTCCAAAAATAATTTGTATGGATCCTATTTTGTCATAGTTATGCAAGCAGTCTCATTTATAATGTATGTATGATTTACATGTGTGCAACTTCATTTTAGTTTTCTTGACATTATTAACAGTTATACAACGTAAAAGTTTTTTTATTCAAATGCTTAGTTACATAAAACTAAAATAATACAAAACTTCTTAAGTAGTTTTACTGTGAAAATTGTAGCTTTAAAATGAGATATGTCCCAAAATTCAGGGATCCAAAATAGAAGTGTAAAATTAGTAAATGTTCGAAATTTGCACATTTCTGGTCAAAGACCTTCATACTAAGCCATAAAAATCTTAACTGAACCATGTCATGTGAACCTAAAAGTGCATATACAAAACGAAGAAATAATTTTTTTTTTTGTAAAATTGTCAAGCTAACATTAATTTTCTATCACACTTTAAAAAAATCATTTTTTTACATTACTATTGTAAAATACAAAACTAGCTTTATAACCAGGGTTTCTTGATCTTTTGGTATAAATCAACACAGTGTAATTTGAAGGAGGTTTGAAAACGGTGTAAGAAATGTATTTGCATTATATTTTGTTTATTGTTTAGGATTAGCCAATATAACATTTTTGAATCTATTGATTTATTAAATTTATGAAATAAGACAATTTTGCTTTAAAATTAAGAAGGTATTCCTTACACAAAACGAACGTTAAATAGTGATTAACAACATACGGTAAGAAAATCCACTGTCAGTATAGATTTATTGAATGGCAAGACCGTTGGTAGTTAGTTACTGAAAGCCAGAACTTAAACAGACTTATCCCCTTAATTTGTATGCTTTTAAATTTTTATTTTGAAATTATATTATACTACATAAAGTAGTACAAAAGGCATCTTTAAATCACAATTGAAGACTGGCAGCTGCAGAGACATAAAACATGTGCAACGTACTCAGATATTACTAGAGTGCGTTTTTCTCTGGAAATATTAAGTGTTTAAATAAATGGGATGTAAGAGTCATGTAAAAAATACAGTTTATTCCTAGTTTTGCCTAGTTTCTTATTTCTATATTGTGACTATTTTCAGTAAAATACAGTTAGTTTATATTATCAGTCATTTATCATAAGATTGACAACTATAACAAATAATCTAAAATAAATAATACCCATTATTAAAAGTAGATTCCTTATGAATTTGTACTCTTAATTTTCTCATCTAGGCTATTCCTCACTCATCACTGTTATAGAATGCAAACTTGTAGTCTAGTTAATATTTTCATCAATGACACCTTTATAAGCAAACAGGTTCTGAGGAAATTGTGTTTTTGCAAGGTAAAAATTATTTGTTTAAAAGCTTTTATTATATATGTATGTACCATAAAGAGTTACTAATCTATGTACTTATTATATTTATACAACTGCATTTATACAAGCAAATATTAAAAAGTAATATAAGAATATGTTTATAACAAGTTTTAATTGTTTCATTTATCCATCCACATAACCCATACATTAAAATAGATTTTCATGGAGGATTTGACTGTTCGTATCCCTCTATTGCATATAACAAGAAGTTGGGCTCTGAGAAAGATCATATTCAAAAGTCTTGAGTGTCTTGAGTATGTTCGCCACTGAGATTGGGAAAAGATACTTCAATTTTAATATATTTCAGGAGAATACCATTGTGATGTACCCTACTATTGTACAAATTGAGGTAAGTGATTTATTCTGTCAATTCACCTCTTAAGTTGTGCAGTTATAATTTAGAAAGTCTTACTTCAATGACCATGATTGCTGCTTCACTTCTTGCATTAACAGGTTCAACGGCAAATACTTAGTTTGCCAGTTGACTTGATATATTTCCTAGACATTATCTGTTTATTTGATGTCACGTGCAAACTCAAATTCGTTGTGTTTTCTCTTAATGGCAGTGGGATAATTCACCAGAGTATAAACTTGCAAGGTGGAGAGTGAAGTGTCACTACTGCCAAGGTTATTGATCAGAGTTTGAATGATTTTTTTTTACTACAATCGTAGCTCTTCTCATATAATTATTTCTTTACAAGACCTTGATATCTTGTTAATCTTGTGCTCACTTTTGTATTGTCTCCTGCGCCTTGTTCTGCATTATTCCTTGGAATAAAAATGTTAAATTATGTATACAATCATTCTTATAATAGATTCAAATTCCACTTTACATTTTATTCATTTATTTAACACATGTTCTTTTGAATTATAAAAAATGTTTTTATTTATTTGCTTACTTAAGTATGTGCGGTAATTTTCTTATTTGTGATCACCCGTTCAATGTAAATTTTACACCAGATTGTACAGTAGCTTGGAATACAAATGTAAACCCACAGTGTACAACATTATCAGAGACACAATATTTTAAAATGTAAGTTATTTTATTTTGAGAAAAGTAATAATGTTGAGTACACATATTGTCAATTTATGCAAAGAGGAATTCTCAAGTATACTGAGTGCGGATGAAATGGCAGTTATGTCCTACTCAATCACCTAGAAGAAATGTTTGTATTTGCAATAAACAGAGTTATCATGGTGCATTGTAAATTCCATGATGAATGTTTGTGCTCCATAGACGGACTGAGTCCAACATCGCTGTACCTCTCCATGGCTGAACATACTCAATCTGATGTATGTTATTGGTCTCATATGTCCATTCCACTTTGTGACATTTTTTATGTATATCCTTAAGAGACAAGTTTGCTTCTTTTTTGATGGATTCACTTTTTATTTGTTTTTATCTTTTAATATGTTTATTTTGGTTCAAAACAAATGATAATTCATTTTGCTGATCAAGTGTCGGTCAGATGTTATCACTGTTTTTTAGTTCAAGAGTATCTGTAGAATGTTACTTTAATTTCATGAATTCTTCAACAAAGACTTAAAACTGTTAAAAATACTACAGTGTACAAATACACATGTATTTAATTTTTAGGTCTGTGGTGTTTATTTACTAACTATAAAGAAAAAATATTAAAAATTGTTAATAATTAATTGTAATCTTGTTTTAATTTAGATTCTTAATTACATTTCTGCAATATAATCCCTTCATACTACAGGAAGTTAAATTGGTAATGATACAGAACTTTTACTTTCATAACATGTAAAATATTAATTGCTATCACTTCAATTGGGTCAATAAATAAGATTTAACAATCAGAATTCATCCTTTTATTTGTGATCCACTAAACTCTTGAACATTAATAAAACATTAAGCCTAACTTCCATCACAGCCTAAATTATACACATTCATTATGGCACTTTCATCGTTACATTGTTACATACAAAAATAAAAACATTGACTGGAAATTAACAATAAACAACAACAATACAACAATGATTGGTGTGGGTTTCTTCATTCTAGCTTCAAACGATCACACATTTGTATAAAATTAAATTGAGCAGCACAATAAATGTTACATAGTAATTAACCTAAAACAAATATTCATTGTAGTAGTAGATGATAAATTGTGTTATTTGAAGAACTTAGAGCTCAAAATCAATTAAGACTGTACCTTGATTTGGAAATAATCCCCCATAAGCTTGTTATACTACTTTTAAGTTTATTTTTCATTATAATTAATATAATTTTTAAAAGAATCCAAAATTTAATTATTAGTATTTAACAAGACTAGTGTGCAAATCTCAAACCTTACAGCTTATGTCTATACAGTGTCTACAGTTCGAATGAACCACCCATTTTCCCTTCCTCTAATCACCACTTTATTTCCGATAGGTTCGGTAATTCATTTATATCTGTTGCTGTTAAAATAAAAATGGTGTCAGGTTATTACATTTTAACTCTTGTATATATATTTTCAACAATTTGAAAAAGCTTTCATGCATATTTTTTGTTCAGTATTTCATTATTTATTATGTAACAAGCATATCTAGAATACTATATGGCGTTTTTACACAATTGAAAAGAACAGATGTTTTATCTTAGTTTTATTTTCAAAGTAAGAACAATTAGTTTCCTGATTTCACTTTTATAATGCTCGCCTAATTTCAATAAATCTGTTTTTATTGCTTGAAATATTAATTATTTCAATAAACAAAGAATGCTGGAGTAAACTGTAGGAAACATTATTGCGCAGTTAGAACAAAAATATTATTTTCGAGAATCAATTATGTTAATGTTTCCAACACAAATTGTTGGGTTATATGAGAAAATTGTTGTGATCCACACATAAGGTCCATCCAAACAGCATGAATGATGTTATGTTCCAACACCAATTGTTGGGTTATATGAGAAAATTGTTGTGATCCACAAATGAGGTCTGTCCAAACAGCATGAATGATGCTATGTTCCAACACCAATTGTTGGGTTATATGAGAAAATTGTTGTGATCCACACATGAGGTCCGTCCAAACAGCAGGCCCATTTTAAACCCTGCCTGCGCCCTAGGCACAACGAAGAGTTGCGCCTCTTTTTATACCCCTGCCAGCTGACTAAGACCCCCCACAAGCCCTACCATAACGCCTATACCCCATAACTTTAGATTTAGTCTGAAATGCCAGTTTTGGTTCGGGAGGGACTCTAGACTTAATGTCCCTTAACTTTCCTTTACAACTTATCCTGATTCTTTTCGAGAGCCTTCCAATTATCCATCACCTATGGACCTGCCGTGTCCCGGACTAGCAACCGGTAGCCATGAGGTATCTACTGGTCTCCGGTGGGAATGTGTGTAACATACCTCACGGACCACCCACCCTCCCTTCTTTACATTTGAAGTATTTATATTATTTATAGTATTCGTTTAGTGACAATTTCTTTGGATTATTTTTGTTTTGTTGGCTTACCACTAGACTGACTAGAGATTCATACAATAGCTTTTTTCTGGTTTTCCGTGTTGCAAAGTCGTCAATAATGTTTTTGTAGTCTAATTTTAAAATAATGTCGATTTGGGTGCACAGCAACAATAAACCATTAAGCTTTTCATCAACCATCGACGATCTAATATTTTCTGACTTCACTCTTTTCAAAGCTGAAAAGCTATGGTTTAAGTCTTGCCCATCAATATCGTTCATGTATACTTCTCCTAACAGTTTAGCTTCACAAGCCACCTCTTTGGAATTTTTCTCTTCTAGATTTTGTAAGATCTTAAATCTTATGTCGAAATTTTTATAGGCCTCCCTCCTTTTGTTGAGCTGCGAAGCTATGTTGTGAACAATGGCAATAAACACCCCAGTGCAAAATCTTTCTCGGGGAGATGTTTCTTCCATGCTTCTGTCCTTCTTTTCATCTGGTAATAACTTTATTTTTCATACTTTGTCATATACAGCTTCTTCTTTTTCTGCAAGTTTCAATGCTTTGGACTCGAAATCATCTCAAACGAGGAAAGTGTTTCAAGTTCCTTTGTAGCACGAAATAGATCTAAATTTTGATTTGAAGAGTTTAGTTGTTTCATCAACTCTCTCGAGAATTTCGTCCCAGATCACAGTTAATAACACGATTTGGAAATTTCCAATTGTTTTTAGAAACCCATTGGCTGTGCATTGTGTTCCTGGTGTCTGAGTATCGTCTTTATTTAGCTCTTCAAAAGCATCTTTTAATTCATGTCGACTTATTTTTAAAGCTCGAAGGGCTTCTGCCCTAGCAGACCTTCTTGTGTCACTCAGGGTTTTTACAATTAGCTTTCTCTGATCTTTCTTTAATTTTCCTTCGTTACTCGTTTCAATATGACTTTTTAGGATGTTCCACCTGTAATTGGATGCCGAGAAAAAAGCATAAAGCCCTTGTACGAATGTAAAAAATGTTGTGTGTTATCTGGCCACGCCTTCTCGGCAGCAAAACACCCAGCAAGGTTTAGTGAGTGAGCTGCACATGGTACATAGTTAGCAAGATAAGAGTTGTATCAGGCGTTCGTTGGCGCAAGCATTGGGCAATGAAACATACCGAAGTACTACAGCCAATTGGTCTGTGTGCGATACGTCAGGTGTGGAGTCTATGATTAAAGAGAGATAGCGAGCTTGCTTGATTTCATGTAAGATTTGTTTCAGTACTTTTTTGCTCATAATCTCCATAAATTCACTGCAAATGTCAGACAAAAAGTATGATACACTACTTTTGCCTTTGTTATCATGTGTTGGGCGAGAAATGGATCAAATTCATTTATCAGCTCAAGACAGCCTAGAAAGAGTCCGTTAGATGATGATGCAAGAAGATACAACCACGCCTATACCCCATAACTTTAGATTTAGTCTGAAATGCCAGTTTTGGTTCGGGAGGGACTCTAGACTTAATGTCCCTTAACTTTCCTTTACAACTTATCCTGATTCTTTTCGAGAGCCTTCCAATTATCTACTGCCTATGGACCTGCCGTGTCCCGGACTAGCAACCGGTAGCCATGAGGTATCTACTGGTCTCCGGTGGGAATGTGTGTAACATACCTCACGGACCACCCACCCTCCCTTCTTTACATTTGAAGTATTTATATTATTTATAGTATTCGTTTAGTAACAATTTGTTTTCCCATTTTTTGCGCCCCCCAAAAAATGCTGATTGCCTAGCGCCCTAGGCACGTGCCTACCGTGCCTATTCGGTAAAACGGGCCTGCCAAACAGCATGAATGATGCTATATTCCAACACCATTGTTGGGTTGTACGAGAAAATTGATGTGATCCACACATGAGGTCCGTCCAAACAGCATGAATGATGCTATGTTCCAACACCAATTGTTGGGTTATATGAGAAAATTGTTGTGATCCACACATGAGGTCCGTCCAAACAGCATGAATGATGCTATGTTCCAACACCAATTGTTGGGTTGTACGAGAAAATTGATTCATGCAAGTGTGGAGTAGTGTAACACCACCTTTTCCGACCTGAACTATAAATATGTGGTAGAATCCATTTCTGCAGTAAATTTGAGGCGTAGCAATGTTGCTGATACCAGATTTTCCCTCTTGGATTAAATTTATGTATTCCTCTAATATGGTTCATTCGAACTGTGAGGATAGGACAGTTGTGAAAATGCAACTGTAAAGGATTACATTTTGCAAGTGAGTAATGATTCTTGTTCTGGTTTAATTTAAAATGTACATTTTAAAATGATTTGTGTACACTATAATCAACATTTTCTCTCTGATTAGGACTGACCGGTGTAGCCAAAGCCTGAAACAGTAATGCAGCTATATTGGAAACAGTTATAGGTTAGTAACTGTTTAATTCTAATGATATTCATCCAGCAAGGTGTAATAACAAGAAAGGTTAACATAATTGATATAAATAAATCAATATGTCTACATTTTTAAAATAATTATAAAAATATGCAGTAGAATTTAAGATGAGATTTATGCAGGTAGTGAGTTTATAATAACACTAAATTTGAAATTATTGTGTATTATGTACTATTGTGGCAATGTGTCACAGAATGAATGTAGCTGATCATAGCTGCAAGTATTGTGAAAGTGTCCTCATTATAAGGTGTCATTACTAAACCTATAGCTGTATTGCGTCATTCAGTGAAGTGAATAAAAACAAATATAAGCTTTTAGCTACGATATAAAGAGTAATTGCTTGTTAATAATAGAATACTCACTAGTTAATAAAGTATTCATTCAAAATACCGCAAAAATAAGGCGATTGAAAAAAGTATATATTGTGGATTTACAAGTCAACTCTATGCCATGCTTGAGCATTTTACTTCACCTACGTAGCAGGGCAGCAACTACAAATTCAGCTTCAATCTTACTAGAGGTGGCAGGCTATATGTATCTTAATGCTCCTGAACACCATGACTGTGTTGGACTACTTGTTGGTAATTGCAAGCAGTTTTTGAGATTCAAGACTGAAAACTTTATAAAATAATATAGTTTTGAAGATATGCAAAAGAATTGTGGAGTGGCAAGAATGGAAATATTTTTACGATATTTCAGTGATAAAGGTTTCAATGGTGTGCCTTATGATGTAGGCTTAGACCAGCAATAGTATGCAATACCTTTTATGGTGTCTTAGACAAGACCAAATTTGTGGTAAAAACAAATGATCATATTAACTTTCCATCTTCTGCCTCCGAAATAAACACAGCAAAGACAGAGTGCAACGCAAAATTCCACATACCCACAGTGATTGGGTCTCTTGATTCCACACATATAAAAAGCCTAGACTTTCCGGAGGTGAATACATCAGCAGAAGAGAAAAGTCAACAATTAATGTAAAAGCTATCCAAGAAGCAAATGAAAAGTTCACCAGCATCAATGTTATATAACGGAAGCGTACAAGACACAAGAATATGGTGCAATAGCAATATTTAGTACATTGTGAGCTCCTTTGATGACAATGTTTGTTTACTGGGTGACCAAGGATATGGCATATCTCCATGATTTCTTCTCCGGAAAACGATCAGGAGAGGCTGTTAAATTTAATGCATGCTCAAGAAAGAATAGTTAGAATGAGTATTTGGATAACTTGTACAAGATTTTACAATGATTGAAAACAAGATTTTAATAGCCTTGCAGAACTTTTCCCCTGCTCCAAAGTGAGCTGTGCTGTTCTACACAGTACTTTAAATCACTTAAATGATGGTTGGGATTTTGACTACCCACAGTTCAATGAAATGGAACAACTTCCATTTTAACAAGTTGAAATCTTGCGAGGAATTAACTTTAATTCACACAGAAGTGAAACTTTTACTTTACTCGTTAGTAAATTCTTCTAGCATTTATTTAGTTTTTATTCACTTGACCCAATAATCTTGAACCGATCTTTTCACACAAACACTGGAAAGCAAACATTCACTTTTCAAATGTTTGAGCTACAAGCTTAGGTTAGTACCAGGTAGAGTGTACTAAGTATTTGTTAATTAAAATGCCCAAATGAGTTGTCTAAGTTTCCCTAGTCAGCATGTCAATTGCCTTCCACTAATTACCCTACATAACATTAACTAATTAACATTTAAAAAACATCAAGGCATTCACAGAAACTTTTAAAAATTTCTAGACATTAAGATTGATTGATCATTGTTTTCTAAAGTATTTTAAATAATATAAATTGCAACCATTAATTAAAAAGGCAACAACATTAACATTGCAAAATCCCTCAGAATGTGAAAGGATGCACTGCTATAAGCTCGAAGCATGGATTGATGACTTATGGTAGTATCTACAAACTCATAGCTTGTGCGTTAATAACTGTTCTATCCTAATAACATTAACAATTATATAGTTACAGCATATTTACACTAATTTACAAATTAACTTTCTGAGTGCACTTTGAAGATGATTGTACAGTTTTATCTTATAAATAATATTAAGATTAGTGGAAAGTAAATATTAGTATTTTAAAGTTGAATTAAAATTGGACTTAATGAAGAAGACTCCTTTCAGTTGTTTTCAGTATAAAAGTATGGAAGGAATTATAGTATTATTGTAGAAGTTGTCAGATATAATAAAGCTAAACAGAGTCACTCACTCACTGACTAATCCATCCACACATACTCTCACATAAAAAATGGACAGTTCCAGAATTACAACTAACTTTAGTTTTAATACTCTGATGTATTTTGGATTGACACAACAGAAACTGTTTTATATACTCAATTTTATTTTATTTTGAGGTCGTATTACTGGGCAAAGTATATCAATTTTGTCACCTAAAATTACATGGAATGTATATAAATTTCTATAAAAAAGGGTATATACATTTGGACAGAAAATGTGGTATACATATCAATTACTAGCCCAGGTAGATCTACAATTATCAATGAAGTAGAAGTTCCGTACTTGGGAGTAAATATTATATGTACTGATGTGTCCACACAGTACCATTGGCTGCAATGAGTTAATCGAGAAAGTTTCATGAATTCATGAAAATGTTTTAAAATTTCTAAAAACATTAGTTTCAACTTATTTTGGAGACATTAAAAATGTTTCTTATTAACAGCAGCTCAGAATGTTAAAACAATTCATAAACAGTGATTAAATTAAAATCTACTTAGATAGTGGAAGGTAAAATTCTCAGAAATAATTACTAACAAATTGACTAAGTATACTTCAAAGTATACCTTTACAATGCACCTCAAATTAAATGCTATATGAGTAAAAATGCTTACATTTACTGAACTTCTAAGAAGTCTAAACAAGAAAAGAACTCATAAACATACACATATGACTTCAAAGTGATTTCATAGCTACAAGGCCCTGGAGACTAATACATTTGTAGAGATACATAAATTTTGTACATACTTACCTAGTTTTGTTGAATTGGATAAAACATTATACAAACTTTCTTTCTGAATATAAAAGTTTTATGAAATTTTGAAAAAAACAAACTTTGGCACTAAGCACCAAAAATGTATTAATTTTTTTTTATTTAAAAAAATCAGAGTAAGTTGACATTTAATTTCCAGAAAAGTCAAAATACATAACCCATATTGTCCAAAAGTACCTAAATATGTCCAAATATTTTAAAACAAACCTTTTAAAACATAATATTTTTGTATCAGACTAACAACTGAACGACTCAGTGGCCAAGGGGTCTAATATATTATAGTAGGGGAACCTGGGATGCTAAATTTTCAGATAGTAAAGTGTCATAGGGATCTATTGGATAGTAAAGATTAGGTCCTAAAACAAAAAAGTGTACCATTTTAGTGGAGAGGGGAGCTACAAATTTTCAAAAACGTAAGAAAAAACAGTCACAAGGAAATATTTGAGCATATTAGACATATTATAAATGTCACTATGTCTTTATGATAACCGAGAGATATTAATCTGACGAGCAGTGAGCGGAACATTGTCGTAAAAAGAGGTAGAAAAAAAGTTATTCCAGTGTGTCGGATATTCAGAGGAAATATTAAGTGACCTATTCAAAAGTCTTAACGATTTGGACGTGACCAGAAGTCATGACAGATTTTTGAAGATGTGAAAAAATGTGATCTTGAAATTCTCGAGTGTGTCAGACTTTTATACAGACGGTTCAACTTGAGGTACTAGTCGTCCTAAATGATAATCTGACAATTTTATGGAGTAACATTGGTAATTTGACAAATAGAATTTTTTTTATTACAGGATATAATAAAACAATGTACATATATTTGTACAGTTCTATAATTTATTGATATAAAACTTTTTTTTTAATAACTGTGTTAATTTTCATTTTATGAAAAAAAATATTACAGGAGTTAAGTTATAGAAAATTGTATTAGCACCAAACAATGTTTAAAAAGTTATTTTTGTAAAATCAATAGTTTGTAAGATAAATAAAAAAAACCGTTTGCACTCCTTTTTTCAAGATGGTGGCTGAGAGACTAGAGTCATGACCCCGCAAACTTGGAATGAAACTTTTGCTAACCTCCCACTTAGTTTAAAAAATAAAATTGCGTCCTCTAAAACATGCAAACCCAAATGTGACTTTTTCAATGGACTATTTGTTAATCTATTACATTAATAGTACTCGCCTACTATTGTACGAGTAGTCTACATTGTGGAAGTGCTAGAAGTAGATAATCGGAACTCTCTTGAGCTAGTTCTGGTGCATCATCACATTTCTGTGCATTTCAGTGTAATTTAATTTTGCCATTAAAAATCAAATGGTATTTTATAGCTGTAAAAAGTTTGTAACACTGGGCATGATAGCCATCATTTCAAGATGTTTCATTAGAAATTTCGACTGTAGCATAAGCATTGCTAGATTTTTTTTCGGACCGGTTTCACTTTACGATACTCCAAAATAGTAATACTTTTAAATTTTCTTACAAGTTTCTTCTCCACAAAATAAACATTTCACACCTGCATCACTCATTATTGTAATGCATTAAATTCATAAAATTGTTTTTTAAGACACAACAAGAAAATTAAAGTGTAATTTCAAAAGTTGCCTGACTACAACAACAAACACATTATTATTGTGATCAGCTGAGATGGCATCACAGCGGCAGACGCTAGTGTGAGGATGGCACGAGAGAGTGTGAGATAGAGAAAGAGTGAGAATGAAAGAGAGACAGGGAGTGGGAAATACAGTTCTCATCAGCTGTACCTACATTCCACACTTTATTTAGGAGTAATTTCATTCAAAGTAAAATTTCAACCGCACTAGAGTATTTCAAGATGACTTTTTTAACAAATTTATGACTCGCCTATTTCCTTACGCCATGCTCAAATCATCAGATTATTGAAATATACACTGTTTTTCATGTACTTAACTTACCTTGTCTTAATTCTGATGTGTTTGAATTTTTCTGAGAAAAATTGACAGAGCTTGAGTAATGCACAAAAATCCCTGCTTGGGCTCCCCTACTAATGGAGTTTGGCCATGAGTTAGAGATAGCATATGATCAAATTTTGACTTTTGAGCATTGCACTTTTATCAGATGAAATAAAACAAACATGTGAAATCTATATTGAAATCATATGTTTTCCATAAAAAACAAAGAGGATACAGTATAATTGTTTTACAGTGAACAGTAATCAGTTAAATGATCTAATGTTAAATATATTATCTAATTATCAGTAACTAAATAATAACAAATAAATTGTAATCCATTCAGAATAGACGTACAAAAAATTAACCTTTAATACAGATTTAAAGCATTTTACAAAATTGAGCAAAACTCAATGGTGTTTATTGTGTGTGTGTGGAACAGACACACACATATAATTCTATAAATAAGTATGTTATAAAATACAGACAGAGTTGATTCTAGTACTTTTGTGGTTTTGCAACTCACAACAATTTTTTAGCTTCTGTATCAAAACCTTGTACTAGAAGATAATTCCCCCAAAAAATAGTGTGTGTTGTGTTTCTACAAAGCACCTGTTTTAAATAATAGTTATTAATTTTAGTTTAACTTTTTAAAACTAGATTGATTGCACCATCGCAATTAATAAAACTATGTCCACACATTACTTGTATTTCTGAAATGGTCTGAGATTTTATCAAATTGTTTGTTATAAAAAAGGAATAACTTGAAATACAAAAAAGTTATTACAGAGTTTACTTAATTTACAATTGCAGAACAAAATATATTAAGTGGCAAGCAAATTATATATTCAAGGAGACATTTGACAGCCATTGTTGAACTGAGCTAACAAGGAAATTAACTGATGTTTTATGAAGATACATAGAACAGTTACTTTAGTATAAAAATTACTCCCAGACAGATTAAAGTAGAATATATTAGAGAAAAAGTTAAAACTAAAACACGGGACAAAAATAAATTTTAATGTTCTCAGGAAATAAAACATCTGGAGAATTAAAAAGATTTGGAACTCTTGGCTACAGTAAGGTGATGCCAAATTTAAAAAATCAACAATCATTCAATGTTTCTCACAAACCTAACAATAAAAAACTTATTTTAGTTATTTTTCAACATCAAATACAGACTTCAACATTTACATTTAGTTTATAAAACATATAACTTAAACGCATTAGGAACACACAAGGAAACAGTAGCAGCAATTGTACATTTCAAAGTGAATAGAGTTAAGTTTGTACTATATATATAAATGAATTCAATGAATTCAGATATATTGTCTTTAATTATTCAAGACTAAGGTTTGGATCGGGCAACCCGATATACTTAACAATAAATGAGTTTCTTAGGAACTACCATATCATCGCTTTCGGCTCAGAGGTATCAAAGTGTACTGTACTACTTAACTGACAATCTTTTGTATATTATATCCCATAGGAAAAATTCGAAGTATTTGAAATATTCTGATCCTATATTAGATCATAGAATTTTTCTAAATCTATATATATAAAAATGAATGTTTGTGTGTTTGTCCTTTATGGAATCGTAAACTATATGACCGACCATTATGAAAATTTGTATTTATACATATTTTTCCACGGAGAAGGTTTATAAGCTATGCCCATTGATGTAACTCACCACCAAGCGGCGGTGCAAAAGATAAAAGGTTTCAAAGCGCTTGCACACTATAAACTGCAATTACGAGACAGTTACGTATATTACATAGCCAAACACTATTTGAAGGCGCTAAGTTATTATGTATATTTGTCTTTAAGATACATTTCTGATTGAACTTAAAGTTTGAGTGTTAGACCACTTTATAATAAAATACATGTACGTGCACAATGGCTATAAACATAAACATATTTTCTTGATCG
This sequence comes from Homalodisca vitripennis, assembly GCF_021130785.1. Classification (NCBI taxonomy): domain Eukaryota; kingdom Metazoa; phylum Arthropoda; class Insecta; order Hemiptera; family Cicadellidae; genus Homalodisca; species Homalodisca vitripennis. The sequence goes on from NC_060210.1 coordinate 146,779,825, forward strand.
TGGCAACAAGGCAAACTCTACATCGGCATGGTAAATATAATTCAATTAAACCAGAAGTCACATACACGGGCAAAGCTTACGAAAAGTGTGCAAAACCGCGGGAAACAGTTAGTGTTTAATATAAAAGTATGATTTATATGTACCCTATTTTAGTTTTCCAGTTATCGTTATGTTATTCACTTAATTCAAAAAATTTTATTACTAAAACATGATAGAATATATATAAATTTTAAGCATTTAGATCTGTATTGGTCATACATTTGAATTAGACAAAGTTCTGTAACCAAAAGTAAGGGATGACATGGTTTAAGATTTATTATTCTTATATAAAAAACTCAACATAATTTAATATAATATCTGGATTTAACTATAATATTAAACTCCATAAAATTCCAAACCATTCTCTGTTAGTAACAGCTATTTGAAATGTACAATTTAATAATGAATAACACATTATTTTGGATTACTTTACCAACTTTACTAATTCAGTTCATGGCCTGGTATGTTGACATGAGCAATGTAATGTACTTAAGAAAACAGAAACTATACTGCACAATGACTAAAACTTCAACTGGAATTGGATGTGCAGCAATATTAACAAACTTCTGTAATTTCCTAGAGTATAAAAATGTTCTCTATTTTACTATTGTTTGTTAAATACATTGTTTTTTTAAGGGTGCTAGAAAATCTATAGTGCTGAAATAACAGTTTGGTAGAGTCAACAATTGTTATAAAAAGCATTTCAGGAGTTATAGTACTAGGACAAGTTTCATATATCAATTACTCTGCTGTTAAAATGTGTTCTCTTCAAAAAGTTTCAGGAAAATTCAACCTTATTTCTTGGCCTTAGAACATCTTTCATTATTCTAAAATACACTTACAGTTATACTTTATTGTGGTAACTGATATTAAAAACATCATTGTAGTTTTTTCTGTTCCGTAAAAAGTGGCATTTTCTATTGTTGATTATTACTTTTACATAACTCAACTTTTATAGTTGTATAGTTTTAATTTTACAGTTAAGCTGTATTATTCAGCTATAAAAATACATCACCAAGGATTACTTTAAAAAAGATTGTTAAGTCAAGTCAAAAGTATTTTATGTAAGCCATTGTTTTTGTTTTAACCTGGTTTTATTTTCTTTGATAGAGATCTATATAGTTATAAATAAAAATGATTAAGCTAAACTTCCTTCATGAGAAAGATTACTGATATTTTAACACAATATAATACATATTGAAACAAACATATTTTAAATTGATTGAATTGGTTTGAAATTTCCATACATTTAATAAATAACGTTTTTAACTGTGAGCTTATTTTGTACTTGAACTGATAACAGGATAAAGATAATAAATATAGCTGTGTCTACTCTAGGGAAGTCTAAAGAAACACTATGCTGTTAAATATAAAGAAAATTTGTACTTAACATCTTTTTAATAAATTGAAAATTTGTTTCTTTTTCATGTCTTTTTACTAGAAGAGTACATTATAGGCCTATCTTGTTATTATTCAACACATATAGTAGTTGTGTTATATAATCAAGTAGCTGGCAACTTATCATTGTGTGCTTCAATATGCTTTAATTAATAAATACAGTAGTCTTCTCATAACATTATCATTGTACTATTCGATAAACCTAAATCAAAATATAAAGCTTTACTCACTTAAAAAATCAAACAGTTGAATTTACTTACAAAAGCATTGAGTTGAAACATAACAATTCATCAATAGTAAATATTGAGCTAAATTGGTTTACCTGATTACGTTGTATATACCGCAGAACATATTTTCTAAATATAAGGGAAGCACATAACTCACATTAATAAAAATTAACTTGGAAGACATATTTTAGGAATTTTATGTACACAATGAACATGGTTTGTTAACATTCTGTTTGAACTGTACTGTTAAAAATAGTCTTATACCGACAGTAAAAAATCATTTAAATACAATTAATGATCTTACACATTTGAAAAGCCAGTCAAAATACCTGAGGTGGTCCAGTTTTCTAAAGTAACGGCACGGCACAACAGCTCAAATCTGACTACACAGTAGCACTCAGAGTAGCCATTTGTAACTACACAAATACCTCAACACTTCACTGTGATATGCAATACTAAGGCTGTCAACATGGCCCTTCATCCATTCCTACACCACTACACAATGAAGGCCATGCGGAAGGTCTGACGAAATAGGAATTACATTTTTAAATGTACTGCAAGATTAGGTACGATGGTAAAGGTAAAGACTTGTTTATGAGATAAAGTTTTGTCAATTTTAAACAAGTTTGGCAAGTATATGCATCTAAAAGCTTTTTAACTGTACCTAACTTCAACAACTATCACTCCTCCATCTCAGAAAAGTTTAAGAGACCATTGAAATATTGACAGTTGCAAAACATGTCTTGGCATCTGTCACACTGAGACATCTGAAATAAGAACTACAACACAGATCCATAATGATAACACCAGACATTCAACTAACTATTGGTTTCACAGGAAACCAATTATAGCACGTACAGTTTGGTTTGATCTGAAATAAAATTATTCACAGGAGAATTAGACTACAAAATAAAGATCTACAGTTCTTGTCTACCTCCATTAAATCTTCAATCAGCGAGAGAGAGAGATGACAGGAAGGGGGAGACAGAGGTATAAATAGATAGAGAGACGAGAGAGATAGAGCAGTTGAAATATGTAATTAGATTTTCAAGATAAATTAAGAATCCTACCATGGTCTCTTAGTTCAATTTTCATCTACAATGTAAAATATTTCCAGCAAAAATTCTCTTTGGTCAAAATATATAGAATGCCTTTGTTTTTAAAGTAACAACTACAGTCACTTTCGTAGCTTGATTCAGAGAAATGTAAATTGGGTCATGAGTTAGGGGATGAGACTATAGGCATAAAACTAAGATTATTTCAGTAAACACAAGGCTAGAAACTTCAGCATACTTGAAACTATGAAAAAATTCTATTGTAAAAGGTGATATTGTAGATTTGAGAGGCAAACACCTGAAAGAGAACATTTTTATGAACTATTTAACTGAAACAGGCAGCAGTTTATCGAGTTATGTATTGGTTAATATCCAGTTGATAACAATGTTGACAATGGAAAACGTGACAGAAGAGAGGAAAGATAAATGTGGGAGGAATTCGTAATGAAGAGAGAATAGAAAAACTTTTAGGAAACACTAAGATGACTTAACTGTTGTTGAAAAATATATCTCAGAGTCTGGAAATGATCTACAACCTTCATGCCACTACCAGTTTTAACTTTGGTAAGAAGTAGAGAAAAGATCTGCCAAATTATGATTTAATGATTTTACTTTGTGTATTTTGTGGAAACGAGAAGTGACTAAGCTTATTTTTCTTAATATCTTGTAGTTAATTTAGTATTTAATAAACATCCTATAATGTGTATAAGGTATTTAGTATTTCAGTATAGAGCAAAAATTACAAAATAATGTGATTGTATTGTTTATATTAATTATTGATTATGGAATTGGTCATTTTAGTCATTATTGATTGTAGATTATGTTCATATTTATGCCTGTTATTTTATTAAAAATTAAATATTACGGATTCAAATAATAACATTATAGCAAATAGCTAACAAGTTCGGAGTTTACATTCATCACATTAGGATCACATTTCATGCCAATACCTGTGTAGTACATTAAGGTCAATCGAGTTACAAGATAAGAGATTACAGCTGCTGAGTTAGACTAGTCGTATCAATCAAGCTCAGGTTTTAATCAATTTATAGTACAAATTAATTTTAAAATATAAATAAATCGTTTTTATCAGCTGTTCTACATTTAAAAGCCAAAGCATAATAGTTATCTTTGAAATCTTGTTGGATTACTTGAGTACTTTGTCTTGATCAGTCTATATAAAACTCATCATTTAAGCCTACTGTTGCAAAATAGCAACTACAATATATAAAGTTGACCGAAGCACTTGTTTGATAGGAAGAGCCGTAGGTACTACCGGTACCCCTCATGTGTTGTAGTCGGTACTTCTTGACGTGCTGGAGTCACTTCCTGACACACTCGTCATGTCCATCTCACACTCCGGCACTGGTGGCAGAACATTGTCTTTGAACAGTCCGCTTATGTTTCCAGGAGGCCTGTAGTTTGCAACTACCAAGATTTTGCCGGATCTACTCCTAGCTTTGCCAACTCCAAACAGCTTGGTGCTCGCCCACACCAGTTGAGTGAAATGACCTGTAGGAGAGAAATTATTAAATTTATTATTTATAAAGTATTTTATAATATTTATGAAATTAACATTGTTGTACGTTACAAATTTGTAAACGTTTTGACACCTAGATCATGACATAAGTGGAGGGTACATGTAGGTATATGTTATAATGACAGATAATGATGACGTAAACATACAAACCATGAAAGTGATACTGTGTCTTTTTGGCAGTCAAATGTTTACATCTAGATAATTTACAGACTGATTTTTGTGATCTAGTTTCAACGTGTTTGTAATTAAATTTAGCAACAAGTTAATCTTAATAATATGTTGTTAAGTTTTAAAATTTTAAACCATCCGTCATCTTGAAACATGATATGATAATCTATTAAGGGTAATCATATGTATGTCCGGCAGCTGCACGTCACTAACCGCATATGTCGAGATATTGGGTAGATCGATCAAAGGTAGATCCAATACTGATATTTGGAGGGGGGCACCTTGGTTTTAGTTTATCATTATCTTTACTATAACAGGTGATTTGCATTTTGATACAACAAAAATAAATTTTTTAGAAAGAAATATACTCATACTCAAAGTTTAATTAATTAAGTAAATTTTATTTTTTATGGTTACCATAAAAGAGTGAAAGATTTTTTTATAAAAACGTTATTTTAAAATCCCAGAGGGTTCTCTGCATCCACAACTGAGATCAATAGCCGAATAAATAAATTATTGGAATTTGTTTTAGCTATACATAAAGAATAAAAACATATTTGAATCATGTTTAAACTGCTTGAAAAAATCAGTGAAACAAACTAACAACAAACAATGCTGGTGCGCCGCTCAGCTAGAAGTACAAATAAACATGATCGGATGACCTGTGGAATCGGATGATCCAGTGTATTCATTTCAAATAAATCCATGCGTTTTAATTTAAATCCATAAATTGCAAAAATGATTGTGAAGCATGTTTTTGGAAGAACTCCATATAAGCCAATAACAAAAATGTTTCACTGTTGTTCCCTGACAGAACTAAATAAGAATTCTGAAAATAGTTTCCCTAGACATATTTGCTTAGTAGTTGTATTAGTTATACAGGGTGACAATTAAGTCTGGAACCTCTTTTTTAATTTTTGAACCACAATAGAAAGAAATACCAAAGTTCACACGTGCTTACTGGTGATAGTGACGCACACATCTGCCCAATTACCGACAGGATAATCCCTTTGGGGGACGGTCCACAAGGAGTCAGACAAAATTCTTAAATAGCAGCATAGGTCAAGTTTGGTATCAAATTAAAGGTCTTACTTAGCAGAGTACAATTCCACAAACCGGACTTCAAAAGGTGGATTCATTCAGTAGTTATAGCTATTTGAATTTTAAAACAATTGGACAATGTAAATTATTAAGTATTACAAGTAAACACAAATTTTTAAGTACCTGTGATATAAGTAAGTGTTTAAAATGTTCCCCTCCCATCATCTGACAATGTAGTAATCAAAGCCAGGAATCAATAACTATTACCAATAACACAACTACTGTTAGAATTTGTAAGTGGCAGATTGAGTCATACACATCATCCACAGAAACTTAACGTTTGGGCAGGTATTATAGGAAATCAAATTATGGGCCCATTATTTATCAATGGTAATTTAAATGGTGACTCGTATCTAGCAATGCTCCAAAATGAGATTATTCCTGCACTACAAGCTGCTCTTGGTCGACAATTTCAAAGCATTTATTTCCAACAAGATGGCGCGCCACCACACTTTGCTCTCCTTGTTAGAGAATACTTGGATACAATATTCCTTCACAGATGGATTGGAAGACGCTGTGCAGTAGAGTGGCCTGCTCGTTCCCCTGATTTAGTCTTTGGGGATACCTCAAAGATAAAGTTTATTGTACTAAGCCTCGAGATTTGGCGCACCTAAGAAATCTCATAGTCCAAGAAGCTCAAGATATTCCTCGTGACTACCTTCAAAATGCAGTGGATGGCTTTTACAACCGCCTAGGACATTGCCAGACGATGGGAGGGGAACATTTTGAACACTTAGTTTGATAAGAGGTAAAATTGGTGTTTACTTGTAATACTTAATAATTTACATTGTCCAATTGTTTTAAAATTCAAATAGCTATAACTACTGAATGAATCCACCTTTTGAAGTCCGGTTTGCGGAATTGTATTCTGCTAAGTAAGACCTTTAATTTGATACCAAACTTGACCTATGCTGCTATTTAAGAATTTTGTCTGACTCCTTGTGGACCGTCCCCCAAATGGATTATCTGGTCGGTAATTGGGCAGATGTGTGCGTTACTATCACCAATAAGCACGTATGAACTTTGGTATTTCTTTCTATTGTGGTTTAAAAATTAAAAAAGAGGTTCCAGACTTAATTGTCACCCTGTATGTACTATTAGTTATATTGCACAATGTATTAGTTATATATAATTGTATCAGAGTTAAGTACAAGCTGTCATAATAAATCATTGTAATTAAAACATTGGGATTTTTCATTCTTACATGTATAAGATTTAAATATGAACCACCTCTTTTTTCTAAACATAGTACATTTAACCAAGGCCAGACTATAATACAAGTTGGAGTTCTGCCCCCTGCCACCTACATCATACTTTAAAAAGGTAAAAGGTTCTCAAGTATGGCATTTAATTATTTTCAATTCCAAAATAAAAACCATATAATATTAACAATTCTGAGGTCAAGAGCTTATATAATTCCATCTAAATATGAGATAGTAGCTCTCTCCCCAAAATTCACAAAAAAGTGTTTTAAATCTAAATCTGTGTCTGTGTCAACCATTCTGTTCTTTTGGGTAAACTTGAAAGATATGGCTTGAACGGTGCAGCTCTCTCACTCCTTTCCTCATATCTCTCTGAGAGAAAGCAGACAGTTTCTGTAACAAATAAAGGACAACTTCAAAGAGGTTGGTTGAGGACCAGCTCAGGAGTGCCTCAAGGCTCCGTACTTGGTCCTTTTTTATTTTCTATATATATAAACGACCTTCCTTCCAATATGAAATCAGACATTGTTTGCTATGCGGATGACACAACTGCTCTATCTTCTTGTCGTGATATTCACAGCCTCGAAATTATTATGAATCAGTCGTATGTCAGCTTGAATAAGTGGTTTGAGTCAAATGGTCTCCTATTGAATGAAGAAAAAACTAAAATCATGGTTTTCTCACCAACTTCTCGTGATATAGCGGGTTTCAGCGTAAATGGTATCAACCCATCAGAGTCTGCCTCTCTTCTTGGTGTTGTCATTGATTACAAGCTCAACTGGTCTAAACATATAGATACGCTATGCTCAAAGCTGTCTTCAATTACCTTTGCTTTTCGAGTTTTAATGCCTGCAGTTGGTAAAGAAACTATCGTTCAAATTTACTATGCTTATGTATACAGTAGACTGAAATATGCTATTGGATTCTGGGGATCTTCTAGTGAAATTTTAAGGGTATTTAGATTCCAAAAAAGAATTGTTCGCATTATGTCTGCAGCAGGTAATCGTGCTCACTGTAAGCCTTTTTTTCAGCAACTGAATCTCCTCACTCTTCCAAGCATCTATATACTTGAAGTTTTGACTTTCTTCAAAAATAACCCACATCTTTTTGCAGAGAACACTTTTAATCATCAGTACGATACCCGCCACAGGGGTAATATGGTCTACCCGATCCATAGATTGACAATATTCGAAAGGGGCATGCACTATTCAGCTCTACGGCTCTATAACGCGCTGCCTCGGCACCTGAAAAACATAACCAGCTCACAAATTTTTCTAAAAAACATTAAAACTATTTTGCTTGAAAAATGCCCATATTCTGTTCAAGAATTCCTGTCATATTGCACAAACATGTGAAATAACCTATGTTGACTATTTGATTGTTGATTTTATTTAATTGTTATTGTTATATTTATATACGTACTATTTTATCTATGACTTATTTCATGTAACTTTATGTTATTAACGAAATAAATTATTTCTGATTCTGATTCTGATTCTGATTCTGATAAATTTATTCCATACTTTGAGGTGTGATGTTATTTTCAATCATATTCATACCACCTCCACCCCTCCTCCCAAAGCTAAGTTCTAGTTATGCCACTGCCTATGAGTATTATAAGATCCAGTAAATGTTTACATGGTTTTGACAGGTAAACAAATTTGGAGGTTATTGGTGTGTAGTGGATGTTAATTTAAAAGTTCTTTATTAGATTAATTTAGGAAATAAATTTGGAAATTATAAAAAAAATAATAGAAATCCTATAATTTTCGGATACATTTTAACAGTAACGACTTTATTACAAACATTCTAATTTAAAGAAAACTCATCGCACAATGAACAAATAAATTGCGTTATATTATTGTCAGAACAAACTAACAACACGCCGGGTTCGGGTTGGTTAGTTGTTTATAATCAGTACACACACACACACACACACACACACTCAAGACAGTTCTATCGGACTATCAGTTTCGTCGGCATCGGCTTGATATTGTGATCGTTAATGTTTGACCATGTCGTGTCATCAAACACACATATCAGTTGTCACAAGCAGAGATTGATTTACAATGGCATATTTATTCTAATACCAATTTTTAAAACCTTTTACAACATTAAACACTTAAATTTATTTCAATTTATACAAATTATTATTATGAAAACTATAATTAGAGATGACTATACATTTTTAGACTTCTGTCGGAGATCTTTTTTATCTGCCATTGAAGCCTTTGAGATAACTCAGGATATTGTACAGTAAAGTCTTACCAAACACAAAGATATTAGTTAAATTAGTAAATACCTGCATTGACATTTGCGTGTAATACATCCGGTTCTTTCATATAATTGTACTGGCGCACGGCACTATACCAGTAGGAAGCCACTTCCTGTCCTGTCACATCTGTCTGCAGCATATTTGTCAAGCGACAAAACAGATTCTGACCAACATCCTTCGCTTGTTGATAGAAGAATGTATTTGTATGAGCCAAATGGTTTGCCCATGACTGCGCCCTCTCACACAGCTGAAATCAGGGGGTACATGACACAAGTAAGTAAGTTGATTATTTATTTAGACTGTACAGCATTGATCCGTTGTATTAAATTGAACAAATAAGTCCTTATAAGTTAACTTATACAATTCTAGCAACATAAGGTCATTTTTTAATTGTCCATACTGGTTAAGACTCCAAAGTCTCGTTATAAAGACTAGGGCTACACCAATTCGTCTTCCTCTCGATCTTAATGAACTTGGAGCTCACTATAGTATGAAGTTAACATGGTGGGTCCATATAGGCAGGCTCCAGTCACAATGTTCAATGATAGCATACCATAGGTTTCATTATCTCTACTACCTCTGTGATGACAGCTAAAACGTTATTATGACATTTACATCTGTACTTGCTATCACTTTCTTTATTAGACCAATAAACATTTCTCATTACTGTCTCTTAGCAATGAGGGTCTCTTAAATTCCATTCAAGAGGCTCAATCATAATGTCCAATCTCTGAATCATAGGCGTTTTAAACTAAATTTCATAAGCAAGGCTATACGTACATCTGGTCACAGTTTCAAATTAGTCGTATAGCTTTGACTATTTTTTTACATGTTCGGCAACATAAATATAATTTATAGAAAATAGGAAAAGGGTACCAAGTTGAATAGACGAATATTACAAAAATTAGTATACCTTTCCTCAAAACGGTCCCATTTTTATTCAGATATTTTAATTATTAGTGTTGTTTGAGCTGTTTATAAAAAAAAAACTGTACTTCCTCTAACGAAATAGTGCTTAACATTTCATCTAGGTTTACATTTAAAAATCGCTAAAAAGAACTCTTATATTGCTTATTATAGGACAAAACCCGTAATATATCATTATTAACCATAACGTGGTAGGTAATTTCAATTTGTAAATCCAAAACGAAGATAAAAATACACTTTGTAGGCTCCCAATTTTTATTGGTAGGATATAGAATCAAAGTTTAAAAAAAATAATTAAGATTGTAACACCTTTTAATTTTCAGAACAGTCTCTCTGTCTAAGAATTTTAAGTAAGAAACCTTTTCCCCAAAAATCAGAATTTCACTGGCTATGCATGTCAGTTTTTAAGACGTGATTATGCGTGGTACAATTTTAAAGTAATTTAATGAAAATATCAATTGAAAAGTGTTTATGCCAATCATTTCGAAAATCAGGCATACAACTGTGAATATATAGCACTATTTAGTAAAATAAGTACACAAACACGAAAGTAGCTTTTTTAACTCTTCAGGATACAATTTTTGAAAAAAAAAAACCTTTTTGTATTACAGTGGGGAGGTGGTCTAGAAGACCCAATGTACTAGTTAAAGTTATAGTATATAAAGTAGTTGAAAGCTGAGGTACATACTTGAGGACATAGAGTGAGGGATGGAACACTATGTCGCTGTCTGTACACATTGTGCCAACATAGGCACTCAGCTATGAAGTCACTGTCTAACCAATCAGTACCCAACTCCTCTTGTTCTGTAACTATTCCGGGCTTGTTGCTCAGAATCTGAAAGACAATTATGACATTAAAATCTTACTCTGGTAATTTTAAACTATTTGTCTTGTACAATCATTTTTGCACTGTAAACACAAAACTCACATGGACGATGTATATGGAAATATGTGAATACACAGAAACAAAATGAGTTTTCAAGAAATAAGAGTGTTATTATAAAAGACATTGCACTATTAGTTTTCCACTATTTGCATTGCATTGTTTTTTGGTCATACTGGCAATATTACCTCTGCATACAAGTAGCCCAATCGAAATTTTTATCAGCAAGACCTTTTAAATTCATTTCATGGATATCCACGACTCTTATTCTTTATGATCTTAACCGTAAACACGGTGTTTGGAGCTTTAGAATTAACAACCTAAGCTGAGTCCATCTTTTCCGGGTTATTAATGATAATAATGTAACTACTTCTGCATCATCTACATGTCTGTACATTACCCTTGGCAAAACAATTTTCATCCAGACATACAGAGCATCACGCTACATAAAAATGTCACAGCTCCGATATTGCAACGGATTTTAAGTGAACTTGATTATTTATTTTTCTGTCATTGTACCCTTGTCTTACAATCTACGTTTTCGCCTACCCTATCTAGACTTATTGACGATGAAGTAAACTGGAAATACGATCTATTGATCTAGATAATCATATGACTACCCCAGTAGACTTGTATATAACCGATGGTATTGATAATGCTGTTAATTATTTTACAACATGCTTAATAAAACCAACATAGAGTGAAATTGTTAATATTTAACCCCAAAATCGCACAAGGCTCTCTCAATACAGACATCACTTTTCAATGTTTGTATTTCACTTGGATGTTTTCAAGGTTTGGAAGCATAGTACTGAAATTACTGTGCTCCACGGCTCCAAAAAAAAACCTAAAAATTTCCCAAATAACTACTGTCTGATCAGCCTTCTTTCATAAATTTCTAAGTTGCTGAAGAAAATTACTTAGAAAAGAATGTTTAAGTATTTATATTCATTTACAGTTATTCCTTTCTTCAACGACTCATCAAATGAGGGGGCTTAGAATCAAAACTCGCCATGTCCAATTTTTTTGAGAAATTGAGTTAGGAGTGTGATCTTATTCTCTATGCATGGCCTCTATTCAGATGTGTAGATAGTATGAATCAAAACTTGCCAAAACCTGTTTAAATATATAGTTAAATATCAGGGGTTAGAAACATAACTGGTCTTGTCCAACACGCTGTTGGAATCAAAACCGGCCTTGTCCACTTGGTAACAAAAAATCGCCATGTCCCTTAGAAACAGATGGCTGATTAAGTTGACAGGAATCATAACTGACCATTTTAACATTACTACACTTTTCCTTTTCTTTCCCTTTTAATTTGGAAACAGTTTCCTAGTTTTTAATTACTATGGAAACTACATGGTGGAAATTGAAAAAAAATACTAACAGCTGGCAATGCTGGCAATGGCATTTATTGTTGTTCTTTGGAATGAGATGTATTTGTAGTAGGTTCTAAATCTAACCTATACACTGTTATTCATTTTTAATTACCTTGCTAGGAGCATTATATTAGTTTAAAAACTTCTTGGTGAAAGTTTTAAACATTATAATGAATAATACAAAATTACGAGCTACTCCAGGAAGAGGTCAAAGTCTGTGATGATAGAGTTGTTATTTTCTTATATGATTACCAAAAAAAATCTTGTCTTACTCAGGTTCCTGACCAGGCAGCATACTATTCCCGCCAGTTATATTATAACAACTTTACTATGTGTAAAGGATGATCAAAAGATCCTCAGTCAAAAGAAAATGTTTTTCTTTATGTTTGGAAAGAAAATGAAGGCTCGAATGATATTGCATCCGCAATTTATCACAGTCTTTGTCATACAGAATTTACAAACGATCGTGAAGAGGTAAGGCTGATATCAGATGGGTGTGGTGGCCAAAATAAGAACACTTCGGTGGTAGCAATGTTATCCTATTTGGCTTGCACATGATGCTCCAAATCATGTTAATAAAGTGCAGATTTTCCCAGTAGTCGGGCATTCATATATTCCTCCAGATCGTGTTTTGGACGAATAGAGAAGGTGTTGAGGAAGAAAGATACCATCGTTCTTCCAGAGGATTATTTGCAAGTTTTTAAAGATCATGGAACTACAATCGAACATGGTAAGGACAGTGAAATTTTTGATTGGAAAGCATAGCAAGGATGACGTGCTTAAGCGCACAACAAATTGGCATTTCCAATTTAAATAAATCGAAAAGGATTTTTATTAAAAGATCAAGAAATGGCGGCGTCGTTGTTAGAGGCGAAGAGCATTATAGGAGGGATTTTGGTAAATAAAAGGGTGTTTGTAAGAAAGGGAAGTCCATTAATTTTATGTCTAAAGTGTTTGTTTCTTCCAATGTCAAAAGTAAAACCCGAAAAACTCAATGATGTGGATAATTTATTTAAAAAACATTTCAGTGAAGATTGGCAAAATGAACCTTCACTATAAACAAGTTTTGACATCAGCTGATCATGTTGTGAATAATAATAATAGCAATGATGAAGATTGGTGTGAACCACGAAATTTTATTGAGGAAGCTAAGGTATAGTTTCATTTTCAAGCCTAGTTAAGCCTTTTGTTTAGCTTTTAAAATAAAAATTTATTACTTTTTTTAGCAAAACAACTAGTTTAGATTTTGTAACACTGTACAGTTTTGTAACAATAAAAGTGTGTTTTTTCTCAACCTGTAAACGTTTCATTATTATTACTAGCAATAAAACCAATTGTTTCTCTATTTCTCTATTTGAAGATAAGAAACAAAACTAGTTATGTCCAACAGTTTGTAACAAAACTTGCCATGTCCAAACTATTTTATGCTATAAAAGTCCTTTTATTCAACCTTTTAGGCTTGAAATGGATCTTATTAGACATTACTTTTCATCCTTTAACACATTAATTACCATAAAAAACTATGTTGCAAAAGATAAAATATCCCAAACAGTTTTTTTTTGGATTTGTGAACATTTACCCATAATGGACATGACGAGTTTTGATTCTAGCCCCCTCAAATATTAAGAACCAGTGAAACATCAATCAAGGCTTTGAAAAATGACTTCGAATGCAGTAGAATTACTGCAGTATTCTTAGATGACCCGTAAGCATTTTGACAATGTTTGCACGGCGCCTACTTTATAAATTATACTACTTTGGTAGTCCTTTGTACATACGAGTTCATTTACAATCTTTATTGACTGTTTGCTCCTTTTCTGCCAAACCTCACCGTACGCTTACAGCAGTGCACCTAGTAAGAGCAGGGGTCCCTCAAGGCTCGATATTGAGTCCTAGATTTTCAATATTTTCCTTTCTGACCATACCAGATCTTTTCTTGCCCTTTTTACCGTTGACACGGCCATCATAACTCAACACTGTAACATAAATTAAGCAAAAACGTTAGTACAAACTAGTGTTAGAACTTTAGCAAATTGATTTAAGAGTGGGAAACTCGCTGTAAATGTAACGAATTATAAGAATAATGTATTTTCTTTGAGAAAGTATATTACGCCACCGAAAATTTTAATAGAAGGCACCTTAATCTCATGAAATGCGCCAAAGCATGTCTCATCATGACAAGGACGTAGCCAGTGCTTCAGGACGTAGCCAGAGTCCAGACCTCCAAATTTTCAACTTTTTAATTGCTTTTTTTATTAAACGGTTATTATTATTTAAATAATTCAGTAATACTGACATGTACTGCTGAAAAATCGTTCTCAACAAAGCAACGGGTCAAGAACCTGGAACGATATGGGGCCTTACTCTCTGTCCACTACGGGAAAATATCAGTTATCTGGACCCCACTAAAACTTTTGCCCAGCTACGTTCTTGCATCTTGATCATTAATTACTTAGGTGTGTATCTTGGTAAGAAATTATCGTGGAACTTACATACGAAAACAAAATTAATACAAGCCTATACACGATTACCTATTTGTGTTGCACAATGGGACTCTTTTCTAAAGCCGGCTTGCACATTAATGATTTATAAAGCTATACTGATGGCCTTTAGAATCTACGCCTGTCTAGTTTGAGGACTATGCCTTTATTCTGATAAAATGAACAGTATTCAAATTTTTCAAAGTTAGCTATTGAGAATTGCAGTTGCCCATGGTTCATTCTAAATTACCACTTCCACAAAGAATTATAACTTGATTCAATTGGTGAGTTTATTAAGATAACGTCTTTTAGCTCATTTACACTGTGTTACGTTACAAATCGAAAAGAGCCAACTTTAAGACGACGTCTGAAATCAAGACTTCCTCAGAACATGTTAAACTTATTGGAAGACATGCCTAACGAAAGATCGGTTTTATTAAAATTTCCAATCCTAGTATGATGTTTAAATATTGCATTTCAGTTACATGGTGTAATTTTCTTCATATTCGTTAGTTTGTTATGTGTATAATTTAATTATATTGGACCAGAAGTAAATATTGTTAAAAAAAATAACAGAAGCATATTTTGGCCATATGTACGAGAAGTGTGTTTTTCTGGCTTGAAGATAATATCTTAGTCTGAGGCCCAAGTTTGTTGAATTATGATCGCCTGATTTTCCTTCGGCAGGAAGTTATCATCATCATCTAAAAGGAAGGTGAACTGGAGCTAAACTCAACATTCACACTGATTCAACTCTACCTGCCATAGCTCATTATGTGTATCATCATCTAGTTTCTCGTATCGTCCTCATCACTTTTTCATGGATCGTAGAATATTTACCAAGAATATGTTTGTACTAACATTATTTTGAAACGTAATTAAAGAATATAGTAACCTGTAAATTAATACCACTATGAAAATATACGAATACAGCTAAACGCTATTGTATGTATTTACCTTAATCTGTGAATATAATATACAAACAATCTATTAAGATATTTTTAATATATCTGAGAAGAAGCGCCTCCATTTTGAAAACCATTAAAAAGTTAACACCATTTTGTAGCCATTCAATTGTTCTGCTTCTATTTTCTATTTGAAGTGTAGGTCCTGCTCATTCAATTCTTTCAAATTAAACACTGATAATAAATTCTTATAATATATTCGTACTATTTTCTTTGTTGATTAACACTTTGAAATCACACTCCTACTTTTACTAACGATTATTGTACTGTTGAAGCTTTATGACATAAACTAGTGGTTTCATATTTTTAACTTCGAATGGAGTTTCTCATTACCAGCGAAATTAGGTTAGTATCCATGCGTGAACATTGGACAAGTTTTGTACACCCGAATTACGACTAACTTCAAAATATGTTATATTTGTGGTAGTAATGGAGATTCAAAATTTAATATACTGTAGATTTCATAAATTGTAAAAAAATGTGAGAATAATTTTCACTATATATTTTAATTTATGGTTGTTCTCGAATTTTTAATATGTCGTGTTTTACTTTCAAAATGTTTATAAAGATATGTGCAATCATTACTGGTCATATCTTTGATATCTTCTAATAACCGTCTAATATTTTAATAAGTTATATTTATCCTTAAAACTAATACAATACTGCTCGTCACTGTCATTTTAAGAAGAGGTTACCTGAAGAAATGTTTTCTACAGTTCAGTCAGACTGAAATTACCCAGAGGCACATCACTTGTGATTTGGATTGGTTCAAGTCTTTCACTTTATTAGTTACACAAGAGATGGATTAGGAGTGATGTGGTCTGGGGGATTAGTTCAATTAGTTCTGAGTTAACGAAGTGTAATGGCAAGTGACAACCCCTTCATCCCTGTTTCACGACCGCAGGCAGCGCTGCTCTTGGCAAGCGGATTATAGTTGCGATTCTAGGGAGCCGACTCGAATAGAGGCATTAGCCTATCACTTGCTACTCCATTAACGCAGCGAGTGAGAGACACGATAAGTTCATTTCTCGACAGGATGGGCGCGCCACAGTACCGCTTCACACACCACAGGAAGCGTCCGAGCGCTCACTTTAGTGATGCATCAATTTATAGCATTGGATGGGTTATCTCTTTTTTAACTATTACAATAAAAGGTTCGAAAGAGCGTAGCGATTACAGATTACGAGAGGCCATGGGTTCAATTTCTAGGAAGGACAATACAATTTTAAAAATTGTTACAAACGTATTTTTCTAAAAAAAAGTGTAATGTTACCAATTACATATATCATAAACGTTGAAAGAAATCCCTTAAGAAAAAAGTCACTTATATTGAAAATAACGGACTTGTACTTAGGATTTTAAAACACACTAAGTCCACAAAGTCATGGCATAATTTTAATTGTTTATAGCTATAGTCTATTACTGATCCAGGTAATTGTACTTGTACACATAGTAATATTGTACGTGATCATATAGTAATATTGTACGTGATCACACAGTAATATTGTTCTTTGTCACACGGTAATATTGTAATTAGGTTTAACAATATTCTACAAAGTCATGTTACACTTTTAATTTTTTTATAACTACTCTGCTAATGATCACAGGTCTATGAAACAGTTGTAAATTAAAACAGCCGCTTATAATGTTTAGTTTTCATTAATTGAGTTACCCATTCTTGTCATCTAGTAAGCGTGGCTAACGATTTTACAAGGCATGGCAACTTTGTAAAGAAAATATCAGTGTGTTTTGTGCAAAGTTTAATTCTATGATTTCATTGAAACGTGAGTATTGTCGAGTGTATAATACAAATCACCCTGACAAATACAATATTGATCTATGGGATAAGAAATTTAAGGACATACGACTTATTGGACAAAAGTTGACAAATATAACAAAAACAAGAAATAAAACTGTCGAGAACATTGAAAACAGTTCTTTGTAAGTACTCCAAAAAGTCTGAAATGTGGTTGAGTTCAATTTCGCAAGCCTACAGTTCACAAAGTTTTGAAGAAAAGAATACAATTTAATAGTTATACACTTCAAATATTGTATGCTTTGAAGCCAGATGATAAATTAAAGTGATATAACTTTGCTATTGATATTTTGTATAAACATGACCTGGATAAATAAATAGCATTGTTTTTGGATGAGGCTACCTTTTTTCTTATCTAAAAATGAGCATCATCATCATAACGTTTGTATCTGGTGAAGTGAAAATCCTCATGTCTCATATTGACATGTCTCATGTCAGTAATATTAGAACATCAGCGCGGTTCACCTAAAATAAACGTTTGGCATGCTCTGTCCCTAAATCTTGTTATTGATTCTTTTTTTTTTTTTTTTTTTTTTGGCTGATAACACTATTAACAAATTTATCCATCTTTATATGTTTGAATATTTCGCTCTTCCACAAATGGAAAATAGAAATATGATTATTCAACACAATGGAGCAACTCCCCAATAAGGCAAAGTTGTTCGTGTTTTTCTGAACGATAAATTATCTGTATGTTGGATAGATTGAAGTGGATGGAAGCTTGATCACTCCCTCGTCGGACCTTAGTCCATTAGAATTATATTGGAGCTGTGTCACAAGTCAAGTTTAAGGTGAACGTATATTCGAAATGTTGAACAGTTAAAGCAAAAAATCAAAGCTGCGATTTAATCAGTTACACCAGAAGTCTTGAATAAAGTATGCGAGCATATCAGTGTTCGCTTGGACGTCTACAGAGCGATCCATAGTGCACATGCTGGCGCACTATCCATCAATCTAGTTGGCAAAGAACTATAACCAAGCTATCAAAAGTATCTTACAGTAATATTATTAATCCAAGCTGTATGTATAACGCTTTTGGTTTTTTAGTATTCTAGATATGTAATATTTTAGTACCAGACTTGGAGGCGCAGTTAGGTTCATTCGGGCCAAGAGGACTATGAATTAAAAAGGATTTTGGCTGAACCACGACAACCATTTGATAAATTTTATTTCTCACAGAACTTCAATTTTTAAAAGCATATTTTTATATGATTTCAGTTAGGTTTCCTGGTTAGCGATGCGATGCCGCACGTCAAAGGCATTGGCAGAAGAGAGGAAGAACAAGACCCGATTCCCGAAAGACAGATTTATTGACAACTAGCGGGCCCGGCGCGCTTTGCTGCGCATTTCAATAATTTTTTGCAAAAGTTGCCCGCGGCTTCGCACGCAATTTCCCGTTGAAAACAGTACACTATATTCACTTATTCTTTTTCTATCACATTCTAAACATTGCTGAGATAATTGATAGTCGTTCCATCGTGAGCCTCTTGGGCGTATTATGAAGGTATGTACCATATTCCTGCCTCTATCTAGCTGTTACCCACGGCTTCGCACGCAAATCTTAAGAACCGAAGTCCTTATATTACTTAGTAAATTTTTTTTTTTTTACTATAATAAATTTTAGATTAAATTAGTTATATCTCCGATGCCACGATTGAGCTTGCTTTGTTGTCTCGATCGAGAGAATATGTACACACGGAGTTTTGAGAACCATACTTCTGTCAAAAAAAACAACTAAGGTTGATTTTATAACATTCTTTATATTTGTAGCCAACGTAAGATAGTAATTATGATATCTGCATTACTCTTCTGATCAAGCATGAGCATGGTTTATATTAAATAAATATTGCAGTTAAAGGTGAATTTTTACGTCAAATTTGAATTGTATTATCTGGATAGTAAAGTCTATGTTTAACAGTGATTGCAAAAACAGTTTAAACAAAATTTGTCGTTTCTCTTAAGCTTACTCTATGCTTTAAAACTATAAGTGTAATATATGTTTACAAAGAACAGCTGATTAAAAATTTGAAAAGACGTTAACATATGTTTGCTGCAATGCATTTCTTATGGGTATTTCTGTAACCAGTGGGGCGGAATCCTGAATCGGGAAAGGGATGGGCATAGCTTATAAACCTTCTCCGTGGAAAAATACATATACGTACAAATTTTCATCATGATCGGTCCAATAGTTCACGATTCCATAAAGGACAAACATTCATTTTTATATATATAGATGAAATGTTTGTTTACCTTTCACTGTTGTCAAAAATAAATGAAAACTAAACTTAGGTGTATTAGGTATTTCCCGCGGTCAGTTCAGTTTTAAAAAGAAAAGAAATCATTAGCAAATTATTAACACCAAGGTAACTTTTCAACGATAATAGAATCATATTTTAATAACAGTAACTGTATAGGTGAATAAATGTAATTTAACATCTAAGGTAACCTCAATTTCTTCATGACTGTGAGCTCTCTCGTTGTATTTTTATGTAGTAGGCTAGTTAGTAATTTAATGACTCAGGAGTAGTTGGGTAGGGTACGATAAGCGGACCCGGTTTTTTATATCGAAATTGGCAAACAATATTACTTAATCATAACCATTGATATAATCAATCAATACTAATTAATTATTTTAAACAATTAACTTAAATCTATAACAGTTGTAAACACTTTCAAAATATAATACACGTAAGGTAATATTTCAATTTTACATAAGTAACATTTAAATTATTAAAAATGTCAATTTTAGAAAACTACAAGACATTGCTTTGAAAGATGATAAGACATGTTTTTTGTGGCTTCAACATGTTGGACTCGTAACAAAAAACCCATCATGTAAAATTTGTGAGAAAGAAACAACTTTAACTGTGAGAGGAGCAAATATGGTCGTCTTCAGTTTCCCTAATTTTGGTTATAATAATTTGATGATCACTGTAAATATTAAGTTCATATTTTAATTTAAAACATTATTGTTATTGAGGACTACAGATACTTTTATATCGACTGATAGTCTAGGATTTGAGATGCGAATATTAGGTATCGATGGTTACAGAGTTTATTCTTCGATATAAAAAACCGGGTCCGCTTATCGTACCCTACCCTTGTAGTTTATAAAATCATGCAAATAATTTACATTATATTCAATACCGCCTTTCCATTACATTCTGGTGTAATTAAAAGTGGTTTTGTCAATTTAACTAAATATTGGGCCGGTGAAACTAGATTCCATCCATATAGACAGTTTTATAAAAGTCGGATCGTTCGTTTCTGAGGTCATCCATAAATTTGTTTTTTCAGCACATAGCCTGTACGATCGATTTACCTCCGAAAACAGGTCTAGCCTAAGAATGAGGGTAGTAATATAATATAGTTTAGACTATGTACTGACTGTTTATAGAAAGTTTTATCAAATTCAGCTCATACGTTTTTGAGGTACGGTCATTCATAGATTTGATTTTTTTTGTATTTGGCCAATAAAATTGAGTAGACTGTTAATTTAAAACGGTGTTTGTAGTTTTAGAATGCCAGTTAAGTAAATTCTATAGATTTAGTTTTGTATTTGTCTTCAAATAATAAAATTAATTTAGTTTGATTCAAGAACTAGGTTAGAAGTAGTTCAGAAACTAGGTTAGAAGTAGTTCAGAAACTAGGTTAGGAGTAGCTGATGAACTAGGCTATGATTCATGTCAAAGAAATAGTTATTTCTATGGATGGAGCCTATGGGCACATTGCTAATAATGAGTATAAAGAACTGGCAGATACATTACTCTGTATTTTTGGGTGTTTCGCAGATTTTAAAACTTTTTTTAGTATAAAAACCAATAAAACCGTGGCGTATTATATATGGTTTTATTCATAAATATAAGTAGAAAATGGATATCTGTACAAAAATATATATTTTTTGTATAATTATCTTGTTCATAGTACCAAACATAACAGTTAATAAGCAAACAAGATAAACACATTTGGGACCACCGTGAAGGAAACAGGATTCTTCCAGACATTTTCCATCATTCAGTGATACAAAAAAATCAGTAACACTATGTTTCGAGATCTGCAATCAGGTCTCTGCTTCAGGTAATTAACTGTTAGTATTAAATAAGGATTATAGAAATCCCGTTTCCTTCACAATCCTTCTATCATCAAAAACAAACTTTAAACAAAGAATTGGGACAACCCTTGGCAAACAATGTTGTGGTTGTTCAATAATAAATTCAAGATAGCCAAATTGTTAGGAATTTTATATAGTTTATGGAAATATATAACATGATAAATGTTTGATGGGGCTGAATGTTTAAATTTACAGAATATTGGAACAATGCACGGATATGACATGGGCTTACTGTACAGTATTCTCTCAGATCTGAGGATCTGTTTACCTCAGCCTTGGCTCTATTTTATTATGTGAGGAAAGTAGGCCTAATTAGAAAAAGATTAATTTCAGTTTAAAATATTAGTTTTGGCAGCAGTCATGCATAGAACGCCTAGCCAAGCAGGCAAACCTAAAATTCAAAAATCAACCAATTCATTACTTGTAAATTTACAAAAAGATAACACTCATTACACAACAACAAATTACTGTATAAATTACACTACCAACAATTTCTTCAATTAAAGATTTAAGTAGATTTGAAAACAATTACACACAACTAACGAACGTTTAAAACTCGAAATTCGTCTTTTTAAATAGAACACAATCAAACAACAAACAGCTGTCCAACGAAGATTATTATTAAGAGTCACAGATTATACATTGTATAACAAAACCTCTGCTAAAATTAACAGCATTTTATCATTTTTACAACGGTATGCTTAAATATCATTAGTACAAGGTGGAAGTACGTTATAAAAAGTGTTTTTACAGACGGTGTACCACGTCTTGTTTTTAGGCGGCTGCCAATACGCGCAGCAACAAACCAGCCTGAGAACGGGCAGTTGCCAGTTGAGGGGTTAAATGCTCTACAGATAACCACATCAACGTGGTAAATATTAAATTAATAGCTGGAGTAGTAAAATATGAGTTTTACGTTTTTATTTTTAACCTGTTGCAAATGTACTACCAAAATTAAACAATTTAAGTTATAAAGGGGTAATGCCCTTAGCCATCAGTTCAGGCTTTGGTACCATCACGCACTACTGGCACAAATAGCAAAACATCCCTCAATATAGCACCTAAATTAAAGTTCAGACCTTGTTAGGGCTCCAATCTTGATGGGCATTGCATTGATTAATTAAATAAGGTAAAGATGAATTTACACTTTTATCCATCTATAATATTTATCAGACTTGCTATCACGCACAAAACTGATTTGACTGTTTCCCACGTGTACCTTTTTATTACTTGGCAACAACGATGACTTTCTTACACTTAGTTTTACAGTTATTTTCTAAGAACTACCTTATCATCATACTAAAATATGAAAGAAATTGAAGTTGACTGTAATTGCTCAGAATTACTTGCACTATTGGCATCAGCCATCTTGCCATCTTTAAATTCATAAATTCAATAACAGTGAATTTAAGGGGTTTTCTATTTAAAAAACAATATTTTTTATTACAATGACTTTCTAATAATAAAAGTTTATATTGGTTACTGATCGGTGGCTAATGACAGTTTTTGGTGCTGCCCTGTGCTGATTAGGCGAGAAATAAAAACCATCCCTCGAGGTAGTACTATCACTATAAGATAAAATTCTAAAGAATTCGATTACGAGTGCTTCCAGCTATTACTGCAAGCTGAGAAATACAACTTGACAAAGCAAAAATATTGTAAATTCGCCTTACTATAACTTCCAATTTTAATCTTTCATCCAACAGTTATGTCTTTTATATAAACAGAATTCGAAAGTTAATGAAATTTTGGAGTGTTGTTTTGGGACGTATAAGTATGTAGCAACCAAGTTTCCTCCAAAATTTCTTTGTGAAAACTAAATTGAAAAATTGAATTATTTTTGGATCTTTTTCAATTTGTTGGCAATAACTTGAAAACTATGAGTCCTTTGGAAAAATCTTTCCGGTCAAAAGTTAGAAAGCATTAAAGTTACTTCAAAATTTACTGGTCAAACATATTTTTTGCCCCAGTAGGTACTGTGTACAGCCCTCTTAAAGTTAATTAAACTTTTAAAAATGTACAAATTCACTAAAAATAGCTTGTCTTTGGCAAATTTATTAACCATCCACTTCTACTCACTTTGACCCTCTCCTCACCATTCCTTATGAAAATGTACCTTGTGAAATGCATTCTAAAAAGTTATGCATTTTTTAATCAGTACCAAATCCATTTCAAAAGTAAATGGGGTTTCATGACCAAATTATGCACATTGAACTGTTTGGATTTAATTTGTCTGGCCTCTTTCATTTTCATATTATTGCAAGTAAGTAGCAGTAGGTATTTACGGAAAAACATTGTTATTTATATATTTTAACTTAAAACATGTATTTAAATTAATTGTAAAGTAAAGGTAATAATATATTTACATTACACCAATAATAATGGTAATCAATTGGCAATTTTAATTTTGGGGCACATCGCCATCGTTTCATCATCCTCCAAGTCTTCTTCCACCAAATGGGCTGGTTGAAGCACAACTTACACTTATCTTGTGCATTCAGGATAGAAGTATAAATTGTAATCACTTATGTTTCTCCCTGGATTTTCAATTCCATAACCATTTCACCCAGGAACTATTGATGAATTGTTACTTTTCATAAAGCCAGGCCATGTCATTGGCAGATGGCACATCTTGTGCTGAGTTCATAATGATGTCAGTCAGTGGGGCAATTGGTGGTTGTGTACATTTTGAAGGTCACTCTAAATGAAGAGTTCTGAGATATATGAAGAGTTTTTTGTGCTAGACTTGCCAAACGTTAGGTGTATTCAAAGTAATCCTCTCCAGTGTCAATTTACTTTTGAAATCGGATTTATATTAGTTGAAAGCACTTAGTCACTCAATTTTCGAAATGAAGTCAAAATATTTATGAATTTCATCATTATTTTTGGCCTCCAAAGTATGAGAACGTACAAAATGGCTCGTAAAATGACAACTGCGCAAATGTTTCTTCATATTCAAGAATAGCCAGAAGGTGAATAAGGGGGTGCTCCATTGTTTTGACGCATTTTTGGTCAAATACCATCCAACTCCAAAACTTTAAGACGAGGCATTGCAGTGGTGCAAACTAAACCCTTAATGTTCAAGTCCTGAAGATCTTCTGGCACGCTTGTTTAGAGTACCATCTTGCTGTGATATTTTGTTGTCCCTCTATAGTTAACAGCCTTCACCAGTCCCGTACTCCTGAAGAAAACAGCTTACATAACTTTCTTCACCGATTGTTTTTTTTTTAATGTTGTTTAATGTTCATTTGTCAAATCGTAAGGTACCCATCAAGAACATTTTTTTCTGACTTTTCAATACCTGTGCAATAATATTTGCACATCTACAGATCAAATCCCTAAGGAAGCTTTAATCATTAAGTAAGTGAAGTGTTTGTCCTGTTGGCTCATAGAGCACACCCAGTCAACGTTTTCTTGAGTGACAGTGGATTTAGGCCTTCCTGAACATTCTTCATTTTGAAGCAAATTATGGCCCTTTCAAAATTATGAATGCCATGTAAAAACAGTAGCACGGAATGATGCTTCAGAATCAAAGCCAATTTTAAAATGTTTAACACACTTCTCTTGTGACAAATTGACTTTAAAATCATAATAATCATAGTACAATACTGTTTCCTCGATAACTCTATGACTTCACAAAATTGATTTTTCAGAATAGACAAAACAACTACTGATAGGCGCTCCAACAATCATATAAGAATTGTGCACTGTCTGTGGGTATCTCAAAACTTTCAGAGTGACCCTCGAACTGGTTAACATCAGGGGTGTGTTTTTCAATTATATCAGGTGATTTAATGCGTTTTACGCAGTCACATTCTGTGTACTGATAACAGTCTCTCTTGAGCTAATAGCTATTACTTCTCTCATTGTATCAAACTTTCCATATCTATCCAAAGTGGTGGCATAGTCTGAATTGTCAAAAACAAACTAGCTGAGTCTACTGGCTGACTAATCAATACTCTACTGGCTTTCTGTGCCTGAAGTACATACCGAGCATTCAAATCTAGCTGCTTCATCATATGTAGCTGAAAATCCAAATTTAATCAAGGGATTAAGATGAGGCTTGGACCCAAATTTTTTGTGTACATATGTAGCAACATCAACCATAATAGGTGACAGGAATGATTTTGGATGCACAGCAAGCATAATATCATGCACAAGAGCGAGACATTACTCTGCCAGGTATCCAGTGGACCAAGTTTATTGGTCAAAATGATTGTATGCGAGAGGAGGGTGAGCTTTTCTGGGATAAGGTGTTATGAACCAGCAAAAAAGTTGTCAACAGGCAGATACGCTGTTGTAATGTAAACCTTCCAAAATAATTTCCAGCTGTTTTGACAATTCTTCATCTTTCTTCTAAAGGATAATTAAATACCAATGTTCAGATATAATTTGATGACCTGTGTTTTTGAAGCATATAACACTATGTGATGAAGGGGTGTGGCGAATAAGAAAAAATAGAGAATTACGCAATGTATACCAAGATCCTGATATTGTGGCTTTGGTGAAGGCAAAGAGAATTAGCTGGCTAGGACATGTACATCGGAGACAGGAGGGCACAAGGTTAAAAGAGGTCTACCAGGCGGTACCGGCAGGAAGGCGCCCTTTGGGTAGGCCAAAGATAAGATGGTGCGATCAAGTGGTCGAAGATGTGACCCGGTGTGGAGGGTCTGTGGAATCTGGCGGAAGACAGGGTGGCGTGGAAGAGGCTCATAGACGAGGCAAAGAATCGACTGAGATTTGTTACGCCCCGGCAGTAAGTAAGTAAGTAACACTAGATCTGCTGCCTGCGTCACTGATAATGATGTTAGCTTATACTTTTCCTGTAGATGCCTCCTCAAAGTCCTCAAGTATCTGAACTGATTGAACTGCTCAAATTCCCTACTACTTTAAATTCCTGTGATTCCTTATGGAGTGATAAAAACAAATTTATAAACTTTTCTGTCATTAAGGAAATGATCTTAAAAAGCTATGAATTCAAAATTTAAAAAAATATCCAACCACAAAAAGAGATTGCACTACTTTTTGGTTTTTGACACCTGATAAATAGAATAGATTCCTCAAAACAGAGTTTTTTCTACATATAACAATGGCAAATGTCTGAATACCTATTATTCTTTCAAATCATACATCTTCAGTAATAAAGAAAAAAGGAAGGACTCTGAATCAATATCTAAAAAACATATCAAACCATTCTTATATTTCAATGAAATTTAGATATTATTATTGATCAATGTTTTAAAAGTACTAAATAGAGATATTGGTTTTGTGAATTAATTATGCATCAAGTGGGAGTAGATAAATGTGAATGTTGAATTTAGTTCCAGTTCACCTCCCTCTAAGGACAGGGTCTGATATTTGACTCGATTGTGCAATTGTGAGACAATGAGAATACCTATTTACCTAAACTACACTATATTTTGTAGTCTGATGTTGGAAGGATGGAATGAGTTCATTGCTCATGAGCTTCTTTGTAGTCGATTTTCTTTTAATCTCTTCCAACAAACATGACTCCAGATTCCAGGAGTCAGGTTTGTGACAGAGTCAGATTCCAGACGCTGCACTTAGAGGAAGGTGAACTGGGACTGAATTCAATGTTCATATTGAATCAACCCTTCTGACCATAGTTACATTGTGTGTAGATAAAATGTAATAAAAATCATTTAATTTTTTAAAGAAGTTTTTTTGCAACCCAACACAAGACTTTATTGGACAAAACTTCCAACTTTACAGATTCATGTACAGGACTAAACAAAAAAATATAGTGTAGTTGATATTATGCTAAAACTTACCTAATGAAAGCTGGAATTTACTTTGTTTATAATACTTCCTCCTACACTAGTTTGCAAAAGAAAAAGTAAATAGTGATTGACATTTCCTTTATTAATGTAATTATGAAACCTATTACTATTATTCTAAACATTCTGAATAGAAATATAGAATATAGAGTTTTACAACTAAAGGATATTTTCTTAGCAATTATGATGTTTTTTATGTTTTAGGTAAATCAATGGATACATATACAGCAACAACTTTTCACAATGCTTCCATATTGGCTCGTACTATACTGCATAGTATTGAAAAAAATTATGAGAAAAATAATGAACTAAGTGATGTAGACTTGATTCAACTTTACCATGTATATGGTGACATCGCCGAAAAGGCACTAACCATTTTTGAAAATTCATCAATTGTCCGTTTCATGACTGAGGATAAAACAGTCAAGATATACCAAGTAGAAGGCTCTTCTGGAATACAGTATCTCATATATCCTAACTATAACTATTGTGCATGTAGTGCTTATAAATATCATGTATGTAAAAATGAATCTTCGTATATAACCTGTAAACACATTCTAGCTGCTAAGTTAGCTGAAATTACACGAAAATTCAAGGATGAGACAATTTCTCATACTGGGGCTGTTGAGTTATTAATGTCCAGTTTTATTACAGATGCTTGAGTTTAATAAATTATTTTATTAGAAATCTTTGCTGGTTTTAATTTTAAAACACCATTTATATCTCCAATATAAATTTATTCATACAATATATTGTTAGTATATTGTAAGATTTAAAAATTTAATTGTGCATTGGTTGATATAGTTAGTGTATTGTATACAACCAATAATCCTTGTTTTAGATATTCTTGATGAGGTTCTCCAAGAGTATATCCTTTGGTCCTGTTTATTATATCTAAATACTGGCGTTTTTTTTAACTTGCATATTTATTTATACCACCCCAAATGCCAAGCGTAAAAAAATGTGATAACGAAATACCTCATGAGAAATTTCGAATTAAAGTGGATTTAAAGAAAAACTTTTTGGTAAAAACAACAATTTTATCAGATAACTTGTTTAAAAACACCCTAGTATCTATAAATGTTGATGGCAAACTCTGTATTTATATCTCTTAGTTTATAGTCAATACTCAAACTACTTTATTCTGTAATATGTACAAGGTACAAAGAATAGCGTCACTACAATAAAAATAAATACTAATATTAATTTTAAAACATAAATTTTAAAAAAAGGGGTAACATCTTGTATAAATATGCAAATTAAAAAATACCCTACATTACACATTTTTAAATTTATATATGAAATGCTTTTGTTTACAAACTCAAAATATAAAACCATTAAATTTGTGCTGTTACTAGACAACATTTTTTGTGGAAAGAATTTCAAAAGAAAGAATAGCAAAATTTATTCTCAGGATTATTAAGACTCTGCTTCCTGTTTATAACTGTAAAGACATTGTGTAAATAAAGATTTAATGCTGCAGACCACATGGCACTCCACATATTAGTTCCAACCCAGGTCTTTCACTGGTTCAAATTGCAAGCTAGCATACACATTGAAGACAAACACACTACATCCAAACTTCCACAATCTTCTTCATCAAGTTAAGTTTTTATTTAGTTTCTTCCAAGACATTAGAGAATAGGAGAGACCAAATCTAGGTAGCTATGTGTACATCACACACAGTTTTAAAAACATCAAATAAAATTAAGAAAAATACTGTTTTGCTATAATATTTTTGTTTAATTTTCTAGTGTTTTTAATTTCCCCTCGACATTTTGGAAATTCTATGTAGGGTAAAATAAGCAAAGATGAGTTGGAAAATAAATTAAAATGCTAAAATTGAATTCTGTCTACAATGCCAAAATCAGAGATGAAATGATGTGAATAAGAACAGGTGCTTGTTCATAATTATATAATAATATTTTAATATTATTATTAGTATTTTGTGTTGTTACAAGTGTACACACCACATGCAAGATAAGATATTAGTAAAAAGCACAGCACCAACAGAAAATATGTGGTGTACCATGGCTCGATCAACCATTTTTGGATGTTTTGTTCTATTCTACGAAAGGGATGTATTCTTCTCCATGTTTTTAGTTTATGAGATGAATAATTATAAAATAACACGAAATTTGTGTTAAAATAATAATGGCAGTTGAGTATAAAACTTAATAAACCAAAACAATATAATTTTCCTTGGAAATAATTGATTGATAAATAATAAGATCATGACTTTGTAAATTAACAAACCTAAATTACTTTAGCGAAAGTTCTCATATGTAAAAATACTGCCAAATTGAGAACCTAAAAGGCAGTACGGTGTTGTGTTAGTTTGTTCGGTGGTTTAAAAAACCTCAGAACAACATGTGGGAGAATCATACACCAGTGAAATTTTAAACAAAAATGTACCTTCTTCAAAAGTTGGTGGTCTAGCAATTAATATTTGAGAAATTCTACATTATAATGAAAATCATACTACAATTTGTCAGATATATGCAGCGGGAGAGAAGCGATGACGTTGAATAGAATGTAGCCTATAAGTCAAGGATGAGACTCTGTTATCATTGATTGACCTTTAACAACCGCATGAGCTTCCACACGTATCCCAGTTAGCCTCTTTGTACAACACCTATAGCAACCAGTAACTAGCAGGGGCGCACAGTCTGGAGGGGGGACGAATGGTACCTGACACCCCCCCTCCCACCACCCCGAGAGCATTTTATTTCAAAATTATCGATCGCCTAATTGTTTATTTTCGACTAAAAATAACATTTATGCTGGAACTTTGAAATCAATCATAATCTAATATATGAATCCAAACTGTATAACTATTTTCATTTATGTAATACTTTGCAAATAAAATAATTCAGTTTTGTTCAAAACTCGAAATATTTTAATTTAACCGTCACGCAGCAACTAGAAAGTGAGGTTAGTTTTTACGATTTCTTAGTTTACTGCAATATAACTTTTAAATATTACTGCCGTAGTAAGATTTTAATAAACAGCTGTATGTTGCGTACATATTTAACCCTTGATAGATCATCCACATTTTTATGTTTCTGGCTATAATGAATTTTGGCAAAAATATTAACCACCACTTACATCATTTTGGTGGGCAGGTAGGTTTTCCTTATTTTTGCGTTAGCGCATACTGACTAATATTTTAAGCACCTATAAACGCCATTCTTGCTTGATCCGTTGAGCTAAACCCAAATTTATTGTCACTCACAGGAAGAGAAGAATAGAACTCTATTCTATTCTTTCCTCCCTGTTCACTCAGCTCTCTAGCGGTTACCCACCAGTTGAAAGAAAACTGCTTAACATACTATCTAGACTTGTTCAATGCAGGGAGCTGAAATTCGTCTGTGGGCAAATATTTAGCCACTAAACTTCTGCAGCAAATGTTGGTGACTTTAAAGTTTGTGTTTGTTGACAACATTTAAGCTCATTTCTTGCCAGTTATTTCGCCATCCATAGTTCTTAAGGTTTTGTTTAATCAGGGCCACTTAGGTTCCAGAGAAAATACTGTCACGATACAGCTAAATTAAATTTTCAAAATCGCTATATAGGTTTCTTTATTTATAGTAAAAGTATCTCATAAAAAACTAGATTTATCATATGACAAACCTGTTTAAATACTTTTTATACTTTGATAAACTGTTGAAAAGAAATTTATAATAGCATATTATCATTATTAATGTAACATAATATGACTGATTTTAGCTTAAAAGTGAATGGTCATTAAATTGACCAGTATTCTTGAAAAGAATTAACACAAGCACAGACTTACTGATTAATTATTCAGGTACCGCATGGGAAACATATACAGTTCAGAATATTTCTTTAATGTCTTGTATGTGGCTTATAAGTGACTCGCTCTGAATAAACCACGGTGTACCCATCAGGAGGCAAATCTTGTTTTGAAAGCTCTCTAGGGACTTCTGGCGCTGGTAAAAGTCTGTGGGTATCAGGCAGGTGCGGCGTATGTTACGATTGGTCTGACGATAGCCTTGTACAGCTGCAGCTAGCACAGCTTGGTCTTCGTGGAGAGCGATGTGTGTCAGCGCCACGCGGCCCGCTCTACCACCTCTTGGCGATCACAGCTGAGCTGAGTGTCCTGTTGAAGACAACTCCAGGTATCCTTTGCCCTTGCTCCACGTCTGTACGTCTCCCTGTAGAATAATGTGTTCCCTCTGGACGTTTCCTCAGAGCTTCGTGAAACAGATGGCTTCGTCCTCCATTTTCTTATCCCTGCAGGATGTATATTTGGCATTGCATATAAACACAAGATTTCGCGATCGTGGTTGAGAGGACTAGGAAGAGAGCTTCATCAGCATAAGGGCCAATGAATTGTATCCTGGGAGCGACAGGGACATCATTAATGTAGTAGTGATAAAGTAGGCCTACTGATTCCAAGACCGATTACTGTAATAGACCAGCAGTTACCGGATGTATTGATGATAGTGCTTATCCGTTCTTTAGTGCTGCTATTGTTTTATTTAGTGGTCACAAGTAGTAATTTAATGCGTCATGCAGTAAGTCTAAATTATTTTTTATATAATACAATGTTCAACAAAACGCAGCTAGAAATCGATTCCTTTTGAGTGTTTTGATGAAATTGAAAAATATTTAAGTTTATCATGAATTAAACTGTGACAATTAGTTGTAAACACACAAAATGTTCAAGTAGTTGCTGACATTGAAATACTAGGGGTAGGTGTGGCAGAAAAATCTTAGACCGTCCTCCGAAGAATTCCTAGTTACGAGCCTGGTATGAGTTGATAGTGAACGAGTGCGTAGAATATAGCAAATAGGTGAATTTATGAATTAATATTAAACCTATGACATAATAATTATCTGTGCAAAGGATCTCGTCAAAATCGTATGTAATCCGTGTCATCAATAAGCCCCAGTTAAGGAAACGGTAAGAGAAACAATAAACAAATCACTTGTTATTATTGTTGTTGTTGTCGTTGTCTATTTTATTAATTCAATTCATTTTAAAGTTACTATCGTCGCTGCTTTTCGTGATGTTGCTATGTATTCAGGCGCGTACTCAGACCAGTTTTTTGGACAATTTTACCGGAGCACGGGCCTCCTGAAGGGGGCGGGAGACAACGTGGCCCGGCCGAATATCTTTCCCGGAGCCCGCCAAACCTGATTACGGCTCTGTATGTGTTTATTTTATAACATGAATGTTTATTAAAGACCCAACTAGGCCATCTGTAAATCTTGTTTTCTGTCTGTCTGTCTGTCACTCTATCCACCAGTCCAATAACTCTTGATAGACAGACTTCAGAGGCTTTAAAATCACTACACTCCTTGCCCAAGGAAATGTTGCGATCAAAAGGTCAAAATTGAAGATAAAAATAAAATTGTATAAAGATATTTACACTGGTACAAAATAATTTGAGTCTAATCCTATGATATTTTACCATTTCACCATTGAACATATAATTGAGAAACTTGTGATAAAGTTAAATCGTTATGTTGGTTGGTAATGCGTTACGATACGATAATCCGTTTATCAGTTTATTGAACAAATCATCATTTACACATTGAGGTTACATAATATATATATATATATATATATATATATATATATATATATATATATATATATATATATAATATATGTACTAAGTTAATAGATTTATTTTGCTGGTTGTCATTTTGTACATAATTTGTTTTATGTTATTTGAATGAAAATTGTGAAACTATTAAAATAAATTAATAAGCCTTATGTAGGTAAGATAATGGTGTTACCATCTTTGTTAGGAGAATGACAGCCGCTGACCTACTAAGTCCATCATGTCTGTATCTGGTGATATCATTTGAAGTTAATATACTCTTTTACGTACAGGTTTTTCGGGATCTTGTCTGCACTGTGGGGTTTTATAGGATTGTCCTAACATAATATTTTAATTTTAGCAGTTCTCTAGTCATGCATTGGCCTAAATATTTATATACCAATATAATACTTCCAATTGTGTATTATTTATAGGTTTGGCGTATTATAGTCAACAATGGCATAACAGATATTTAAGATAAAATAAACGAACAAAAATTGCATAAAGGGATAAAACACTTGTTTACCTCAGTTCAGGGAACTGTTCTCTATTTACTACATATTTTTTATTAGTTGGTATTGATTGACAACTCTTAAGATCTGACCTTTTGGAGGAGTTGTGGCCGATTATCGAGTTTTGGTGGTTTAAAGATTGTACTGGAACCGGACGGTCCTTCGATGAGCGCCTTCTGAGAGAGACCTTGAGTGACTCGCTTCTGGAGGTTCTCGAGGGCCTGGGCCTCCTCTCTACGGCGCGACGGTGGCCAGTGAGCGCCAGTGCTGGGCCCGATCCCTCCTCCCAGGATAGCGACATGCTGCTCCAGCAGACGACGGGAGGCAGAGTTTCGAGTCCTTGTACCTCCGGGGGTACCGTCACTCACCTCCATGTCACCGACATAGTTGTGCTGTACTGCGGACTTGCCACCCACCCACCACACCGATCGATCTGACCACCCACCACCCTCACACCACCTTCACATCCTCTCTTCTCGTATTAGCTAATTAGTATTCTCCGAGTCGTATCTAACACTATTGGGACAAGATTGTCCTTTTCAAACAACAACAATGTAAATAATCTACAGATATATGTTTGGAAATCTAACTATAAGTAAATTAGCTTATGCGTACAGTACCTCATTTTATTAAAATTAAGACTGTTCAATAATTTAGGTAATATATTTTTTGAAACATATACTTAACGAACTACCAATAATTGTGTATAAGAAATTTCCTTTAAACTCAATTAATTGTGTGAATACAGTAGAGAGTTGAGAAAACACAATTGATATCATAATCACCTACCATATTAATAAAATGTATAAAGAATGTAATACACAGATGTACTGCATTATTAAAATTACGATTACTGATTTTGTTTTAATTGTTATTTCACTTGTTTATAACACTAACTAGAAAATATGAGCTAATTATATTAAAAAACTACAACTCGTATGACAGCGAAGACATATTGTTTTAAGATTTAATTCAAGGTAGTCTGACAGTAAAATAATACAAAAATATTACTTTAATGCCCCTATAATGTTTGCCAGATAGAAAAATCCTTATATACGTACTCTATGCTTCCTTAGAAGGCCTGAATGTAGCTCCGTCCAGCGCATAACCTGTTTTAAAATCTCGCTCAACTTTTTTTCTCAAACTCAAATTTTGGAAAGTGGATAACACCTAAATTCGTGTTTTTCGATAAAGTTAGATTTGGAAATGTGTTTATCCAACTGCATTCATGTATACTTTTTCTTGGAATTCACCTCAAAACAATCAGTTCAAAATCTATTCTTGTGAATTTCTGTTTTCGCGAGGGAATTAACGAAGTCATACCTGCAGTTTTGATGGATGATGGTATGTTAGAGGAAATTGACTCTGTAAAGTTCCTAGGAATATATCTTAATCGAGGTTCATTGACTCTGCTAAGGTTACTTCAGGTATATATGCCTTACTACACATTTGAAAATCTGCTCAGAAGTGCTAAAATATAGCATATTATGAAAGCGAGGGAGTCGTGCCTTTGGATTACTGACTTTACCCTGTATCTACATTTTTTTTTTTTTTTTTTTTTTCCTTTGGGATATTGGGGTGGATTCATAGATCCTCACACGTCAACCTGAGCTTATTGTGTGCCCCTTTGATGTCTAGAGGGGTAAGCCTATCTTCGTGCCCTTAATTAGGCTAAGAAGCCTTTTCCCCCGAATACTAGCATCTGGTTCGTCGCCTGGTTGTTTGTCACCGAAAAGAGCCCTTCTCCTTGCTCCCAGTCTCTCACAGTCCAGTATTATGTGTTTTTGCTAGTCTCTTCATACTTATTGCAGAGTCTACACTCCGAGGCCTCATTTCGTAAACCTAGAGTGTTTAGGTGTTTCCTGAAGTGGCCGTGTCCAGTGATCAAGGCAATCACTTGCTTAACCCGATCCCTGCCCAGCCCCATCAGCCATCTGGTGAATCCGGAGCTAGAATCGGCAAGCAGTCTTTTGCCGAGTGCTTGTCCTTGGTGACTCTGCCACCGCACGCGGTGTGTCTTCCTGGACCATTTGTTTATACTTTGGTAAAGCGGCTGACTTGCTTATACCACAACTCGGTTCTGGACCGGTGTATGGCATGCTTGCTCCCGCTTTTGGCAAGCCTGTCGGCGCATTCGTTGCCACCTATGCCTATGTGGCCCCGGTACCCAACCAAGACGCACACAGTTGCGTGATCCAAGCTTTGCAGAGAGTGTTAAAGCACTCCCACACAAGCCTGGATGAAATGCTGTTGGAGTCAAGAGCTTTAAGAGCTGCCTGACTGTCTGACATTATATACAGATGTTCATTCCCTGGTACCTTCTGGTGAGGCCTAGGTTGGCACAGGCTAGAGATACCATAGATTTCGGCTTGAAATATGGAGCCGTTCCGACCCAAACTGCCGCTAAGGGCAGTTCTAGGGGATTGACTAAACACTCCATATCCAGTTTTCTACCCTTAATAAGCGAGCCATCCGTGTACCAGACAAAGCTCTTTCTTATTGTTGGGATGTTATCTTGCGATTTCCACTCATCTCTGGAGTAGAAGTCAACAGAGAATGGCTTATTGAATACGAACTCCGTTCTCATTGTGTCGGAGACCATTTCGAGAATAGCGCTTGGGTTTACAGCTTCAGTGATGGCGCCATGGCTCGCGTTAGACGCGCCATTCCTCCACAAGCCAGCAACCATCAGCCGATAAGCTGACTTACGCGCTTCAGCTTTTATATGGACATCAAGAGGTAGAAGTCCTAAAGCACCTCGAGGGTCGCTGAGGGACTGCTCCTGAATGCTCCGGTTACAAAGATTGTGCCAAGCCTTTGTAAGCTTTCAAGCTTGGCTTTGGCAGTTACCTGATTCACCCTTTTGTCCACCAGGACTAATGAACCATAAGTGATTTGAGGCCTTACAACTGCTTTGTAAAGCCATAGTGCTATGTGGGGTTTTACGCCCCATGAGAATCCTGCAAGTCTCCTGGACGTCATGAGCGCCCACTTTGCTTTGTGCAGGATATTATTAAGATGATCATTCCACGTAAGCTTATGATCTAGAGTCAGTCCTAAATATTTGACTGTCTTTGACCACTCCAGCTGAGTGGATGCGAGTTTCAGCCTAGAAAGAGACTCTAGGTTCTTTTTCCTAGTGAATGGTACAACTACTGTCTTAGAGGGATTTACTTTCAGTCCCTCTCCCTGACACCAGTTGTGTACATGTTGAAGGTTGGTATTCATGATATCAACAACAACATTTGTATATTTTCCCTGTACCATAAGGACTATGTCGTCTGCATATCCTTGGACATAGATTCCGTTGTTAGTAAGGTCCTCAAGTAGACCATCTACTACTAGGTTCCACAGTAGAGGTGACAGGATGCCTCCTTGAGGACATCCCCTTGTGGGTGCGATCACAAGCGATACTTCATTAGATCGGCCCTGATCCGTCTGGAGCACAGCATGGCCCTAAGCCACCGGCACAGAGCTGGCTCGAGGCCACGTCGCTGTGCTCCACTTACCATTGCAGTGAATTTGGCATTGTCGAAGCTCCTTCAATGTCTATGAAGGTGCACAATGCCAATTCCTTGGGCGGACAGGCTATCCTCAATCCTACTGACTAGTTGGTGCAGTGCTGATTCACAGGATTTGCCTTGCTGGTATGCATGTTGGTTGCGATGAAGGGGAGTGTCTGAGAGAACTCCCTTTCTCAGGTGCCTCTCCACCAGTCTTTCTAATGTTTTCAGTAGAAACGAAGATAAACTGATGGGACGAAAAGATTTAGGGACAGAGTAGTCCGCTCTCCCTTTTTTAGGGATGAAGACCACC
Source organism: Homalodisca vitripennis (assembly GCF_021130785.1). NCBI lineage: Eukaryota > Metazoa > Arthropoda > Insecta > Hemiptera > Cicadellidae > Homalodisca > Homalodisca vitripennis. The sequence goes on from NC_060210.1 coordinate 146,817,093, forward strand.
CTGTTGAGACGCCAGACTTGTGGTATGTACCCATAGGCTAGGCTCGCCCTGAATAGTTCACATAGAAGGGTAAGGAGATTCTCCGGCCCTTGTTGAAGCAGGGCCGGAAAGATTCCATCCCCTCCTGCAGATTTGAAAGGGGCAAATTTAGAAATTGCCCATTTGGCTTTAGAGAGAGTGACAATCCTTCTGGCAATGGCCCAGCTACCACGACAAGCTCTTGGCCGTGAGCCTGCCTCGCGGTTACCAGACGTTCCAGTGTGTCGTCATTCTCAAAGATACAGTCAGGGAAGTGAGTCTCAAGGAGAAGTTTTGAGGCTATCACTAGACCCGGAAGTGTGTTGACCTCCCTGGGACCTTAAAGATCCCAAGTGACCGGTTGGACTTGAGGCTAGTAAGCGTTGCAGTCTAGCTGCCGCGCTTAACTCATTTACCTTTCTGTGTAAACTGCCTCCAGGAACTTTGTTTTGCTTTTTTAATCGCTAGGCTGTATTCTGTAAGAGCTCTATGATAGGACTCCCAGATACGGCTCCTTTTGCATTGATTGTACAGCTTCCTGACATTAGCCCTTTTGCGAGCGAGGTCCGCAGTCCACCACTTAGTATTGGTTCGACTCTTCCCCCGTCGCAACGGGCAATTGTCGTGGAAGCTATTGATTATAGCATTCTGCAGGTCAGAAGCTATCTGATCTATGTCTGTGAAGCATCGCACCCTTCCGCCTACCGATCCCAACTGTGACTGAAGGTCAGACTTATATCCCAACCAGTCAGTCCTCCTGGGATTGCGATAGAGGACCTCTGCAGCCTCATCTTGCAGGTTAAAGCGGATATACCTGTGATCCGATAATGAGGCCTCTTCGCTTACGTGCCACTTATCAACCATTCCAAGTATACCTTGTGTGCAGATTGTTATGTCAATAACTTCTTGTCTAAATTCGTGTTGCGAACGTAGGGCGGTTACCTTTATTACATATAAATAGGTCCCTACTTAGAAGAAATTGTAAAAGTGCCTCACCTCTGGGGTTAGTGTTTGTGCTGCCCCATCCAGCAGAGTGATGGGCGTTGGCGTCACAACCTAGAAGAAGTTGTTGACGTCTGGCTTGTGCTTCTTCCACCAGGAGCTCTAGGTCTCTTGATGGAGGGAGTTCCCTGGCATCATATGGCAGGTATACGGAGCCTACAATTGTGCTCTGCACTGTGCCTCCATTCTTCCAGGTCAGTGTGCCCACAGTAAGATCTCTGGAGCAGAATTCGTTGAGGGTTAGAAAATCCAAGCCTCTCCTCCAACAGGATGCAGGTTCTGACATTCCTTAGAGAGGTGCAGTAAAATTAACTTACCTTTGGTTTCATTTAGGCCCGCCCACTCTCCCTTGGTGAAGCCATGGTTCTTTGTATCAATGCCAGATCAAATCCCTCTTGGAGGAAGAACTGGCAGAAGGCTGCCGAGGGCAGCTCTACTGTGCTGGAGGTTGATTTTGTAGAACTCGTGGCATTGTCCTTGACTGTCGAGGAGACAATTGAGACCTGCCAGAGTCCTAAGTTGGCTCTACAGTTGGAAGCCCTTCACAGCCTTGTAGCAGACCTCGTCCAGGAAGCAGACGAATCCGTAACTTTTCGGGTCTGGCTTGGATGGAAGGATTTTCCACTCGTTTACATTCAGGTTGGGGTTCTGCTTATTAAACATCTCAAGTACCTTTTTCAGGTGTCATTCTTCAGAAGCTTCGGGTGAGCTCTGAAAAACACCCTAGTGGACCTCAAGATGTCCTTACGCAGTCCCACTCTCAGAGAGATGTCATCTCCCAGAGGTTTTTATCCTTTGAATAACTTCTTCCAGCCAACGTTTGGTGTGTTCGTTTGATGCAGGAAGCAATTAAAACACCTTTCTCTAGGTAGGTGCCCGCAAACGATGGAACGGAACCATCCTCCAGGGGTTGGATTTCTTCCATAATTGCGTCCTCGATGGCTTCTCCTTGCTCTGCACTTAGCTTCGCTTCCGGGTAGCCTTCGAGGGCTATGGCCATTTTGATTGCTGCGACCTCTCTGTAGGTAGCCTTGGGTGGTGCTACCAGAGGCCTCGGGATCGTGGGCTTCGGGCTTTTGGGTTTCCCTCCTAGCCTTCTTTGCGGGTCCCTCCGCGGAGGGCGGGGTGACCAAAGTGCCTCTGGGGCGCCTGGCCGACCCCACCCCCGCCTTGGCACCCGCAGTTGGGCCCGGAGTTGAGACCTCCTGCCCGTTCTTGATTCTTTTTCCTCTTCTTTTTCCCCCTCCTCCACTTGGAAGGGTCAAAAGCTTCACCCTTTTCGAGAAGTTTTAGCCTTTAGTGCTTCTCTTCTTTGAGCAGTGGTGAGATTGGGCCTCTTCATTCTAAGGTTGCCGAGTTGCTCTGTGGCATCATCATCCAGCGTACCTGTAGACTTGGGAGTGCTTGGCTGTTGAGGAGCTGATCTTCTATATCTTGAAGGGATTTTGCTTCCTCAGCGCTTGTGCTGCCTTCCTCAGATAAAGCCTTTGCCATGTATGGGAGCTTCAGTGTGCAATGGAACCTCCTGTGTTCCTAAGGCACTTTGTTGAGGAGAAGGTAGGGATGTTGGCATAACAACCTCTTGAGTTGTGTTTGCCAGGTGGTGGTATGTGCGAGGTAGCTTCAGGAGCTACCTCAGCAGGAAGAGGTAGGTTTGAAACAGCTTCAGGAACTGTTTCAAGGGTTGGTTTGTTTTGATTTTTGTGTTTGTTTTTTTCCATGTTGTTCCCACGAGAAGCTAGGGAATGGAAGGTCCCACCCAGACAGAGCCCCGCATGCCTGGGTTAAGCTGCTTTTAAACTGGAGGGTCGCCGGTGTCCAGAGTCCGCATAGTAAAGACTGGTTTGCCACCCAGCCATTCAGCCCTGGCCTACGCTGTTCCACCGTGGCTTGGCCCCTAGTGGGAGAAATGAAAGGGAAACTAGATCGAAGAGTTGAGGAACTTTACCTCAGATAGAAGAGAGTGAAGAAGAGAGATAGGCTGACACATAGAAAAGTGTGCCAGCCATAGGCCTCCAGAACAAGAAGAGAAGGGATCTGGAGCATTAGCTAGGGTACCTCGGGGTCGCCATTTACCCGTACGGCCTTGAAAGTAAGACCGCCCCTGAGGGTTATCTACATACTCGAGGTTGTCCTGGACCGCAGATTCAGGTTAATAATATGAGTTAAGTCAGGGAAGGAACATTCATCGTTTTGAAACTAGGTGTAGGAACAGTTATTGGGTACAGCGACAGAACTGACCAAGGTGGTGCCAAGTAGGCTACATCAACCATCTTCCCGAAGATGTAAAAAAAATTATTGACCCAAAAAATTTTAAGTCTGTAAATTTTTAAAGGCCAAGACATTTTACTCTGTTGGTGAATTTATGGAAAGTCGCTTGGGAGATTAAAATCTAAATCCCCCTCCCAATTTAAAAATTAAAGTGCAACTTCCTAATACTGTATAAAACGTACGCATGTGGTTTGAGTGAAAGTAGTAAAATCTAAGTGAGAAAGTAAGATTGTGACTGACATCTAAAAATGTATATATATTTAAAACGATTGCGATGCAATGTAAACAATTTTCTTCTGCAATAAAGTTGTTATTAACTTATTATTATAACTACGCGGAAGCCCATGACCGTGGCTAGTGAGGGTTCAGCGAGGTATGGCGCGGGGAAACATTTGTGCATTTCTGCCACCCAGGAGCGCATCGACGAGGGGGGAGGGAACAAACGGGACCTGTCCTCCCCCAAGAGCATTTTATTTCACAACAACAATCGATCGCTTAGTAGTCTATTGTCCAAGAAAAATAACATTTATATTGGAACTTTTAATTTAATCATAATCAAATATATAAATTCAAACTTGATAACTAGTTTAATTTTCGTTATACACGACACTGCACATATAATAATGCAATTTTGTTTAAAGCTACATATTTTAATTTTTCCCTCAGGCATCAATTGCGAAAAAGAGGTTAGTTCTAGCTTTTTTGTGGATTCTAACTATACCCGGTGATTTCAGTAACCGAGTACAAAATGTACTCATACTGATTTAGAATCATACCATTAATACTTACTATTACTTCTAAACAAGTCCAAGTACTTTGTACTAGAGACGGCTTGTACGGAATGTGTAAAGTATCTGCATCGTAAAAATACATGAAACAGTAACCTGTACCGGGTACTTTCTGTTTGTAGTAAGTAGTACTTTCGGGACAGACGAGTACCCGGTACAAAGTATCTTAGTCCCAACGTGATTCGTTGTCACAGTAGAGAGTGAGTTGCTGAGATCTAAACAGATCTGTACTTTGTTACGATATCATCTGTTGTCACTTCGATACAACACCGCCCTGGGCAGTCTGGCGATTTGCGCGTTAAAAACGAGACATTGTCGGCCACGGTAAATTTAAAAAACTGCTCAATTTAATCTGTGTTAAAAATTAAATTAAGAACTCAATAACGTAACTAATGCCGATTTTTGTAGACCATCCGGTCCCCGCCAAGCATAAAAGTTAAGATGGTAATTTAATAACATCTTTACTTTCATACTATTCTAAAATTACGTATTCAATTACAGTAGACTTGTATGTATATTTTTATAAACATGTCGTCTTAATCGGGTCACAAGTTTCCGAGTCATGAATGTTCAAAGTTGCAGTTTGATTAAAGAGCACCAAACACCGGCACGTTTTGTTGCTATCGCTATGTAAACTGGAAGTTATTGTAAGTAGTTTCATACGTATAAACTTAGAAATAAACAATCTAAATTTTAATATAACTCCCATTATTGTATTTCAATTAGTTATTTTGTAGTGAACTTTCAAACTCGAATATGTTTACATTTTGATCCAGACATCAAGATTTAGATTCGGTCTTTATTTGTGATTTAAACTTAACTATTTTGTTTAATATTTTGTTAATTTTATGATTAAATTTTGTTTCAGTTAAATACGTTTCACATAAACTTGATTTTTATATAATATTTTACTATCCCTGAACAAGTTTCCTGGTGGTATAGTGCTTTTACTGTAAATTGTATACACTCTAATCTGATAATATATACAATAATGATCTTTAAAACATATTGAATTCGTTTTAACAGAACCATAAAACCTGCTGTCACTTTAGAGCCCTGTTAAAACAGTATGCAGAAATATCATCTTTGATTTCTGACTGGTTCTGCACCAATAAGCTGTTCTTAAACTTTTCTAAAACTTATATGTGGAATTTTGTTCCACACCAAACCTCCCTAAATGTTCCTAAATGTACCTTTGGTGGGAATTTAATAAATAGCACCTTTTCTGTAAATTTCTAAGGGATTCTTCTTGATTTTGAGCTGAAATGGAATACCCATATAAACACATTAACGAAGCAGCTAAATTCAGCTACACTTGCCCTGAAGCGCCTGTCTACATTTTTTGTCCTCGAAGAAGTTCTTAAACTGGGTTACTTAGGCTTATTTGAGTCAAAGTTCAGGTACGGATTAATATTTTGGAGATTTTATGGTATCATCAATTTTAATCATCATTTACTCTTCCAAACAGAGCGTTGATGGTCGTCTGGGGAATGAAACCAGATGAAAGCTGTAGAGAAAGTTTTCGAACTAGTGGGACCCTAACTTTGGCCTCCCTTCTCATTTCCATTCAACAATATTTGTTTTTCAAAATAAAAAGATGTCTATAAATTGAAATCATGATTACACAACACACAGCACAGAAATGGCATAATTTCAGACCTATTTAGTCTCAACCTTTTAAAAAACTCAATATTTTATTTTGTTCCTAAACTTTACAATCAACTTTGAAATGTAATCAAAATGCAAACAAATGTACACAGATTTAAAAGGTATTTAAAGGCTTACTTGATCGGAAAGGCTTTCTAGTCTTCACGATCCTCTCGTGATACCCATGTCTTGATGAGACCGATAGTGTTTTGTAGTAGGAATAATTGTAATAGTGAGTAAAAATTTTTACAATGGTACAGTACATTCTGTTTTACACTCTATTTCTTTCGTATAGTTACTTTGTATACTGATGTTTTTATTTGCACAGGAAACCTTTGTGTTCTATTGTATAAAAAGATCATTCTTATTCTTATTCCTAATATTTCAAACATTTCTCAGGGGGGGGCCCCCAACCTCCCTGGTGTTCCGGACACCCCCCAGAGAAGATTTTTTGGCGCGCCACTGCGGTTACATCGTGGGTTACCTTTACCGCTCGTGGCTATACAGGTTTTTACGCTCGAATTTATTTTAACTCCTTTTTATTATTATTTATTTTAACGGCCTGCTCAGGTCGTACGCACAGTAATGGCGCCTACTGTTCATTACTATTTGCACTAACCGTGTCCAAAACGATGTAGCCTATGAACAACTGATACAGATACAGTATCAGTCGCGTAGCCAAAAGAAATTTTCTGGTGGGGGATGTTTGAAATATCCAAGAGTTTTAGAAAGGGCTGTTCCCATAAAATTTAGATACTTTTGGACTCAGGAAGTTCAGTTTTAGGCTAATTCATACTTAAGGTATAAGGGTTTGAAATAAAAATGACCAACTCGTCAACATTTTTAAGATTTGTGTTCTTAATTTACTTGTCAATCGTGCTTCTTAAGAGCACAAAATACAAAAATAACTCAAACTAAACGTTTTAAAGGAAATTTATTTTTATTTTCTAATATAAAAACACGTAGTCTAAATAGTCTTAACGCAACTGTAAATGCAGTCTATTTCATATAACCCCAGTCATGGTTAAATAACACTATAACTTGTAGGCTGTTGTCATATATTACAAAAAGTTGACTCACAGACGCAATTGATGAATTTGAGCCAATTCATGTAACTTTGACCCTTCAGCAAATAATTAATAACGTATGTCACCGTGCCGGGTCGCGCTTTTCAATTCTATTACAAACGTAGAGGTGTCTTTTTACTTTAAAAGTTTTTCTTTCATAATGCTCTAGACACATTGTCAGGACGACCTGCTGGGAATTCCTTTCTATAGTTTGTTTTTCTAAAGATCCCTGACGGGGCCGGGTTTCGACAACCTCTCTCACACGCCAAATATCTTACTTCAAACTTTTACCACATTTAAATATATACCTATATTACCTCGGAAATAATGTTTTACTGATTGGGTAGTATTCATCCATATATTCGACTAAAAGAAATATTTTCTGTGTTATTGTGGATTATAACAACAACAAATAAGGAGAAAAACGTGGTTTTCTGATTAAAATTTAAGCTTTCTCCACTTTAACACTTCATTATTCCAAAAGTAACAACGGTAAAAAGAATTCTTATACAACATTTGTTGTACGTCTCTTGAAGAACGACATGCCACAATTGAGAGTACTAAGTTAATAATTTTATTAAATGCGTTAAAAATTATTTTGTAAACCCTTACGAAATCTTTTTTAGTTATTATTTTGACATGTTAAAAATACTGACCGATGCTATACGTTTTGCTTGTGAATACTGATCTGAATTTATACCCATTAGACTTGTACTTATTTACAAATCAGGCAATATTTATTACTTGCTGTTTTTTCTTGTGGGTGTGAGTGCACATCAAGGGAGGTACAGTCACAACACTAAATTCTAGACATGCTGCTTTCATTCGACCAGCCACTGGGCCGTGAGCGTGTTATATTATGCCATAATAATGAAATGCACCTACCTATCCTGTATGACAAAAATTTAAAACAAATTAAAAATATTATTTTCACATGAACCAAAAAGCGAAATGTTTAAATTAAACCTGTGTGCTTTTAAGTAATGGCATATTTAATTCAAGAAAAGGCCGGCCTCCTTCTAGGCATGGGTAAACGCTGTTCTTTGTAGGGCGGCTACTTCCGTCTTAATTTTACAAACCATTCTCTTTTGTTATCCTTTGGTGAATGGATGCTGCTTGTGATTTAGTGATTTTATTCTAACTAACAAGAACCTATCGATGTTTATACACCGGTTTATATACGTTATTATTATACGTAATGTGGGTAAGTTACATTTCAAGGTGTGAAATTGGCTTATTCACTTTGAATTAAAATTATAACACGTTTACTTGTTATGTAGTTTTATGAGAACTAGAAGCAGTCATGAAAAATGAACTGCACATAAGCCGAAGCCGTAATTCTGTTTTTTCAGTATGGGTAGACTAAGCTACTTTTCACGCTGTGAAATTGGCTGTCCCCCATTAAGCTGATTCTCTAAAATGATCATTACAGAACTAACGATAGTCTTGCAGAAACTAACAGGGAACTAATAAAGAAAAAACCTTAGGTATTTAGAATATATGATTATTTTGATTTAATGTCGGTAATCTAGGTACTGATTATACTCAGAAATTAGCTTACACATTGAATTAAGACTGTAAAATGGTTAATATTACTGATATAATAATTAATTCATGAGAACTTACAGGAACCAACAGTATACATATATCGAAAATCTACAGTAAGCATTTCTGGCCTGTTTTTATGATGCACAGGATTCAATAAATATAACTTTCAAAACTTTTGGACGGTGCATTTTGATACGTTCTAATCATGTTCCCCTTACAATGATTGACACGCAGTTCTGACTGCATCCTCTTGGTTTCGGTGTGTTCAATCCCTCACCTTCGATTCGAATTTATCTGTCTACAATAAAACTGCTGAAGTAGGTTTTTCGTGATGAAAATATTAGAAACATTCACCAATCGATAATGTAAAGACGCAAATTGTAATATTGTAAGCCTTCTCGATTGCTTTGTCTTTTATGGCCATTGTGAGCCATTTTTTAATTCATATCCAGTTGCTCTATTAGGTAACAGACCCTACTGTTGGGTCGCAGTGTGACTCATAACTGACATCTAGTAGGGTCCACCCAGGCTGGTATACTACTATGTGACTGTTTTGAGGCTGCTACATCTCCGTGGGATTAAACATTTCAGCGTTTGTAATAATCTCATATCTATAGAGATATTTTCGATAACGCGAACTTCTAAGCCGTGGTTTTGCTCCCGCTGTTCAATTACATCTGCTGCTTTTTTTTGTAATATTGTGCATATGGGTTAGTAGGTCTGTTAACTTGGCCCATTCGGTTGCAGCTGCATATTAATTGTAACTACGGCGTTAATTAAATATAACTGGCCATATCAAGATAACTCGCCATATAGGAGTAATAAATCAGACATATAAACGAGGAATTTGTGCATTCACTTTTAAGCAAATACAATCCATGTCCTGTAATATATATTTTCTGTGTAACAGAAAGTTAAACGAATGTCATCACACTATAATATTATTGCCTAATATAATATTTTGTAAATATAAAGGTAGTTTTTAGGTCGTTTTTTTGGTTGTCATTTACTTGTGGTTGCGGCGTATTAATAATTAGTCCATTGTGACAACATGAGTTACAATGTTCATTTGTGAAATTAAGTGCGTCTCATGCACTGCATGCAAGTGCTGTTCAAAGTACCTAGATTATGAAAAACAAGACTTAAGTTATTTTCCAATGGTGTTTTGAAAGCGGGTAAGCCATCATGTAGCTCCCTTTAAAAACGTCAACTATGGTCTGGATTCCGTGTACTCGTTAAATTCCTAAACACTCTTCCAGTCTTGTATTCCTATTAATTAAAAATTAGAATAAAAAGCAATAATTTTGAAATGTCATTTAACTTATGAGACATTAAGTATAAGCTGAAGAAATAACCAAAACATAAACTCTTTCTTTTATTAGTAAACTATACATTCTTTCAGACCCAGCACGTTCAGAAATCCTAGCGGTCATCATGAGTTCATCAACTATAGTCGAATAGATATAACTTCCGAATTGGAAGGGTGTGGAGGGGCAGCGAGCAGTGGGGAGACTGATGCCGCGGTGTTGCCACGTTGGTGCGGGCACTGCCGTGAGCGATCACTTTCTCACCGAACACTGAGAAGAGAACATGAGACGGTGCGCGCCAGCGTACTTACCAACAAACAACGCGTCAGTGTGTGTTGTCTTTTGATTGTTTATACTAGTAATCAGAAACGAAATTTCTATAATTTAACACAAATATGTGCGATATTAATATGTTACCATTATACTATATAATAATCTACAACTACTAAATAATTCGGATATCATGAAGGACAAATAATTTGGGTACTCTGAAAACCTAATATTGCATTCACAACACAAATATATTTATTTCGGGGGCTGTCAAAATACTTCAAACACCGTCAGCATACATTCTGTTGACGTATATTTCCTGTGTTCCTTAATCAGTTTGCACTCTATATTCGTCAGCAAAATCTTCCAGGTCACTAGTTTCACTGTCACTGTCATCTCTATTCACGTGAATTATCATTTCCTCTACTGCTGTTTCAATGAGACCTTCTTGTGCCCACGCTTCTAAAATAGATTTTTTGTGTGCTTTACGATATCCGTCCATTCTACGGTTGTAACTTGTTGAAGTCCTTCTTCGGTTAACCTCCTAACTTCAGTCATGTTAAATGTTTTATTGTTCCGAGCAACGTGTCCCTTAACTTGTGCCCAAACCATCTCTATTGCATTGAAATGGCAATGGTAAGGTGGCAGTCTGACAGTTTTATGTCCTTGAGCTTTAGCCATTTCATCTATAATATACTTGGGGACCGGTGCGCGGTGGTTTATTCATTTCACATATTTCTAACAACTCGGCTTTTGTAAAATCTTCTGCAAATTGTATGTTATGCTCGCGAAACCACGCCTGAATTTCCGCTTTTTTGTTACGTTGCGTTGGGGCCTTATCTAAAACCTTGGAGTGGTATGGGGCGTTGTCCATAGCAATAACCGATGGAGCAGAAAGGTTAGGTAGAAGTGATTCTCTGAACCATTTTGAAAAAGTGTCATGGTTTATTTCTTCATGGTAGTCTGTGGTTTGCTTTGAAGCAAATAACAAGCAATAATTAGGAACAAACCCTCCAGATGTACCAGCGTGCAGTAAAATAAGCCTACCGCTTTTGCCAATATGCCTTTGCCGATGTGGCAACAGTGCCTGTTGCTATGGCAACCGCGTCCTACGCTCCTCGCTCCTATTGGTCAGGTAGCCAACCAGGCAGTTCTCCCTCTCACTCCAACGTCAGAACGCCCCGCCCCGCCGATTCGGAAGTTATATCTATTCGAATATAAGTAAAACCCTTGATTATATACGAATGATTAAGAGTAAAACTCATTGGACACCAAAAGAACAGGTCCAGTGCAAGCGATGCAAGAAGGGCTTTCCTCGCATATTTCATTAAAAAAATGTTAAAAACACTAATATTGCTTACCTTTTCTACAATAGTAGAATAAAACACACTCAGCGTATGTCTCGTAATAATGGCTTGTTAATACAATTCTTAGAACCAGGTTTGAGAAATAGTGTTATGTTTACAACGAAAAATTATATTTGTATCAAACACTTTAGGTATTAAGGCAACACTGATTTTAGTAGTGAATACAATCAAAGGCAGTTGTAAATTAGAAACGCTATCGAATACAATGCAATGGGAGTGCCTCTTGTGTTGAAATGTGCGAGGTATCATTTCTATGAACGCGAATTATAAAAATCGTAGTTGAAGTCTGGTAATTTAAATCGCCTTCCAATTGACCAGACGGGGACGCTGCCTTAGCATCTCCTGGAATTAGCACCCTTGGGCACTGACGTCACGCCTGGGGGGGGGGGTGCATATTAAGCGCATGGAGACGGGCAAGGCGCTGAATTAGCACCCCCTCCCCCCATAATGTCAAGTGGGTACTTATTCAGTGCACTGACACGGCCAAGGCGCTGAATTAACGAACCTCAACTTCAATATTTCAAATAGTTGTCATAAATTTTAAACTAATACATTACTATTGTAACCAGTGTTGGATATTTTCCATGATTAAAAATAGAACTCTGCGTTTTAAAGATTGGATTATTTATAATTAATAAACTTTAAACAAAGAATTAGAAGTATTTCAATTAAATAAATTATATATTTTACATTTTTCAATTACCCAGAACCATTATATCTCTTGATTTCGCGTTTTAATTTCAGTTATTAGGTTATGATTAAATTTTTTTATAACAGCATTTTAAATACTAGTTCTTATCTGTAAAGATGTTATAACTAATAAAACGAGTTAATTGGCACGATAATGTTTAGCTGCATATATGTTTTTAATGTCGGAAAGCATAAAAAATATAAATGTAAAATTCTATAGTTATGAAAGTAATCCTTCGAACACCTTGCTAACAACTGTAAAATTATTTACATGTAGGATATAAACTATTTTTGACAAGTTAAGTCCATCATGTTAGATGTCCTATTGTAAAAGAAAGGCCATAAAAATATATTTTCGAAAAAACCTCTCTAAGCATATTTTACATTCTGTATTACTGTCACCATTCTATGCATTTAATTTCAAAGGCAAATTAAACTTACATTTTAGTTCGTGTGTTATTTTAGATTAAAAACTGTAATGTTAAGGGATAAGAGCCTTTCGTGTCCATGGAGTTGCTGTCATAGAAATAAAAATAGTTACAATTAATTAGTAGTTGTTTCTTTGAAGATTCAATTCACGAAATGTCTAAAGTATTGAAGTTTAGGTTAGTCATAACTCTTATATTGACAACTGTTTCCACAAAGAATGATAATGTGCCAGGCTCTCACTTGGTCTCGATACAAATCCTCTCTGTGCGGCGGCATACTCGAATGCATGGAGATATACGTGTACGACAAAATTTTAGGAGCACATAACCTTCCGACAGTTTGCTCCTCCAATTTGCGTCCAGCCCTAGCTTAAACGTAAGGACTTACTACCTCTGCCCGCTTTGGGCAGACTGGAGGGCTAGTGCAGAGCTGGTCCCCCTTATCTCAAGGTGATATGAATGACATATAGTGCCTGCTACCCCTCCTCATGGTTCTTGACAAGTGGCAAACAAAAACATGTTAATGTTTTGTCTAATTAAAAGTATTGTATACTATATTTATTTATAAAGATTAAATATTTCAAGAAACAAAGAATTAAAACCGAACTATTTTTAAAACTATACTCTTTACCACAAATGTGTGTCAAATATTTTAATTTGTCGAAACATCAATATTTTGATATTTTACAATTACAATTACTCTCGACAAATTATCATTGTGAAATTGAAGATGGAAATATAACAAATGAAACGCTGTAACATGTAATACTTTTACCTATCTTGTACAAAAATGTGGTCTTAATCGGATCTCAAGTAGGCTATAAGTTATGAATGTACAAAACTGCAGTTTGGTTGAAAGTTATAATTTGTTTTGTAGCCTATGTCTAAACGCAGAATTAAACAAACTATCTTTCAATAGAACTCCAGTTATTGTAGCTCTGCTATTTAGTCTGTAGTTGACGATCAAACCCAGGTATTTCTACGTTTTGATCCTCGAGTAAAGAATCCTCGCGGAAACAGTTGTGACGTCACTACTCAATTTTCTACATTTTTTGCCGCCCGGAGCAAACGAAACCCCCTACCCCACTCTAACTGCGGCCTTATGTGTTACACATATGAATTGCTTTGCTTCAAATTACTGAATTTATTTAATAAATATGCCAACGATTATTCTCAACTGCAAAATGTACGTATAGTCTAGCGTTCGAATCTCAGCTGATACTCACTGGTCAATTCAAACCTATCTATTCTATTATTATATAACTGTGTCATACATTTGTTTAATAAATAGTCTTTAAGAAGCTATTGCAGCTGTAATAAAATATGTTACCACTTGAAATGTTGTGGTGCTTCCTAGTGTGTACTCTTTAGCGACAAAAACAGTGATCTGATCACTTTCTGTTAAACCGCAATTTCCATATGGAAATAAAAGGTTTATTCTCTTTCTTCACGATGTCTAGCTTTGTGTTATATACTTGCACTAGTATGACAAATTCTTCATACATTGTCATTAAATATTGTAATTATCAGATGATGGTAAAATATAATGTCGTGAATTTATTCGGTTTGTTTAACAAGAATACACTGATCACGTCAATACACCCAAGCCAACCACCGTTAATTAAGGGTGGGCCAACCCGACAGCTTTATCGCAGATCACTGACCATCGTATAAGTGTACATTACTCCTGCCCCATATCACTTCATCCTACAATCTCTAAACTACTCAAGAGACTTCTTCTTTACAGAATATCTCCCTACCTGGATGACTTTATCCGGCTAGAACAGTTTGGATTTAGACGTGATCATTCGACGTCATAGCAATTAGTTCCAATTGGTTAATTGCATGTTAGTCGATAATGTCAATTGTAACCTGTGCTCTATTGCAGTTTTTCTAGTCGTCAGCAAAGCGTTTGACAGGTTCTGGCATGAGGGACAAGCTGGCTGAATCATTAGTTCCTCCTTCTATTGTTGATCTCCTCGGCTGCTATCTCACGGGGCGGACATTCCGCATTTGTGTGGGTGGTGAGCTGTCGACGGAGAGACCGATAGAGGCTGGCGTCCCTCAGGGCAGCGTGCTAGGACCAGTGCTGTACCTCGTTTACACTAAAGACATGTCACTGGTACCTGTGTCTGTACGCGAACGATGCTGTTTTTGCAGGAGCTTTCAGCCGACGCGAGCCGCTGACGTCATGCAGCAACAGATGGACTTATTCTCGCCTTGGCTTCAAAAATAGTGCATCTCCATCAACACGGAGAAGAGCACAGCTTTTTGCTTCAGGAAGCATCGAAGAAGGCTACAGACTCTCGCACCCGTCACACTGGACGATGAGCCGAATGCATGGAAGCCACATGCAAAATATCTCAGAGTAATCCTTGAGTCCAAACTAAATTTCGGACTTAACAGGCCCAGACCCAAGAAGAAATTGCAAGAAGCACAGCAGGGAAGTTCTTCGAGACGGCAGCAGCTTCGAAACATCCACAGATAGCGGCCATCGCAGCGGCGCGGCGTACAGAGGCCCGGACGTCTACAGGCGACGCCCAACCACCCTCCTGGACGACCCTCAGTAAAAAAACTACGACCGGAGTGATCCTACGAGCCCGACTAGGGATGTAATTGACTTATCCTCTTAAATGTGCATTTGTATCAGGCAACTACTGTACCTAAATTAGTTATGTTTCATAGCTTCTACAGTCAGTGGACCTATGGTCTAGGTGCTGTACGGCCACGAAAGGGCGTGGAACAGAGTGGTTTAGTGGATAAAAATTCTACATAACTGGGACGCCAGTACCTTTTCAAGGTTCCCTCTGTTTAACAAAAAAGTGTACACTAGACAGCAAAAATCTCAAACGTTAGCAGCGGGAATCGAACCCGCGACTCCAAGGTCAACTCCCGCGCCCGAGAGTAGCACCATAGACCAAGCGGACTTCCTGATATGCGTTGGACGTACAAATAGTTAACTTGCAATTTCGCTTTACTCTGAGTCTCAATAAATCATCTGTCTTAACACCGCTAGTTATGTTTGGTTGGCGTGTAACGTCCGTCAAACCATCTTAAAGGATCGAGTCGAGACTTCAGTATTGGCTTTATTTCCAAGATTAAACATGCACTAACGTTTGGGGTTATTGCCTTGAGGCCAACGCCGGAGGTAAAGAGAATTGTGGCGACGCTGGCAAGTATCCAAAGGATGGCTTGCTTGACTATCACCAGAGTAATTCCAAAGTGCCCCGGGCGCTGCTTCGGACTACTCTCTTAAACTGCTCCATTGGACATTGTTATTCAGACTGTGGTCAGAAGTGTTTATTGCCTTCATCGAGCAGAATATTGGTCTATCTCGGACTGGAGCAGTGAGCTTTGTCAATTAGCATGGTGATTCAGAGAGATGTCTTGCACACGATCTCTGATCATATACCTCAAAAATTTCCTTCCACAATTTGTTCAAGGTTGTTAAACTTCTAGGGACTCCTGATCGGAGGGAAGGAAACTTCTTCCATCAGTTTACTGATGGCTTTCAAACAGAAAGTTGCTGAAATTGCGGTGGTGACACCATGTAGGGAACTGGTGGTCCTCATCCCATAGCTTTGCAGGTAGAAGTCATATCTATAATGGAGTGCGCTCATGAGAATCTTACTCTACATTATAGGAACAAGACAATCAGAATTTTCACAGATAGCCAGGCAGCATTGTTCTCTTATGCCTGACTCCAAACTTGGATTATCAGGTTGTTGTCCTTCAGCAGAACCAGCACTATCACTGTTTGTTGGGTTTCTGATTATAACAGGGCCTTTAGGAACAGAAGGGCTGTTTTGGGTAAACCAGCCCAAATTGGCGGTTAATGTAACAGGGCCTCCACCGTTCTGTGGAATGTCTATGT
Source organism: Homalodisca vitripennis (assembly GCF_021130785.1). NCBI lineage: Eukaryota > Metazoa > Arthropoda > Insecta > Hemiptera > Cicadellidae > Homalodisca > Homalodisca vitripennis. Next base: position 146,833,370 of record NC_060210.1, read on the forward strand.
TGAATCCTCCAGGACAGTTTTGGGGTTCAAATGAACGTGTAAGGTGGAGATTGCATTAAAGTCTAAGGATGGCTAAGCTGTCTCTAGTCATCTTCCCACAAGGTAGTGTGGGATCATGTAGATCTCTCCTTTGAAAGATAGCTGTTTTCTCAAGACATAGGTCTAATTATGGGATATGGGCATCTGAAGAAACATCTTCATAGAGCCAACAACCAACAAAGTAGGTGAATTTTCCCAGGAGGATTCGATTGGTTGTTTTCTGAATCTCCTGAACTTGTACACTAGTAGGCTTTATAATAACTTCTGGAGATCATTTTGATTGGACAGTATTGAAGCTCAAAGCAGGTAAAGAGGGTGCCTAGAATGGTGCAGTAGTCTTTAACCATTCTCCTCAGGCTACAATTATTTCTCTTGGGTCATCTCGGTTTTGAACAAAATATTTTAAAACTATCCTTAAAAAATCCATTTTAGAATGTTCTAATAGCTTTATTAACTCAGCAGTATAATTCCAAAAGAAAAATATCTATACTGATTTATTAAATATGTATTATTCAATAATATGATACATCAACATCTATTGCAGTGGTTAAATACCTGTATCATGCTAATCAGCATAAAAAGAGCAGTTCATTTTATTTCAGAACAAAACAATTATTTATAAATCAATTTAGAACAACAGATAATACAAGATAGTAAAAGTAATAATAAAATATGACTTACTTCTTATAATAGCTTGATGAATGAAGATAAAACAGTATTAGTTAAATATTATGAATTCATTTCCATTACTGCACGAGGCTGATGATCTGTCTGACTGGAGAATCCTGTGAAACCACAAATCTACTACAAAGGATTGTTGGATAGATGCAAGATGTGAGGAAGCAAAAAATTAGTATACTGGCTCACCTTGTTGCCATATTTACATGTCTCCATGGCTATTCATTTGGTTTCTTGGAAATCCACTCAACCTGGAGATGACATGACCAGAAATCTTTATATTGTCATGTAAGACATCTAATTAATTTCCTCATCATTGATGCAAAATCTGCCATGTACTCCGACTTTTCATTGTTTTAATTATTTTTAGATTTATTCCTGACTGCTTAACCAGCCAGTAGAACCTAAGTTAGAGAGAAAAAAAAAACAGTGTCACACACATATTCCGAGCAACCCAATGTTCAGGAGTGGAACATCGCTAACTATTAATATTGAGATACCATAGTAGGGATAAATTGATTGATGGGTTTAGTTTACTGCAGAGAATGATTATTAGAATGGATGGAACTCTGTGTTAAAAGGTTTTAGCAAACGTGAGAAAGTGCCCTCTTTCGTCAATTCTGGCTGGTAGAGGTAGGAATTGAATCTGACCTTCCATGGTGGCATGCCTGAGATAGTAACTGTCTCATGACGACTGTTCCATGGGATCTTGACTTGTGACACCTCCAATCCCTCAGCCATTCCTGTCATTCCGGAAGCCATCCAGAAAACCTTATTGGCTTCTTGTCCTAGTGAATATAACATTTTAAATCCTTCAGTTTTGCAGCGGCTGGTAATATTGAATTAAAATATATTTCCTTTTCTTTCAAATAAGCCCATAAATCAATGTTAGGTTTTATTGAGATTCCTTTACAAAGAAAGCCAGAAAAGAGGTAGAGAATATTTCACCTTAGAACTCTATTCAGCTGTTCCAGAATATTTTGTGACAGAAAACCCATATTTACTGAGCTATAATGTATGTATTTTGCTATATAATGCAAACTGAACTGAAATAAGAAAGTTGGTTTTGAATTAAACAGGGTTGATTTAATCAAAACAAATTATAGTATTTTTGTTATTTATTTATAAGTACAAAAAATGTATTAAGATTAAAGAATAAACTTGTAAAATAATTAAAGAATGAAACTAATCAAACATATTTTTAACATTAAATAAAAATCCTAAGCAAAACAATTAGTTGAAATTCTGGCTCAGTCAGAAGGAGGTAAAACTTGTGACAACTGAAATATTACTAATTTATTGTCTTGGGTTCTGCTTGTAATCAAAAATAGTTTGATACAAAACATTGTTCATTACAATATTTTAAGTTAATGTTATAAGCATTCTGAACTCTTTTTTTCTCTAGGTTCAAAAATCATGGGTTGAGGATTTTTTTGAACGGTCATCATATTAAAATGAAATGGCATATCAAGCTGGCCGAGCTTAGTCATGATAGTTACAAGATACATTTTTGTATCATGTTTCAACTTGTTTGGGCTTTTTTTAGTTATTGCTTCCACAAGCCATGTTACATAATTATTACATAAATAAAGGTAAAGGTAAATATATATATATATATATATATATATATATATATATATATATATCCACCTTCCACACTCTTTAGAATGTGGAGGGTGGTTTTGGGTTCTAAGTGTCATGTTTGGTGAAGTTCTATAATGAAGACAATAAACAAAATCCACCTAACAAGAATTATTACCCTGTTTATTCTTTAAATTAATTTGATTATTAATAGTTATGATATTTGGTAAATCACTTATTATCGTAACTTCAATTATTGGAAACAGCTTGAGAAGTAATGGAAACATTTCCAGTAGCCTTAAACTGATAAGCTATGGATAGAACAAATAATTTGGCAACCCGCTATATTATATTACAGTTATATAACTAAAAAACAAAATATTTATTGTGGAGGCTGTTAATAGAGTACAATACCTCAACCAGGCTGATGTTTACAAAAATAAGCAATAAAATACCTCCTCAATACCAAACAAGCTTTCAAGAGCTGCATGCCTAGTCATATCTGTTCCATCAGTAGATGAGTCACTATCCTTCAATCAGCTACACATACCTGTCCCCCACAGTGCTGTCACCATTCCTACCTCATCTCATCTTGGAATGTCAATGCTCCACTCGCCAACCCTGCTGGGAACAGCAAAACCCATTTCCCCATTTTCACTCGGTCTTGTCTTACAGTGGCAAATTCAATGTCGTTTACTCTTGGCTCTGATTTTTCTAGAGCAAATGAGGTTATTGTTGATTGTATAATGTTCTGTAATATATCTTTTTCTGTACAAATTATTATATAATACAGTAATGTTATAATTTGAGTATACCAATGTACATTTCAGGAAGTTCTTTGAATCAATATAATCTCGTACTATCAGAAATTTTGGTTATTTGAAATATGCCCAGCCCGTATTATTTCCAATAATCAAAGTTTACCTGTATTTAACTTAAACTAGAACCATAGTGTAAATTAAATTCAGACCTTTGTAATTAAAAAATGTGGAAATGTTATCTTGAAGTCAACAATCGTATGCCTTAAAAGCCACGTTAATGCCTGCAGCAAACTTACTTAGACAAAGACCCAGGTTAGGTCTGGTCTGCAGTGTACTTTTGACACAATTCCAACAGAATATTTTTCTATAATAATATGGTTTGAAGCTATAAGAGAACAAATGTTAAATTACGTAAACTTTAGCAAAACATTTTATTTTGGCAGAAATCCCATTCAACACTATAACACAATCGCACATAAGGTAAGGTTTTTTTGGATTCATCTCCCTTCATTTCATACCTTGTAGATAACCTTAGTACCTGCTTAGAAATGATTTCATCTTTCAGAGCACACAGTACTGGCAGTGTCAGTAGTTCTTTGTTATTAATTTTGTACACTCTAATTACCTACAAATAAATAATTACTATAATGTTATAAAGTTATATTTTATATTAATAAAATAATACAATTATTGCATACATTTCAATTTATAAATATACAACAAAACTATTACACTTACAAAATAAACTAATTATAAAAAATAAAACACACGTTAAACTTTTCTGAGATTATAATAGAAATAATTTAACTATGATATTAAAATTCTGGTGGCAAATTCTGAATAATGCATACGTCAAGATATTTGATACATAAATAAGTTTGACATTATAAAACATTCAGTCTTACACATGCTTTCCTTATTGAAATTTCTTTATAGAATGTTAATTAAAACATGTGGTGTCTTTGTTTTCATTTTGCCTTTTTTGTATATAAAAATATAGCCAGTTATGTATATAACTTTTGAGATATAAAATATAAGTGCATTAAGAAGGACATTCAAAATTTTTTGGATATAGTTTATCTTGTTGTCCTACTCATAAAAATCATATATTCTAATTTGTATTAAATGTTTATTCCTATATAATATATTACAGTAACATAACAGGGATTAAATTTTTTAACTACATAAACACACATGCTTTAATTTGGTATATAAAAATTAAAATAAATAAACATAGAGATAAAACTAGTAGTTAGTACAAACACTTTTCTTTTTTTTCATTTTTTTTGAGGAGTCACCTGACGATGAAACTTTTGGTTCTGAAAGGCCATGTCCAAAAGTTAAAAATATTGTAAAAGTGTTGTTTTACTAAATACTAGTTTTACATTTTTCCAATTACTCCAAGAGACTTCAATAACCATAGATGTTTATTTATTTTAATTTTTCAATAAACCATTCTTCCATAGAGATAGAGAGAAGTTTCAAAGAGATTTTACAAAAATTTAATTATTTAGGATTTTTGAATGATTAAGGTTCAACTCTGTATATCCCTTTTTTAATTTGTTTTCTTACATTGCTGAATCAAGACTGTAAATTACTGATACGTAATCATCACCAACTCAACAACTTTTAGTTGTTTTGGTAATATATTATGCAATACCCTACCCATTCCAGTTCAAACTTGATCTAAGCTAAACTAAGCTATGATGAATAGAATTTGCAGCAATAACAGTCTGATGATGAATTCCTTGTGTGATTGCCATATGTGGCAATCTATTGCCTTAACGCATCAGGGTTGGGAATAATTGGTATTTGAATATAAGAATTAAATACAAAAAGAGAGAATCTTCTGATAAGCCTAATAGTAATAGAAGATCAGATATTATTGATCTGAATGAAAGACACATACATATGTATTATATTTTACGTATTTTGTATGTTCTGAAATATATTCTTAGAATAGACATTTCAAACTCATGTATAGAAAATTAATACTTGATCTTTGTCTTAACATGTAATTGAGTAAAGATATTACAGAACGGATAGGAACAGTAGCAATTTAAATGCAATGTAAGATTTACACAAGTCTTTTACTGTAATGGTTTACAGACATAATTTAGATATTAATATTTTAACTTAATTTAGTTGTTAAAATGACAACTTATGTTATTTTTAATTTGCATGGTTAAAATATATATTTGAAATTGTACAATGTTTTTAATTGACAGATTGTATTCATATAAGAACTGAGCCTAAATACCTTAACCTAAATACGAGCGTATAAATATTTGTTTTAATGTACACTATAATACAACAGCTAAGCTAAAATAAAATATATGCTCTGCTTACAGTATTCAATGATACTGAAAATACTCAGGACAAAGAGAGTGAAAGAATCTTTCTGTAACAGTTGCTCCTTCACTCAGTCCGTAGTACCCTCGCTGGTCTTAGTGTCATGGTTTGACTTCACGTCAGGAAACAACTGAAAACAGACAATAAAGTTATTTTAGATAAAAATAATTTCTAGAACCAATAATCCCAAAACAAGAATATCTTAAATAATTTGCTAAATTTGTAATGTTATTTTAATTTTTGAAGTATGTTTTTATTTTTTAAACAAAACAGGCTACATGTTCTAATTTTTGAGCATCTGAGTGATTATGCAAATTTGTGTTAGGTAAACAAAAATTGAAATCAAACTTATAAAAAGAACAGCAGGAAGGTTGGTAATAGACATAAAGGTGTTCCCTTTTCTTTTAGCCATAACAGAGTTATTGAATACTGGCATTATTGAACTCATGACTTTTTAACGCTTTGACTAGTAATCCCGCGATGAAGGTGGGAGTGCGTTACATGCCACCTGCAGTAACCCCAATAGCCACGCAGGAAGCACTATGACGCTAAACAATTTTCACAATAATGTTTAGTGATGTTTAGTGATCTCTTTCCTGAATATGAATACGATCTAGCAGAATCTTTCTAATAGTTCCTGCCATCAACATAAGATTACAGTTACTCTTTTCTTGATCTCTTTTCAGTTTAAATTTATCCTCATATGACTGTCTTCAATCAGTTCTTCCAAATAATAACCTGATTCTATTTCTGTATGAGTAAAATTTTGTTGTTATATTACATAGTATAATTATGTAACCTAATTTTTACGTTATCTGCTGACCAGATAGTTTGTAAACGTTTTGTTGTTTTGCCATGAATAAATAAATTTGAGTGTTACAGAGAAAAAACCCACTAGTCAAGTGGGTAAACAAATGGAATTGATTTTTTTTAGCATATTTGTTTTAGTATGTTATTTTACTAGTGAAATTTCACTTTAACAAGTTCACTGTGCATGGGACGTAACTGTTTTATGGTGATATTGGGGAGAATGCACATGGATGTCTCATGTCCAATCATCACCACTGTATACATTACTGTATTTCAGTCTGAGTTTGGGCTCTGTAGAGTAGTAGTGGGATGAACCCAGGTGAAAAAACCGATTCACCCAGTTTTTGCTAGCCATCTGATGCACCTAGTTCTTTTTCTTATGATTAAGAGAATTCACCTGAACTGAACTGCATGAACACAAACATTGAATCAATGGATCCGGGCAGTACAACTGACTCAGAACGGAACAGAGAAAACCTGAATACAACCGAACTGAGCTTGAAACTGAGAGTGAGAGAGATGAGAGTTTCACCCATTTCCTAACGGATAGCGCTCCTAGCGGAGCCTACAACAAATCTACTTACCTACTGCATCACCAATATCCCTCGCATTCAAGCTCTTTTAACTGCAGTTCAAGTTGTTATTTCTGTTGACTACTTGTAGAGTGAGTTCCGTACTTTGTGTAAACGTCCAATTCACTAGGGGTTTTATAGTCTGTGTAAACTTTGTGGTATTGTGTTTAGAACTAAGTTATGTCTCCTAAACATTCCCAGATATGGTAGTTTTATACAAAAAAAGACAGTACAGTAGCAGTGTAAAAAGCAAATTAGTTTCCATGGTCCGACCGAAAATTAATGGATCATTTAAGAAGGAAACACCACCAGTGCCTTAATATGTACTTGATGACTGAATTCTTAGAATTGGGTGTAAGTGTATTAAGCAAGAAGACATGGTGAGGCCCATTTAGGTTGTGCAGCACACACCCTCAATTTAGTGGTGTCCAATGTTTTTTATACCAAAGATTTATAAACTCTGTCTTTGTTAAATAAAAAATGTAAATAAATTGTTACTTCCTCTTAAAGTAGTACCATTGCTGCATCAAAACTAGTTGAGTGCGAAGAGCAATTAGGAAAAATCCCTCTTAAATCATAACAGGAGGTGTCAATTCTATGGAACTCCACCTTCATAATGATGCAATGGCTAGTGCAAGTGAAGGATGCACTAATTATGTCACCATCATATGTAAGCTGTAACGAGTGTTTGAAGCTGGATGAATGGGAAATCCTTGCAGACTGCATACAATTACTAATTGAAGAGATGTCAATTCGCGTGATCATCCCATCAACAGCTATTGGCCGCCAGTTGCAAATGTCACCCCTTGACACAATGCCAAAGAGGATGGACTCCATAACGAAACAGACTAAAAGAGGTATCTGTGCAAAAGCCACTATTGTTGACTCCAGATTTAAAAAATATGGATTTGGGCAAGCTACTACCGCATCAGCAGCTGCAGAACAGCTTATCTCTGAAGTTCTTCGAGAACAATCTCATTTATGGATAGTGTCATTGTTGAAAACGGATTCATTCAGCAATCATCGGAAGGGTCATCTGAAGCAGTGAAGAAAAAAATTTGGAAACATTTTCTATATGATAGAGAAAGACTCGCCGCAGTTAGCAGCTCTACACCTTCAGCTAGGGAAGACATGAGGATTTATTTGTCTCAACGCCTCATCGATATGAAGCATAACAACACTACACCCTTTATGTATTGGAAAAGATACGAGGAATCGATGAAAGGACTAACCAGTATTGCTTGTAAAGACCTCTGTGTTCCAGCCACTTCAGTACCTTCAGGGCGGGTATTTTCTAAAGCAGGTGAATATATTCCAAATTCTGCTACTGTACTGTCTTTTACTGTAACTTTTACAAGAGTTTTTCCTTGGTCAGTGAACATTTGCGAAAAATATATCTCGAACTGGGACTCTGTATCAACTGTTGTTGTGAAGTAGGCTAAAGATATTATTGTTACTAAGAGAAAAGATGAGCCAGTTGTGACATACCTATCTACTGATTTTCACTATTACATGATTATCATGGAGTTGTGTACCTCCACCAAACTGTACACTTCAGAAAAGTAATTAAACTGAAACTTGTGGTGCCTATATGAATGTTATATACTTACATGTGACACCCTGAGCCACCAATCTGGCGGCAGGATGGCCAGCAGCTGGCGGCCTATGTGGTTGGTGTCGCAGGTGGCGTGATATTGAAGGCTGAGCAGTTCTGCGACGGTGGGCCGTTGTTTGGGATCTCGGTGGAAGCAGGACCGCAGAGCCTGAGCCAGCACAACCGGAGCTCCGACGTCAGGGAACTCGATCTCGTGGTTGGGATCCGCTATCGCCTGCAGCTTGCCCCATGTATTGGTGATGTGTGAGAATGGTGTCTTGCCGTACACCAAGTTGTATAAGATACACCCCAGTGACCACACGTCTGATTTGTATGTGATCTATAAAAACATAACAAATTATAACAGGTGAAGAAAGGCACAGAAATTTGACAAAAATATTCTAAGATCTGTAAAATTAAACAAAGCAGTACTGTATTGACCAATATAACAATTCATTATTTTTTGTATTTTTAATTTTTTTTACAATGAAGGATTGATAACTAACCTAACACATACCTGTAGACTACAAACCATGTTAAAATAAACCAGTGTGTTATGACATGCATCAGTTAGAAATCACAACAAACCTATTTTGAATCACGTATAAGCAAACTACATAAAAAAAGTACACTTAGTAAAACTAACACATTATTATAAACTGAAATAAAGCACACAAGTCACATTAATCAACCAGTGAAAAATGAGTTCAGTTCAGGTCGTAATAAATAATGTTTATTTTATAAAGTGCATATTTTAAAAATAGTGTACATGAAGCTGATTCATAATAGGCTTTAGCAATACCCAGCTGCTACATGTTTTAATCCATTAGCATGATATGTTTTGTTCACTTTAACTTAGTTTATAGTGTATGTGATAGGTTAGTTATTTATTTGAGAAGAGATCAAATTGTTGATTGAAACATATTATTACTGATTTTGTTACACTTAATGATGCTAAATCTCCGTAAAAACTAATTAAAATTTAAATTATTGATTTTAGGTAACATGTTTTATGAAACATACAATCTCTATATTGTATTCAGTGTTGTGTAGTACACCAGTTTAATTTCTTCCTTTGTTCATACCACACCCGTCCTGCTGTATTATGTCATTTGTGACCTTCCGGTACAAGTTTTTCAAGTTTTGTAATTGAAAGTTTTAGTACTTGCACATTTATAAGTTGATATTTTTTATTTTACATAAAAACAACAAGTTTTAAAAAAACAATGGCCAGTTTAGGAACACATGGCCTTAAATTTAAAGTACAAACAAAATGTATATATTGAAAGCCTAATTTTGGAATAAATGTCATCAAACAAAATATATATTAAACCAGTTTTCCAAGCTGTGAATTACTAAATTAAAACTAGCTAAATGCACAGGTTACCTATCATTGCATCTATTAAAATATCACATATGATGAAATTTTAAAATATGACATTTTGGATAATATTTATTAAAACATCTCTCAAACAAGTAACTTTAAATACTTGTGGTTTAGTTCATAAATAAATCTATTTTCTAATTTGATCTCCTTTCTCGGATGTACAGAATATAAACTTTCAAAACATAACATATATACCAACCCAACAAACTTTTAAATGTTGAAAGCAGGAAACAAGTGACCACAGCAAGTTGGAGTTGGCCACAAAGTACACAAGAACATCACCTCAGTAATAATTGAATTTGGGAATCTTATAAAATACTTAATTACACCTTTATTATGTGCTTAATTTGTCACAATTTTTTACTTAGATAGTTGTGTACTCGTTTTGGTATCACTATCAAAGAATCGAGTATCGGAATCGACCCATCCCTAGTTGATATCAATTCATTAGTTACTATTAGTCTATTAATTGATAATACTTTTTAATTAACAGATGCTCTTAGCTAGTAACAATGAACTACCTCATTCAATTATCATAGTAATCACGTTAAATCTTCTTGTACATTTCAATCATGAAGCTGCACATGAATGCTCTTGTTTGTAGTGGTACATTATTTAAGGGCAATCGTTCCTGTTTGTTCTAGACCTTACTTCAATCACAACCAATGCTCCAAATGTAAAATTTCATGCATACAATTTTTCTCACAGACCAACAAAGATAAACTTAATTTTAATTTTTTACTTAATAGCAACTAAATGATGTTTTAAAAACAAATTACTGATAAAACATTTTATATAGAAAATTTGCTTATTTATCAAAATACAACCAAACCCAACATATTATACAGATTTCAGAAATGCATAATAATATGTATTTTGTAAATATTATATTATATGGCTTAAAACTATTTTCACACTTTTGTATGAATATATTGTAAATTACTAATACTAATAATTAACTGATATCAATACCATGAAATAATTACTTCCAAGAAAAAGAATACAGTGATTTTGTAACAAATACTATTTGGGACAGCTTTGTAGCTACCAGCTATCCTAAGAGGAAACTAAAAAAAGAAAACATAAAAATCCCAATATTAATGGGAATTCAACTTCTTGTAATTTGCAATATACAGATTCTATCTCAATCGGATAGTATTCACTTTTTCTCAATTATATACTGTAATCTGAGCATATTTAATGGATCAGATACTCATCAACCTTTGAAAACAAATATCCAGCCACTACCATTCCAAGGGTTAATGTACACTTTATGGCAGCATCATGCTATATAGTAATTTTTAAGCTAATAACACTGTGACATTACCTTGAAACCTTTGCTAGTGTTGCTGGTGTTCCGGATGGCCTCAGGACTCATGTAATTCCACGTGCCTGTGGTGACCTCCTTGACCACACTGGTCATGTCTCCTTGTGATGAAGCGATGCCAAAATCTATCAGCTTCAGTCTACCAGACACCAGCAGAAAGTTAGCAGGTTTCAGATCCGAGTGGATGATACCTGCAGATTAATATAAACGCTTTAACAATGCTACATTTCACATACGGCTAGTTGATAATTGAGAATGAAATTGCAAGAAATAGTTGATGACAGAATAACACAACTAATACAGTGTAACTAACTGATCTGGCATAAGGCAAAACTCTGAATAAGTGGTATATTTTGTCATCCTGATCAAGGCCATAACATATCAGAAGCTAAGAGTACAAAAAGTCCTGCAAATACAATATAGAAAGTATTGTAAATATATTTGGAATGTATTGTAAATATATTTGGAAAGTATTGTAAATATATTTGGAATGTATTGTAAATATATTTGGAATGTATTTTCTAAGTAAATGAGAACATAAACAATAATTTACTTTTTATATAAAATATCTATGTGCAATTTATTTTTAAGTATTATTTAATACTTAATACATCCTCCTTTTTTCTTGTTAAGTGTTTGGACATTCAACCACTGAATCAAGAAGACTTACAAATCTTTATTTCATCAAGAACAGCGCAAATATATTTTATTTAGTTTAAATGTCTAGTTTTTTCAACCTTTTTTGACAATTTGGTATGTTAAAAGGATTTTAATTTTTCCTGGCTACTTAGTTAATTTATAGTGCAAGGTGATATTAAAATATTTCATTGAGTATATTATAACAGAACTGTTAACATGAAGGAAACAGGATTTTTAACATGGTTTGACATAGATCCTAACCTTTACGTGGTGATACAGGACAGCATTTGAGCTGAAATTTTTATTGATCCTTGGGAATTTGAATTTTTGTAATACAAGAGGAGAGAAAGGACACAGGTTTACCTTGATTATGGATGTCTCTGACAGCAGTAAGTATCTCAGTCCAGTAGTATATGATCATGGACATGGAAATCTTTGTAGTTTTCGATATATCTCTTATTAGCTGTGACAAGTCTGTATCGCCTTTCTCCATCACAACATACAACATTTTGTATTCTTGACTGTACTCACTGAAATAAAGATATATTAGTTAATTATTTGCAGTAATGTAAAAGATAAATAATAACCTTTTTAGAGCCAGAAGTACTTTAAAAAATTACTCCAATATAAAACATAATATCAAGTGAAAGAAAAAAAATAAATTAAATACAAAAATAAAAAGTTTCGGTTAATATTTCAATAACTTTATAAGTTATGTTGTTTTTTACAATGCAACATTTTCACTTTTTGTGGTTTTTCACACAAAATTCATACTAAACATCTAATTAATGTTACATAATTGCTATTAATATTTAGTTCTTGTAATTTGGTACATTATGATTAATTACAGGATATTTCTCATTTCAGTTATCATATAACTATAATTTCATTATTAGAATATAATGACAATGAAAATTAAATCATTATTTCAGAAATACATATTGTAATAAAAAAGATAATGAACAAATTATAGAAACTAATATAAATTATAGTGAAAATGTATAAATATTTATTATTTTAACATTTAAAAGTCTGTGATCATTGTAATATATGAAATGTAAAAAGCATTCCAAAAATATGTATAAAATTAATACAAAATATTAAAGTGTTTTATGTTAAAGAATTTAGTGTCTCATATTAATTTAATATATAACCATTAAATAATTAGGAAACATACTGTTTCAAGATATATATTCACATTCCGTTATAAGAAGTAGTCACTTCTGTCAGTCAGTCCACGATTGCCTTTCCATTTTTATTTTTTGTTTTAATTTTGAATTAATAAGTTCCTCACTGTTAATTATTTTATTTTTCAATTTTTATGATAATTCCAGACGTTTCAAGTAATTTTGGTGAATTTGTCTAAGACGACAAGAGATTTTTAAACTGGGCTCCACATTAAAATTATAAGTTACTGTATCTTCCTTAATCCATTAGTGAGTTTTAATGAAATTTTGAAATTTCTGTATTAATTAGGGATGACAGAAAAACTTTAAGGCCACCCTTGGTTATCCTCTCAACCCTGAAAAATGTACACACTTTTCAATGTAAACCTGCACTTTCGTTTAGTGGACACAAATAAATGGTTTCTGGAATAAAGAATCTTCAGTACTTTTCCACAACTAGTATACAATGTTATGGATAGAATGTAGCTACTGTATATGATTAAAAATTAACATACTAGTCAAACATCCTTATAACACTGGCACAGCCCTGAAGTTTAGAGAGAAGATCTATCTCATTTAGGTAACCATCAGCAATAGTGCGATCCACCATAGACAGGTCCACACACTTGACTGCCATCAACTTTGAGCTCCTGGGGTCCAGTACCTATAGACATTATCATATTATCATTATCATATGTTATTTTCATTATTGCATGTACCAACAAAGACTGTAGAAGACAATAAAGAATTGAAACGATCCTACGAAAATAAGGGAGTACAGTAGAGCGTCGATGGGGTCTACGAGACGGGCTGACCTTAGTTCGGGTGAATCCCAAATGAACTGGGAAAGTACCTCTCCAGGGGCGGCACCGCCAAGGTGTCGCTCAAGACCGAAGGGGGATCCGAATCCAACCATCTAACCAATGGTTGGGCTCGGATAAACGCTATTTAGCGTCCTGCGTGAGGTGGCCCTGCTGTCAACAAAACCTCAGGATCTAGAGTAGTGCCTCGATTGTGCACTCCGCGCAGTAGTGGTGCCAGTCCGGGTCCACCTGGAATCGCACCACACACAAAAACTTGTTTTTTACTGAGGGCACCCCAATCCTACGGTGTGAGGCGACCCATGCCTAAGGGATGCATGGCGCAGGGGTTGTGCGTCGTAAACGGAGCCCTTGGGGGTTGGGCGCCCCCCCAAGTGTAAATAGCCTTACCTGGTCATGCGGGGCTCTGGCTGGGTGGACCGTTATTTCCTCGGTACTCGTGGGACCTTTTATGGATTCTTTCAACAAAAACACCAACAGATTTAGATCTGGAGGAACTGCAACGGGCAGTTGCATCCGGCACCCAGGCCTTGGATGTATCTGCCTGTTCTTCTAGCGCTACCACCATCGACGACGATGTAGTACTCGATGATGCTAGCGGAAGGGTTGAGTCCATGGACACAGACACTGGAGCATGTGTAATGGACTACAACCTTAAGCTCCCCTTTAAACTGCGCAAGCGTTGGGCGATGGAGCAGAAGAAGGCCGACGGCACCTGGCTTCCGGACAGTCAATGGAGGAGGCATATGGGCAAGATGTCGGCCAATGAAAGAAGGAAGTTGAGGAAGCAGAGGGAGGCAGCACCGGAGGCAACTGCAGGTGCGGTCTCTACTCCTAGTGGGAAAAGAGGGCGCTCGGGCGGTTCTTCAGCGGAAAAACCCCTGCCGAAGAGGCGCCCGACCGCACCTCCTGAGCAAGCAGCGCATGCGACGAGTACCAATCCCTCAACGGAGGAGGGATTGGGAGAAACATTCAGGGAGGTTCTGACGGGACATAAGCTAGTCTTGGTCCCTGCGAACTTTCCTGAGAGGCGCCTCTCAGAGGAGGAGGCTATGGAGCTTCGGGGGCGCATTCTCGACGAGGTACTCTCAGCAGAGGGTGTGTGCCTGCAGTTCAAGAGGTGTTTCCCGGAAAGGGGGGCTCTCGTCATGCTATGTGGCAGTGACGAGACCAGGGATTGGCTGCGGGGTCTGGCTCCGGGGCTGGGGATCGGTGGCCCTGGGGGAATAGGGGTGATCTGTGGGGACTACAAAGACCTCATAAGATCTACCAAGGTCTTCCTAAGGGTTGATGGTCCCATGGCCAAGAAGGACTCCTCGACCATTCTCAAAGCCATAAACAAACCGAATGCTGGGATCTCTGTGTCGGACTGGAGGGTTGTTGGAGATGTCCACACGGGAGATTCCAGAACTCTTGTAATTTTAATGGATGAACAATCTTCAGCCACTCTTAAGGGGAGGGGCTGGAGGGTGTTCATTGGTGTGGAGCAGGTCCGGCTGAGGGCGCGGGGTGGGGCGGCTGATCATGGGGATCAAGGTTCTTCAGATCAACCTGCAGCACAATAAGGCTGCCTCGGCTGTATTCTGAAGACGCTTCCTGTCGGAAGATTTCCACGTGGCTCTGATACAGGAACCTTGGATCAGCAAGGGAAAAATATCAGGGGTTTCAATGACAGGGGTGAAAATAGTTAGTGCCCAGGTTGAAAATGCCAGGACATGTATTGTTGTAAGCAACAAGGTGGACAGCATTCCTGTTCTGGAATTTTGTTGCAGAGATCTCGCCACAGTCAGGCTGATGGTGGCTGGCACTGGACGAGCCCTGCTAGTTGCATCATCATATCTACCGTATGATGATGCGGAGTCCACGCCCTCCAGGGAACTGGCTGCCTTGGTGGACCATGTTGGGAGGAGTGGAGCGGAACTGGTGGTGGGATGCGACGCCAACTCGCACAACAAGGCGTGGGGCAGCACCAACACCAATAACAGAGGTAAGCTACTTCTAGAATATATAATGTCCCGTACTCTAATGATTGCAAATGTGGGAAATGTGCCCACGTTTCGCACGAGGACAAGAAGGGAGGTGCTAGATGTGACCATGATGTCGGAGGGTATGGCTGGTCGGATGCATGGCTGGCATGTGTCTGACGAGCCTTCCCTCTCTGATCATGCTCACATCTGTTTCAAGATCGGTGAACAGATTCTGGAAAAAGTTCAGTATAGGAATCCGAGGAACACAAACTGGGTATCATACAAGGAAAACCTCAGGGCACGGCTGGATTCTGATTCCACTAATGGGAAACGGATTCACAGCGCGGCGCAGCTTGAGGAATCTGCCGACGGTCTAACTTCTGCGATTGTCGGCTCCTTCGATCTCAGCTGCCCGGTTATCAACAAAAACAGATCAAAGGTAGCCTGGTGGAGCTCTGAACTGGCCTCTTTGAGGAAGAGGGTCAGGGCTCTATTCAGGAGAGCCAAAACTTGGGGCACTTGGGACACCTACCATGAGGCTCTTGCACTGTACAGCCGCAAGGTTCGTACGGCTAAGAGGTTAGCCTGGAAGAAGCTCTGCACCGATATTGACAGTGTACAGGGCTGTGCAAGGCTGCAAAAGCTATTGGCAAAGAATCCCATCTCGCCGCTTGGTAGTCTCAAGGACGATCAAGGTGTTTACATTACTGAGCCGGAAGGAGTTCTGAAAGTTATGATGGGAACACACTTCCCGGACTGTATTGTTCATGAGGGTGAACAGCCACCCGAAAGTGAGGGGAGACATGCGGGTCGCGCCAACCATTTGCAGTGGAGTCTGGCGCACCGTATTGTTACCTTCAGTAGGATTGAGTGGGCTATTAACTCATTCAGTCCTTACAAGGCTCCTGGGGGCGACGGGGTTAGACCGGTTTACTTGCAGCGGGGATTGGACATTCTCCTTCCACGGCTGTGCAGACTGTTCAGAGCCTCCGTGGCTCTCAGGTACATCCCACTATCCTGGAGAGTGTCCAGAGTGGTGTTCATACCGAAGCAGGGGAGGGCGGGCATGGATCGGCCGAAGTCCTTCAGGCCGATATACCTGTCCTCCATCCTTCTCAAAACCATGGAGAAAATGGTTGCCAGGTTTGTTTGGGAGGGAGCTCTTCTGGAGCGACCTTTGCATCCGAACCAGCATGCCTACACTCCAGGAAAGTCATGCGACTCGGCCCTGCATCAATTGGTATGCAGGATTGAGAAGACGCTGGCGGCAAAAGAGGTAGCCATAGGAGTCTTTTTAGACATTGAAGGTGCCTTTGATAATACAGCCAATCAGGCGATTATCAATGCGATCTCGGGACGTGGCGTTGATGGTCAGGTGTGTGACTGGATAGGGGCCTTGCTCACGGACAGGGTTGTCGTTACAACCCTTATGGGAGCAAGTGTTAGTGCAAAGGCTACGAGGGGCTGTCCGCAAGGCGGCGTCCTCTCTCCTCTTCTGTGGAACCTGGTTGTGGATGACCTGCTAAATTCTTTGAATAGCAGCGGTGTCTTTGCACAAGGGTACGCAGATGATATTATGATTCTTGTGAGTGGCAAGTTCAACACAACAATCACGGAACTGACCAATGCTGCTCTGAACATGATGGGAAACTGGTGTGATAAGGTTGGCCTCACCGTCAACCCCACCAAGGCTGCCGTGGTTGCCTTTACCAGGAGGCGACAGATAAATTTTTTACTGTAAATTTTTACTGTTTGTACGATATTGAAGTCACTGAGCTACAATTGTATTTACTGTATGTGCAATCTCTACTTTATGTGTTACCTTCACATAATATTTTATACTTTTATGTGATATTAAAAGGTGCTATTGTGTGTTCTAGTCCAAAAACTTGTTTTTTTTACTATCCCACGTATTCCCTCACCCTAAGAAAAACTAGACTTTTTTACAGTGATGTTTGATTATCCGAAAACCCCCTTGCACCAATTGTTTGGATAATTGACACTCTACTGTACTAGTATTGTAACTCTTAAAAATTCATCTAATTTTTTATCTCAGGATGGTGATCTGTTAAAATGGTTTTATTTTTAAATTATCTACAATCTTTTTTACCTTACAGAAATATCTTGTCACCAAATATAATAAATTAAATAATAATGTTCTATAACATTCGCATTACTCTTAAAAATGTTATTCCAATTAATCTGATGTAAATGTAATTCTAAATGTTCTCATGCTTCCCTTCTTTATAAAATGAAAGTGTATCAAATATATACCACTTATCATTTTAACAAACATATCAAAACAGCTGATGCTTCTCAATTGACAATAACATTTTAGAGCAAGAGCCCAGGCATTCATTATTTCATAAAAGCTGACAATTTGTCAGTATACGAGTACTATACAGGTATAAACATACCTTGAGTATGGAGCCTGGGTCGCGGTGGCTTTGGCAGGTAACAGGTAGTAAAGGTGAGTGAAATCACAGTTTAAATTCGTAATAGTGTAAAGCTCAGTTTTTTATACATTTCAACATTAAACAACGATAGAAAGCTGCATGTGCGATGCCGGACACTTAGTAAAGTTCCAACCCCCTGCCAGGCACCCCTAAAGTACGATTAATAAAAATAGTACTTTCGTCATATTATAAAACCTGAAATTTATATACTGTATTATAAAACCTGAAATTTATATATGTTATTAGGGGAACTATAAAAAGATGTTTTCTCAGTTCCCAGACACCTTCTATGGTTCCTTCATGCAGCCAGGCACCTCAAAAGTTACTCTAGGTGCGAGCGCGAGAGATATACATACAAGCGGGTGCGAGTGAGATAGTCCGTAATGTCTACAGCGATCTTTTACTGCGCATCAGCTGTCTTATACTCCGAACGTTTGTTTGAATACATAGTAGCGTGAACGGTTATGCGTATAATAAGTGTATTATTATTTAAGAAATTTATTGTTTTTAAAATCGTGGTGCATTTGTGAAAAAGTACTATCATAGAAGTAGAAGGAGCTCAATTACGTTGCTTTGTATGTGACAAGAGTGACGGAAAAATAAATCTATTATTGCTAAACCAAAGAAAAACAAAAATATCATATTAAAATTTCTTAAAACTCATAATTACCCAAACAGCAGCTATTTTTTAACTTAACTTTTAAATTTGAAATCAGCAGGTTGTAATAAGCTGAAATTTGGTGAATAGCTTGATAACTCAAAGACCTGATTACAGAAAGTATAATAATTCTCTACAAACTGTTTTACAACTTTTAACGTAGTTAACTTAAAAACTTCATATTATATTCTATTTAGATCATTTAATTATATATCCAACACAATGCCAGATTTAAGAAATTTTGTTGATAAATAAGGAAGATATTTCGCTTTTCATAAGCCAAATACTGAACATACAATATAAACTGTCACTTTGTGACTGCACTGCTTGTGACATCCAGAAAACCAAGTATTGGCAGTGAAAGGGCATATGAGAAATTAAGATTTATTATGTTAATAAGATTTTAACACTATTTTAATGTACCTGGTAAACTTCACTGGATCCTCCTCTACCAAGCATGCTCAGTATCGTATAAGATTTATTGTTGACACACAGCTCTGCATTGGCTCGGGATAGAAGGCCACGGGGAGCAGACATTTTGAAACTATTTTGGGGCTTTTTCATAGTGGAAATATTTGGTCTGTTTATCTGCTGTGGAATTTCTGGTTTCAAGTGTGGAAAATCATTTGTATTACTTGCAATCCGACGATCATGTTGAGGAGCTAGGTACGTTTTCTGCTTGAAATCGGGCAGTTTAAATGTACTACCAGCCTGTTGAAGAGATATGGGATCTCTGATTTCTGGCACACTTTGTTTTTGTTGATCAGGTGATTTTCTCAAAGAATTCTCAGGTGGCTCTATACTCTGCTCTTGACAATGAGGTTGTGACGGCGGACTCTGTTTCAACATTGCTTCATTTTTTGGAATGTGACTATCAGAATTAAAGTTAAGTTGTTGAATTTGCTCATAAAGACAATTTTCAGGTGACTTCGACAGTTCCCTAACATTTCCACTTTGTTGATTGGGATTAAGGTAATGACCTAACGATGATGATTGTACTTCTTTAGATTCTTCTGATTGCTTCCTACTACACAAAACTGGTTTAATCTGTAGCTCATTGACAAGATGCACTGAATTTCTTTCATCACTTGAAGGGCTATGTTTCTTATCTGTGGATGAATCAACTAAACTTGCTTGCGTTGAAACAGGAACAGTTTGCTTCTGCATATTTGAAAGTGATTTTGCAAGTGGATCATACATTACAGAATGCTGTATTTTATTCTCTATTTTAGGTATAACACATCCATCAACTACACATTGGCCTAGATTTGCAGTTTGAATATTTGCATTTGGTACCTTACTTGATAAATTATGTGAATTAACTAATGAATTGGAAGACATAGTATTTCCAAGTTGCTTCAATGGAACTGTGTTTACCTGATTGACTTGTTCAGTGTGCTTGGAAATCATCTGATTTTGGTTTGAATTAATTTTTTGATCATTAATCCCAGATTCTACTGAAGATACCCTTTCAGAAGGAAACTTATTAATTGAAGAAAAACTGCTGATAGATAAGCTTGGCAAAGGATCTTCTTTTGAAACTAAACTGAGAGGAGATGTTTTAGTTTTAACAGTATTAAGTCCACTCTTATCTGTGGAAACAACATCTGGAATAGTAAACCGTGGGATGTTGTCATTTTGACTGGTACTTTTTGAGCATTGAGACAACTGAAGGCTAGATGTTGTCTTCGATTGTTGAGAGCAAAGCTGAGGTAAAGAACTTGAAACCACTGGTGTTTGGTTGTTTAAGGGACGGAGCAACTCAAAAGTAGGCGGTTTTGTAACTGTTTCTACACCAGAAGTTGAGCTACTTGCTATATTATAATTGCTACAGGAATCTTTAACTGCTATTTTATGAGGAGGAACTAAAAATTTGGGGAAAATACTATTTACAGTGTCTCTTTTCTTGGTTGTATCATCCTTATCTGAACAATTGTTTACTACATTGTTTGGCTGTTCTTGACTGTTAGACAAAGAATCAGATGTGGCTTTTGATGTATCTACAGCTTCTACTATTTGATCATATCCATGACTTATGTTGCCAGTATTTCTATGTATTAAATTTTCTCCAGAGCTAAGATCTAAAGGTGTATTTGACGAATCATCTTCCTCCTTCTTTAGTTCATTAGTTCGTTCATAAAACTTATAAGGAAATATATTAGATCTTAGAGAATCACTTGTACTTTTTTCAGGGAAACTTATCACTCCAACATTCATTGAACCAGTCTCCGAAGATTTTGTCATCAAAGGAAGAGTTGAAATACCAGCATCACAAATTCTCTTCAACTGGTTCCAAGAAGGATCAAAAGGGGACACTTCCTTCTTAATGTTATATTCACTTCTCTTTTCATCAGAAGTATTCTCTTTGTTCTCATGTTTTGGGCTTTGAGAAAAAACTGGTTTAGGAATAGATGACTTAGTAAGCAATCGATTTGGTTCTTTCAAAGTATTTCCACGATTTTCTTCTGACTTAAAAGGTGTATTGTTAAATGCGAGATTTCGCTTACAGCTAGAACTTTGAGTTGGATCATTTTTCAAGTTTAGAAAAAAGTTTGACTGTGAGGAGACATCAACTCCACTATCATTTACACTAGTGTGATTATCACGAATACTGCTTGAATACTTAAACATATTAGAGCCAGGTGTAAAAGCATTTTGTGAAGGAAACGTATCTCCTCTCAACCAACTTATTCCAGGTGTTTTAGGAGGCTGATTACTTGATGACTCTCCTACATGAGAATTGTATTCCGAGTTCACAGAACAAAAGTTTGAGCTGATTTCTTCCTTAGCTTTATTTTCATCTTTGCTTAATACTGGTCTATTGGGTTTGTTGTGATTTCTTCCAAGGCGGCTGAAACAACACAAATAAAAATTAATTTTAATAAAATAAATTAAAAGGAATTCAACAAATTACATATATATTATTTTACCCTGTCTCATACGTTAATAATATTTGAATAAAGTTTTTACTTATTTGATAGGAATTGGCCTTTTGGTTGCATGACAGCAAAAGTGTTGTCACTAAAACTACACATTGAGGTTAAGTGGTAGAGAGGACTTTATAGTCCTAACTTCGCCTCTAATAAAGACATTTTTCATTTCATTCAACACTGGAATTAATACGAAAAAATATCAATACAATATCACTAAGAGATATGAGATTGATGTAATTTCAGGCGTTTAAAATTAAAACAGAGAAAAATATCTGAAATTGTCTTTTTCTTAAAGAGCTTTTTTAACATTTAAAGATATGATTTGTGAACATTGGTTGGTTTAATTTATAGAGCACAGTATTCCTATTGAGAACGGTCTGTTCTCTTCTAAACCCTTTCAGTGCCAACATCCATTTTAATGGAAGGCTTAAAAATTAGCAAATAAACCAAAGTCCACTTTTACAGACGTTGGTAAGATGTGCAAGAAGAATGCAGCATCTGTTTAACCGAACGTCTATAAAATAAATCCCCAAAAACAAAAATGCAATCTAATATTGGCAGTATTCTTGTTTTTGTATACATTATAAAATAATCTTTCTGAAAAACGCTTTGTGTAATGTTTTTAAACTAAGTACTAAGTGGCATTTAATGTCAGCTCTATACTGCTTCGCGGCATTATGACTCAGTCAACTTTCATCTGTTGCCTGTCTTAGTTATTGGGTGGTTATGTACTTTTATTTACCAAACGGTGTTCATTCAATTCTTTAAAATAAATTAAGTAAATGAAGCGAAATAGATCACCAATAAGTGAGAACACTGTTAAAATAGGAGGACAAGAGTTATGTTTTGTTTGAAATGTTGAGTGAAGCAAAACTTTACAAAACTACCAAAAACATCTGTTTTCAATGTACACTGTGCAAAATGTTTTTCATATTCTTGTTTTTAATAGGCCTAAATGTTTAATTTTTGTATAGAAGACTTTTTTATATGTGTATATGTAGTTTGTTTATGAATTATACTAAATTATGGAATATTGCCACTCAACTTTTTTAATATAAACGAGTATAACAAGTTTATTTTTCAAGTTAGTTCATTCAATTTTTACAGTTATCCACTATAATAATACCTCTAAGTGAGATTTACAACACCATCTACTGTGTGAGGAATTTTTTAACTATGCATTTATTGGAGCAAAATAAACAAAATTCAATGTAAGTTATTATTTATTACTAATATATAATTTGTTTAATGCATCTACAATGAAATAGGTTCCTAATTAGTTTAAAGTATATTTTTATTAAAGAAATTAAAGTGTTTTAGTCCAAAATTAACAAAGTCATAACATTTAATGTCGCCGGCGGTAAAAAGTAAAGATTGGCCTGTTTCTTTTTGATACAGCACAGGGCATATACCTTGGCACTTTTTGCAAAGTAACCTTAAAAAATGTCGGCACTAAAAGGTTTCAATTATTTTTTTAATAGAGGCTTGAAAAATAATTTTATCTTTATATTCGCAAGATCAGGACGGGAGCCAATTACATTCAGAGTTCAATGGAAATAGCCCTTCAATAAACTACAACTACACAACAATTTTTTATCACTAAAAATTAAACAATATTTTTTATGGTATTTTACCTGTGACACTTAGGCTAAACAATATTTCAGTATCTAATACTGGGGATTAATATCTCACTATAACTTCTGGTAATGAACTTGTTCATGAAAAATTCAAGTCTGAGTTATTCCAGGCATTTTCAGTTATATTACAGGCTGGCACTCCATATTTCTTAATCTGAGGCAAGTTTTTACTTTCATATTCCAATGCTAATGTGCTTGTTTCTTGTTCCTGAATTTCAATATTGGTGTACATAGTACTTCACACTCTGATGAGCTACTCAACCAATATTTGTAGACTAAAAATGATATTTTGTATTACAAAATTATCACTATAATGTTATAGATATTAACTAATCTCAGTGGTTTAGATTTGGTATAACAGCAAGTGGAATGATTTATATAGATCCTTTACTTTTAATAATTGATCTTCAGTTAACTTTTGGCCTCTTTTCCAAGCCCTGAACCAGTCCTTAATGTCTTTGGGAACATTATACTTATAATATAAAGACTGTAACAATATCAAAACTTTATTACCTTTTAGTTTTGCCAGTAAATGTAAATCTTGAGTAGGAAGGATAAGAGTACGACCAAGTGTCCGAATCATCATCTTCCTCTGACTTCTTGAATTCTCCAGTGTTAAAATTTTCATACATCTTACTATTCTAAAACAATAAATGAAACAAAAATCAATTAAATTTTGTTTTTCCAGTGGTAATGCACTATGTGTAGGCCTACATTGTAATTTTAAAAAACCTCAATGTTAATATAATTTATAACAAAATTATATAAATTGGTAATCATATCAAATAACAATACAGAATAACCATAATACGAAAAATCTAAACTAAACTAAAGACTAAACCTTGTTAACAGATGTCTAATGACTGTAAAAAAATAATGTCTTCAAAATCATTGTAACACAATACTAAATGAGACTATAAAAAATAGTTTACACATTTTCAGTTTATGGATCTGAAACTAGGAAATTAAAGAAGGAAAAGAAACAAAAACTAATACTCTTTGGTAATAAAGTACTGCAGAAAGTATATAGACTAACATATGAACACAATAAATGGACAATTAAGAACAGGGAAGTCCGAGATCTTTACCCAGGTAGGCGTGAAGAAGAACTAGGTTGACTGGACACGTACTCAGAAGAGGAGAGGAAGCAGACTAGAACACCTTACAATAAGAAATCCTAAAGGAAGACAAAGGTAGAAATGATAGCCAAATAAAATCCGATATAGATGCAAAAGATATCAAGTTAGAGGAGACATGTCGGTGCGGCTAAATATCAACTTAGATATACTAGATATAGCAGGTTGGTAAGAAAAAAAACCAAATTAAGTACAAAGCTTGTAGTTTTACATTCCGATGTCTTTCAAATGGCACAACACAAGGTCATGGGATAAAGTAAGATAAAAAAATATAGTTATATTAAAAAAAAAAAAAAAAAAAACGGTAAAAATAAAGAGAAAAAACCTTTAAAATTCTGTTTTAAGTTTAAAAGGAAAAAACTTCTAGAAAATAAATTTGTATGTGTCCTTATAACTATTCTTAGTGGTTTCAAGAGTTCCTATACTACTATTTTTATAATTTGCTGTGAAAGATGAGACAAAAATAGGCATGTTGTATCAGCAAACGTTTAGTAACTTTTCATTTGCTCATATGAAAGAAAATATTTATACCACAAACAACTAGAAAACATTTCACTTTCTGGAGATGCATAATGCTGCTTTGAAAAAGATAATTTTAGATGTATCTTTCATCTGAACAAAGTTGACCCATTTAATAAGTTTATGGTAATACAGTGTGCATCAAAAATAACTGATTGTTATAAAACAAAAATTACAAGCTATACAAAATGTTGTGTTGCTTATTACAGAGGGGTTCATGAAAATCAATAAAAATAACACTAGAATTACCGATTTCATCCATTTGATATAAAGATATTGTCATTTAAATGATTTCCTTCTTTGACCAAACATTCTTCCAGTCTTGCAGCTAGGTGATTTCTTAGCCTATGGCTTATCAGTTTGACCTGTGTGTGAGTTTTTTTCTCCACTCTTGCTTTAAGGAATTCCAATAGTAAAAAATAAAAATAATAAGGTCTGTAGAGCGAGCTTGTCATGCAATGTCCCCAAAACGCGAGATGACTTGCTTGATCCCACTGGAACCACATCCTACTGGACACAAAATGATTTTTCTGAAGTTCAGGGATCAGGAAGTTCTTTTAACATTAACAGATAACATTAGTCATTGGTTGTGTTCGTGGTCGAATTGACTGTAACGATTCAACAACCCTCTTCAACGAAGTACAGTATAATGACACAACTTTTCGTTACGCCACACCACTCAGTAACCAATGGACTATGCAGAGAATATTCATTCAGTTCTTCTGATTTGTAGCCGACCAATTACCAAAGCTCAAAAACTGCTCAAAGCTTGTAAATATAAGCTTTGTTGAGATTAAGTTTCTCACACTATTTTAAATAAGTTCACTGTGATAAATTGGTATTGTAGCTATAGAAAGTAAAGACACTAGTGTCCCAATGATGTACTTAAAAGTCTTATAAGAGGGAGGTAACTAGCCCCGAGCCAGACAGCATGAAACCTGGTGAGGGGTAGGTCTAAAAAACTGTCACTTACCTCCCACAGACCCTTCTCGTAACTAGGCCAAATACAAATCAAATCAAATATTTTATTGCTCGCAACAATTTCTTCACATTGTATGGCAAACGTCATAATTATTTCTAACTTTTAAACTCTCATACCACACAACTACCACATTCAAACTTACATAATTTTTTCATACATTCCAGTCTCTTTCATCCTTCGCCCAATTTCAACCCACTTACAGCGCTGGAGTCAGTTATCGAATTGGGCGGTTTTCTCCCCAGTTAAACGCCATGAAACTCGTCAACGCTGTAGAATGCCTTTGACACTAGAAAAACGCTTAAGACGAGTTTTTGACGCCTTGGGCGTTTGGGCGTTTTTCATAGAATTTGGCAATCTGTTGATGAATTGAACACCTGCCTGCGAAGGCAAGTGCTCATAAACTTACCGTTCGGTGTCTTCCAGTTCGGTAGTTATCTCTGCCTCTAGTCTCATACCCGTGTATGTCAGACGTCCCCTGGTAAGGGCACATATTTAGACAAACAGAACTAAGATGTTATTCTAAAATGTAGAGACTGGGCGAAAGTCAACAGTTTCAAAATTTTTGAATGCCTGTCCTTGCACGACCTCTCTGAAATTCAACTTTGCGATAATACGATTCCGGGGGGGGGGGGGGTGGGGGGGGGGGGAGGGGGGGGGGGGGGGGGGGGGTAGGGGGGGGGGGGGGGGGGGCTTTTTTTTGTAATTTGAACACCCTCAGGAAAATTGTTGCCTGCACAGGGCCCCCACAACACCACCCCATAGGAAAGGTGGGAGTGAATTAGCCATAATATGCCGCAATCAATACCTGACTGGGGCAATACCGGGCCCAAGGACCTCAAAACATATATTCCCTGAGGGACAGTTTGGTACAGGAACACATGGTCAATGTGGTTGTTCCATGTCAACCCTCGATCGAGGAGTATTCCAAGGAATTTAGCGGAGTAGACTTCTTCCAATATGGAATCTGCCAACATGACAGCTGACCCACATTGGGAGTCCACTGGGCGCAGCGCGAAATTTAGCACGTTGGATTTAGAAGAATTTGTTTGAAGGTTTGAGGCTTGTTGAAATATTGAACACAGTTGTTGATATCGACAAAGGTTTGTAGTTCCAAACCTTCTTGTGAGTTATCTCTGAAACAGAGAGTCGTGGTCATCCAGCATACTGCACGATTTTGCCATGCAGCAGCGATGAATGTACGTCGTTGACATACAACAAGAACAGGATTGGGCTGAGTATAGATCCCTGGGGAAAACTCCATAGCTCAGTTTTGCATTGGTTTGGAAAATTGGTTTGAGATCTGAACCACTTGAGCTCTCTGACTTAACCAAATGATTTAAGCCATAAGAGCGGCACCTGATGCCATGAGATTGTAGTTTGTCAAGCAGTATTTCATGGGTCAAAACGTGCAGTCGAATGCTTTAGATAGGTCAAGGAACACACTTAATGTGTTGATCCTGACGTTCTAGCCCCTCTACAAACCATATCAACCAGACTCACCACTGCGTCTATTGTCGATTTATTTTTCCTGAATCCAAATTGGTGTTCAGAAAGCTGATTGTTTTTATTTAAGAAGTAAAGCATTCTCGCTAGAAAAAGTTTTTTCAAAATATTTTGCTTAAAATAGGCAAAAATGAGACGGGCCGATAGTTATTTATTGAACAGGGGTTTTCTTTCTTGAAAATCGGATGCACTTTTTGCAATTTTTAGGAGTGGAGTGAGGGAAAAACTCCTGAGTTAAAAGACAAATTGACTAATTGAGTCAGTGTTTTTACAATATGCCTTGAGCATTTTTTAATTAACCACATGGATCTCAGTTCTAGATCATTTGATTTTTTGGCAGGGAGTTCTTGAATAAATTCTATCAAGCTCTTCCTCAACTACGGAGTCAGAGCCATTGAGGCTATTGGGACTCTGTCTACGCGTGGGGTTCCCCTGTGGCATTGATGGAAGAGGGCCCCGTCCACAAAGCAACAGACGCACAGAAGCCGTTTAAACCTCGTCGGCAACCCTAGAAGCATTCACTCACAAGTGTGTCCCCATTTTTGACTGTGATTTGCTTGAATTCTTGATGTTTATTGTTAATGATGCCCCATACAGTTTTGGAAACGTTTTTTGAAGGAAATAATTGATTTTTGCGACATCATACGCTTTTGCAGCTTGGATCACACTTTCTGTAAATTTTTTTATACTTTCAAAAATGATTTTGACCTGTTCATTGGCTGACTTTTTGTTTATTTCGGAGAAAAACTTGAGTTTTTCTCTCGAAACCAGAATTACCTTTGTGTGATCCAAGTATTTTTTATCTTCTTTGGACGAACTTTAACCGTTTTTGTAGGGCAACAGGTGTTGAGGTGGAAACTCAAACATTCCATTGAAAGTTTGGAACTGCTGCTCTACGGGATGTGACAAATTTAGAAAATTCCACTTTTCTTTTGAAAGGGAAGACTTGAGGAGAGCGATATTTTCTGGCCTTGTGTCTCTTATTGTTTTGATAGTTTTTGGCTCTCCACTCGCGATTGTTTTTTCCACTAATGACAGCCTCTTGGCCATAGTGGTCCGAGATAGCTGTGTTGACCACCGACACTGTGACATTTTCAATGTTCGTAATGATATTATCAATAGCCGACTGTGTTGTGGCCGTCACTCTCGTTGGAGTTTTGACCAACAGCCCTCTGTCAAGGCCAAATGACCTCAGCAGATCGACTAGTCGCCTTGGTGGATGGATGGTTGCTGTCCATCGCATCCACGTTTGAGATCTCCCATCAATACATAATCGTATTGATGGTTTTAGTTCAGGTCAGTGAAGTAACGCTTCGAATTTTGAAAAAAACTGATCTTCATTTCCACTGGGAGACCTGTAAATCCCCTATCACAATTAATGTGACCTGTTAGTTTGTACTTTGATCCCAACTACTTCGAAATCTTTCGCGGTCGGTACTTTGATTGGAATTTTGTGAAAACTAAATTTTTGTCTCAGAAAAATTGCTTACACCACCTCCTTTGGAGTTCTGGCGACAGTACGCTTCTGCCAATTTGTAATTTGGAATTTTGCATAGTTCAAGGTTTTCGTTGTTAAAACCGTTCTCGGTTACAACGAGAATGTCTGATTTCAGCTCCACCCCCTCCTCACACATCAGCTGAATTTCATCCAATTTGTTGGTTGCGTACTGAGCGTTTTTGGTGGAGTAGTCTTAGGGAACCTTGAACATGTAATTTTTGATTTGTCTGATTTTGCCGATTTTTGGGTTCTCTGTCAATTTAGTCCCCTTTTGCTGTAAAGTGGGCTCCCTAAAAAAACTGAATTTTCTTTTAAGTTTGCAGAGCATCCTTTGCTCTGCAAAATGTCAAGACTGGGGCAGGCGTCTTACGGCGTCCCGCGTAGGTGACATTTTTGTATGCCAGCTGGCCGTTGACGGGGTGGTCGCCGACTCTCCTCTGGCGGCAGCGGGCGTTGGAATGTTGTCGGTGGTTTTGCAGCCGTTGTACAATGATTCCTCTGGAATCGTGGCTGCGCCGTTCCCCATCCCCGGTCCTTGAGTGGCTGGTCCTCATCGCTGCCACGATCTTCCCAGCCAGTAACCGTTTGCCCCGCCAGGGATAGATGTTGGCCGTGCCTCCTCGTGAAATACCTACGGCCGATGTTCATTAAAGTTTTAGCACTCTAAGTTTGTGTCTAACAGCCAGTTCCTCTATGTAGGCATTCACGAGCACGGTCTGATAGTGGGGGGACAGGGTGGGTTGGGTCCAGATCGTGGACAGGTGGGTTGGGGTCCAGATCGTGGCGGCGTTGCGGCAGTGTGTGGTGAGTAGATGAACTCGGTGTTTGGAGAGGATCCAGCAGCAATGTACACCTCCAGATGGCAGGTAAATATTCCGCTGCTCGCCACTGCTAGGTCGTTAGTGCCGGCGATCAGCACCTCGCAGCAGGGCCGGGGCTCAGATGACGTTTCGAGCTGGACTCACGACATCCAGAAACCGGGGCGCCCGGCACACAGAAGCCGTTCACTTGCGGTTGTAGGGGCCCGATCAGTTTTTTAACGAGCCAGCATGGTATGTGGCCGGGCATGGCTGTCACCATCGAATGGTTTATGTATTTGAACCCCGAACGTTGTTTTTTTAATTTCTTTGGAGCTTGCCACGATTTGTTTGCCGGTTTTTAGAGAGTTATTTGGAAAAGTTTGTTTTTTTTTTCTTTTTAGAAAAGGATTCAATTTTTTGTTGGGTTTTGCATTTTTTGATGGGAGATTACTAAGTTTATTTTGTGCACCGGTACAAGATTTTTAGGCTTCCTCCTTTTTTTATTTCTGTCCACTGTTTGTTCCCTTCATAATCAGCGCATTCGCACGTTTTTAGCTGCAGCTTCAGACTGTTGGTTCTCTTTCTCCGCCTCCAAAACCTCTATCGTTGTTCTCAGTCCTGTCGAGGAGGTCAGTTCGTTCACTCGTTGCCAGCGGTTTGGCTGTTCCGGCACGTCGCACTGCACTCGACCTCCACAGAAGCGGGTGGGCTGAGGAACGGCTCTCGCACTGCACACCCGCGGTCCAAAGTTACGGAAGCGTGAGTTCTCTGGTCGTCGCGGGACGAGGTGTCGATAGGGAAAATCTGATCCGTGAATACAGTCTGCTCCACAGATCAAGCATCGCTGAACAATACAATGGATTTCATTTGTTGAAAGAACTGCTAGAGAAAACACTTTTGGCAATGATTGTACTAACTGCAGTAGAGAGGAGAAGGAAGGGTGGCTCGTACATATGCGCAACACACTGCTAGAGCTAGGTGGCTTGATCTGTAGTACAAGTAAATTATTGGTGCCAAATGAACATCAATAGCCTGACCTAGCTTTACTTCATCCCTATCAGTATCAGTATCCACACTATTGTTGACGGTGATCAAACGCTACTCCTGCAATTTTCAGTGTGCGGTTCATTTGTGTCTGTAACACTTAGTTTAATCATGTCTTTTAACAAAAGAGAAAAATTGATAGTGAGTTCAGTGTGTTTAATTATATGTGAAATGTTGATTACATTGTGGTTAAAAACAACACCATACACAACAAACAAATGTATGTTTTGTAAAGAAAAAATACTCATTCTGTACAATATTTGTAAGTATTATTAAAAAAATATTGTAAGCAAATAAGCTTAAATTATACATCAGTCTACAATATAAAAAAAAATCTATGCAATCCCAAGTAATGATTTTCACTAAGAGTAAAAATCAAAACAAGGCTGTTGTTTGAGAAAATTTAAAAATATGTTACACATTAGTTAATCCTGATAAGCTTTTTTCTAATGGTTAATAAAAAATCTTTTAAGTCCCCAAAGTAGCAAATATATTTAATTCACTCATCTTATTTGCAAAATGCAGTTGTATGACAAGCAGAAGACATAGACAATGACAATAACCACCAGTTTGAGGATGCCTGTCGGATATTTAAATGGTATTAAATTACTTTGGATGAGGTAACATATATTACCTCTTACATTTTACCAGTTTCTTCTTATTGGAAACTAAATGCTTAATCAAACACTCCAATAAATGACAAATTGTTATTTTTGTGAGGCCTGCCGTGCTCAATGAACACATCGTCAGACCCACATGTGCCTTAGCACAAAAATAAAAATTGGTCATTTATTGGAGTGTTTGATCATATATTAAGCATATATTACCTCATCAGCTAAAGTGCTTTTTTTTTTAAAGAAAATTGTATATAGATGCTTAGAAATCATAGAAGAATTGAATAATGTTAGTTATTTCATGTAAAGGATCGTTGGGGCAGATTTCTTTTTAAGGTAGGTTAATTGATACTATTTATAAATTAATATAAACTATTTCAGACTATAACGAAATCGTTTTGATCAGGTGGAGACACCTGCATAGGGCATTTCTGAACCTGCAGAGGTGGGAATTTTAGCTCCTAGGGATTGAGGTTTATCAAGAGCATCACTCAAGATGACTTGTATTGTCTAGGTTTCAGGGTTGTTACAATAGATCCTCAGGATCGCAGTGACAGAGAGTATTATCTTGCCCTTTCAACCCTTTAGTTTAGCCCGAACGATAACTAACCTAGACGAAAACTACAGCAAAGTACAGCGCAGCAACAACTGACAAAATGAGCTGACTGTTATTTTTCATTCTAATAAAAGGCTTACAAAATAGAGCCAGTGCGTAGAGAAATCTCTCCTACGTTGTACTATGAACATTACGGAATTAAATAAACCGTTTTACGGCAATTTAACAAAAACAAACATATTGCACAGTGCAATAGTAGCGGTTGGAGGGTTAAACAACAAAATAAACAACAGATATCCATTGAATGGCAGTCGGAGGGGTATTTATTTACATTAGCGTGACCATGGAAAATGGACTTTTTTTCATGGGTTGGGCATTTATAGCCAAGTATTATTATCACAGGTGCATATGAACTGGGGGGAAAGTATATTATTGTATTATATTGATGTCTTTCGGACATTATTACGTTAAGGAGCAGGGTCAACGGGCAGGCATCGTTGACAGGATTAACGTATTAGTCAGCATCATTTCAGTAACTTATCACTACCTTAATGTTCAGGTGGGTACAGTTTTGCAGCCGCAACCCAGAAATGGTGGATCCGCTCATTGAGGTTTGGGTATTTCGCCTTATAAAGGTATTCACCCAAATACCCCACAAAATGAGTTTTTATCCTGCCGTAACGTAGAATTACGATAATTTCATTGATTGTATGCGCCGGTAAGATACACGATGGGTAGTTATTATCGTACCATGAAAGATTTTTGACAAATTTATACAAGTAACAAACCAAAAGTTAATTATAACATAATTTATTATACGAACATAACATACTTTTTCATTAAATGTGTTTGGTACGATTATTTTATATGAAAGTACGATAATTTCTCTTTGTTGGTGTGATAATCGGTTTTTAAAATCTGGCTAGGTATACTGAATTTGAGCAGACGTGGAGTTATAGGAAACTGTCAAAAACGGAGTTTTCACAGGATTTAAAAAAATCGTAGCTCCTTTGATTTTCGTTGCCGACGAATTTTTTTCAAATTGTTTTCAGAAAAAATTGTAGTTTTCAGAAAAAAAATGAACATACCTTTCCATGGTCATGTTAATGTAAATTGATACCGTCGGAGGGGTATTGTTTTGAAAGCTATGTTTTCTCCTACTTAGTTGTATAGTTTGTTTTTGAAGTTGACTTGTATTAGTCAAAACTGTAGTTTACCCACATTTTGTAATCTCTGATGTTTTAGCTCAGAGAGCTAAGCATTGATGGTGTTGATGTAAGCTTGGTGTTAAGCCTATGTTGTTACTTATCGTCGGTGAAGAAACAATACCGCCTATCTACACATTTTTCGGAAATAGAGTTACTGGTCCCAATAGAAAGGTACTGCGAATAGGCTTCTTTCTTGGTCATAGTTTTAAAAGAATTCCGTTAGATAGGGCAGTTATACCATATGGAACAATACCGCCAATCAGAGTTCTGCCTGAAATACCGCCCAACTGCATTAGTCGTCACTAAACAACACTGAATACAACAGGTAAGCTGTCTTAGACACCTCGTTTTGTACATTTGAAGTGCATGTTAATTATACACTTCTACTTATTTTCATTATTAGCATAATTATATTATATTAGTTACTGTTACACAATATTTATACTTATTTAGTGTTTGGATTGTTAAATAAATCCAGTGATTAAGCTGTGTGTAGATAGGCGGTATTATTTGGAACAAAATCAACATGATAAATTGTAGTTAGGCGGTATTACAAATTATATGTTGGTTTATTTTTGCAATGTTAAACTGCACTAATGGAAAGGGTCTTGTGAATATTATTCAATTAAGTAATTTAACATAATTTTACGTTATGTTCTGTTAGGTCTATTGTAAAAATATAAAAAACCTACAGCTATCAACCAACCTAAACACTTACATTATTAAGTGTTCCCGTATTTAATTGCTTCATTGTTTCAGGATTGATGATATGGCGAAATTTACTAACTACAGATGAAATAATACAGGCACTTCTTGACCCAGACACTCCAGTTGATTCGACACAAGTGAAGCGGAAATTGAAATCGATGATACTTATGCTGGTTTAGAACATAATATACCTGAAGGTAAGTCTATTGTCAACTAATTAAGTCAATATTGTCAGTCTATTTTGAAATAACTGGTATCTAATGCAACAATTATTAATTGAGCTGTTGTATGAGAAATAAGTCTTATTAAAGGCTGAAAACAATAATCGCATGCACTAATATTTTTACAACTTAACCCACTGGTCACCAACGGCAGCGATCAGTATCACACACATCACATCTAGTAGGTAGGACATTGCCGATGGCCCTTTCTTGTTTTTCAGTTTGATGCAGCCACATAATCAACTTATTATCAAAACTAGGATAGAGGTATATTATGTCTTCCACTACAGCTCAGCAATATTGTAAACTTTACTGGTACCAAGTGTTATACTTATTTTTAGATGGAACAGGTGTTTCTGCGGAAGTGTTTTATAAGGAGACTAACACAGAAGTATAATGATGTCTTAAGTTACAACTAACAAAATATTGCAAAGCTAACAAGTTTTCTTCTTATTTTTAGTTTTTTGTTTGGAGAACCAACAAGTGGAACGAGAAGAGGAGATACAGACAAATAACCTACAAGAAAATAAAGAAGGAGGGAACGACACTGATGGTGACCAACAAGTTATGATTTCTGATAATCAGTTAACAGAAGTGACTGAAATTAATGACAACGGAGAAATTCTTTACTCTGACAATGATGTAACCTTTGAAAATCTATTTGAATCTGATTTGGACCCAGAAGAAAACCCTGTAGAAAACGAACATGACAATTTGGACATAGAGAGAAGTGACAACACGTTAAATGTTACAGCAGGTGAAATTCCGAAAATCAGAATCTTGAAAATGATGAGGAAGCAGCAATACTTCCCGAATGTAAAAGGAAGAAAAATAATTCTAAGAATTGGAAGAAAAATGTAAATAAACAGCTGAGAATGAGTGGAAAACCTTATGTTGAGTATAGGAGCACAAAAGAAGGAAAGGTATTTCACCATCAGGACAAGGTAGAACGAAAAATGGGGGCACCCTGCCAGTCAGCAATGTGCAAAAAATCAAAAGTCAGGCATTGTCATGATTTTTCACAAGAACAGAGAAAAACACCATATTTGAAAACTTCTGGAAAGGGATGAATTGGGACCAGCGGAAAGTTTACCTAGTGAACATGGTAGAAAAAACCGTTGTCAAACGGAGGACCACTGTTGTAGAAGGTGCTGCAGATACAAACAGAAGAGGTGATATCTTAAGATACTTTTTAAGCATAGATGATATCAAGAGACAGGTCTGTCAAAAAATGTTCTTACAAACATTAGGTATTAAAAAATGGACAGTTCGTTACTGGGTATCTGGTGACAAATTCAGTGGTAATGAGAGTCTAGAAAACTACACGTCTGCTGGCATGGCCCTTCAAGCTTCAGTTACACGTCCATCTTCTGCCCAAAAGCCTAAAAAAGCTCAAGCAAAAGAATTCGCAAAATCTTTCCTTCAGAGCCTGGCTAAGTTGCCATCCTACTACTGTCGAACGTCTACGACGCGCCTCTATCTTGAACCTATATTTACTACACTATCCCATCTCTACAGAGTATACAAAGACCGTTGTCTTGAAGAAGGATCTACAGTTATTAGCAGAACTCTCTTTGAAAACCTTTTCAAACAAATGAATTTGGCCATTTATCAGCCTAAAAAGGACAGGTGTGATGTGTGTGTGGGTCATGAGGTTGGTAACGTTACTGATGAGGACTACAACGAGCATGTTAAATTAAAAATTGAAGCTAGAGAAGAAAAGGATGCAGATAAGGAGAAAGCTAAATTGAACCAATGCTACATTTTCTGCTCAGATGTTCAGGTAGTTAAGCTCTGCCCAAGTGTAAATGCCAGTGCCTTATATTACAAGATAAAGTTAAATATTCACAACTTCACTATGTACAATCTTTCCACAAAGGAGGTGCAGTGCTTTTGGTTTGATGAGACAACTGCTAAACTTGTAGCATCAGTGTTTGCCACTTGTGTCATTGACACTCTGAAGTCTATCTTAAATGACGATCCTAAATCAGTAATCTTATGGTCTGACGGATGCCCGTATCGGAAAAAAAATGCAGTGTTTTCAAATGCTCTTCTGCATTTGGCAGTTGAAAAAAGCGTTTCAATAGAACAGAAATTTTTAGTAAAAGGACACACCCAAATGGAGTGTGACTCCGTACACAGCACAATCGAAACTGCATTAAAAGGCAAATCAATACACCTCCCAAGTCAGTATCATCAAATTTCTCAAGAAGCCAGAGTTAAACCTTTTCCATATAAATCAAAATTCTTGACCCATGATTATTTCATGGACTTCTCAAAGAAAGAAACTTTGATTTATCAATCTATCAGGCCTGGCCGAGGTAAAGGTGACCCAACGGTTTATGACATAGCAGCTATCAGATATAATCCTAACGGGAAGATTGAAACAAAGTTAGATTTCAAATCAAGTTATGTAGAGTTACCTAGACGACCAAAGCAAGGTATGTTTGTAACAGCATTCCCACCATTGAACCATCAAAAAGTACCTGTTTCTAAACCAGTTACCATCAAATAGTTCTAAATATAAGAACCTACAAGATTTAAAGTGTGTCCTTCCACAGGACTGTCATGTATTTTACAACCAACTACCTCACTTGGAAGACTGATATTTTTTGCCTTAATGTATACAAACTGCGGTATTTATTTACAATACCGTGACCATGAAAAATGGACTTTTTTTTCATGGGTTGGGCATTTATAGCCAAGTATTATTATCACAGGTGCATATAAACTGGGGGGAAAGTATATCATTGTATTATATTTATGCCTTTCAGGCATTATTGCATTAAGAATGGAAAATAACCGACAAAATTTTGTCGAACAACACTTGGAGGGTTAAGGATCAGGGGCATCACGTGATCTGGGATTCGACTTTTGCAAGCTCGAGTTAATTTTTTTTTTCTAAAATAGCAAGCAGTGCGCAGCGGGCAGGCATCGTTGACAGGATTAACGTCATCATTTCAGTAAAATTGCCAGAGGTACTGTCAAAAACAGAGTTTTCAGAGGATTTCAAAAAATCGTAACTCCTTTGATTTTCGTTGCCGACGAATTTTTTCTTCACTATTGTTTTCAGGAAAAATTGTAGTTTTCAGAAAAAAAAAATGAACATACCTTTCCATGGTCACGTTATTGTAAATTGATACCCAAACTGCTGTTTTATTGACTGCTATAGTGTCATCAGTTTAGACCAACTGTAAAAATATAATATTAAATATTTCTACTTAAAAATGTACTTCCTTTTCTAATCTACAAAATGTAATTAAATATTGTGTTATAATGAAATAATTGATTTAATACCGCTTAACTGCTAAATATGAAGTACTTTTATAATCTAATACCGCTTAACTACAAAGTTTAAAACTGCCCGTCTAAGTTACAAGAAACAATAAAACAATGAAGTAATACCGCCTAAGTGAAATAACTAAATGCAAACTAAGAAAAAGTATTCAAAGTTATATTGTATGGTTTAAACAACATATTTAAAAGGCTACGAAAAGTTTTATGCAAAATTAACTGTCGTAAACTATATGGTGCAGTTTTTTGTGCCTCCTGTAAAGTTTTAGAATTGTCACTTAGGCGGTATTGTTCCTTCACTGACGTTATAATCTTTTACCAATACTGGCCTACATAATAAGTAGACTAATATAAGTAGACATACTTTTTGTAGGAGTTTTGGTTGTCTTTTATGAAAATCACTAGTTCTAACCTGCTGTCACTTTCCACATACTATTCTACTACCATATCCATTAGCCACTTAGTTAAATGGAAATCATCTTGTTAAATGATGTATAGCTGACTTATATAGTTTGAACAATTTCATCAAAGGGCTACATTTAATTCTTTGCATTGCAAGTTAAGTAGGCCTATCTACATTTGTTTGTTTTAGGTCTCTAATGAGACATATTTTATAAGGCCGTTATTTAATAAACAATTCAGCATATAATAATAAATGACTGTGGAGCTTAATTCTAAATTAATGAGTAGGTAGAAACTTATTTGAGCCCTTTGTGTACACATCTTGATAGTCCTCTAATGACCAATAATAGCAAGCAGACAGATTGTTTTACATAAACATTATTTTAAATTATGTAAATTGTAACATACCAGTTAAAACGCAAACTATGACGAGAAAACAATTTCACTACGCACAAAACATTAAATTTGCAGAAAACAAAAGTTTTAAGCCTTCACACATTCACTCCCACAAACACAACGATCATTGTACTCTAGTAAATTTGAACGAAATTAAAACTCAACGGCAACGGTGAACTACAAAGAGGTAGGAAGCGTTGTTGCAATATAAAGCAGAGAGGTACACAGACAGAAGTGTTGACTGTTCATCAGAAGTCTTTGATTTTTATAGGCATATATAATTTGCTACGTAAATCATTTAAACCACATTAAGTGTACAGTATCAATAATATTCTCAAAACCTTTTGATTATAACTGCTTTAAAGGATAAAGTTGTACTTTTCTATTTCAAGGCACGAGGAATATGCGTATATGTACAAAGTGTGAGATTTCGATCTTCCAAACAAACCATTAAAGCACGATATTTGCACTTAAACACTAGTTAAGAATTGCATTAATTTATACAATAGCCTACTTATAATTTTTCAGAGCTCGTTGGTGTCTGTATTAGTTTTTGTTATTATTCTAACTTATACTGCCTAAGAACGATCTCAACAAACCAGATTACACGATTAAGTACCACGGTGATCCCCTCTTAAGAGAAATCGTACCTGATGGATTAACTGCTGCCCTACTCTCCAAAAATGCTATCAGAGTTATAGGTCAAACGGAATTCCTTCAAACAATCTGTCAGAAACGTAAACTGTATATTTTGGTGCGTCCTCTGTTTGTGATACTAAATGTGCTCGCTACTATTCGTACCTTTTACTGGAAATATTAGATGGTTACCGTCAATAATTTTTGAGGCCCATGATTTTTCTCAACATAAAAATATTAATGTAACTAATAGACTATTATTACATTCTTAGTGTAGAATACCTTTTTTGTTTGATTAATATTGCAGCAATGCAGTGGTTTAAATATGTACTAAAATTAAGTCTAATTTAAATTAAGAAACTAATCTCCCGTAACTTTCTCGTTGACAGTCAGTAGACATCACCGTGACTGGTGTGGGTCCAACAGCCCCATCGTACACATGTACGGTATGACGTACCGCTCTAATTTTATTCGCGTTATAGTTTTTAACAAAATTAATTATTTTTTTGTACTTTGTCCTGATATAACTGGAAACCTGTATTTTAGGTTTGTCCCACTTATCGTTTCGGCCATTTAATTAAACCCTTATAAGGGTTCCATAATCCAGGAATAAACCTATAAACTATTATAATAATAAAGAGATAACATGGTGGTAATGTATTTTCTGACGTCATTAGTTAAGCAGCATTTACGGTAATTTGAATTACTTTTACGAATTAAATATCATAAATTATAAAACATTATGTGTACGAGGTAATGCCATAATGCCATTACTCTTTGTTAACTACTAATTCATAATAAGTATTTAATTCAAATGGCAATTCAACAATGCGTTAAAAATATGTAAGTAGTATAATATTTGTGGCAATGGATTTGATGGAAATCAAAGCTGACGATAGATCGACATGTTTCTTCTTATACATAAAATTCGTATTATTATATAATTATTAAACAATAGTGTCCTCCTCATTAGATTGCGTAATACTAAAATATTATGAAATCAAAATGATTTTGTTGTCGAGAAGATTTGCCGAGCGATAGAAGCAGAATAAGGT
Source organism: Homalodisca vitripennis (assembly GCF_021130785.1). NCBI lineage: Eukaryota > Metazoa > Arthropoda > Insecta > Hemiptera > Cicadellidae > Homalodisca > Homalodisca vitripennis. The sequence continues at coordinate 146,873,320 of NC_060210.1, forward strand.
GGAGGAAGGGAGATGCATAGAGAAGAGTCTTGTAGTGGGTACTCGTATTTGGAGAGGAATCGGGACCGCAGATTGCATTACAGCCACGACAGTAAGCAGAAAACTATAACAATTTAGTGGTCAGAACTAACGTAGCTACAACCTTTATGTCTTCGTTATGCAAGTCGAACAAATCCATTTCACAGATTTGTTTAATTTATTTCAGGAAACGCACTTTTTGTTACAAGGTACATACGTTTGTAGTACTTGAAATTGACAAATAACTATGACATTAATTTCACAACTTCAGTAACAAAATAATAATAGAACTATTATTAAAAAAATTAATAAAGCTAAAAGACACATTAATACATATTGCAGAAATTAATATTATGCAACATATAAGGAATAAAAATAACACCAAATGACAAATCAATAAACCCAACAAAAAAAGGCAGACGAAGGCAACACTCCAGCTTTGCCAAATTAATATCTATGTATATTTAGATGTAAAGTTTCACTCCAATCAATCTGAAGAACCTCAACTACACCGATCCAGAGAACAATAATTTAGATCGATACAGCGCCTAGACAATACCGTTGAATATCCAAGATTAACCATATCATGGTCAAATAAAGCGTTCACTAAAATACTAAATTTTTATTTTTTTATAATGACAAATATTTATAGAATTTTTTGTGGGAATCGGTACCCCCCAAACCTGTAACATTTTGTATGGTTGTAAATGCAATTAAAGAGTATTCAAGGGGGAGATGGAACATAAATATTATATACACATGTTTATCAAATATAATTTACGTAATAATATGAATAATTAATGAGTTAGTGTGTATTTATACTTTTTAAAGAGTGTTTAATAGGAGTGACTTTTTGTAAAGTCCGTGCCTAATATTTTGTAGAAGTTGGAATCGAATATTTATAATGTGGATAGTGCATAGACGATGTATTTTTATATTGATACAAGAAACAAAAAATACTCATAGCCTATCATGAAAAATGAAATTTCCAACATAGAGATCAATATTCATACTTATACTGTTAGAGACTTTTCACCTGTCGTCACAAACGCATAGTTTATTAACTGTTCTCCGTTCTATGGTACTATTGTTGGTTAATCTAACACTACGTCTATCTTGTTTTCATTTAAGCAATTGACTTTATTCCCTATTGCCCGTTGCCCATCTTCTAGGTTTGTTGTTGAACATTTATGGTGTTCCCAAAAAGTTTATCATTCATTGTCAAAAGTGGCTTGTGGGTAGATCACTTAATTTGGTTTCAAACCAAGGCATCATTTCTAGAGTGATTTATAAAGGTCTGCCTCAGGGAAGTACCTTGAGCCCATTGCTATTCTCATTATATTTGGCAGAAATAAATAATTGTTTGCCTGAAGGAGTCATATCGCTACAATATGCTGATGATGTAGCTTTGTACTCAAGTAATAAGAAAATTGATCAAGTAATGGTTAAAATGCTGACCGCACTCACAAATATTGATAACCTTTTCAATAATATGAGCTTTAGTTTAAGTGTGAGTAAATGCAAAGCTATGGTTGTATCTAGAAAGAAGAGGATACACAATGTTATAAATCTTAAAGTTGAAGGTCAACAACTCCCAATTGAGTCAAGAGTTAAAATGCTCGGTATAACGATCGATAATCAATTAAAATTTGATGAACACATAAACAACTTAATAAACCAATGCAGTAAAGATTTGAATATCATCAAGATGATTACCTGTGGAAAAAATGGTGTTAATCCTCATTTCGCACTTACAGTTTATAAATGCTTAATTAGATCTAAACTTGATTACTGCTCGTTTCTGTTTGGGAACTGTTCAGAACATAGATGGTTTGAAATAGAAAAAATTAAAAACCAAGCTTTAAGGATAGCTTTAGTAGCCCTCAAATCATCTCCTATAATCGCCTTACAATCTGAATCAGCTGTATAATCTTTAAACCTGCGAAGAAAAGTTTTAACGGAAAGACTTGTGTATAAAACTATCACAGATATTGATAACCAAAATCGATACAGATGCCTATACCTACAACTACTAATCAACATCAACCCTTACTGGAAATGTAAAACGACTCCACTCTATATTGAGGCCATAGATTCCATGGTTAACTTCACCCCAGACTTTCCTGAAATGAATAAGAAAAAATTCAGATCTACTGATTGGGAATTTCCCCCTCAACTAGCAAACATTTCTGTACAGATCAATGATACAATAGATGATAAAATTTTAACTAAGAAAGATAATTCTCCGGAAGTTTTCCAACAGATAGTTAACCAAATGATCAACTTAACCTATAGAGACAGGATCAAAATATTTGCAGACGGGTCTAAAACAGGCGAAGGTACAGGAGCAGCATTGAATGTGAAAAAGAAATATAAACTTTCACCAAATGCATCGATTTATACAGCTGAGCTTTTTGCTCTATACATGTGTTCTCAGCTTATGAATAACCTCCCCAACTGTGACATATTAATCTGCACTGATTCTCTTTCTGCCATCAAATCACTTCAAAGTATATGTGATGGCATAATAAAAGATAACATGTCTCTTGAAATAATAAAAAACTGTGTAGACTCCAAGACTAGAATAACCTTTCAGTGGATACCTAGCCACGTGGGTTTGAAATATAATGAAATGGTTGACAAGCTCGCAAAAGAGGCAGTGGTGAATGGAATATCTGTTCAAGACATCGCCCTTCCATTAACTGACCTCAAATCTTTTCAAAAGAGGAAGATACTTGAAGAAAAAAACAACTTGTTGCTATATACAACAAAGGCCAGGTGGTATAGGAGTGTACAACCTATCAGTGAGTGGATTTTCAGTGAGAGTAACAGGTTTTGAACTGACAAGCTCTATAATGTGGTGTCTAATTTAAGTAATTATATAAAATTTTAGTTTTCCATTGGTCTATAATTCTGTGTTTTTGTAAATATTTCACTATAGTGTCATCCTTGAAGACATGGACTTGGACTGTAAGACTATTTTTAATTGAAGTTTTAAAATTGTATAATCTTCTCATAACATAACCTCACTCTTATTATTAAAAAACTTAATTGTACTGACTTCATCACATAATCTCAATAGTTTGAAAGATTAACAGTGGAATTTGAAGTTTGACATATATTAACACTAACAATAACATTTTGGAAAGCCCAGTGACTGTTTAAGACAAAAAAAACTCATTTCTCTTGCCAGTTGGATAAACTGAACTATCAGTGTTTAGTTCTGTTAACTGATTATGAATAATCAAATAGCTCATTTGATAAGGTGACTGGCTCCTAATGTGGCAGATCCGGGTTCAGATCCCACTGATGGCGTATACTTTTTGCAACCTCAATTCTTAAATTTATTCTTATCATCTCTTGTCTGAAACGTAATAAAAATTGTTATAAAGGTTTTTAAAGTTTTAAAAAAATTTTTAAAATTTTTATTTTATTTTAATCTTTTATCTGACTGCTATTTGACTTATTTAACTAATTGTTATATTTGTGTATTTTTATTATTTTAATGTTAAATGTTTTGTATGTATGCATTGTAATTATTATTGTCACCTTTTATGCTTATAACTTATCTGGCTTACAACTTTTGTATTTTAATATTTGTAATTGATTCACAATTTACTTTTTATTGTTATAATAACTATTTATAAGAGTCTTAATTACTTTTTTTATTTTTAACCTGTCTTAATTGTTTTTAACCTTGTCCTGAACGTTGGCTTGTTCAATGCCTTTGTTTCGTATGAGTATAGCCCTGGGGTTCTGGAATCAGTGAAATACAGTAGCTATACCGGACATACGCTCAAGTGGCCAAACTCAATTTCTTGAACTTAAAATTTTTCATTAATTTACCATTTTATTATATATGATGGAGGAAATTATTTATGAAACTCCATTGCACGATGATAACCAGGAAGAAATTCTTACTTTCTCTGTGGGGAGAATTGAATATTCTTGCTGCCAACAATCCTGACGTTGATTTTGAAGCATTATTTGTACATATTACCAGTTTGCTTCGTTTTTTGGACCTTTTAAATGTGGAGTGTAAAAATAAACAGGACGATCTCCAGGCTCTAAGTGCGGAAGTGAAAGTGCTAGAGTCAAAACTCAATTTAGAGAAGGACGTAAGGACAGGAGGAAAAGGATACGTCTTTCAGAATCCAGGACCAAGCAGCGTCAGAAATGCGTTCACTGAGCCAGCGCATTGAGACACTGCAGGCTTCTCTGAGACAGCGGGATCTGCACATCTCATCCATCATTGCCGAAAAAGACTCGTACAAGCTTAAGTTAGATGACAGGTCTAATAGTATTAAGACTCTTAAGTTTGAAAATGAAAACAAAAATAAATGTATAGAGAATCTGAACCTAAAGTTTTGATTTAGCAAAGAAAGAAATTTCTAATCTTAAACAAATGACAACTGATAAATGGTTAGATGATAATATCATCCATGAATATTTCTCATCTATGCAAAGTAGTGTAGGTGATATGGGTCAGTGCTTATTTGTCAGTCCTCCGTGTCACATCTGATTAAAAAGACCAGTAACACTGCTTTGGATCTTTTAAAATCTCCATCTTATCAGGCATGCAATTATGTGTTTGTTGCTGTCAGTGATATCCTGGGTGAGGCTAATGGGGGGAATGGTTCTCACTGGTCTCTTGTTTTTATTGACAAATCTAGACACCAGGCTTATCATCTAGATTCTCTAGTAACATTTAATGACCTTCCTGCTCTTACAAACTGTTACCAACTTGAAAATCCCACCTGACAATTTGATTTCTGTTAGTTTGCACTCAGCAAAACAATAGTTATGAATGTGGGATAAATGTAATCCTAAATGCAAAGTTCATTTTCAACTATTTTTGTTGTTCTCATGTACAAAAACCATTTCTCGAATGGTTCCATGATGGGTTCGAGTTTGCCTGATGACTCTGTAAATAAAAACTGATGTAGTTGATCTTCCTGTAAATAGAAAATCTATCTGTCAAAGAGCTGATAGCTTTAGTGATAATGCCGAACAAATTGTAAGTCCTGTAATACTCAAGAAATCAGCAGAAAATTGCTGGAAGTTAGTTAAAACAAAAAAAACTAAAACTAAAGGGAACGAATAAAAACTCATGCCGGTTGCAAAGCAGTCAGCTCGCTTTGAATGTAGTAATAAGTTTAGTAGTTTAGGTTCACAAGAAACCACTTGATGTACAAGTTTCTTACATAAGAAATGTATCTGGAACATGGAAACAAAAATCTCAAAGTTCAATGTCAAAGCATAAAAAAAATTTCAAGAAAAAGACCATGTTAAATTAATGCGCCACATTAAAACTCAGTCTGTGACTGAGAAAGAACAGGTAATGACTCCTACTTACAATTGACTAAAAATCAGTCTACTCTTCAAAGTGAGTTGTTGTGTCGAAGATGTGAGTAATGGAAGTAACAACTCTAGATTTAATGAAAATGTGTTATTAATAGGTGACTCAATTATTCGATATGCAAGTGAAATAAGCTTTAAGAAGGGAGCAATAGTGGAACTTTGTCCGGGTGGCAAAATTAAGGATATAAAAGAGAAATTGTTGAATTACACTGGTGAAAAAATTTCTGTCATATATTTTCATGTGGGAACAAACAATTTTTAAAGATGGTATAATGGAGGGGCTGGCTATAACGGTGGCCATGGAAAGCGTGAGACCCTCCATGACATGGCCGACCTTGTGTTCACCACCAAAACCCATTTTCCTAATACTATGGTTTTTGTTAATAGCATATTAGTAAGGTCTGATATAACATATAGAGCTTTGTTTTGATTTTAATGATCAGCTGGATGTCATGTGCAACAATTTTGTGTGTAATGTTTGTTGAGGCAAATTGTTGGGTGTGAAGAAGCAACATCTTGCCAGAGATGGTTAGGCATCTGAATAGAAAAGGTAGCCATCAGCTAGGAACTCTGTTTTTCAGAAGTGTTTTCTGTTGCCTTCGGTCTTAAAAAGGGATATGACACTGTTAGTGTAATTCCTGGCTTGGAGGAAAATGCCTCAAAAGAGCCAATTCTGCCCGAGGAGGTTCCTTGCAGTCCATCTGATATCACCCAAGGAGAACATTTTTTAGAGGATATGTCTCAAATGACCCTACCACTGTAGCTGAGCACAGTTCACCTTGCAAACTAAAGATAGTTCACCATAATGTTCAGGGTCTTTCAAGTAAGTTTTGACCATTTTCAAATGTTCATTGAATCTGAAGATCCAGACATAATTTGCCTTTCGGAACACCATTTAAGAGACTTTGAATTTGAAGTTGCATCTTTTCTACGGATATAATGGCATCACAGCCTACTGTCGAAAAACTCTTCATAAGGGAGGTGTATGTATTTATAGTAAGTCTTCAATCAATTCTGAGGTAATAGATGTCTCACGTTATTGTCTTGGAAGGCAGGTGCGAGCTTGCTGCTGCGAGGTTTCACCTTAGTAACACCTCATTTTTGATAATCACTGCTTATAAGCCACAGCCCTTTTTCGTCCTCAATACAGGAGCACGACATTTTACAGGTGTTTATCAGAATGTCTGGAAAAAAATTATAAGTCCAGATATCAGAACCATTGTTGTGGGCGACTTCAATGTCGACTTGTCTGTGTCTGATGGTTAAAGTTGATGATTGATTTACACATGGCTTCTCATGACCTTAAAAATAAGGTAAAATCTTATACCAGGGAATTTAAAAACTCCAAGTCCTGATTGGACCATGTTTACACCGATCTCTCTGATGACGTTTTGTAGTTGTTCCGTTTTAATTACTGCATTGTCCGATCACCATGCACTAGTGATCAGTGTCAAACTACCCACTTCAAGTGACTCAAGTCATCCTAAGTATTATCTCAAGCGATCGTTTTCTGATGATAATATCCGTATTTTCAAATATCTAATTGACAAGGAAACGTGGTCTAATGTTTATGAGGCTGGGACTATAAATGATAAAATGCGTCTATTCCAATCTTCAATCTCCTTTTATTTTGAACAGGCTTTTCCTGAAAAGAAAAGAAGAGTTCGCAAAGGTGCCTCACGCAGCAAAGTGTCCTTGAGTGATCACCAATTGAAAACTTAGAGATATGGTTCTCCAGAGGTATTTGCTTCACTAAAGATTTGGATTCTTCTGATCGGAGGAGGAAAGCATTACTTATCATTGAAGAGAGAATACAAGTCTTGTGTTAGGCTTGCTAAGTCATCTAAGGTGCTTGATGTTATACAAAAATCTTCTAATAAAGTCAAAAAATATGTGGGAGATCGTTAATGAAAGTAGAGGGAAGAATCAGTCTCCATGTAAATGTCCCTCCGCACCGTCAAAGATGACAAGGGAGTTGATATCAGTGATCAAAACTGGTCTCAAACATGTTTAACAAAATTCTTTATTGATGTGTCTAATAGTGCATCAACCTCATCCAGTATTCCTCATTCTTATGTGCAGCCTGGATTGTGTACATCTTCATTTTTTCTTATCACCAGTTACTAGGAGAGAGATAACAGATATCATCAGGTCTTTGAAGCCAAAGACGTCTTCTGGCTGCGACAGGATATCATCTAAATTGCTTATGTCATGTAGTGATATATTTTGTTGACCCACTCGTTCACCTTATTAACTGTTTCATTCGAAGGTGGAGTTTTCCCAGATTTGTTGAAGCTTTCTGTTGTGAAAGCCCTTGCTTAAAAAATGAAGAGTGGATGAACTCGATAATTTTAGACCAATATCTATCACATCAACGTTTTCAAAGATATTTGAGAAAGGGCAGTCTTAAATAGATTATGGTCTTTTATTAATCACAACAGTATTTTGTTTGAGAATCAGTTTGGGTTTGTTAAAGGACGGTCAACTGTCAAATGCAATGTTTACGCTCATCAACAAAATAGTAAATGCCTTGGATAGAGGTAGGTCTGCTTCCGGTGTCTCTTTTTTCGATCTTCGGAAGGCTTTCGATGTTGGTTTCCATGACATCATGTTGGAAAAGCTCGAAGGCATTGGAGTTCGAGGAGTGGCGAACCAATGGCTTTCATCTTATTTGAGGGATCGTCGACAGGCGTAGAAGTGTCCTTCATCGATGCTGCAGGCACTGTGAGGCGATGCTACTCGGATGTGCTGAGCGTTTAAGGCGGGGGTGCCACAGGGCTCCATACTCGGCCTCTTCTGTTTATTATATATGTAAACGACCTCAGGAGTTGTAATGCGGAGGCCCAGTTGTGTTTGTTTTGCAGACGACCACGTCCATCGTAATGGAAAACCAATGTCGTGAGGCCATGGAGGTTAGCACTTTTGTGGAGTCTAATAAGATTGTTCAATGGTTTAGGGAAAAATGGTCTAGTGGGTAAATGCTGCTAAAAACCGCAATTGTTGAATTCGCAATCTCATCTAATAGCATTAATAATCTCAGCGTTTGGGTCGATGATATGGAAATCCTTTCTGAACAGCATGTTAGGTTTTTTGGGATTGTCTATAGACAGAAACCTGAATTTTTCATCCCACATCGATTATGTAGCACGTAAGCTTTGTTCTGGAGTCTTTGTGCTTCGTAGACTGGCACCTTTTACAAACGCTGCGATCCTCTTAACAACCTACTACGCTCTAATTTTCCCTTATCTTTCGTATGCGGTGACAATCTGGGGATCGGAAAGTTGTCGTACAAAACGGCTTTTTGTCTTGCAGAAGAAGGCAGTGAGAATAGTAGCTGGCATCCGTCGAATGGAGACTTGCAGGCCTGTTTTTAAGGAACTTAAATTGCTTACCTTCCCAAGCATTTATGTTTTTCAGACCTTGATTTTTCTTACAGCAGAACCATGGTGTTTTCCGGTCCTTGTTCCTCAGTCGGGATACAGTCTTCGACAAAAACATAAACTGAATATTCCTTACCATTCCACTACTTTTTTTAAACATCACACCTTTTACAATGCCACGTCCCTTTTTAACGCTCTTCCTGATGCTCTTAGAGCTGAAAAGGATTTATTTTGTTTTTAAAAGAATGCTTAAAGCTTATCTTATTGAACACTGTTTCTATTCTGTAGATGACTACATTAATAGCAATACGTAATTTATTTAGTCCTTCCTATGTATTTTGTTCCTATGTAAATTGTTCTCTACACATGATTGTACTAAGTTGACGCAAACCAATGCATTGTAATATGTTATATGGAATAAAGGATGTTTTGATTTGATTTGATTTGATCAGTCCTTTACTACCATGGTACCAAGATATGAGACTTAGCAGAAGGGAAATAGTAAATATAATCAGACTAAGAATAGGACATGTCACAGTTAACAAAACTCTTCATCTAATGAAACTTTATTTCACTCCTCTGTGCTTAAATTGCACTGCAGGAGTAAATGAGACAGCGGATCATCTTCTAATGAAATGTCCACAATTTGAATATGCAAGAAACTCATGCTTCCAACAAATTAGAAGAATACCTGACGATGATACCTCAGAAAAACTCAAAACAATTTTATCTAGTTTTGATGAAAGATTATATAAGGAAATAAATCGATTTCTGACAACCATAAAAAGAAACATATAGCATAATATTGAAATAGTGATCGAAGGCAATCGCAGATGAAACCAGTGCAAAACCTTCTTTTAAGTGAAAATTGACTTCATGGTGTAATGCCAAGTCAGCCGTAAGGCATTTAGATAAAAAAAACTAAAAAAATACATGTTTATCTTAAACTTAACCTAAAACGTCTATTATAACAGTTGTATTTTTTCTTCTAAAGACAAACTGTTTCTCTGATGATTGAAAAAGTAAGTTGTATTTGTATTTAGCACATTATTTTTTACATCAATTGCCATTATAATTAAAAGTGTATCAGGTAGTCCTAACTGATTTATTATAAATATTAACACGGTCACTGCTTCAAAGGCGTTTTTCGGTGAACAAGTCATGAAGTTTTTCCTTGAAATTTTAAAATAGTGCATTTTTCAATTAATGACTAGCGCTATTTCATAAACAAAATATAGTAGTAGTAGTAGCCTAAGTACTGCCACGTTATTAGCATACATTATAAATAGGCTAGTGGTAGAGTACAATATGATGGTATTGTCAATTGGAGTTGCCTATTATTATTAAAATTAAAGTAATATGTTAATATAGAGTTCAAGAATATGAAAATGATCTAAAGCATGCAAATTGTGCCTATTTAAAAAAGGATTTTTCAATAGCCTATCATACTCTATCACTACTCATACCACAGCGCGATACGGAGGATGTTGAGAACTAGCAACGGAGTATGTTCTGATGTAGACTTCTTTGATCCATCGCCTCACACCTTCAGGAGGGATCTCCATGCAGCTGTCTTGTGAAAATACCCTAATTAACACCCCAATTTAAGTGTTGTGTGACCGATGGTGTTAGGTGGTGCCTTTGGAGGGCCACATTAGTTTCTGTGATACCATTGTGCTTGATGGGATCCCGGGAGACCCACACTGTCATTGTCTTCTTATCTCGTAATTAATTTATTCTTGTTACAAATTCATTGTTATCTTTTATTTATTGTTTCAAGCTATGCTTCAATTCCAGATTCTGAATCTCTTTCATCACTTAGCCTCTAACTAACTCCACTATGGTACTGCATATTTGGTGATTCAGATGCAGAACCATAACTTTTTTATCAATTTCAATAATTGAAAAATTATTTGGATCAGGGTTTGTAGTTCCTATTATTATTCATTTTGGAAAACTATGAAATATATTACATGGAAACGACACGCACTGGATCAATTTCCCAAACCATATTCAAGGCTAATCGCTTGAGATCAGGTGTTGACCTTTTGTGAAGTAACTTCCTGCTCAAAATGTCAAATAGCATCTGTCGCATTCATTACAATAAGTATGCCAATTGGTTTTTGCAACAGTGAACGTGTTAATAACATTAGGCATACCAGTCATTACTGTACACTAACTCATTAATTTGAATCTTTAAAATAAAAAATTTCTATTTTGTTATAAAGTGGCAAGTAAAAGCTTTCAAAATAAGGTTCGTACTTTTCTAGAACTACCTATATAGCATCTTTGAACTTTTTCATGTTGAGACATCTAAGAGCTTCTCTGGACAAAAAAAAAAAAACAGTACCGTAACTTATTCCAAAAATGACGTTCTGGGAATGTCAAACTGCAAAAAGAGTTTGACAACCACTTTGAAAAAATTAAATTGTTTCGAAAGCCTATCAACTTTTTCAATAACTCAAGTGCAATAACTTAAATAGGCTAGTAATTATACGTTAAATCCGAATCTAAGTAATAAACTTGTTTGATGAACAATTTAAAACAACCTTAATAATGGAAACATCAACATTTGACCCAAATAGATTTTAGATTTTTTAGAAGCATGAGTACTGTACTTAACTGTTCTATTATCCCTGTATTGTTCCCTTGTAAGACATTTTCTGGAGTATGGCATTACATGGTACATTTTTATTTGTCTAGTTGAGGTCCAACATGCCTATGTGCTATGTGGAATTTTCTGTTGATGTCCTATACGGAGAACTGATTCGGTGCATGCTTTTGTTCGTGAAGATAACCAATGGAATTGCCCATGTGCAGTGGCCAGATCTCTTGGCTGTTCTGACTTCACAGACCCAATGAATACCAAATCTTCACCAACTTTTATTGTAACAGTCCTCTGGAAAGAGTCTTCAGACTCGGGAGTCATATTCCATCTGAATTCTTCTTTAACAATATCCAGCGAATTTGAAAACAAATGTTTTTAAACCCATGTCTAGGTCTGTTGCTGATTTATGACATGCTTTATTCTGAAGATTATTTGTAAACATTAAGTATTATCCTGCTATTAAATACATCTAAGTTTATTTTATTTATTCTTGTTATTTACTTATTAATTTTCATTTTTATTTTTTTCTAGGTATACTTTAATTTTAAGTTGTAATTTATAGTTCTTAATGATTTGGTTACTGAATTTTTTATTGTAAATCGGCTGCTTTCCATTGATGAATAAGTACATCAAATGTAAGTGATATTACTTTAGGAACATTATTTGTAGTTTACTCATGATTTTTGTACTTCAGTAATCTTTTCCCCAAATTCGCTTACAAAATTTACAAATTTGCAATAAAATGTAATCAGAACATTTCAGAGTTTGTTCCGTCAGATCTGGAAACCCCATTAATACTTGGTAGTAGGCCTGTCAAACTATTTTTTATATTGTGTTTTATAACTCACCAATTTCACTTAATCTTAACTACTTCAATATTCTTATTTCAGGACTAATGAAATACTATCTTGTACCATGGCTTTAACAAGACAAGGATGTAAGTTAGGGTTGTGGGCCCATCAGAAATGCTGTTCACATTACAATTCAAACTTATTCAAACTACCAAGGTAAGTTAATTAAAAACACCATAAATTAACCAGAAATGTAACTTAGTTTATGTTATCATAGCACAATTAAAAACATTTCATGCATTTCTGTCATCTATAAAATTCACTTAATAATAATAGAAAGCAATTACATTTTTGTGATAAATAGAACTTGATATAGATCTGTTGCTTGAAATTGAACAAACCAAAAGGTCAGACTTTGACTGTAAACAAACATTATCATGCATTCTTACCAGGATGAAGTGGTTTCTATATATAGTATTGCTTTAGTTTTATGTGAGCACTGTAGATCATCTTAACAAAAGCCACAATTTTCTGCAATAAGTTGTAATATTTATCTATTATGTCACTGGCCATATGTTTTTACTTCCTTCAGTATATGTTCTTTACTTCACAGAATAACATGTTTGAAATATTTGTAAAAAACTAGGCATTTTGAAATTATTATGATGAATTCTGTGAATACCCATGGACAATTCAAAGTTTGTATCAGTAGGTTACAGTTCAGAGGCAATGGCACTCATAGTTATTTGAATACGATCATTATTATCATCTGCAGTGGAAGTGGATGAGCTTACTCACTTTCAAGGTTATCTACGATATTTACAAGACCTTCCATTGCAAACGCTTTTACAGTTCGTACACTGCCATTTTTATCACATCCTCTTTCTTTAGCATCTCAATTGTCATAGTTATAATTACACAAGCAAAACGCAGAATTTGAATTAATAGGGCTGAAAGTCAGGGATTTTACTAGTTGATAGGAAAATATGTAGTCATGTTGTAATACAATTATACTACTAGAACAAAATACTATACCTATTATAATACAACCAGAAGTTACCTGGCTTCACACACAATTCTGTGGGCTTTGCACTTGTATGAGCTCTTTTCTGGTACAAGTGAAATATATGTATGACACCAATGTTGAGTTTGCCTTGTTGCCATTATCAAGAAAATCAGTCAAAAAGTGTATATTAATGGCCATTGCAATTTACTATGGTCTTAGTATTTATTGTTCCATTGTTGATATTACCTTGTTTCCCGATCAAGAAAAAATATATAAAAGACAGGTTTATAACATTTTTAAAATTTATAGTAAAAGTAGATAGTAATTTTTTCTTTAACCCTTTGGATGCCAAGCAAATTTCAAGATTCGTTTTGAGTAATGCCATGCATGTGAGCTGTGGGTGTTTCCTGAGTGCCAGTGGTAAATGGCCTATAACAGCCAAGTGTGCCAAGCACAAAACAGCTATTTTGTTATGTTAGACTAAAAATTGTATAACTCCTATCCTAATACTGATAAATGGACAATTTTTGTTTTGTTTTGTAGGTTATGAAATATACTGTTATGTAATAACAAAGTTTTATGATAATATCCAAAAATATAAATAAGTAAACTAAAAAAAAAAAATAATAATAATAAAATTTTTTTTAAATTTTTTATTTTTTTAATTAGAAAACTTATATTATTTTACTATTTATGTAAACATATGTTACATTTTACATTAGTATGTATAATTATGAACCAATATAGAAAATTTCAGAAAGAAATATTGAGAAATAAAAGTTTTATAAAATTTTTAATAAAACTTTACATTTGGACTATAATGTTAAAATATTGACAATGTAATGTAAGGGCATGTTATTGCAAGGACTTTTCTAAACAAAACTATATTTATTAAACTAGCATTGAGATGGTTGAAAAACATTGGTTAGGACCCTAATGCATGTTCACAAAAAATAAAATCATGACAAATAGCCAATTTTTTTCTATTATTTGCTTTTACTCACCCTCAGTTATTGAAAGGCAGAAAAAGTCCAATCTTCAATTACTCACTATTTTTTAGTGCATATAGTCTATAGCATAGGCCTATTGAAAAATGTTACTAAGTCTATAAAAAAAACTATGCAAAGAAATGTCTATATATAAAATATATACATTATTACATAAACGTTCAGTCTATTTACACTCGTGGCGGGGGAGACAGTCAAGGTGGCAACCCCGGGTGCACTTGACACATACTGTCCTGGACCTTATACTATAACAAATTATATATCAATTTGTTAAGTAACTCTTCCCCTTTCGTTTGATGTATCTGTTATGAAGATTCGCTTACTATATGATTTAAAAAAATAATATAATCGCAAAGCCGAAAATATCGGCCCGCGGCACACTTCGGTTAAACGTAATGGGCCGAAAATATCGGCTCTCGGCACACTTCGGTTAAACGTAAAGGGCCGAAAATATCGGCTCTCGGCACGCTTTGGTTAAATATAGTGAGCCGATAATATCGGCCCTTGGCACCCAAAGGGTTAACATTCAATACTTAATATTTGCTAGAATGCACAGTTTAAAAGTATATTTTCACTAAAACTTTTTAATCTACTATATGGATATTTTCTTACTTAATGCTCAACGGCAGTTGCAGAAAAGTTTGAAATAAGAAGTGTAGTTACTATCAAGTTTATTCTATGCTTTCACACCATAAATGTACACAAATTTCAAATAGTGGTTAAATCAATCAAACATATGGTTGAACTATCATAAAACAATGTTTACACAAAACAGTTGGTTAGTTACATTTAACAAGCACTTTCAATTAATATTTCACAACTTAAGAGTTCAGTGGGGCATAGCCCAGAGGGATTTTCTAAATAAGAATAGGCTTATAGACATACCAGAATGTCTACGTAACGTTTTAGTACAATCAGTTGAATAGTTTACACATCAAAGCAAAACAAACATACAAAGGCACTTTAGCATTTATATTATTATTAGGATGTGTGTATAGAAAGTAAGGGTAAAAGGATTGATACAAATTTGAAGCTATATTTATTATTCTATAAATGTACATATGATTTAATTTTTTCTGCACACTCCCAGTTTATTCTAATTCATTTTGTGTATTCCAAGAGTAATTTTTCAAAATGTATTATTTAAAGAATTTTCGTGCTAGGTTGAAAAGACATATATTGAAATATTTCTCCACTTTATAGTCATCAGACAATAACTTTCAACCCAAAACCAGTTAAGTATGGTGAACAAATGATTATTGTTTGGTCCAATGTCAAGACTGTGTTTTTTGACCAAAGAGCCCAAACAATGATAACTTTTCTCAAAATTTTCAAGAAGAGCTTGCCCGCCTACTGTTTACTTTGAAATTGTCAGAAAACTCATAGATGATATACATTTTCTGCATATGTAGTAAACAGAACACTTTTTGACACCCCAATGTCATGTGAATCTTATTAAAGTAAACATGTTTACTTATGTTTACTTTAATAAGATTCACATGACAAAAACAACTATATCTGGAAAAAATGTCTTCCATTTTTCACATATGTGGGCCCATAGTACTACATGTCATATATACACCAGTGTCTCATCATCTTGAATATCTAATCACATTATTTAAATTGATTACCTATTTCACTGTTTCCTCTAATTATTCAGTTTTAAGCATCGATAAACCATACACCAAATGATTTTTTGAAAAATAACATGTAGTTCATACCTAGTAGGTTTTTTTAGTGTGTTTGAGTTGGAAACAGTTTAAGTAGACTCACTCACTGTTAGATTTGCTATGGCCACAATCAAGATCAGACTATACATGGCAGAGCAGCCAATATTAAAATTGCAACTTCCCTATTGTTTGCAAAAATGTTCACATCTTTACTTTCCAACCAATTCTGTATAATGTATGTATTATTTAAAAAATGATAAAGCATTGTATTTTATTTTGACAGCCTCCATGTTGTATTTGCTAAACCACTCAGTACTACAAATCCTCGTCATGATTTAATGGAGTTCTTTGACGATAAGAAGAATTGGGGTGAAGATACAATTAGAGTTGGAAGGTCCTGGAGAAAAGATGAACTTCGGATTAAAAGTAATTCCGATCTTCATAAGCTATGGTAAATTAAATTTTAACTTAATTTCTATTAGGCCTATTGTAGTTGTAACCTTGTACAAACAATATGATTAAAGTAACAGGAAACATCATATTTATAATTTAATTGCTTTAATTTACTAGATTGTTTTATTGTGCAACATCAAAGCAATTTTATTGTATATGCCAATTACACACAATAAAACAATAAACACTTTATATTATACAGTTTAATAAATCTAATAATATATTCTAATATGTAATGTTATATGACATAAATAGCCACCACATATTAATGCACTTTGGTCATTATTGTTTGATTATATCAAAATTGTTTATGTTGTAAGTTATATCTAAATATCTGACAAAAATGACAACCATTCCATATCTCTGGTTTTATTTGTAAGGAACTTGCTTTGATTCAAATGACAATAAAATAAACAAATTTTACTCGTTTTGTAAAGTTACACTATGTATTACTTAGATTTATTAGAAAGTAAGTATACTAAGATTTTATATAATAATAACCATATCATTACAGAAATCATTTAGTATTTATAAATTATGGCACGCATTATAAGCAGGTTTGTGTAGTTTGCATTAAGAAAAAGCGTGCACCAGTCATTTCTAAGGCATTTTGTGAACTAAAAAACTCTCCGAGACAATCTATGATATCGGATATAACTGTATATTTGGTGTTTTGGTCAAAGTGTACCATTCTAATATATCTGTCTATGGCGTGGAAAGGGTTAATAAACCACTAAGACAGGCTAACACAATAATGAATGAAATTCATTGCTAAGTGTACTCCATCTGACGTAAGACACACTTTACAAAAGCCCGGTGTGTATCCAACCTGGTTCATGGCTACAGTTGTGAAAGATCGCATGTACCCAATGGGGTACACGTCATCGTGAATGTGTTAATATGTTGACGGTTTGCAAAAATGTTTAAAGAATTAGCAAATTGACTGTACCACAGTCCCAACATTGGATTCTACCTCCTCTTCATACCTATCCACATCGATTAATAAACTTAACACTAAATGTAATCTCTGCTCAAGAAACAAGACTAACTGAACAAGATTAAATATCTTCTGGAATTATAGATATCTTTATAAAAGTAATAGTGCAGTCATTGAAGCGAAAAATACGGTCTTACCTCCGAATTTTTTTACTGTGAAACCGATTTGCATGAAATTTTGGAATTAGGCTCATCTTACCCTTAACTTCAAAAGTGAAAATGATTTGAACTCCGCCTATTATTTTTAAGGGGTTGTAAACAACCCCTTAATGGAAAAAATCGACATCGAGCCATTTTATCGCTAGAAAACATGTTTAATAGTAAGTGGTGAAATTTTAAAGTGTATTATAACACAATTTACCTCATATTAAAATAATTTTCAACCCCTTGAACATCTTACAACCCTTGCAAACAACCCCTAAATTGAAAAAATCACAAAAAAATACTTTGGTATGATATAAAAAGATGTAAGTATAGAGTTATTAATATTTTATATTTTCTATAATAAATTATCAATTTTTAACCCCCTTTCAACCCTTTAAAAAACTACTCCTTGATAAAAAAATTGTTAAAATTTGTTTTTTGATAAAATGAAAAGGATTTAAATATTATTCCACACTCTCGAAAATGATTATCATATTCTTAAGCTTTTCTACCCTTAAAACTACCCCTAAATTAAAACAGTAAATATATATGATTACATATTATTTAAAAATAATTTAATTTAGAGTAAAAAATTGCCATTTATTGGATAAAATATTTTACAAATTATACAAAAATTTACTCATTTGTGTTATATATACATATAAGAAAGTTTGGTATGTATTCATGCCTACGTTTCCAAAATATATGAGCCATATTATGTATATACATACACATTACAATAGTTTTGGGTCTCTATTATTATACTGCGTACTTTCACATTGCTCCAAATATTCACAGTCCGAAATTTTCAGTTACTAAGTAAAAAAATATGATAAGTTTTTTGACCATAACTCCTTCAATTTTCATGCTATCACAATTAATAAAAACACCATTGTAAAAGGTAATTAAGAGAGCTACAATATCCTTCATTGCAATATATAGTAAAAAAAACCTTTTTCTCAAACGGTGAAGGGTTAAAGGGCTTTAAGAGAGGCTGTTATTGCGCTGCACGCGCTCTTTAAACAATCATATTTCCGTCAATTTTTATTTTACAGAAAAATAAAAAAAATCCAAATTGTTTGTCAGAAATATACCTACATTTTTTCATACCTACATTTTTATTCGTTATGTGTCGTCATTTTTGAGATATTATGAAAAAATGTGGTTTTTTAAAAATTTGAAATTTTTTTTAATCGTGACTTTTTTTGAAAAATATGTGTCCTGAAGCAGCCAAAACTGATACAATCTATTAAACTCTTCATAATAAAGTTGATTCTAGGCGGAAATACGATTAATTTTAATTTTTGTGGAAATGGCACTTATGAAACCCATTGATTTAAAAGAAAAAACATTAGATGCTCCTCTTATTTGCAATACAGCTCACTTATGTTACGTGCAAAAGACTTTTAATAGTGCTCATTTTAAAGCTTATTTCAAGCACTATAAAACTCTTTTTTATTAAAATGCCTAAAATGCATATGCTCGCCGCTAGATGGCATTGACCACATCGATTAAATTTCAGACAAAATAAAAAAACGGCTTTGATTTTTAATATCTAGCTTAATATTGCACTTAAAATACTTTATAAAAAACTAAAGTGTTTATTGTTTTACCTGCTACAATTGTGTTCCTTATAAAATTTTCGATAAAAAACGTATATTTTTGGAGATATTTGCAAAAAAACCGATGAAAAACGTGAAACAATTGCGAATTTTCAATTGCTAATAACTTGAAAAGTATTGGATTTTTCGAAAAACGTTATAGATGATTTTTTGCTTAAAATTAGGCCTTCTATCGATATCCGAGGTTTATTTCGAAAAAAATAAGTTCACTCCCGAGAAGGGGTGGCAACCACCCCCAGGGTGGTTGCGGAGTTCAAATCATTTTCACTTTTGAAGTTAAGGGTAAGATGAACCTAATTCCAAAATTTTATGCAATTCGGTTCACAGTAAAAAAATTCGGACCAACCAATGCTTCAATGACTGCACTATAAGCTTGGGAATATTAAACACAGCTTGTATGCTAGAACCAAGAGAACAAATGTACAAGACTATAGCAGTTAAAGAAAATGTATCTGAGTTGCAGGATTTTAGAAAGAACTATGAAAGTTAGAGCTATCTCAGAGGAAGCACTTTTGGGGGAATGAAATGTACACAGAGTCTGTCAGTGCAACATCGTTGGTTGAGCGTTATCGAAGCCAATCACTCTTGAGACTGGAAAAATTTCATTTCTGTCAATCTGAATGCTATCTCATTTAGATGAGCATTAGAAAATGTTTTACATTGGTGTCATGAGTAATCATGATGGCAACAAGAAAATAGCAGAATAAATACATTTTTAAACTAGCTGAGTACAATAGTACAGGTGTAACAGGAGTATATTAATGTGTAAAGCTTATCCATACAGTAAAAAGAAAATAACTAATAAAGTAAAAAGTCAACTTTAAAATGTGTTTGAAAAGATTTTATTTCAGCGAACTTTTGCTTTGTGGTACCCTCATAACCTCCCTGTAACTTTGATTATTTGATCACTGCTATGAAACTTGATACGTTCACATGAATGTATCATGTAGCAAAATATCTGTATACTTAAAATTTTCTATTGAACTTAATTTCTACATAAACGAGAAGGAGTTTTGTGATGTCCAACTTGTAATTTGGCTGAGCGTCATTACAGCCTATCGCTCAGTAGGCTGACACAATGTCGTTTTTGCCTACTGGGGTATATAACAATTTCTTTTCTGCATGATGTATGTCCCTCTGTATGTCTGAAAACATCTAGAGATGATCTATAGAGTTAAAAGTTTTCATGCAACCTTAGTGAAGCATGAAATGTGGTTTTGTGTACTCTTTCTGACTGTGGATGAACTTTTTGCGATATTTCCGCATATCTCCAGATCTTTGCTACACGAAATCATCACAGAAACCCTTGGATATCAGAAAATATTTGGAATCATGCAAAGTTCTCAATGTACTGACCTTGAACCGGTCTCGCTGTGGAGAGGAGGGATCAGGCAACATGGCAGTTTAGCCAACATGTCAGGAAAAATCCTCCAGTCTGGAAGAGCCTCAGTACACTTACTTTCATGCCTTGTGTTTCATTAAGAATTGTCATTACTTACTTTTTGCATGCTTTCAACTAAAAATAACAAAAACATACCTAGTCATACCTACACATGTATTAACCCGTTCAGTGCGGCGGGCCCACATCGGGGCTCGTGCGCCATCTGTCAAACATTGCCTCAGTGTGGTCTCACCACTCGCAGTAGATGGTTGATTTGCAGCCGTGTATTCAGTGACGTCTTAGAATCATCCCCGGTGCCCGCGGCTGGCCCCTATGAGGGCCTACTTTCAACTTCACTTCTTTTAAGAGTTTTGTGTATTTTTATGGTTGTGTTTTTTAATTGTGAGTGTTTAGTTTGTTTTTGTGTACCAAAATAGATCCTTCTCAGCCTAGTTGTTCTGGTCTGAGTAGTGGTAGAGATACGAATATGGACAAAAATGACAGTGACGGATCTATTGACCATATGCAAAGGATTGTTTGCAACACTTCAGATTATTTTGCTTTATAGTATTTAACATTAAAAAAACATAATTAGGAACTGTAATAGATTATATCCAGCAAATAAGTGACTGTGCGGTACAAACAATCAATAAACTCAGATCGCGTCAGAGTTCCATCAGTACATGACCCTCAGGATATGCGGGGGGCCCACATGTGGGCCCAGGCTTATGACATCATTCTTAAATGGAAACATCCCCGGAATTGCAGTTTGACACATCATTCCCGTCTTCTATCAACACAAGGTAAGATTATTTGACAGAAAAAATTTTCAGCATCCGGTGACCCTCCCTCGTATTTTTGCTGCAGTAAATGTGTTAACCTATTCCACCCATATTTTAATCTACCATACATATATCGTAACTTGTCATTCCCATATCTTATACCTATATCATTTCTTCCTCCTGTCCTTGGAGCAATGTTGAGTGTGCAAGTTTCTGTGAAATTCTGAGGAATACCATAAAGCTAACTGGAACACAATACATGTTTTAAGATGAACCTGAGGTTATATTTAAATTTAACCTTGAGTGGTCTTATTATACCATAGAACGGTTTTATTGTCCAGTTCCAGTTGATTGTTTTTGTTGTGTATCTAATTTGCACACATTACATCATATTTTTCTAGGTATGATTAACAATGTATATCTAGATCAGAAATTAAATCTTTACTCTACAAATTACAGAGTTTCCCTTTGTAATGGATTTGTGCTGACGATTCTTTAGAAAGTTATTCGTCTTTATTTATTACAAATAGTTAACACGTTTATTGTAATAAAGGTTATAATTTAAAAATTTACTTATAAAGACTGTGTTTTTAGGTATGTGCTTTTAAAAGAAAGGAACATGTTGATGTCAATGGAACATGAATGCAAAGAAGCTTTTGAAGTATTTCCAAATCCTGAGAGACTTGATAAGGTGAGACCAACATGTGTATCAATGTTCATACTAAAAAATAGTAATCTAACTGTTTACCTGAATCAATTGTCCCAGATACATTTTAGATATTTAAATAAAACTACACATTAGTTTATTACAAACTGAATCTTACATATAGCAATTATACTTTGCTTCTAATATCAATATTCGTCTTACTATTTTTTGCAGGTAAAGGAAAGCATGCACAATTTAGAGGAGGTAGTAATAGAAAGAAATAAAGCCTACCACGAATTAGAAACTGGTGAGACAGGAATAAGACCAGCGAAGACTGTAACTAACCAGATTGGTAAGTGTTAGAGGAAGAAACAACTCTTCTGTTTGGCTGATTATATTATCCTATCATTTTCATCCAGAGTCAGTACCAAAGTTGTATCATGTCATACTTTCATGTTTTTTGTATGCTCCCAATTTCTTGTTATGAAGAAATCTCGACCAGTCTTGTATTTTAGCTGATAACCGTTGACTAGCTAATATAGGTTTATGAGACTAGAATATGTTTTAGTTTCTAACATTTTGATGTAATATTTGTAAATACAACCACGCTAATATATTCACTGATTCATCAGAATCACCTGCAGAAATGGCAGTAAATTTAGCTTACATGTATCTTCTGGTATGCAACTAAAAAGTCCAAATGTTGGGATGTTTTATTTTCAATTCAGAAAAGTTCAAAATTATCAAAGTTTTTCACCTCTGATGAAAAATACATTTATGAGTTTTTAAACTTTTTTCCAAGTCCAATGTGTATGTCTACACTCAAAACTGATGGAAAATTATTAATAAAATTATCTACAATTGAACCTTTGGGAGGCCACAATATGGCGCAAACTTAGTTCTCACTCAGTTCAGATGGAGTCTCAGGTGGTTGTCCTCTTAGCTCGCCAGGCCACGCATAGTAGCCGGCTGGGCTCTGTTCCACCACTCAGTACTTGCATAACAATGTATGTCACTTTATCTCAGATTTAAATGGCAGTATTTGAATTTTAGCTCTTTAAATGATTGAAATTCAAATTAAAAACTCAAATAACCTAAAAGTTTATTAGCTTCAAGGTTGAAACTTTATCAATTGGTTATTTATTATTTGCTTTTAAAACAAACCAAAAATATGTCATTTAACCCTGGAACTGGCCATCATTTTTCCCAAAATGGCAGGCACTTTTTGGTGATTTTGTAAGGGTTTTGTATTTTAATCACTGCTAATCTATTTTTTAAGATAAAAACATTTTAAAAACATCAATGTCTTTAGAAATAAATGCAGTTTCCCAAAAAAATATTAAAGGTTGAATCATTTCATGTATTTTTATTTTTTTACAGATTAACGTAAAAATATTAGTAAAGAATAAATTTTTCTCAAAATGTATAGCACCCTCTCAGGTAATATGAAAGTTTTTAGAATAATTCTAAAATATACAAAAGTTTGCTTATATACCTCAATTACAAATTACAAAAAAAATATTTAGGTAAAAGAAGTTTATTGGTACTTTTGAACAATATATCTATAAAAACTACAAAATCTGAAAAAAGTTTGTATAGCACTATTATGTATACCATTTTGACATTTTGGAATCTATTGGATGAACAAATATTTTTTTCTAAGAGATAAATATATTTAGAAGAGAAAAATATGACATTTATAGAAGTTTACATTGTATAAGATATTTTTATATGGCAACAAACTTTTTTTTAAATTTTTACAAAAGTCACAATTGTGAAATAAATGCCTAACTTTTTTAGCTAACAATTTTCTTTTCATCCAAATATTATTTATAAAGGTAGTACGTTTATTGAAGTTTACAAAAATGTACAACAATGTATTTTTATTTATATTATTTTTTTGTTAAAAAAATAAAACAAGCGATGGTCATAGAAATAAAACGCTAATACCTTCAGAAAAAGTAAAAAAAAACTTTTTCTCTTTTATAATAAATACCTTTGCATAAATTCAAATCAAAATTTAATTTTAATTAAAATTAAATTGTCTACAAAATTATAAAACACTGAACCTACGTGAACATAGGCTTATTTTCAGTTTCACAAAAATCTAACCTATTCCCTAAAACTTAACCTAACCTCTACATTTTTCACTTCACTAATTAAAAAAAAAACAATAAACAAACTTTTATTTATACACACTAAATAACGAAATGTCTAAAATATCCTAATAAATAGCAAGCAATACACTAATACCGGCAATGGCGTAATAACAACAAAGAAATCAACATGGCAACCATGCGATGCGTTGTTCTTCTCTACTGGCTGAGTCGGTGATTGCGCAACAGAACAAAAATAAAATACTAGTTCATAGTCTTCGTTGTCTATTATACTGTTGCTTAGAGCAATTCTTCTTCTTTGTTTTGATATGATTTTCACTATTTCCAGACAACGATAAAGTAACAAAAATAACAAAATTTAATGAAGCTATTTTCGACGCATTAGGCATTTTGGGATTTTACAAAACACGAGCTTTTCAAACGCTTATTTTATAAACATTAATTTTCCTACTGGCTATTGAAAAGATGTTTCTGAAAGCCAAGAATACACTGTTTTCAATGACGACACTTACGATCGTGTAGAACGTAAACTCACGATAGGGAATTTTTACAAACATACGGTAATTTTAGCGTGTTCGGAAATTACGCAAACAAATGGCAATCGGAAATGTGAACATCCAAGTTTAGAATTTTATAATGAAAGATTTAACTTAACTATAGAGCGTTTTATGGTATAATATGAAACCTTGAATCTTTATCTTTAGATTTACGTATGTTTTACTTCAAACAAAGTAAAAATAGACTTGCTGTGAGAGATCATATTACGACATAGTTAATGCGTCGAAAATAGCTTAGTGCCATTTTGAAACTGTAGTTAATGCGTCGATAATCGCTTAAAGCCAGTTGCAGGGTTAAGTTATAGGTTAATCTGGAATTTTTCACATAGAAGGAAAATACAATCAGTCTCAAATAGGTTTTTAGTATCAACAGATATTTTGACCTTTGTCTCCATCAAATGCACTAGTATTTTAATAAACTGATAGGATACACTACAGCACCCTAACAATCGGATAAAAAATAAATCTAAACAATGTTTAGTATAGTATGTGCTGCAAATAGACAAATATTAATTTAGTTTCTTATTTGGCCGAGAGATTGACTTTCCAGCTACAACTGGATAAGGATTGAATTTTATAACTGCACAATACAGTGGGTCACACATAATGGCCTGATGAGCTGAATGGCAAAACAATGAGAGCCACTAGGTATGGCCCGCCGAGCTGAGGGACAGGCATGGTCATAAATCAGTGCAGAGAATCTGAGAGGCCAATCATATTAGTTTATTGCTGATCGGTAAAGGCTAATTTATTGCACTATCTCTAACTGTTAACATATAAAATGATTACAAATTCATAACTTTAATATACCTTAAAAGCTTTTAAGTTGAAAGACAAAGAAATTGACCTGCTGCTTCACAAATGTTGTTTTCCTGTCTTTTTCTTTGTGCCATTTCAGTGAGTCACATATTTATTTATAATTATAGTAAAAACATTTTTGTCTGAGCGTTGACAAAACCTGTAGCTCAAGGGAACTGGCAAAATGTTTCTTCTTTGTCTGTACAATATTTTAAGAATTAATTGACTCATAGAATTGGAATTTTGCATGAAGCTTCATTTATATAAAAGCAATATGGATTCTCAAGAATAAATAGAGCTATGGATTTGAAGTTTATATCTAGTGATATGTCCCTATTACTACTAAATGCTTTAAATCTTATTTACAAAGTGTAAACAGTAACTCTCTTTTAATGGGCAGTTGTGATCAGAAGTTCCTACAGAGTTGGTGTCCCACAAGAGTCAATTTTAAGACCTATCTTTTTTATCTTTATTTTATCTTATTAATGATTACCATTTTCTGTAAAATTTAAAACAATATCATATCCAGATGATACCACATTTTTAATGAGAATTATAAATTTGACAAACTGGAAAGATTTGCCCTTGAAACCATGCAAGATGAAAAACTGTGGTTCGATTCTAACGGCCTTTCACTCAAAAATTAAAAAAATTCTTAAATATGCTTTTTAGCCTTAAATCCCATACATACTTAAATCAGGCTCAGTCGGAAGAAGTAGATAGATTTTGTGACAACCGATATATTAATAATTTATTTCTCATGAGATTTTTGTGTAATATTTTAAAACCGTTCAAGGTACAAACAATGTCTTATTTTATTTTTTTAAATCAGGAAATGCAAAATCTACCTAAAAGTTTTTTTAGGAAACATTAATGGAGAAAAGGTGCGTACTGGAGACAACAATAGCAACAACTGTACTTAGATATAAAATTCCAGGATCATAGCCCTGGTCTTCCTTATCTCTACATCCATTATTGTCTTGTTCAACAACCTGGAATACCTTTCTGGCTTCCTAAGTCACAGATTGGCATGCTTCAGCTTTTGTGGCACTCATTCAATCAATGTCATGTAGTATTTACAGGCAGTTAGGTCTACGTTTTACACCTAACAGCCTAAGAACTTCTATCTGCCTTTATCCACATCACTGTATATGATGATAGAGCTACAACTTTCAAGGTTTTAAGGTCTTTTAAATTAATTTTAGGAACCATTAACTATAGTACAAAATTTTTCTTTTATGTTTCGGATACGACCATCTAAGCATTTTTTAACAAGTTCAGGTTAGCCAAGTGCCTGTAGGTGAGAGTTTTGTAGCTTCTCCTATAGCAGGATTCTGGAGTATAGATTTTTTTTATACTATACAATCTTTACCGGTGCCCCTAATGTTTTTGCTGATGCACTATTTTTATTGGAAGGTGTTTTATTTGATTTGACAGTCCCTGTACTTAATTATAAACCGTGATCTCAATCCGTTACAAAACTGACTTAAAAAATAAATAATAAATAACACTACATAAAAAACCCAGGAAGAGTTCTTATCAACCATAATGCCAAATAAAAATTTTACCTTTACACCACTCCTATGGTTAGGTTCTTAAATTGTTTTGAGAAGTGAAAATGACGGATCCCTTTCATAAGATATGATACTAGAAATGTAAGCTGTAGAATATCTAGAGTACCAAAGGTTGATAAAGAATTTTTATGGCAGTGCTTTCTTTATACAGGTCCAAAGTTTTTTTTTAATAGTTTGATTTAGAGATTAATAATATAATTATTATATATTAACAAATAATATAATAATCAAATAATATAAACTTGTTCCTCTTTAGATTGATACAGTGGCTTTTTGAATGTTATAATTTATCGATTTTTTGAATGATGTAATGAGATAAATATAAGTTTCCTTGATGTAAACAAAAATATTGTCCTCAGTTTAAGTACCTGTATTTTGTACTAGTAAGTTTTGTTTTCATTGCTCTCATTCTGTAATTATTACACAGGAACACACGCATATCGACGTACTTACAGTTTTGTTGTCTTGAATGCCTATCCATATTGAATAAATCACAGTTATTCATATTCAATACACTGACTAAACTGAATTTCAATACTTTGTAGGGATATAATTTGTGACACTTGCACTATAAAGTGTAATAAAACAGGGTTTAATTATATCTAGTAAAAATAAGAGAAAAATGTCTAAAACAGCCCTTTAACCCTTTTAACCCCAGCCATTTTTCCATGGACTTGCCAGAAAGCCCATGGCGATAAGGGTCCGTAGTGCAGAATTGAGGAAAAATACATCTAGTTTTCTTATTTTTGAAGATAACTTTTAGGTTTTTGTTTTAAATTGTTCACAAATAAGTGTACTCTTAGATGTAATAGTTAAAAAGTACTTTTACAGAATGATTTGTTTTTTTTAGCGTATTTATACATAAAAAAAATTTTAATTTTTTAATTTTTTATAGTTTGGACATACTTAAAAGGGTAGAAAAAAAAATTGTAGCCCCTGAAAAATGAAGCAATTTTGTTGTACACATATTTCTTACTACACAAACAAAATTTGAAGAACTTTCCTTGATAAATGCAGGAGATATATCCAATTAATTGTATTGCTGCATAAGCACTTCTTCATATATTTCCACATACACGTCAGTAGAAGTATACAGATATGTCTTGTTACTTGTACACAAAATTCCCTTCTGGCAGGAACATCTTCAAAAAAATTGTAGAGAGCCCTAAGAAATTTAACTAGATTCCACTTAGCCCCTGATTTGAACACATTTTTGAGGATGTGCAAACCACAGGTGCCTATAAATAAAAAGTATAGGATCATCATCATTATTCTCAGTCTGAAGTTCCTACTCCAGATCTTTCACAGACTTTAAATTTACATTAAGTCTATCGATAGACAATGAGAAATGTTTTTTTTTACATTTATGTGCTTTGATTGACTTCTGAATTTTAAAATCAAATTGCTCCCAGTGCTTTTAGTCAAAGAAGTAGAGGTAAAATATCTTGTGGTCACTTCATGACTTACAGGATCCCAATACCTTAGTGCAATACCCATTTACTATTCTGGCTAACTTTATTCATGCTTTCGTCCAATATAGAAACAAAGGCAGATGATTCCTGGACTTCCTTGTCCAGTAGGTCTCGAAAATACTCAACAATACCAAAGTTCACCAAATAACCAATTTTAATACGCTCAAGTGAAATTTTTCCTGCGATTTGACTATCCATAAATTGACTCAAACACTTTGGATGCAACTCCTGATAGCAGGAAAACCAGCCTAAAACAGCTACCACAAAATTTTCCAGGACCAACTTTTGAATTTCAATGACTTTCCATGACCTACTTTATTTCCATGACTTTCCAGGAATTCCAGAAGCGTGGCCACACCTATGTATATTGCGATAGAGTTAAATAATTACAGAGTTTTGGAGTTAGACTTGCATCATAACTGAAGTAATGTTAAATCCAATTTACTTCACACTGATCTCCCCACAAATCACTTCAATTTCAAAATCGATAATTAATTAATTATGAGAGTTTACAGCCTTATATATGGCATTTATCTTAGTCAGTTGAAATATTTAAGAAACTTATTCTAGAAATCAAAATAAAACATTGTCTTCTTCAAAGCCTTTGTCCACCAAATCACCGGAATCATGTTCATGACCAAATTCAGCCACAGAGATCATTGTAAAATATTCATATTTAATATGTTTATTATGTAATTGTTGAAATTAGTAACTATGGTTATTACACATTCAGCAAAATATCATTCTAAATTCCAAGTTAGTGTGACCTATACATAAAATC
Organism: Homalodisca vitripennis; assembly: GCF_021130785.1. NCBI lineage: Eukaryota > Metazoa > Arthropoda > Insecta > Hemiptera > Cicadellidae > Homalodisca > Homalodisca vitripennis. The sequence continues at coordinate 146,902,484 of NC_060210.1, forward strand.
TGAAGTATTAGTAAAACATTCACTGGAGGAAAAAACTACAGTCCACAAGAAATATACTATACCTATAAATGTTCCATCCGGGTCTGAGATATTTGTTCAATATTTTGAATATTCTGAAATCGGCTAAGCTGAAACGAACACTTTAAATGTCAGTGAGCGACTGGGACATCAACCCATGCAGTAAAAATTCTCCATTGATTAAGAAGATTTTAACGGACACCAACACTAAATGTCAGTGAACAGCCGGGACATCAACCCATGCAGCAAAAATTCTCCGTTGATTAAGAAGATTTTAACTGACACCAACACTAAATGTCAGTGAGCAGCCGGGACATCAACCCATGCAGCAAAAATTCTCCGTTGATTAAGAAGATTTTAACTGACACCAACACTAAATGTCAGTGAGCAGCCGGGACATCAACCCATGCAGCAAAAATTCTCCGTTGATTAAGAAGATTTTAACGGACACCAACACTAAATGTCAGTGAGCAGCCGGGACATCAACCCATGCAGCAAAAATTCTCCGTTGATTAAGAAGATTTTAACTGACACAAACACTAAATGTCAGTGAGCAGCCGGGACATCAACCCATGCAGCAAAAATTCTCTGTTGATTAAGAAGATTTTAACTGACACCAAACACTTAATGTCAGTGAGCGGCTGGGACATCAACCCATGCAGCAAAAATTCTCCGTTGATTAAGAAGATTTTAACGGACACCAACACTAAATGTCAGTGAGCTGCCGGGACATCAAACCATGCAGCAAAAATTCTCCGTTGATAAAGAAGATTTTAACTGACATCAACACTCTAAATGTCAGTGAGCGGCTGGGACATCAACCCATGCAGCAAAAATTCTCCGTTGATAAAGAAGATTTTAACTGACACCAACACTAAATGTCAGTGAGCAGCCGGGACATCAACCCATGCAGCAAAAATTCTCTGTTGATAAAGAAGATTTTAACTGACACCAACACTAAATGTTAGTGAGCAGCCGGGACATAAACCCATGCAGCTGAAATTGTCCATTGATAATGAAGATTTTAACTGACACCAACACTCTAAATGTCTGTGAGCGGCTGGGACGTCAACCCATGCAGCTGAAATTGTCCTTTGATAAAGAAGATTTTAAACTCACCCTCTAAATCTGTCATCAGGCCCGGACTTCAATGAAAGCACCAGAACTCATATCAATAACATATTACTTGCACGACAAACTATGTTTTCCCCAGTGTAAACTTTTCACTAACCCCCTAAAATTTTGGTAATTTACTGTTTATAACTAATTCTTAAATTCTGTAATAGCTTAGTGGACTCAAGTATTGCCTGTACTTGGGGGGTGGCGGAGGGTAGCTCGCAAATAAAAATGTTGATAATATTTCTTGTTTTTTATTTACAACACTAGTATGAAACTAAAAATGAAATATCTGAGTTTAATGAACCAAAAATTAAAAAAAATTAAATATTACTATAATTAGTGTATTCAAAAGTACGTGAAACTAATATTTTTTTACATTCTTGCTGTCTGAATATTGCCAATGGATACGTGACAGTTTGTTGAATCGTGTAAATATAACACATATACCTTCAAAACCCTTTAATACTTTCTGTAGTAAATATATATATATATATATATATATATATATATATATATATCGTCAGTAGAAGTATACAGATATGTATACTTGTTTTTGCACTTTTGAAATAATAACAATAATTGTAAAATAACACAAACTAATTGTAATGGTTTGTAAGACTAAAACTTGTTTAATTTTTCAAAAAAGTAAATAAAATAATATTTACAATATATACATTTTATATAAACAACTCAATTCATTGTCTTCAAAAATAGCACAATCACCACTAATAATAGGGTACTTTGGGATTATACCGACCACACCAGTATGAAGAACACAAAAATATAAATTTATAGAAACAAACATGATAGAACGAAAAAACAACTCTTTAATTACAAAATTACAAGCATTTCCAGGCATTGTGATTGGTATTGTTGTCGCTGTTATCTTATCTTTCTCGAGAATCCCGATTACGACAGGCCACGCGGCATCACGTGATTTTCACGGTACATAATTGCCTTTCCATTACAATTCAATTTATATTTCTGATCAGATCCTCTAGAATTTGATATTTTACTGATATGTACTATCTCGAGGGATGTTTTTCTTTCGTTGAGATCAGCGCGAAGGCATGGCACTCGCATTTGGGTGGCGGAGTGTGATCAAGAATAAAAACAAGTTTTGAGTGTTTTTTCAATAAAGAGTTTAGTTTTAGTTTGATCATGTTTGTTTTTATTGAATTTTTGTGTTTGGAGAAATGTAGAGGTAAAACACGGAAGTACAACAAAGCGACGCACCAGCTGAACGGGCGGCGAGATTCTGCAATCACGTTATCTACTACACCGCTCGACTTTGACCTCTGTCTAAGGATGGGGAGGGGTTTGCGATAAGACAATTCCTGTTTTATATTGACGAAATATTGTTCTACGCTAATCTAGTAATCAGTAGAAGCAAAATGTCAAATAACGATTCATGTCTGGGTTTGGTCGGTATAATCCCAAAGTACCAATAATAGTGTTTATCAAAGTGTTTTCACTCACTGGTAACTTTTCTCTACGACGTTTACTCATGTTTTTTTTTACTAATAATACAATAAATCACACGAAAAACAACCGCTTTCAATCACGCAAACTAATTGAGGTTATAAGTCAGCATACAACAACAATGCAACTGAAGTCGTCTGACAGCTGACATCGACAAATAAACTACGCTCAATGACGACGACATACAATGCCAATTGGAAGGTTTATTGTTTTTGCATGTAGCCCGTTTCTTCACCGACTACTATACCGAAACTGATGGCATTTGGACATATTATTAGCCAGCTACATTAAATTATCGAGACGTCCGGTATATCGGACGTTGGGCATTTTAGCTAGACCACCTCTGTTCGATATATCGGACGCCGGGGCTAAAAGGGTTAACATTGGTCACATGGGTAACCATGATGAAAATGAGAAAATATTAGAATAAATAAATTTTTAAACAAACTCAGTACAACCACACGAGATTTTAACATGTAATATGTTAACGCATGTAGCCATACTATCTCAACATAAGTATAGTGAATTGTGTGCACTTTTATTATTTAAACACTAATACAATATCCAGTGTAATGAACAAAAATGTTAAGTGTACCATGTGAGAAGATATGTCGAGAAAAATTTCATCTGTAGACTTAAAATTTTACATAAAACTACATTTCTACTCAAACAAGAATAAGTTTGATATTGTTGCATGTCCAACCTTTAATTGATTTATATAAATGTGTACTTTAGTATTAATAAAGTCTGTTACAGGAATTCCATATTTCTACAAAATGTGTGAACATTTAATTCCAAAGTTCCTGAATACTAAATGGAGAGAAACCCACAACTTCAGAGATCAATATGATGAAACTAAGACATTTCTTGCTTTGTTGGGAGAAAAAGAACACGCAAGATTGAGGAGATCCATAAAGTAAGTTCACATACCTACACACATCACTGCCTAGAATTATAGAACATGAAGTAAATGTTTAAAAACTAGTTTTGTTATTGGAAATGTTACTTGTAGTAGTACAGAAATGATTTATAAATATCACTTAGTATGAGTGAATCGACTACATATACTCATAGCTCCTGACATCCATAAATGAAGTAATAATGCTAAGAACATCATATGACCCTCCCAGCATCGTGTGTGTGTGTGTGTGTGTGTGTGTGTGTGTGTGTGTTTTCACGTGTCAATTACTAAGATTAAAATTAACTCTTTTAATACACTCTGGTGTCAACCCCCAAGGAAGATTGATGTTCAGATAATAATCCAAATGTTGCAATTTCAAAATTTTGGAAACATTTATTATGGGTGTATATATTGCTGTTGAATCTTGTCATCTAAATTTCTTGTGTGTAACAACAATATGTAATTTATAATCAGGTATAATACTTAGATGATAAAGTAGTCTTTCACAGTGCTGAAAAGAAGGTGCAATTCTGAACTAACTTCTAATTTAATATGAGACATTTTGCAAATGTTAACCTGTATTTTATTCCAGGGGCCAGACAAATCATGTTTTAGGCTTAATGAGGAGGTTCCCGAATCTCGATCTTGAAGCTATCAAGGAAAAGTATCCTGATGTTGATATAGAAAAAATCAAGAACTCTGATGAAGCCAGAGGACACTGGGTTCCTTGAGAAAGACTAGGCAATGTTTTGTCACTAATTTAGTCATGAGAATACAAAATAAACAATTATGTACAAATTGTAAACATTTTGTATCGTAAACCCAAAGATCCAAAACTAAACGCTATAATTTTGTGCACTAGAACATAAGCTTGAAGTTTTTAACTTTATCTCCCATATACTTCTGCATATTATGATGATAAAATCTAATTTTATTTTATAGTAAGATATACATGTTGGGACTTTGGAGTAAAAACTCCTGTTTAAAAAATGTTTGTGTAAGCATCAGCTTTACCAATCAAGCACAAAATTTGAAATGTAGGTGTCTTTTAAGAACACTCAGACCTGATGTGAGTTTTCCATTTTAGGTAGGTGCCACAGAAATATACTTGCTACATCCACTTACATAGAGAATTTCTTGAAAATATTTCCTCGTTGATCATGACCCTCCGATACAAAATATTGCTCTACCCTCCCATTGTAAAATTTATTTGAGGACTTAAGCATGGACTGTGAATACAATAACTGGTGTAATTTCAAATTGATTCAGGCCAATCTCGGTATATAATTAAACTAGAGTTTCTAGATGGTGGCCATTCACATTTATGCAAAAGTTTTATCTCGGCTGATACACCATATGGACGTGAAACATTTCAAAAACTGTAAAAAATTCCAGACAACTATTTTTAGAGATAATAAAATTTCTCTTAAAGTTGGAATGTATTTAAAACTTCAAAAGAGAATAGTTGTATCTCAAGTATTAGGAAAAGTAGAGTATAACTGAAATGGGTTTTTGAATTCAGGAAAATAATTTTTGTCAGGTTTATGGTAGTACAAGTTTTGGGAAATATAGGATGATTGGTACTTAGTATGACAAAACCTTTTGGGTTATAATACAATGCAAATGTAACACAATGGTGTATATAACGTCTAATTTCAAAAAATAGCTTTTAAGTGAATTGAATTGAAATGAATCTTTTATTTACACAGATGAACATTAAGTTTTTTGTGTATGTCAATACAGATCAGTCAATAAATAAATTAACAATTAATAGTAACAAAGTTGAGACATCACAAAAAGTTGCTTAAAATAACATCACATATATACAGTAGAACCCCGCTAATCTGTCACCTATGGGACAAGTATGTCGGATCAGTAAAACAGGTCGGATTGTCAGAGGATAACATTTATTGACATAAAAACTCGATCAAACTTTAGTTTAAACTAAAAAATGCATTGATTATCGCAAGATTATTATCACTGAATTTAATTATCTTGCGTCGGTCTAAAGAAGTCTGTAATGTTCTATTGCTTAGCAGACCACAATCTCGACTTAACAGCAATATTCCTCCATTTTCGGATCCACAAAATGTCCATTGGGGTAGACACTGGACGTTGTTCAATATACTGAAGGGCCAAATCAAACACATTTTTCGCTTCTGTATGTGACAATCGTGTTGTGGGTTCGACATCTTCATCATCAACATCATCTTTCTAATTGGTCATCTGCTTGCATTACAGTTTCAATAATCTTTTCATCAGTTAATTCTTCTTCTGTTGTGTAGTCGACTTCTGCTGTTGCGACCCACTCGCTGACGTCACAGGCTTCAATTTCCGGTTGTAAAGTTTGTAAATCCCTAAATATTGTCCGTGTGTCTAAATCTTGTTCCTCGTCACTTATTACTGCCTTCATTATTTGTTGGTTATCACCACTTTTATCTGGTACTGCTTCTGTTTCACTTTGTACTTTTTTCATTTGTGGCCACAGCTTGCACGAAGATTTCTCAAGTGTAGAAGCTGGCATTTCCTCCCAAGCTTCAGCAACTGTATATAGTATATGACATCTTTTATATTGATCATTTTCATTGCCTCAATCAAGTTGCTGCCTTCCTCCGTCCTTTCCAAAATGGAACCAATAAATTTTCGGCGATATTGCCTCTTCAACCACTGGATTATCCCCTGGTCCATTGGTTGGATCAAAGAAATTACATTTGCAGGAAGAAATATAACCTTTTCCAGTTCTTCGAGATGTTGCATTGTCGAGTAACAATATTGCACATACAGGGAGATTTATTCCTTGAGGTGTTTTGTAACGGCAGGGACAAACTAATCATAAAACCATTCCTTAAAAAGGGCAGATTCCATCCACACTGATTTTTGGTTTCGGTAAAAAAGCCATATTGATGTTTTTAAACGTTCTTGGCTTTTTTGCCTTACCAATAACAAACAATGGTATTTTGTGACTGCCGTTAGCATTACTGCACAATGCGATCGTTATTCTTTCTTTAGCGAGTTTTGTACCTTGTACAGACTCATTTTGTGGAGTTAGAGTTCTTGAAGGAAGCATCTTATAGTTCAAACCAGATTCGTCAATGTTATAGACTTAGTCTGGTGTCAGTTTATTTTGTTTAACTATGTTTTCGAGTCTTGGCACAAATTCATTTGAAGCTGTTACATCAGCTGAGAGCTTTTCACCGGAAATGATGATTTCCCGGATTCCATGCCATTTTTTCCAGCGGTGTAACCAGCCTTCACTGGCTGTAAATGTTTGACTAACATTGTCTCCTCCCATTTTGTTATACAAAATGAGCGCTTTTTCTTTTATGATCCGTCCAGACAATGGAGTTCTTTTTTTTCTCTCCTGCTCAAACTATACCCACAAAGCATTGTCTAAAAGTTCAGACTTAGGCTTCTTCAAAGTTTTACATTTGTTTAGTCCTTTCTTGTCAGCAACTAACATTGAATGACTTTCAAACTGTTTTCTATTCTTACGCCAGTCCTTAATTGTTGTTAAGCCAACCCCTATTTCACTTCCAATATTTTGAACAGACTTGCCTTTATCTAACCTCTTGAGTACATTTAGTTTTTCTAATAAAGAAAGTGTAACATGCTTACATCTTTTAGTTGACATGATTTAATACTGTTTTCAAAATCACACCACAACCGAACACTGCACAAACTTTTTGTTAAATAAACTTAACTTTAAGAGTAAACGCACACTCGCACAAACTGTTTCAACTGACTGTCACCGGTAAACTGACATGCACTCACACTACCTGTAAATGATGTGTCATTGATTGGACTACAGAGTACAGGTCACACTGTACATCTGTATTCGTCTACCAACCACCTACGACTCAGTCAGTTCAGTTTTAATGATTAGTGTTGTGTATAGTTTTTATTGAGTGCATGTTTCAGAGTTAGTGAAGTTGATACACATGGCGGTTGTGATTCCTAACATATGCGTACTACAACGCTTTGGTATGATTTGTTTATTTTAACCTAGTTTTTAGTTATGTATTAGGTTAGTTATATACCTGAAGAAGAGATCAGATTGCAGATCTCGAAACGTAGTGTTATTGATTTTTTTGTTTCACTGAACGATGGCAAATGTCCGGAAAAATCCTGTTTCCTTCACTATCCTTCCATCGTCAAAAATAAACTTAAAACAAAGAAATTAATGAGTTGAGCTTTAGCCAGATTGATATGCAGTGTCTGGGCCGACTGTCTTATTAGTTATGTCTGCTGTCGTTATGTTTTGGTGTCAGCATAATTGATTTGTTTTGCGTTTATGTTTTGCTTTGGTTATTAGTAATATTGCTGATGAAGACACACTCTATTTTAGGGTCAAATCGAGTAATTTGAGAGAACTGTTAGCGAAACAGAAACCAGTTTCTTATGAAGATGAACGTGATGTTGGTGATTAGTGGATTAGGTTGGGAAAGTGATAAGGAATCACTTTATGAACCAATGAGTTATCAAAACCTAGGCTTAGATGTGGCGGGACCTACAAATAGGCCTACTGCTGCACCTGATTTCTCTGAAACAGCAACCTTGAATATGCCTATTCCTTAAGGATTGTTGTAGATGCGTGTATGTGTGTGTGTGTATATATATATATATATATATATATATATATATATATATATATATACACAAACACGAGTATATCCTTCTAAGCAGAAAAGACTGGAATTTCAGGTAAGAGATACCAACACTGCGGTAAAAGATTGTCTTCCTAGAAATGCTAAAGCTATTGAGCATTTCTTTTTATTCAAACTGTTTGGCTTCTGATTATGATAGAAACAAACAGATATGCCGCTAAAGAAATGGAAGCTGCCACAAATAAGAAGATGAAAAGTAGGAGTAGGCTCAAGACGTGGATGTTTCAGACCTTAAAAAATTTTTTGCAATCAACAACGTAGCCAGGAAAACGTTTTGGGGGGTCCAGACTGATATTTTCATCTAGTGAACAGAGATATGAATAATAAAGAATTTCTGATTCTGATTCTGAGAGATTAAGGGCACATTTGGTTCCTAAAAAGTTCGTGACCGTTTCTTTCTTGAGAACGATTTTTCAGCAGTACATGCTATTAATACTGAATTATTTCAATAATAGTAATTGTTTACTAAAAAAAGTTATTTATAATTTGGGGGGGGGGTAGTCCGAACCCCTTGGACTCCATTTGCTGGCTATGTTCTTAATTGCAATGATCAATATAGGACTGATAGTGAAAAATTAAGAGTTTATTAGGACACTAGCCATACCCAGAGGAATCCTTTTTTATTAAAACAATGTCCAATTGATTAGTGCAATGTTGCACTTAAATTCAGGACCTAATTGCTGGAAAAGGCCAGCCGGATCATGACCCGTGGGATGAAGTCAGGCCCTCTTTGGACGAAATAAATAAACTTTCAAGTCACATTTTTGTCCACAAAAAAAAATATTTGTATTGACAAAAGCCTTATTGGCATGAAAAATAGGTGCTTGTTCATACAGTACCTACCAAACAAGAGACAATGTCGGTGGGGAATGAAAAACATGTAAATGTGTGATAGTGAGAAAAGTTGTATAGTGGTAAATCTTTTTTATCTTATGGAAATTACCCACTGGTCCAAAAGGTTATAATTGATCTTTTGAACAAATATTCCCTTTTAGATTAAGGGCACACCACCTATTTACAGGCAACTAGTACACTAAAGTGCCACTTGCTCTAAAACTCCTAGAATGTAAAACATACTTGACTGTAACTATTAGGAAGGAATCTCAGGGGCGCCCCTAAGTTGAGAGTAGCAGAAATAATTTATTTTGAAAAGGTGAATTCCTTTTAGAGGGTATTTGGGAGAAGAAAGATTGAAAGTCTGTGTACTGTCTATCAACTGCATGTCATGCACAAGATAAGAAGGTAAAAAGTAAAAAAGGAAGAGAAACAGTTAGCCATCTAACACAAAAATCTTGTTAAATGTAGAACAAGATTTAACAAAGGAAGAGGCGGCATCAGAAATTGTGCCAGGACTAAGTGGAGATGTGTAGGGAACTCTTCATGAACTTTCAACACTTCCTAGAGAAATAACCGCACCTGTATAGGTTGTTTGAAGAACTAATTCTGTCCTGGATGCATTGTAGAGTTCACCAAAATTGCTTTCATAAACTAGAACAGGAATGGAAAGAAGAAGTGTCCAGCATCCAATGATTAGTACTCTGAGTCAATGTTAACATTCACATATATAAACATATACTGGGTGTCCCAAAAGTCCCACCTTTTTCTAACTTTTGAACGGAATTAAACAAACCAATATCCTTTGGCGGTTAGTTATATAATGACAAATGATGATTTTTGCGCTACATGAAAAACTTAGCCCCTCAACTCAAAATGAGGGGTTGGGGGTCAAGTCAAATTTTTTAAATGCAAACCCCCATCAAATAACACTTTTTAAAGGTCTTTATAAAAGAAGAACAATGCCACAGACTAGAGGTCTCTATCTCAATCCAGTACGAAACAACGGCTTGTCAAAGTTTTATTGAAAAGTTACGCTAAAAAACACTATTTTTCTTAACTCATCTGTTCAGACAGTGTCTGGGCAGGAATTTTAGAGAATTCTGTTTTAGGACCATTTTTATTGATGGGAATTTGAACAGCCCACAATACTTAGAAATGTTGCAATGTAACATTGTTCCTGCCATATATAACATAACGCAAGGCATTTACGATCCTTTTTTCCAACAGGACGGCGCCCCTCCTCACTATGATATAAACGTTAGAACATTCTTGGACCAGGTGTTTCCTGAGAGATGGATAGGTCGACGGGATGCTGTAGAGTGGCCAGGTCGCTCACTCGATTTTACTCCCCTAGACTTTTTCTTTTGGGGATTTTTGAAAAGTGTACGAGACTAAATCTCAGAACCTTGATGAGTTAAGAATGCGGATTGAAAGCGCTTGCTGACTTATCACACCAGAAATGTTGGAAAACGTAAGGCATTCATTAGAATCAAGACTTTATTTTTGCCAAGAAGTAAATGGGGGTCATTTTGAGCATTTACTTTGAGCTTAAAAAAGGTTGAGGTAAGATTTCAACATTAAGTTTAATTTAGCACTACTTAGTATTAAGAATAATATTATTGTTAAAATACAGGGTGGGGCATATGTCGGTTTCCCCAGAAGACAAATTTAAGGGCGTTATAGGTTAATTACATAAAACACTTTTAGGCCAGAAAACAAATTCATTATATGAAAATATTTACATATTACCATACAATGTTAAAGCAGTTGTTCAAAATATCCACCTTGATTTTGTATACACTTCAAAACAACTGAGAACAGAATCACACATTTTTAGCAATAAAGGTTTATTATTATTAACAAGTTCAAATGCATTTCTAATTAGGTTTCTGAATGTATCAAGATTTTGCGGTTTTGAAGCATACACAGTTTCCTTTATCCCACAGTGAAAAACCACATGGTGTCATGTCTGGTGAGCAGTTGTACCTCGGCACTCAATCCAGTCATTAGATGTGTTATTTAAAAAATCTCGAACTTGGATACCGAAATGTGCTGAGGCACCATCTTGTTGCCAGATGAGCGAATGAATATTGAAAACAGGACTGTTTCTGAGCTCGGGAACTGTTACTTCTTGCAGCAACCGTATGTAACTTTCTGAGTTAACATTTCCTTGAAGAAAATAAGGACCAATCAGTGCACTACTCAAAATACCTCCCTATACCATGAAACCAGGCACATTGAGTTGTGCTTGGATTACATTATGAGGATTTACATCCGATCAGTACACACAGTTATGCCGATTAACGCGTCCATTTAGTTTGAAAAATGCCTCATCACACTAAAAAATTGATGGCAAGAAATTTGGATCAGCCTCTGAGCGGATAATTATTGGCATTCTTTGCAACAATGAACTTACTCCATGTTGCTGCCAACTTAACATTGTTACCAACCTATCGAAACAAAATATCCCAATTTATGGGGAAACTGACATATGCAGTATAATTGATTAGAATAATATGAAAAAATTATACATGGATTGAATTTTTTGTAGACAACTAACATTTTAAAGTACTTGATAGTTAAAGAGTCAAGTCAAGTCAAGTCAAAGCAAAACTTTATTCGTGAACATAGAGTACAGAATATGTGTCAATAGATAAAAGTAATTATAAATTAGGTTGACAAATCTCTCCAATTTGAAAATTCTTCAAACGGAGTAGAATGTCTTGTCGGCCAGCCAGGTGGTGAGACGTGTCCTGAATGGGAATAGTCTCTTCTCTTCTTTGAGATGTCTTGGCAGTAGATTGAATAATTTTGCTCCTGCATAGGAAGGTTTTTTGGCAAAACATTGCAAGTCTGTGAGATTGAAGGTTGAAATTTAACTGCGTATTGGTGTTGTGGGTATGGATGTCAATGAATCTTTCAGCATTGCTTGTGAGAATGTGATTGATGGACTGAAAGATAAACAAGGCAGTAACAGTTTGGATACCAAGGTCTTTAAAGGCACTTCTACAAGTGTCTCTTGGTCCCAAGCTTGCTAGCACTCTCACAGCCTTTTTCTGCATTATTAGGACTCTATTCAGATTTCCTGCAGTTGATCCACCCAAACAAGCAGTTCCATATCTTATGTGGGATTCAAATAGTGAGAAATTAAGCAACTTTAGCTGTTGCGAGGTCTGTGACAGCTCTAACTCTTTTGAGCACATACAGGGCAGTACTCAATTTGTTGCAGACCAAATCAACATGAGGTGTCCAGATAGAGCACTGTCTACAATAATTCCCAAGTACTTAGTTTCTTCCTCCACCTCTAACATCGGGAGTCCAGCATTTTCATTTTGTGCTCTACTAAACAGTACTTGCTTTGTTTTTCCTTCGTTTTAGTGCCAAGTTGTTAACATGACAGTATTGTTTGGCTACATTTAAAGCAATGAAGGCCTTACAGTCTAAATTAATCAGGTTGCTTTCTGCCAACATCAAAGCAGTATCGTCTGCATACATTGTAGAAGAGGCATACTCACTGAGATGATTGGGTAAGTCATTAGTGAACAGTATATAGAGTACTGGTCCAAGGGACGGATCCTTGAGGAACCCTCTACTGATAGGAAGTTGATCAGATCTTGCATGGTAAGTTGTGTTATTGTTCACTATATATTTGATCTCAACCAATTGAGTTCTATTTTCAAGTAGCTTTTAAAACCACCTTTCTTCTGTATTGTGAATTCCCAATGTTTTAAGCTTTTTAATGGCAAGTTATGTCCAGACTGTCAAATGCTTTAGAAAAATCTAAGAACAAAGCTGTGGTCAAGTTTCCTTCTTCCAACTGGTCTATTACACCTTCAACAAAACTTATGATGGCTGTAGTGGTGGATCTTCCAGGTAGGAAGCCGTGTTGGTGTTCAGATAAGAGATTGTTAGAAGAGAGGTGTCTCATCAATCTTGTTAAAACAATTTTTTCAATTATTTTAGAGAATCGTAGGAATAAGAGATATCGGTCTATAATCACTTGCAACTTTGCATGTCTTTTGTTTATTTATCGGGATAACTTAGCTACTTTAAGATCGTCTGGAAAAATGCCTTGTAAGAGAGACTTGTTAATTATGTTTGTCAATGGAAGCCTGATTTCTTCAACTATATATTTCAATACAGTGGATGATATATCGTCAATTCCAGCTGAGGGTTTTGATTTCAGTGAAAGAATTGTTTTTTCAAACCTCGGTTAGATTTGTCATTTCGAACTTAAAATCAGAAACATTGTTGATTATGCCCCATTTGGTTGTGTCAGTGAGGTCAAGATTTTGACCGGCTTCTTTCAGTGTTTTCTCCGCTGCAGTTGTGAAATAAGTATTTAGGTGTTCTGCTATTTGGAGTGGATTCTGAGTTTTCTTTCCGTCAACTTCCAGTTCAATTGCTGATTTCCGTGCATTTTTTTTTTGTCGTTCACTGTTTATGGTGTTGTCCCAGATCGCTTTAGGCTTGTTATCAGCATTGTTAATAAAGTCGGCAGTTGCTTGTCTTCTACAAAATTTCAATCTCAAATCATATGCCTTTTTCCTTTCTGCTGTTAATCTTTTTGCCTCAACCCCAGGTCTTAATTTTTCTTGCTCAAGAGCCTCAAGAAAGTCTTTTTGAAGTCTGTTAGCAACAGGGTCTGACATGCTTCTAAAGTTATGCCTTTGTTTGGATCTAGATTTTTTGTAAGGGCAGGCTGTGTTCATTGCTGAGGTGAGGATGCCACTAAGTTTTTTGTACGCTGTGTTTACATTTTCTGTATTTATGATTTCATCCCATTCCTGATCGCGGAGAATTTCTTTTAGGTGGTCCAAATTTTTCTTGTTTAAGTGCCTTCTTTCTGAATTTACAATGGGCAGAGGAGCTGAACACTTGTAGATTGAGCTTAGCTGTGCTTTATGATCAGAAATACCCAGTAGTGAATGTAGAGACATTGATTTCTTGAGGAGTGATATTACTACATACACAGTCTATGGATGAAGATGTAGTATTTGTCTCTCTGGTAGGTGGGGAGTTGTAAACGGTGAATATTGTATGCTGCCAAAGTATTAGTTAGCTTTGCGTTGTCCCCTATCTTGTTTTAGACAATCGATAATTTATATCACCCATGATTACTAATACGTGACTTCCATACAGGTACAGTGTCCAAAATGTCAGATACATGGTCAAGGGCTACGTCAAGATCTCCTCCAGGTGGCCTGTAGATTCCCAAGACATAAGTGCATTCCTGTCCCTCTGAGATAGCAACTAGTTGCGTTTCACACACCATTTCTATTGATGGTTTTGCAATGATTGGTCTATTTTATATATCCAAATGTATTGTTCTTATAAAATGGCAACTCCTCCTTTCTTATGTGTGTTCCTGGAAAAACCTGCTATGAGATCATAATTTGGGATTCTGGTATTTTCAAGATGTTCATTTTTTTAAATCCGTGTTCAGTAAGAATTACCAGACCAGGATTTGTGTTCTCAAGCATGTGACTCAATCTATTTACCTTTGTTTGCTAATGAATCTACATTCTGGTGAAGAATTGTCATTTGACAATTTTTTCCTCCATGTGTTCTATTTTGATTTTTCTTGGGATTCTTATTGTGAGGACGTTCACTTAGTTGGTTTTTTAAACCAGTTGCTTTGTTTTCCAGAAAGAATTTATGAAGGTTTTTGTTTTTTGAAATTGTTTCAATTTGGATTTTTTCCTGGGCACTGTTTCTAAAAAATTCTTTTGAACATTTTGGGCTGGTATCATGTTGTTAGTTTTTGGCCATGTGTTCTTTGTAAAAAAGTTATATTTTTATTGAAAAAGTCATCTACAGTTTGGCCCTCTGAAAATTTCTTTGAATTTAAGGGTGGTTTGGCAGCTGAAAGGATATGTGATAATATGATCATTTTGTCTGTTTGTTTTAATTATAGAGTTGAAAAAATGAACATCTGTCTCACCTACAATGATGCTGGCGTCTTTCTCATTACTTGGAGCAAATGCAGTAGGTGTAGCCTGTGGGGGTTGTCGACTGGCTGGGGTCCTCTGTCAAAGATGTTGTGGACAGTTTTTTGGTCAGGTTTGACTGACTCCCTCCGTCAATACCGAAGCCTGTGGTGTTGTCAACTGGCTGGGGTCCTCTGTCGAAGATATTGTGGACAGTTTTTTGGTCAGGGTTTGACTGACTCCCTCCGTCAATACCGAAGCCTGTGGGGTTGTCGATTGGCTGGGGTCCTCTGTCAAAGATATTGTGGACAGTTTTTTGGTCAGGGTTTGACTGACTCCCTCCATCAATATCGAAGCCTGTGGGGTTGTTGACTGGCTAGAATCCCCTGAAGTAATTGATGATTTACTTTTTGCTACTTGCAAGAGACACTAAAAACATTGTCCCCCTTGCCACTATTTTTAGGTTTTTCTGTAGCTAGTGTTCATTGTTAATGTCCCTTTGGTTTGTGTTTCTGATTGTAGTTAGCAAGGTTAGAAAATGATGTTATTGTGTCTTTGTTGGGTTCAAGATTAAAGATTATTGAGTCGAGCTGACAGTCCGTCAATCTTGAGTTCCACTTCATCTTGCCTTCTACATAACCGAGCTAATTCAAGGACGATTGGTGTGTTTGTCAAAGTGCAAAAAAGTCCCGTCATAGGTCTGGTCTCAGTAGACTTGAAACATTTTTGTTTTTTTTTGTCTCATCAGCAATGTCATGTAGATTATGATGAGCATCATTGCTTAATCTAGACATTTCTTTTTCCAAATTGCTTATTTTATTTAGATATTACCTAAGCAGTTGGCCCTGAGCTTGGTCATGATCCTCGAAAATTTGTTGCAGCTCAACTTACTGTTGTTTACTTTTCTCCAATTGGAGAAGTGTCTCTTGCAATTTTCCTTGGAGAGCTTCGATTCTATTTAAGTACTGTTCTTCATTAGCTAGAAGATCCTCTACTTTAGCTTCCATACTAGCTAGGTTGGCTTCATGTTTGGAGTTACATGTACGTAAATCTTGAACTTCTTGAACTAATTTAGTATTCTCGTGTAGTAGAGCATTTCCTGCTTCTGCTGCTAAAGTTAAGGAGATTTCCAGGTCAGATTCATCTAAAGTTTCATGGACCTGTAATTTTGACTTTATCCCTCTAGGTCTGAGATTTTAATTTGCTATTTTCGGATAAAAAGAGTTTTCTTTGATGGATGGATTTTTAGATGTTTTGCAATTTTCACACATCCACGACTTGACATCCGACCTAGACATTCTATTAAGTTTATTTGGGTAAACTAATACATTTCTCATGGTACCAAAGCTGGCAGAGGCCTGTGCATTTAATTCCTGAGTATCTGACCCCAATACTACAGACACCACAAGGGTTTTTAGTTAATGACATTTTATTCTCAAGGGGATTATTCTATGAATGCAAAAATAAAAATGTAGGCAAAAGAATTATTTTACTATTGTTTTTGGTATCAGATTAACAGAATATTGACAGCTTTTATAATATTACTGTAAGCAGTAGCCAGTGTGTGAGGTCAGGGTGGCGAGTCAGCAGTCAGCATATGGAAGGTCAACGCTTCACCATTGTGACATACATCAGGGCCGTCTGTCTGTGAGCTGGAATGTTTCGTTGGAAGCAATGTATTGAGTAGCTGTGAGCTGGCAGTGAGTGTGACGTCACAGCTTGTATTGCCTTTCAGGTGGTCAGTGTCTATCTCTTTGATATAATAAAGTTCATTTAAGACATATATTTCACCAAATAGAAAATTTTACTCTGGAGTTAGATACAAGTTCTTCTTCTGTGTAGTAATGGTGATGTGTAAAATATTGCTGCCTTTGAAAGTAGGTTAGCTTGTAGTGTTGATTGTGTTTCTAGTGTTTCTTTACTTTTTGGTTGTGTAGCTTATAAGTCTATAATTAGAAGAGACTTACAGGTTACTTGATGTTGTAATGGTGAGTAGTTAGTAGGCTATTTGTTGGTTTAAACCACTAAAAAACTTCACTTTTGATGGGAGCACTTTCACAGTTACTGATGAGTGTCCGCCATCTTGGATGGGTTTTTTTTAAGAAGAATTTATTAAAAATCCAAAGAAATCTTACTTTTTTATTTTAGAGTTCTAAATGGAAGATGCTGGCAAATACAAATGCTGTCTCACTACTGGTATCTTCTGTACCACAGGGGAGGCCCGATGCTTAAAAAAAGGAAGACAAAAACAGCTGTGGTAAAGCAGGTTAGAATGAGAAAAGGTTTCAAAAGGGAATAATTGAATAGTAATGGTACCAAAATTAGCTAAAACTGTCTTCTGTATTCCTTGGTGGAAGTTGGAAGAGAAGTGATAATTTAGGAAATGGTACAATAATTAATTAATTAAATAATAAGGACAGGAAATGACACTGGTGTATCACATATATTTTTTATTGCTGGTCACTTCTCACTGCACTAAAAATTGTTAACGAGGGGAAATAAATTTAGAATTTGGAAATATGCATCCAAATAAATAAAAGTTATATGTTCTTTCTCCCATACTTAATAAAAGAAAGATAATCTCATTTATTTTTTTTAAGATATGAATTATTTGGCTAAACACTACACTATACAAACACCAAAAGAGTGCTTGGCACCGAGTGGGGTGACCTGTCATAAATGCTTGGCACTGACAGCCACCCCCTCAAAAAGTGCTTGGCAGTCAAAGGGTTAAACAAAACAAAATAATACAACAAAAAATAAATTTAAAAAAAATGCAATGCAAAAATTATAATTTTATGATCTTAATTTATTTGCATGCATTTTTTAATTGTTTCTTATGTACATAGGAACAAACCTACCAAATTTCAAAGAAGTGCTTATCTATATAACTGAATTTTGATGTTTTATTTGGTATTTGTGTAATGTTCCAGAAAATCATTCACAACTTTCAATAATAAAAATAATGGAATGATTTTGTTTAATTGTGTTGGGGAAAGAGTAGGATAAGACATATAATACTTATTTGGATGATAAAATTGTTTGTTTTTAATTTTTTTTTTTTTTTTTTGTGTTGATAAAGAAAAATGTAAGTTTTTGATCTTAAAACAACTTGCAACTGTTTTCTTGTTCCCTATATAATTAGGAACAAGTATAACTTACCAAGTTTCATAAAGAGTAAGTATCTATAATACTTAGTATGACTTTTCTTACATATTAGGCCAAATATTGAAAATCTGCACTCACATAAAAGTTATCTGTTATATTTGGCAAATAGGTTTTACCAGCTGTAACAGATCAAATCAAGATAGATATCTGTCTATTTGATTTATTATGTATAAAATTAAACTAAGTACAGTGCCATATGTTAACTTTTAGTAACAGAATAATTAATATTCGAAAAGCCAATCTAGCCTGCCCTCAGTACTTTTGGAAAAACCCACAATCCAATATCATCAGTTTTTGGCATTTAATTGAAATTTTAATTAACCCTACATCGGGCGCTAAACGGAGTTTTCCTCCGTGTATTTTTTATTATTAAAAATAGTACTACTTTTCTGATGTTGGCAGTCGTTTCCCGCAGTGAACTTCACGAGCATCTTTCGGAGAAGCGAAACAATAGCCTCCCGCTTATCTTTGTCAAAATCTGTCAGTATAAGGTCTACTTCCGTGCGAGACTGGACGATTCCTCCGTGATCGCCCGATGTTGTGTTTGTAGTGCTTGGACGAAATCTCCGTGAGCGCCTTATAGTGTTTTGTTTTTATGGAGTAATAATCTGTGTGCGCCTAAATGTGTGACCTGTGATGGTTTCTTTTTAAGTTTTACAATATATTTTATTTGAATTTTGTGAAATGGAGAATGAAGACGACGAGAGACTTGTCAGTACAGTACCCGTGTGCTAGGGAACATTTCAGTACTGTTTATGGAGTGAAAATTGTCGTAATAAGAACCAGAAGGAAAATGTTTTGAAACTTTGTGTAGTGTTTAAACAAATTTTTAGTAAAGAATAAATATTGATTTTAGAGTAATAATTGACATTACAATTGTATAATATCTCAAGAATTGAAGTAAGTTGTTTTTGTAAGAAGTTAAGTTAAAAACTGAGTTAATTTTCTTATATTATTACAGTAGGTTAAACATTTTTACAATTAATTGCATTATTCCTTAAAATAAATCATGTTGTTATTATACAATAACATTTTTTTAAATTTTGAATTTCTTATTTAGAAAATTCATTACATAAGAGAGTAATTTTTATTTAATTTCTAAAAATGAATATATTACATTGTAATTAAATCAGTATGAATATTTAAACAAATAAAAACAGTTTAAACCACTATGATATCCATTATTCGCTAACCTGGAGGAAACCTCCGTGAGCGCCTGATGGTGTTTCTAATTTTTAAGCGCCTGATGGAGGGTTAATAATAGTGCATGGATGGTTCTCAGAACAAAGTGAAATGAAATGTGGTGATTGATAATATGAAAACAAGTAAAAAATTATCACAATAACAACTTTGACCGAGTTATTGATAAAATAATTGATTAAATATCACATATGTATTAAATTCAGGAATTATTCATTTCTAAAATAAGAAGAGATAAATTATTATGCTAACTTGTAGTATATTTAGGATGAATATTATAAAATATTAGATCAAAGGAATAATATATCTAAACAGTAATAAATATTTTTGTGGATAAATGGACTTTCGTGTATTGAAAAAAAAATTAATTGTCCGATCAAAAACATGAACAATTTTAAAGTTTCATTATAAATGTAGAATTGATAGTCTAATGTATTAAAACGTGTGAGTTTATATTTTTAGACAGCATTTACCTCAAAAATTAAGGTTTTTGTGAAAAAATCAATTTTTCATTAACTATTGCAGTAGACTTTCCAAATCCGAAGTTCTGGTAGTGGTTAAAGAAGCGTTAAAAGGTTCCTTAACCACCACAGAAAATATTAGTTATTATAATAGACTGATAATATTTATTTTAAATCATAAACTGTTCACAATTTTCTTAAATTTTGAAAACACAAAACTTTTTCTTTCACTATTATTTTTTTATATTTTTCCATATTCTCATTTGTCATTTATATGCTTATCAACATTGCAACTCCTTACTAGTTCATATAGAACTCCCCAGGACTCACCATATAAAGTCCCTCATGAACGCCCTATGTTGAGAATATGGTAGTGTTCGTCTCATTTTCATTGTATTGTAAATTAAAATAAAAATTACTTTCATTAAGTGGAATCACACGTTTTTCTAACACAAACGGGGGCTTCAGTTTTATATTGCTTACTCCAGTACAGAAATGTAGGGCAACACACACTCATTTTATGTAATAAGATTGTGGTTTGTGTAAATCTTTTACCGAAATAATAAGCCTATTTCATTTAATGGACTGTCTGGTAAATAACAGGAAGTGACTCCAGCAGTAACAGGCATTTTAGCTTGTGATAACAATACGCTGTACCTTGAGTTTCTACCATGCTCTGCTGTTAGCGCTGTGTTTACATAACATTTGCTAAAACTGTCTTATTATTTTTTAAATGACTTTACTCCAATATAATTAAATTGAATTGTTCTTTTTGTTATGTCTTTTCTATACAAGTAAAAGAATTCTATAATTTATTTAGTACATATTAAAAATACCTTTGTGGGAACTGTGCTGAAGGGCTCAGGACAAAAGCAGTGTAGCAGTGTTCTGCAATGTACCATGTAAAGTTTGTTATCATATAAAAAACACTGAAATGGCCAAGGCAGAATATAAGCAAATGTGCAAGGATGAAAATATTCACTGAAAATGTTTGCATAGTGAAAACCAGCAACTGTCTGTTAGTGTTGACAAAAATGTTGATTTGATAAATATAGAATGAAAAGTTCACAACCTAAATAAAGATGATGAGGAAAGCTTGCTAATCTTAGCAACTAAAGCAGGATTTGAATTTTAAAAAGAAAATAAAGCACTTAAACAACAAAATTATGTACGAGACATTTCAAAGATTGAATGGAAATTTCAATCTGTATACAGAATTCAAGATTAATCGGAAAAGAATTATTAAACTTTAAGATAAAATTAAAATTGATAGGAATATTTCAAATGACCTAATTATATAGCTAGATGGTTATAAGTGTAACAATGTTTCAGATATTAATAACCTTAGATTATAAAATTATAATTTAAAAATTAAAATTAGCATTCTTTAGAAAACATTGTACAAGAAAACGGAAACGAAATGAAAGAGGTACGACTGTTGTATAGAATGTTTTACATTGTCCTAAAATAAACATTGAATCAGGTTGACAGAAAAATTTTCAGTTTACTGTCTCCTCTGCAAACATATTTAGTGCTTTGGCTAATTTAGGTGTAAATAATTAAAAAAACCACAGAAATATGACAGTGAGAAGCCAATTAAAAAAAACACCGAAAAATTTGTGATGAGGATATCAGTTTGTGG
Organism: Homalodisca vitripennis; assembly: GCF_021130785.1. Lineage (NCBI taxonomy): Eukaryota > Metazoa > Arthropoda > Insecta > Hemiptera > Cicadellidae > Homalodisca > Homalodisca vitripennis. The sequence goes on from NC_060210.1 coordinate 146,923,906, forward strand.
TTGGATAATATTTTTACAACATATAGTTTTGTGAACATATTAAACTTTCAAAAAAACAAAAATTGATTTTACTAATGTAAAAAAATCCAAAATTACGTCCCAGTAGGACAATATCACAGTTTTGTTTACTCACTGCAATCAACTGACAGAAGTTTGATGGATATTGACCAAAGTAAAACAACTAGAACATTTGTTCCCTTTTTTGCCTAAAACATTCTCTTATAGATATTTAGTTGGAATAATTCAAGAATAGGCCGCAAGACAGAACTACAGGACATGAGGTGTGTTATGCACTTTATAACCACTTAATTAGTTATAAATCGGTGTCATAACATCAAATCATATCAACAGGCAATAACAATTATTTTGTTCTTCTGACATAGAGCATACTATATCACTATATAAAACTACATTGGCATAATTTGTATTGGTCTTAACAAGTACACCACTCATTTAGTGAGATATTACTATTTTGATTATTTGCAATCGTGGTAGTAGGTAGTGAGTGCTTATAATACCCCTCCATTCACTGCTGGGGTTAGTACTGAGTTTTACACAGGTTTGTTGGTGACTTACTGACCATATACAGAGGATATTCTGCTGTTATCAATAGCACATCATCTCCTGAGTTTGTTGTGTCGTACACAAGTTCATTTGCAAAATAATAGATACTTAATGTATGTTTCATGTTTTGGAATTCTTAATTTATATGTCAAAATCAATTAATATTGGAATCAGAATATATAAATGTTTGACTTGGGCGTTTTTTTACTTGGATATAAAAAGTTAGTTGCCAAATAAAATTATTTTATGTATCTACATAAAAAATGTTCTAACTGTTGAAAACGTAAGAAGCCACATATTTGTCTTATCATCACAGTTTAGTGGCCATTACAAAAAACAGATTTACAATGACATTACCACAAGGTATTGTGCAGCAGTAAATTAGTGTGTCAGAGACTGCTTCAAAGATATTTAATTTAACAAGTGCCTCATTACAGCATTCAGTTCTCAATATGTACACTAGATAGTTTTCAAATATAGTATTGATTAAATAATTAAAAATGTAAAAGGATTAAAAATTACAGTTAAGAAACCAAAAATGAAGTTAGTAGTGAATTTTCTTTAGTACTCTATGGACGTAACATTACGGAGAGTGCTTATTCAGAGCATGGAATGTTTGTGATGTTGATTGTACAACCTCTGAATGTAAGAGAGTACCAGTTTAATCCAGTACTTGTACATATCCATTCTTTGAATTAGCACTTCTTATGCATGACATCAACAGAGTGGAGGGTACTTAATTAAGAGCATGGAATGTTTGTGATGTTGATTGTACAACCACTGAATGTAAGAGAGTACCAGTTTAATCCAGTACTTGTACATATCCATTCTTTGAATTAGCACTTCTTATGCATGACATCAACAGAGTGGAGGGTACTTAATTCAGAGCATGGAATGTTTGTGATGTTGATTGTACAACCACTGAATGTAAGAGAGTACCAGTTTAATCCAGTACTTGTACATATCCATTCTTTGAATTAGCACTTCTTATGCATGACATCAACAGAGTGGAGGGTACTTAATTAAGAGCATGGAATGTTTGTGATGTTGATTGTACAACCACTGAATGTAAGAGAGTACCAGTTTAATCCAGTACTTGTACATATCCATTCTTTGAATTAGCACTTCTTATGCATGACATCAACAGAGTGGAGGGTACTTAATTCAGAGCATGGAATGTTTGTGATGTTGATTGTACAACCTCTGAATGTAAGAGAGTACCAGTTTAATCCAGTACTTGTACATATCCATTCTTTGAATTAGCACTTCTTATGCATGACATCAACAGAGTGGAGGGTACTTAATTAAGAGCATGGAATGTTTGTGATGTTGATTGTACAACCACTGAATGTAAGAGAGTACCAGTTTAATCCAGTACTTGTACATAGAATAGAATATATTTTATTGCGTTGACAATATATATTACATTGTATTGCAATAGTCAATAATACCAATTTCTTACGGTATTTATCTTAAAAACTAAATCCATTCACTCGACTTTCCATACAGTTGCATGCAGGCACATATTCATACACATACAAAAAAACAAAATTCATAATTCGTGGGATCAACCCCCAGGATTGCAACACCGCCGCGAATATCAATCCCAAGTGTGCTCCATAAACTCGCCAACTGAGTAAAAAGCACAAGACACCAGGTAGTGTTTTAATTGGGTTTTAAATTTTTTTGGATTTGTTTCTAAATTTAGTGTTTCAGGGAGATTGTTAATGAATTTGATCCCAGCTTGAGAAGGGAGGCGTTGAAATGCTGTTGTTCTATGCTGTCGGGCTCGAAAGCGCCCCCGAGCTCTTGTCTCGTATCAATATACACAGAAATCGACAGTAAAATGAAGTCTCTAAAATATACAAGCTGGGTAGAGTTAGCAAGTTGAGCTCACTGAAGGCACTTCGACATGACTCTCTGTTGTTCAATTTTGCGATGATTCGAACAGCTTTTTTCTGCAGTCTGAATACTCTTTCCAAGTTTGATATGGCACAACTGCCCCACAGAGAAATTCCGTACGACAGGTATTGAAATATTAATCCATAGTAAGCCATCATTAAGACATCAGACGTACAAAACTTTGATAAATTTCGAAGGACAAAAATTCCAGTTGCCAATTTAGCACATACACTTTCAATGTGAACTTTCCAGGTTAACCCTTTATCTAGGTGTATTCCTAGAAATTTAGCAGAATCAGTTTCTTCCAGAACAATGTTATCCATCATTACTGTTGGGGTTTCATAAGTATTCAACCCACGTAAACAGAAGTTGATGTAATTTGTCTTTTCATGATTAGTTTTGAGATTATTTACCAGAAAATTTTGAATGCAGGAATTAAGATCAATGAAGGTTTGAATCTCCAATGAAGTTAGAGAATCAGCCCGGAAACAGAGAGTCGTGTCATCTGCGTATTGAATGATTTTCCCATATAAGGCTGACGCATGGATATTATTCACATAAATCAAGAAAAGGACAGGACCCAAGATTGATCCCTGTGGGACTCCTTGGTATATTCTAATAGTACTTGATACTGCATTCTGGACCTGAACACATTGACTTCTCCTGCTCAAGTATGAGTGGAGCCACTGGTGTGCTGTCCCTCGTACACCACAGCCTTCCAGCTTGTGTAGCAATATACCATGATTAACAGTATCAAACGCTTTTGAGAGATCAAGAAAGACACTGAGCGTTCTTTGGTGTGTCTCAAAGCCTTCCACAATAAAGTCTACAAGTTGTGTGATTGCTCCAAAAGTTGATCTTCCTGGTCTGAAACCAAATTGTAGATCAGACAAAATTTTGTGTTTGTCAAGAAAATTAAGAAGTCGGTCCAGGAACAGTTTTTCAAAAATTTTGCTAAAAACAGGTAAAATTGAAATTGGTCGATAGTTATCCGCTAACTTTGGATCGCCTTTTTTGAAAACAGGTACGACTTTTGCCAATTGGAGTGCGGATGGGAATGTGCCAGTTTCGAAAGAAACATTTATGATTTTTGTCAATGGGCTTAATATGTGCTGATAACATTGTTTTATAAGCCACATTGATATGCCATTTATGTCATTGGAAGTTTTAGCTGAAAAACTTCTTACAATACGCCCCACTTCGTCCTCACACACAGGGGCCAGAACCATAGATGAAGCAAGGGTATGTGTGGTGACTGTATCCAGTTCCAATTCACGGTCAGCATCAAGAGAACCAGCCACTGAGGAGAAAAATTTATTAAATTCCAAAGCTATTGCATTTGGATCAGTTAATTTTATCCCATCAGCATCAAGCTGAATGGATTTTGAAGATACTTTATTTGTTGAGTTTTTTATAATGTTCCAAGCTGTCTTAGAAAAGTTAGATGACTGTTTTAGTTTATTGTTTATTTCGTATGATTTAGCAGCAGTTATTACTTTTTTATAAATTCTTTTGTAATTTCTATAGAAGGATTTGAATCTATAATCATTAGTGTTCCTGAATATTTCATTATAGAATTTTAGTTTATTTCTAGAAATCAGAATTCCAGGTGTTATCCAAGAATTCTTCTGAACTTTACCTTTTGTTTTTATTTTCCTAAGGGGACAGCAAACATTTAAGTGGAACATGAAACAACTGTTGAAGGAGTCGAATATTGTGTCTGCAGAAGTAAAAGAATCTAAAAAAATCCAATTTTCATCTGCCAGACATTTATTTAAAAGATTTATATTATGTGGATGGTCATTTCTCCTTGAAATAATGTTGTGGGATTCTTGGCTCACTGAACATCCACAGATCACCACTTCCTGTGCGTAATGGTCTGATATAGCAGTGTTCAGCACTGACACAGAACTATTGGGTACGTTTGTTATGACATTATCAATGGCAGTGCTCGATGTCGCTGTCACACGAGTTGGCGAGTTCACAGACCAGCTAAGACTAAAAGATTTGAGCAAGTCTCTAAGCTGTTGAGTTTGCTTATCATTCATATTTAAAACATTAATATTGATATCCCCCATTATAACAAAATATTTAAAATTATTGAGGAGATAGTTTAGAAGCCGCTCAAGTCTCTTGAAAAAAAAACACCAAATTGGCCATTTGGTGATCTGTACAAACCAACTACAGCTATTCTCCCGAGAGAACTCAAGCAGACCTCAACTCCAGCCATCTCAAAATCTAATTCAATACCTACATTAAACCTCAGTGCCTCAGACTTGATTCGATCTCGAACTAAAATTGCTACTCCACCTCCCTTATAAAATTGACACTGAAAGGATTGGGCCAGATCAAAGTTAATAATTTTGAAAAAATTTATTGTTTCGTTTGAAAATCCGTGTTCCGAAACTATGAAGATGTCTTGTTTTAGTTCCTCACATAGAAGAGAAAGTTCATCTAACTTATTTGTTGCAGTTTGAGCATTTTGGTGGACTATGCTGAACGTAGAATTTGTTAACAAAGTTTTATGTCTGTGTTTTACTTTTTGGAAGAGGTTTAAGTTCTGTGTTGCAACTCTGGGGGTGGAACCTGTGTCCCTAAAAAATCATTTGTACAAGTTTTGTTATAGTTGTGGTGAACACTGGCACTTTCCTCATGTGACTGCAGCACTTCTGATGTAGGTGAACTCTGCTTCTCCTCCAGGTATATCAGTGATCCCTTTGACAGCATCCACTTACGTCTCATGGGGAAGTGTAATTAGTTCACTCTCAGTAGCTTGTGGAATGACGTAACCTCGTATATTTTTGGATATATGATTCTTAATTCCAAGACAATTTTGGTTTGAGTTTAATTTTACAGCTTGCATTAAAGTGCAGGCCATGTTTGGTATGATCATGCAAGGTATATTTAGTATTTGGAACAATGACAAAGTTGAGGTTATCAAGTTTTGAGACTCTTATGTATTCGATCAGTTTGATATTGTATCTTTTAATAGCATCATTGGTGTTGAACCCCAACTTATCAAATCTATGTGGAATTCCAGGTATAACTACATTGGTTTTTACGGGCTACTTGTTTTATTAAATCAACCCGAAAAGCTAAATCTGGTGTTCTATTGTTGAAATTGTTTGTTCCTGCTAAGACAATAACATAATCCCCATTCTGGTAGGATTCTGTTAGTTCTTCAATATTTTCAATTACATCATTAAAATTTGCATTGGGTTTGATTATTGAAGTAACCACTAACATTCTACCAAGCCGGTCCCTGATGTGTTCACCACAGCCTCTCCCATGACTATCTGCCAGAATAAGGATTTTATTTTAGTTTATTGTTCCAGACTCCATTGAAGGTCTCGTTGTCACATGCATATTTTGTTTAACGGTATGTGTAGCAGTATGACGTTGGGTTTTACTTTTTGTTTTATTTTGTCTTGTAGATTAAAAAAAAAAAGATTTATTTTTGTTAATCCGTTTCCTGCCTTCCTCTTTTGATTTTGTAGCTACTTCTGTGTCATCTCCAAATTCGTCCTCATCAGTCTCCTCTCCTGACAATACTTCAAAGCGATTGTTCGTATCAATCCAACTACTAGTGGTTTGGATTTTTGGAGGTAAAGATTTTTCATGTGCCACAGGAACTTTTTGCCACTTATTTTGGTCAGCAAATATGTTTTGCTTAGTCCCTGTGTTCAGTTTTAAAGGTGGAAAACACTGAATACATTGAGAATTGTTCAATTTACTTTGTAGAACTAGATTTTCATTTTTTATTTCTTTTGCTGCAAGTATCATATCCATTCTTTGAATTAGCACTTCTTATGCATGACATCAACAGAGTGGAGGGTACTTAATTCAGAGCATGGAATGTTTGTGATGTTGATTGTACAACCTCTGAATGTAAGAGAGTACCAGTTTAATCCAGTACTTGTACATATCCATTCTTTGAATTAGCACTTCTTATGCACGACATCAACAGAGTGGAGGGTACTTAATTCAGAGGATTCTAAGAAAGAAATTCTCTCTCTCTCTCTCTCTCTCTCTCTCTCCAGATCAAAAGTTTTTGTTAGGATGAAAACTGATAGATCCACCCCTACTGTTAGATTACGAAATAGTGTATTGAATTATAAATACTAGTTATATCTAAGATGAAAACACAGGATAAATAAACTAGAAAATTTTTCTTAACTAGAATAATTTATTTTCTCATGGTAGAAAAAGGAGATAGCATGCTTGCATGGACTATATATATTGTTCGTGTACAAAAAATGAAGTCGACGATATAATTCTCTCATTTTTATACATCCAACATTATATAATCCTTAATATAAACTGATTTATTATTGTATCTGAACGCCCAGTATAGCCTCTGTGTGTTGAGGCCGAGTAATAAGTCAGTTCTAAGCTATGCCAAACCAATCGAGGCGGAGGGGACGATGTGACAAGAGGTTATGTGCTGTGCCATACTCCTAATTTGAAATTTTAATCCGAGTTGTAGGTAATCTGAATTTTGTCAGTTTTACTAAATGCTGTCTACAACAAGACATGGTTGGATTGTTACCCTGTACCTTCACGGATAACTAAGATGCAAGTTATTGTACCGTGTATAAGGCATTTACTTACATATACAGTATCACACACTAGGCATACTATAACATACCGTATCAAAAATTGGTCACTAACCTTTAATCGGTTAACTTAATTAATAATAATTAAGTAATTTAACAAGTAACAAAAATTACAATACTCCAATAGGAACACTGGACTAAACAAACTTATAACAATCTTAACAACCTCAGTCTTGCAATAGGTCCTCTCCCCTTACAACAAAACATTTTAACCCAGACTTAAAATTACAACAAATCATTTTTATTTTGAGGATCTTTCCGAATTCGTCAAAAATTCCCAATAACAAACCGGTCCACGGACAACCTTGAAAAATACACTCCGACTTTAAGGCACGGCTGATATTTAACCTGCAATCTTAAGTTTTGATTTAAGACCATTAATCTAAAAATGATTTGTTTCATATAAAAATTAAAAAAATCCAGTGTTCCAATAATTTTTAATATAGTCTGAATATGAAATTAAATTTACCATTCTATATCACATCGTCTAACTTATGATGAAAACATCATCCAGCCGGAGTAAAAAAAATAACATCTTGCAAATGTGTAATGTTCCGGTGGAATCAGTTTATTAGTAATGCAGAAAAAATGTGGTTATATTGGGATAAGGGGCTGAATTGTATAACGAAAAAATATTGGCAATGTTATGTAGGGTTATTAAAAATAGTAATTAACTCATACGGAATGGCTTAAAAAATAAAAAAAGTTAACTGTGTCAAAGAAACACCACTATTTTATGTGAAATAGGAATAAAACACTACCCAATGTAACCCAAAGTAAATATGATAATTGCCAAAATGGACCTTTTACATAACAATGAAACAAATATAATATGATCTATTTATTCTATTAACAGAACACATTGAAATCCATATAATATATATATATTTATACCATGCATAATAAATCTTTAAATAAAATGTATTTCTTAACTGAAACGAATGCCCATTGATTTCACTAATTTATTACTTAAAGTAAATAATTTCTCTTTATACTTTTTCACAGATATAGAGGAAGGAAGTATTTTATTTTAATTTTTTACAATCGTAAACTTGTTGACCTACACTACTGGTACTCTTGCTAGATGTTATACTAATGCCACCAGTTCTCCTGATGAGCAAGGCCAATGTTGTTGTACATGTGTAGGTAAAGTTACGACTGCATCAAGCACCCTAACAATACATATATATTTATAATAATAATAAAGTTCTCGGATGCATTAATAAAATATACATTTTTGAGAAAAGTTTCAACAAACTGGTTTCACATGAGCTTCAAGTCACTACTCCCTGAGACAGTTTTTGTACTACAGCTTTGTTTGGGCGGGAATAAGCGACTATGAATAATTAATGTGAATTTTGCAGTTTACCAACAGATGTAAGCCAGATAGTAAACAAACAAAACTGATTGTACCCAAGGAAACCACAGTTGAAGACCACGACGTCAAAGCTTAAACTGACTCCACTATTAATGCCCTTTGATCCTTATTGTAAATAAGGCGGATGTACCAGTTTTTGTACATACATGAATCTACTCTAAGACCAATTTGTGAGGTAGAGGAGATATGATATTTGTTTATAAAAAATAAAAAACAAAAAACAGAACAATAAAAGGCAGCTAACAATGCAGTATAAACAATAATCCATAGCGTCAAAACAAAAACACTATTATAATCTACTATATTGTGGCTATAGTTAGTATAATGAAAACAAAATATTCTTTAAAACAACATATTGCTATGAGCCATGGACCATAGGCAATCAGAAGGCATTTTCCGCTTCTGTATAATATAACAACTGGGCTCGAAAGAGATTGTTGTCGGCCGCGAACAGTTCAACTACACACGTCACAGCTGACTCTGAGGTAAAGAAGAACCTGTATATGTGTATACTTAACTCTAACTGTATAACGACAAATATATTGTACGTAAATAAAACATTACATATATAAAATATTCTCTGCAGCAATAACAATATGTAAAATCACCAAGTTGATGGCGCAGCTATGGCCCGTGTCAGTTGAAGTGTTCTAACGCCTATAACAATAAAAATTCGTTAACCGACAAACAACTCAGTATTACAAGCCCTCCTCTGTCTCGTAGAAGCGAAAAATACTTAGAAAACTCAGACTATATATCTTGAGCATATTTCAAGTTGCCGTTAACAAAAACAAACAAGAGAACTTGTGTAGTATCTCTAGGCATCAGTAAGACGGAGTAAAAAGATTTATTGGGTGAGTAAAAATACATCCCTGCCATTTAAAAACAAAAACAATCATTTTCATTGAATTACGCACACTTTTAAGTTCTTAACGACGTTATAAGGGCGGTTAGGAAGGGAAAATTCACAATATCGGTTCAGTCCTAGTGCTTGCATTTCAAAAAAAGGTTTAGTACTTAAATTGAGGGTATGCCATAGGTTGCAGATGAGATCTTTATATAGCACTCAAAGATTGTCTATGCGTATAATCTAATTGAAGGGATTTAAGTATTCTTTGTAAATTCACCGTTCTGTTTAATTCAAGGTGAAGGGCTAAACAGAGGCGTTAAAGAGCGCAGACTAATTTATTTCACGAACGGTGTTAAAGTGCGGAAAACCTAAATTCTCCGCTAGTATATAATCCAATCTATTGTATTCATTTAGATAACACTCTGATAAGGAATCTCCATTTTTCCACATAGCGAACAATGCTATGCGCCATATTTTTAAAAACTTTTAATAAAATTTTATTATAATAAAAAATCTAACAAAAATTTAAAAATTCGACAACAATGTATCAAAAATAATCTTAGTGGATTTTCACCACTTAAATAATTTTCTATAAAAGAAATGCCCTCAATTTGAAAATTCTCTTACAATTGTTTAAATCCTAGATTACAAAATGAGACTCGGTTCGGTTGCCTCCCGATATAATCTACAACAAGTTGGGTAGAACAACCTAGCGAGGTCTCTTTGTACTTCTTGCACTGACTGCTCCTAGCCTAACCCACACTCCTAAGTCTTTGGTATACGTGCGCTTCGAGGTATTTGTGTTGGCGAGGCCGAGAGCAGTTACTGTGTCTCCTGGCGTGGACCGCGCGGCGTACGGCCTCCTGAGCCACCAGCAGCCACTACCATAGACCGGATACGCCTCTGCGCCGACTAAAAACAGAAAATACATTACATTTGATGAAGAACGCACATAAAACATAAATATCCAGTAGTTCTTTAAAGGAATCAATTCAGAGTAAACTAGGAAAATCCCAAATATCACTATAAATTAAAATTTCACAGAAGAAATCTAAGTGAATAACCCCTAAACTCAGAGATAATCTTGTTTATCAATTTACTTACATTTTGTAAATCTGTGGTATAGTAATTAAAATTGAACAAAAATATATTTTATATTAATAATGACTTTTAAATCAAGAAATAAAGGTTTATTACAATTTTTTTAGTATTCACTTTAGTATAATACTTTAGTAGTTTGTGAAACATTAATTAGTGTATAATTAATGTTTCACAAACCTAATTTCAGTAAAAAAAGAAGCTTACATTATAAACACTTTAATAGAATTTTTTGTTTTACAAATTTAATAAATGTAAATGCAAATATAAAAACAAATTTGAGAAATATTAAGTATTTTTACATCAAGCTTGTAAAACATAATATACACTACTTACACAACAATAACAACCACAAAAATATACAATTGGAGATGTTATGATTTGTAAAAATGAAAGGTAATTTATTCTCTAACTTATAGAGCAAATGCATAATTCTGAAGACTTGAATAAGGAAACCCACTTGTTATCATAGTGTATAATATTTAAATTAATAAAGCACTTATACTTCTGATTGCGATACATAAATTAATTCACAAATATTAGCATGAAGTTGGAAGATAATTAGATTAGTTAAACGAAGTTTAACTAAATTTTAAAAAAAACTCAACAAATGACTTACTAATCGACTAAACAAATGTTATACTTTTTCCAAGTAAATGAGTCAGGTGTAGTATATTTGATGCATTGCAAAAGTAACGTACCTGCACCGAGAAGAAGGGACCGATGATGTGGACGGTTGTCTCCTCGTCCTGAGGAGGAGGACTGGCCGACTGCTCTGGCAATTTGATGATGCTGCCGGTGACTCGCTGCAGCTCTCGCACATTCTGGCCGCCCTTGCCGATAATGCGGCCCACTTGTCCACTGGGGACCAAGATCTCGACTGTCAGGCGCACGTCATCACTCCCGGAAACAAAGCCCTCCTCCCTCATCTTCTCGAAGATCAGATACTGTGCCTGCACACAAACAACATTTACTGTCTAATCAGCAGAATATAATGTGGATTTGGCCAGTTATTATTATTTGTTGTAAATAATTTAAAGTTTCAATCATTGATAATTTGTTCAAAAAAGTCAAAAATTAAAAACATCATAAAATTGTTGCTTAAAGCAGGGCTACCAAAATAGAGCATTTTTCCAGCAGTACTACAATTTTTACTAATTGAACATTTTAAAAAATATATGCAAGAAAGATCATCTACCATAGGCTATCATCTGTGTTATTGAGTAATCATTACCGTGGCTTAAATAAAAAAACATAAGTATCAATTGTTATAACATTAAACCATTCCTTAGCACATACTAAGCATGCCAGCTGCAACTGACATTTAACTATAGTGATAGATATTTTCTAAAAAGTAGTGTTAGTATGTTTCTAAAATGTGGCCTTAGTTGATATTTTAGTTAAGAATTTCTCAAATAATGCATACACTTATATAATGTGTAAAAGAAATCAAGCACTTATTTTCTTAGGTTTGGATTGTCTACATTTAACTTATGTAAAAGTCAAAGGATGCATGATTTTCACTTAGTAGCCTCAAGGTTATATGAGTATTATCTTTTTTCAAATATATGACTCACAAAATGATTGATAGACTAGACTGTTTTGTGAATCATGTAAAAAATCTGTATCTTCATTGTGACATAGTTACTAACCAAAATAAAAGGGTATAATTTGGCAATAATAATCCTTGTTCAAATGTTTTTGTTTATTTTGTAACAAAATTCTTGCATTTGTTGCTTTTATCAGTGATTGTGTTCCATGTACTTGGGACTGATATTCGGGTGTTCAAATGGAAAAAAAAATCTATTTGTCAGTTATTAATTGATGCAGATTTTCAAAAAGCTTAAGTTTTCTAATTTATCAATGATAAAAAACGTTTACAGCTTTCCTTGAGTTACTTTGTACATGGGTCTCCACTATATAGATGCAAAATGAATTCAAATCTAATCACAAGTTTATTTTCTTGGAATATACGGGTGTGGACAAAAAAATACAGATCTAATTACAATATATGGAAAGTTAATTCGTAGATAGATATAAAAAAATGGATATATCCACCAAATATACTCCCAACAAATACAATAACCAAACCGTATTCACAAAAACATTGCATCTAAGAAATTCTAGCACAGATAATGGCACAATATTTGAAAGTTCTTCAACTTTTCTGTGTAAAAAATCTCTACATAACCAACACCCGCAATTTAAATTCATCAGAGAACAGAAAAATTTCAGAGACTAACCCTTCCAGGTTTTGATCCTTACCTTTGCATAAGCCATAAGAACATTTCAGGTAAGCTGGGATAAGAATTCCCTGTTCTAATAAAGTTGTCAATAGTACGCTCAAGAAATTCCTGGTTTCACACTGCAAACTCAGGACTATTGTAATTTAAAACTAATTGATGGAGGATATAAAATAACAATTTATAATGGTTTTCTTTAAATGTCTCCATACAGTACTATGACCATATGCCTGATGAGCTTACGGTGGTGGTGGGAGGAGGGGAATATTGAACTTAAAAAAAAATGCATTGTTCACAGGTATACAATAATTTGTTTTGTATCAAACCAGATCATGAAACTTGTAAGTGTAATGAATAAATTATAAATTGTACTGATCTTTTAATTCCAAATAGTACTTGTATATGTGAGTAGATAGAAGAATATACAATGACTGAATCAGCTGCAAAACTTTCACCTACATCCAAACCTGAGATGCATACTTCTTTTTCTAAACTGTTTAGATGGAAAAAATATTCTTACTGATTAATATCATCCTTTATATTTAAGATTTAGACAACAAAAAACCACACTCATATATTGAATATTTCACGTCTTAATTGTTACAGTACTTACTTACTTTCCTACCTTTTATCCCTTTTCCTTATGTTTGTTAAACAAAAAGTGCACCATAGGAATTGAATAGAATTAGCTGCTCTTAGATCTAAGAAGGTTTTACCGTTTTATTAACAACCAAGCAAATTTTGTTTTGAGTGACACAAGGCTGACCTGATATTAATACATCTGCAAAATGAATTGTAAAATACTTGAATAAATTAAAATAAAATATGTTAATACATAGATATGTTGAATTAATGTTCAAATGGTACATATATTTTCTTAACTAAATTGAAAGAGTTAAAGCATAACTTTTCGTTTTGTTTGTAATTTTTTTATAATAAACCAATACTGAGTCAGATTACGTGCAATAGATGGTTTAAATGTAGGTTGAGGTATCAACAAAAACAGTTCTTCTGCTGACTGAAGCCCAACGATCTGTCCATGATGATTGATACAAGGTAAAATAAAAATGTTATCTATATTTGAAACTGTACAAATTATCATTTTCTATTTTTTTACAAATAATGACCATTTCATAATTAAAAATAATAAACAATATAAATGTTAAAAAGACAAAAGTTGTGTGTTATGATAGCATCATACAATACAAATTGATTCAATGTATATGTCTTGAGGACTATACGGATATGCCCTGTGTAATGTAGTTTAGCATATTATCTGGAGGCACAATCACCAATCATTTTGTCAATGGGTTGTCACTAAACTGAACTTCCAGTATTTACTATTTTAACTAACTCCCTTCCACTACACACATATAGCCAAATAAGTTTAAGTAAGCATGATAGTTTTTTAAGACTAAAAAGAAAAAGGTGATGTTTGCAGTAAGTATTCATCTTACTTATCTTGTGTCTTTCTTATCTAAGTTTAGTAAGTCTTTTAGGTTTTATAATCAAAGTCTGGCTTTAAAAACTGACGACAATAGATGGAGGAAGAATAGGAGTGGTAGAATATGATGATGATGTTAAGGAGTAATGTAACGGTAAAAAGTGTTATGTAGAGGTGACAACAATAGACTGAGGGAGAATAGGAATGGTAGAGTATGATGATGTTAAGGAGCAATGTAACGGTAACAAGTGTTATGTAGAGTTGACAACAATAGACTGATGGAGAATAGGAATGGTAGAGTATGATGATGTTAAGGAGCAATGTAACGGTAACAAGCGTCATGTAGAGATGAGCCATTAGCAACCATACCTTCCACTGCGACTCTGGAGAGCCAACAATGGTCACTTTCCGCTCTGCTTGTTGTGAATCTTTCTGATTTTCATCCATTGGTGCAATCTTAACTGATGCCCCACTGAACCTGATCATGTTGCGAATGTGTGATCCTTTCGTTCCAATTATAGCACCTACAGCGTTGTTCGGGATGTATAAATATGTTGTTTCCTGGAAAATTATAAATATTAAGTTTTACTTTTTGAGGTAGTTAAAACTGATATCTAGGTATACATTATACAGTATTTGCAATGCACTAAATAACAATTAGAATATAAATATTACGTTTAAATTTTGCTGTAATTAAAAACATATTTACTGGATTTTTGCATCTGGCTCTACCATGAAAATCTCTTTTCATACATCTAAGTTTTTGATCACTGAAAGTAACTCACTTAAAAAATAAACTCCCTCAAATTCAATTAAAAAATCATTAATCTGGCATTTTTATAAAACTGGAAAACAATGTTATTGGTCTTTTAAGTTCTACAGTTTTCAGTGTAAAAATGTAGAAAATAAACAAAGTAAGAGATTACTTACATGATTTTATATAAAAAATTATAAATTAAATTTTGCACAGATCCAGACACTTATACCAGTAGTCGGTACCTCAGTTTCACAAATGAGGGTTTCATTAGACTGGGAATTGTGCCAGACTGAAATTAATGTTAAGGAATACCTTGGCTAAAGTTTTTGCAGAAAAAACCCTCATTACAAAAAAATAACCCACATTTTAATAAATATTAATTTTCAAAATTCTAATAACTGACTGTTACTTTAAATATTTGCAAGTAAAATAAGTCATGCTATCTAAAATCTAAATAAAAGTCAACAGGCCTAAGGCAACATTTAAATTGTATGAAATTAACTACATTGAAAACAAATCAAAAGATAAAATATGTATTCCCAAAAAATGTTTGAATAAGCATACTTATTTAATAAACAATCAAAGAATGTGTCGATAAAATAAAAACATTTAATTTTCTAACATGGATCAAAATTCTGATTTGTGAATCACAAGTTTTCTAAAACATCACAACAGAGCACTTTGTTGTAACTTAAACGTTTACTCAGTCAAGTATATTGTTTAATAAATAATTTTAAAAACTCTGTAAATTAAAACTGCAACAAATCCACATAATATATAACAATTTCAAATTGTGGTGTTAAAAATCAAAGACTAAGAGCCACAAGTTCAATTTATATTCAATTAAGCAATACTGTGTATTAAATAATTTTTTAATCTAAAAATAAACACACTCCATGGAATTAGTAACAAACAATTAAATAAAATGTGGAACAAATGGTAATTAACACAGAGGAAAAGTGCCTGTAAATACAAATTTAATTTTCACAATTGGAAAAAATAAAACATAAATACTTCCATGTACACTGATTTAGAAAAATCACATAATAAGAAAATATTAAACTTGTTGTGACACAAGGTGTTTTAAGAGCAAAGTGTACACAAATTTCAAATATATAATAAATAATAAAAAATGTCTGCAATACCACACCCTCTTAATAATTAAATAAAAAACATATAGCCCCATATAGAACTGAAAAATTCAATATTACAATTGCATAGTGCTACTATGTGTAGCACATAAATGTAACTGATTTGTTTTTTGTTTGACTAATAAATATTTTAATTGACCTCTGACCCATATAGGCAGAAGATTGAAAACTATGGAATATAAGGTAAATGAGAAGAGGAAGTGAAACACAAATTCCAAAAGGTTACAAAAAGAAAATAATGGAATAAATTTTACAACAAAACTTAATACAGTTCAAGATAGTTATTCCTTTTTTGTACAGGACAATTGGGTTTTGTTTACAGATTTTATCCTTACCATTGTCTTTTAAAACAAAAATATACAACAAAAAATGGGCGAAATTTGGATAATACGAGATCCACCCCAAAATTGGCAATAAACAGTTTATTTCGCAAGCAGCACTCGCTTAATAAATAAAACTTAGTATTAAACATAAATAGAATCAGCTTAGTTCAGACCAAATAACTAATTATCGAACAATTTATTAATTCTGTTTTATCTATTGTACCCAAAGTCTACTGAGGTCAGTATTGTACAACCTAGCGATTTAATAGCAATAAGTTTTTTTTTTTTTTTTTTTTTTTTTTATTATTATTTAATGGTGATATAACTAGAGAGAAAAAACATTAATTTTAAATTATGGCCACAATATTATTACATTGTTACTATACCTGATCAAATAAGAAAATTTAATATAACATGAGTCATTAAATGCAGAGATATGTGCATAAAAAAATTAGTGTATATTAATTGTTATTTATGACTTTATAAATGCAAGACACCACTTTGTAAAATGTAATGATGAATAAAATGTTATACTTTGTGACTTAACTACCAGTGAAAAAATTTTAATTAAAATGTACTTTCAATTATGTTACTTCAAATAGAAAATCGTCTGTCAATAAGAAAATATAATGTCTGTAAAACTCCCAAATTTGACCATCATTCAATAGATAACAATTTGGCAAGTTTTTGTTCCACTAGCAACCTCACAAATACTAACAAATATAATTTAAATATATATTGAGGTTAAATTTAGTATATGGCAGTTGTGATCAGACACATATTTTATTATAGTTAATATGATAGTATCCAAGTTTTTTAATGAAGACTAACAATTTAATTTAGAAATTCTCAATAACATTTAATAAAATAGTCCACCTTCCTCCATCAGTGTAGTCTTATTTTCATAAAATCTTTTAGTACAAAACGTATATATATACTATTAATGCCTCGTGCCAATTTCCATTTATGTTGCAAACATAATATCTAAGAAAGTTTTTTTTATCAAACAAAGCTTTCCACTACATGTACACAAATTTAGTTTGCTTTGTTGGTTGTCACTAAATACTTCCATGCACGATTTATTTTAAAGAATTGGTCATGATACTAATAAGATGGATGAATGAACAAAATCCTTTCACCATATCTAAACAGGCAACATGATGAGAGCATGATCAGCAGTGCTTTATTGAAACTATGTTTGTTATATTAAAATCCAAGGAAAATACAGTTTACTTTATAAGATTTCTATACCTAATATGGGACATATACAATGACTTAATATTCCTCCTAAAATTTTGGTTTGACTGATTTATTTATTAAAACAAGATTTTATTTATCCTGATATGATTGGGTCTCTGCATAGTATTGCTTATGATGAAAAAAAGTTAATAACTGTTAAAAACCTAAATTAAGTGTATTCTAGTTTTTTCTACAACAATGTTATAATTAATGATGAACAAATACAAATTTAATTCTAAAAACTAACTACTCCCATTACACTTCAGATTTAACTAGCATGTAAATCTCTGCTACAACTGCAGTAAATTAAAAAAAAAGGTTTATTAGGTGGAAATTATCATCGAACAGAAAATACCAAGCAACAAAATAAATACAAACTAAAAACAATTCAATTCTATTACTAGATAGGTATATACTGTCTGAGCATTTTAACGGTTGATTTGTGTTAAATTTCAATTCAGTCTAGAAAGGTACTAATTAACCCTTTAAAGTGGGGAATTTCACAAGCCCATCTCTCCTGCCTACCAGTCAGTCAGTGACTCAATCAGCCAGTTATTGTTATTTGCCATTTTTTGGAAGTTTTGGTATAACTCACTGTTGATAGATATACTACTTTCGATACAAAACTGTTCATATTATATAAAATAACAACAAAAATGTCATAATTAGGTTAAGTTTACAAGACAAACCCAACTACAAAATTTGTTTTACACTATTTTGCACTGTTGTACAGTAAAATAATATTCACAATGTTATAGACTCATATCAACTAGCAGTGATATCTTGGGACACTACATAATAAAAACAATGTAAATCTGAGACATTCTAATCAGCAGTACCATTGGTTGTATAATTTTAAAAGTATCAGCTGATTTAAGTAATTTGTTTGTTATAAAAATCCCAGGCTGAATAAACCTAACAAAATATTGAAGTAATATAAAAGAGAATGATTAGTCCTCTTCTAGTGAGAGAAATAACTGCTTGAAATAGTTTCAATTTCTACTAATAGATCGCATAGAAATGCTGCCTAAACAAAAACTGTCAACAGCAACCACTAGTTTGTAAATCGGATTGTCAGTGAAACAACATTGAGGGGTTCATACATTTTTCTACTTCTTTTTTCAAATAAATCTGAAAGTAACCCAATGGACCTTCAACAATAGTTAATTTTTATTAGACTAAGTATTCCACATGTACATTTAAGTTTGGTTACTTGGTTTATCCCACATTTTTTCTATTACTTTTTTCCACAGTGAATAACCCGTGACACAGTTTAAACTTTTTCTATACAAAATATCTTAAATAATTAACTGCTTTGTTAATGCTGAAGTATAAAATTAAAACCACATTAATCCAACAAATATTATATTTTTATTTCCTGCTTTTTAACTTACATTTATATTAGTTAATAAAATATTTTGGTCAGGGAACACCATAGGACTTCTAGAATGTTCAGTAGTGGTATTACTTCCTAATTGTTAGAGCTTAAACAAATATAGAAGTAAAAGGGACAGAAGAGGAAAGATGTCACAATTCCAAAATTAAAACCACACGCAAACAACAACCAAGCGTAAAAATACAAGCAAAAATGCACGCTAGGATTTACTTACTATTAATGAGCCTTCAATTCAAGTACTTGTGACGTCATCAAAATATTTTTCCTACTAGTTGTTCCCAATCCATACATAAATAATAAGACTAAAAAGCTTATAAATTTTGAAAAATTGTGGTTTTCAAGTGAAAAAATCTAGCACAACATGTAAGCTCAAGCCAATTAAAAACAGCATGCTATCGCAAGATTTTCTAAGACAACCTTAGGGTTGTGAATGCTAACCTCAATGGCGCAGTAGGGATCGTAGCCTTCTGCGTCACTGAGGAATGGTGGTTCGTATCCGCCATACAATGGATCCTGTACACATCGACCAACCATTCATCCAACCGTATAGAAATAACATTTTTATACCGCATTTTCTCGAAACTGATAGCATGTTTGTCACATAAATGGGCGTTGAGATGTGCTCACTTTATTTTGTTAAAACTCGTGCAATAAATCATGACAGGATTCCTAATCTTTGAGTTGAGTATGGCATGGATAAATATTAACAATCCGGTACATTTCGAGAAAATACGGTATGGCATCTTCACTTTGAGAACAGGGGCACAGATGACTCATGAAAACATATCTAACACAAACCGTATTTCAGCAACAGATGTCCAGTGCCAGACTTAATAATCAACAATTATAAGTTTGTCTAGTGAATATAAATTTAAATCAACCTTTTAAACACAATATTATTTAAAATTATAAATTATTTGAAATGTGATGTGTAATAAAAAGAAACCTACCTTAAAATATTATTATGAACTGAAATTGTAATTAAACTAAAATAAAGAAACTAATCTACATGAATAAATTTACATTAAAAATGATGCAATAAATAATAAAATAAGATGGTCAAAATACAAAGAAAGTAAAGTACAGAAATACAATGTTAATGCAGCTAGTAGCAGAAATCTACACAATCCTCCATGTAATAATGTCTTACACTATTGTTCTGGCAAATGTAGACAATGTAGTACCCCAAATACAAAAGTATAAAATTACTGTTTTAGAACTGAATTTCTATTTACTTAAATAATTTAGCTTAAAAATAAAAATTAATGATTTATTTTGATTTAATTCTCATGTTTTAAAAATAAAATCTTTAGTTTTTTAACTTACTTTTCAGGCCAATTTTGATGGAAAATTAAAAAATAACTAAAAATTAATAATGTTTAACTGTATGGATTGCATTTTTTGAAAGATATTTTTATGGTATATTATAATGACTACTTAACTTCTTGAAAAACGTATTAAAATTGTATAAAAATGGAAAACCTAACAAAAATTATCTGATGTTGAAAAACATAATAATTTACATCACATATATTTTTAGAAACTTAATTATTTGTAAAAAGTTTTAAATTAGATTAATTTACAATAATTTCATACACAATAATTTTATATTTATTATGTTCAACTTTTCTATTAAATCAAATTCTATGCTTTAAAAATGAAAAGTAATTAGATTTCATTAAATTTTGAAAGTGAAAACGGTAAATTTGTTAGTCATTAATTAATCAATCATTAAGAGTTACATTGTATTCTGATTAATTCAGTACAAACAATAATCCAGGCCTTAAATATTAATATTTGCTTATGTTATTTTAATATTTAACTCAATTTATCGAAAACCCAACCAATTTTATGGCACATTTTACAGTGAAAAATAAGATTGATTAGCACATATACATGGGAAAACTGGTGATGAAGCCATTTATATAAAAGGTTGAAATTGTAACCTTAGTCCCTTTTTATATTATTCAAACTCATTTGTAAATTATGTGGCAACATAGTATATTTTATCATATAAAAACGTATATCACACGATTATATCTTATTATTATAAGTCAACAAATTTTATTTTTAGAAAGAGTGTATGCAACAAGTCCTAATCTAGCTTGCATATCTCTTGGCACACTTGAGATTTCTCTGGAAGAGATTTTAAAACTACAAAATAGATCAAGGTAAACAGTTATTTGAGGCACTTTGTCATGATAAAGGTGGTAGTTACCGATGCATCACCACCAGGGGGTGCACTGGCGATGGGTGGGGGTCCGCCCTGGTACATGGGTGGGTACGGGGCAGGGTAGCCTCCCTGGTAGCCCATGCCTGATCGTCCACTGTAGCCCATTCCTGATGTTGACATCATCGCCATGGGATGCAGTCCGGGAAACATCATACTTTGAGGAGCCATTGCTTGTAGGTCATTTTCGTAGCTCTGACGCAACTTGGCACTGATCATACTTTCAGCTCTTGACATGTTGTCTATGCTCCCCTTTACCGTGATAATCCTCTCCAAGTTGAAACTGTTGATATCGTTAATGCTGCAACATGAAAACAAACTGTATGCTAAAACAGCACTATCATCAGGTACAATTAAACTGCAGATTTCTCTCTCACTCTCTCTCTAGCTCAGCCAAACATTGACAGCGATTATACTCTCTGCTAATAAGGTGAACTTCACCATAACTAACCACGTCAAGTTGAAACTGTTGATATCGTTAATGCTGCAACATGAAAACAAACTGTATGCTAAAACAGCACCATCATCAGGTACAATTAAACTGCAGATTTCTCTCTCTCTCACTTACTCAGCCAAACATTAGCACTCATAGTAGTGATCCTCTCTAATTTGAACGTGTTGGTATCATTAATGGCGCCATTGGAAAACAAACTAAAACATCACAATCATCAGGCGTAATCAAACCTGCAGACCTCTCTCTTTTATTGTTGCCATACTTTGAAATTGATCATACTCTGCACTACTGAAATGTTATCTATGCAGCCCTTCGCTGTGATGACCCTCTTTCAGTTGACACTACTAATATTATCAATGCTGCTACTTAAACACACTTTATGCTTAAACAATACAATTATTATAATGCATCATCAAACTTCCAGTCACACTTATGACATTTATGTACTCTGCTCTTGGATTAGAGTTGACATAAACGTTCATTAATTTCAAAGCATAATATTAAAAAAATATTATTTTGCAAGAAAGCTTAGCGTATATAAGATTTAACTTGTTCAGCTTTGATATTTAATTGGTGAAATAATTAGGATTTTCATGTAATAAATGTAAACAAGGTAACACAAGGTAAAGAAGGCAAAAAACACTAATTGATTAACTTCTTTCTATGATTGCCATCTAGTTATTTAGGTAATGTAAATAACTTTAATACAGATTATCCCATAAATTCAGTGAACATGTAACATATAATTACTATTTCCAACCTTTATTGAAAATAAAAATATGTATGCATGGGTGGTATCATTATTCCACATTATGAAGGCCAAGTTTGATTAAATTGTCACATAATACAAGCATAAAGAATTATTTTTGTTGTGATTAAATGTATGAATATTGGAACTGCCACCACACCTGGTATACTTCCACAAGAAGTAAGACAATAGCTCATACGATTGTATTTATATTTTTCTTTCCAAGAAAAAAAAAACTTAAATTGGTTCAATAGTATAGCTAGATTCACTTGATAATTTTAATTAAGTGTTGTAACTTTATAGTCATTTATTTACTGTAGCATCTATGAGCAGATCATTTTCTTTATAATATTACAAGTTTACTGCATAGCCTTTCTATGTTGATTTCATCCGAAAAGACCATGTCCATTAATATTTGCTCAAAATCAACTTTCTAGACAGTTAATGATTTGATGTATTTAAGTCAAATCTTTTAGACATAAAATATTCTATTTTTGGTGGCCACTAAAGAATTGGTGGAGAGGCTACCATTTGATCATCAATCAATTCAATTTATTTAACTAAAATGTTAAATTATATAAATTCATAAAATATTTTATTATATTTGTTTATATAATACTTAAAACCGTCTTAGCTGAGAGCAAACATGATGGCCATAGACGCGAACTCACTTCCTCTAAATATACATATGAATTCAAGTAACTTTCAACCCTGCAAGGCCATTCACAATAATGATTTAGAACAAAGAAATATACAACCAAGACTGGTTCTTGATATTTAAATATTAATTTTTAATTATTCAATATAAGGGTTGGACAAAGTAAGCCGTAATACAATCTGGGTCTACTTACTGAGACTGGCAATGGTTATTACCTTGAAACTGTGATCTTTGTGTCCGTGTCTTGCATAATGCGTTTGATTGTGTTTCCACCTTTCCCAATAATTCTACCAATCAGATTGTTATGGGCTAAAATCTTCAGTGTGATTTCTCTGCAAATTCACAGAAATTTTTATTAGTAAAACATACTAACTGAAAATCCAATGGACAAAAGTTTAACTTAACTACACATTTAAAAGCCTAAACTAAAGAAATCGACTAGGAACAAGAGTGGATATTTCCCAAAAACAATTTAAATATTAATACAACAAATACTATTTACAATAACATGTCTATGATTTTCAATGTTTTGAGTAATCGACAATTTTGGACTGTTTATTTTTAGTGAACATAATAACATAGTAAATGTTGATACACATATAAAATTACTATTTGCATGTACATTAAAATTATAAGCAATAGTTAAATATGATTTTAGATTAATTAAAAAGTTTTTGTAATGAGTTGAAATTAGTTAAAGAAAATACAAACCTATTAATACCATAGTATTCTGATAACAACTCTAATAATGTACATGGGTGGTTTAAATTATATTACTAAATTTTAAAAGAAATGAGATCTTCAAAAGTTTAGTTACTTTTGGTGGAGTACAAAAAGATTTTATTTCTTAATTCTAGTATATTTGATCATTCTTGTCCTTTTTAGTTTAAATAATTTGCTGTAAATAAATAAATTATTGTCTCATATTAAAAATAAAATATCAATATTTACAACTAGTTAATATATTGATTACATATAAACTAGTTTTAACTGTTTTCCAGAATTACTAAATATTAATAAATTAATGTTGTTAGTTACTAGTATTGCCCTTGATTTAATAGTAATATGTAGCATACCAATGATTAATAGAAAAACTATACATCATGCATATTAGAATTTAAACTAACTAAAATTCCATTCAAAAATGACACTCAAAACATGCAAACATTCTACTAAATCAGCTTAACAAACTAATAAAGCAGAAAAATTCAGATATTAAAAAGCGTGGTCTTTAAAACTAATAAATAATTGAAACAATTATCCTATCAATTGAATATTTGAAGAAACAAGATGTTTGTTCCAAATTTAAACAAATATTCTGTTAAAGTTATTATAAAAGAATTCCTACATTAAAAAAAGGACTTTTAAAGTTTCTTGATAATTATTCTAATAGAGCCCAACTTATAATTTACATACATGATGTTTCTTAAATACAATAAATGTTGCTGAATATTTATCAAACTTTAAATGGACATAACCTATTTATGAATGCACACTAAGTTTAAGTTTAATGTCTTCCATACTTTTCAAAGACATTTACTCAGTTTGCATAGAGGCACACATTAGATAAAAGAATAAAATCCTAAAAGTCCTATTTGGTAAAAAGATAATTAATGCTTTGGGAAATAAAAAAATATTAACATTATTATAATAAAGTACAATAAATTATTTCTAATGGAATCTATATGTAAGTTCTGGTAAGTTACCAGACAATTCCTTCAGTGATAAAATATATCACAGCTTGGTGTCTCTACAGCCTATGCTAAGTTTCAGGTTTCTATCCACTGTACCTTGTAGAGTATAACTGCAAACTGCTTATGATGTGAATATTAAAACTATATAAATTTACTTATCCCACAATTTGTCTCCCGATCTTTAAAAGAGAGAAAACTTAAACTGTACTTCGTTTTAACGAGCTTAGTTGTTAACCGGTCTGAATTGAAATGTGAAAAAGTGATTTTCACGACAAAATTTGGATGATCTGGTTGAACCAAATCTCTAATTACATTAATATACATAAACAGTATTCTGGTGTGGTTATGTAAAAAGCAAATAATGATTTCCAATGCACATAAAAAAAAACCAGTAAAATATTTGTAAAACCAACCCCTTATTCGTATTGGTTGCTTCTTGTTGCATCACTTCCAAGATCTTCTTGCATGCGTTTGTACAATTGTCAGGGTTACCATAAATGGTAATGGCTTTTTCAAGGGACCCAACATTGTCTTTTCTGTGCACATCAACTCTGAAAGAAATACATATTCAATTAGTTAGTTATTACCTTCGTTGTTTATCACTGATGAATCCAATTCATTTCTCACCATCATAATAATTTCTTCTCTTCTCAAACACTGAGGTCGATAGCAAGTATTATTTTAAAGTAAATAATAAACAGAAACGGTGGACCACAACTGGATAGTGAGTCAATGCCATTAGAGCCAACCACAAACATTATCAAGTAAAATGTTATACTTAGATTAAATTCCTTAACCACTATTTAGACATATTTACATTTTTACACACTGAGCCCTCACTGATAAGGCTGTAAATCTTTCGACTCGCCATCTACTCTTGGTAACTAGTTTCATAACTAAAGAGCTCCTGCCATTTAGCAGCATCAATACAAATTATCAGGATTGAGAACGAAAGCTAAATAATTAACACTGGCAAATTAAATTGTATTAGAATGTGAATAAGCAATTTTAATTGTGGTACTTGCAACAGTTTTATAGCTGATTGTTGCAGAAGTCAATGAAAAATCTATTCACACATGACAAACAATATTTCGGCAATGTTTTGAATTGAAATCTTAATGTTGTTATACTGATTGTATTATGATGAGGTGTTAGTACTTAATTATTAAACCATAGTAATAGCTAAACTTTAAAAATGTAAAGTTATTGAATTTCACATTTTGTTGTGAAAAACTATAACACTAAGATAAAACTGCTTTAGCTAATAATTTAAATATCCTAGAAAGTCAACAGATTAACATTGTATCGATCACTACCTGGCTCTTGTCTGCTGTGTAATCTGTCGGATGGTAGTGCCCTGGCGCCCGATGATGGCCCCTACCATGTCACTCTGTACCAGTATCCTCAGAGGGAAGTCAGTGGGTCTGCCCCCCCCACCAGCCATGCCAGGGAATCCCCCCGGGGGCCCTCTCGGTCTCGGACCCCCCCTGCCTCTGCGCTCCATTGCCAACTCCACCTTCAAGTTACTTCCCTCAAATTGACATCCGTTCAACTCATTGACAGCCCTGGAACAATATTAAACGTCATCTCTCTATTATAATCCTAAATTTAACAAAACATTGTTCAGCAAACAAAAACAACAGCAGCAAAACTCCTTTTACTGTTTCGAATGAGTAACCTTTATTATTTTGAACTTAAAACCACACACTTACTAAACTATTACAATTTGGCGCCTGACCTAAAAATCCGTTTTAAACATATTTATGATAATACAGAACGAGTATCTTAATACTGTATCCTTAACACATGAACAAATTATGCTTCTATAATATAATACTGCAAACTTTAATGCCAATTTCCAACTCTTTTTATGAAGTCTGGATTGGTGGCCCTTAAAGTCTCAACGTGGTTTGATTTTATACAGACACTCTTATGGCCAATTCTTGAATTATTCTTACTAATTAGCCAATAAAGATCTTGACAAAACTGGACATATGTTCATATTATATTTTTGTCATAGTTTTTTATAAATATTGACAATATTTAAAAGACTTCATCAGCTGTTGCAGCTAGTTGTTGCAATGTGAATAAAAAAAGCGTCAAGCCAGGTTACCCAGGATATATTTGCTGGCTTTTAAGTTAGGGAAATTAATTGTTCTTTAGAAAGTGTTTCAGATAATAAAATATATCTCAAAACGGTGATAAACTTTTAAAATCACAGCTCGGGACAGTAAGATAACTGGTGCTTGGAAAATATTTTTTTGTTGCCTGACATAAATAATTTAAAACCTAAAAAATAATAACATGTTAACATACTGTTTGATTTATTGTAAGTTTCATTATGAGTATATATTGAAAAAAACCAGAAAATTTTATCGAAATAAATTAAGATACTGAGTCTTCTATCAGACCTATTGAGAACTACACAAGTGATTTTGCACTAGCTTTGTTCAAACAAAGTCTCGCCATGGGGTTATCGTGCACACAAAAACAACTACGCCAAACGGTTTACAAACCTCAAACCTCTTTTTTTTGTTCTAGTATTGATGTGAAGATGTCTGAAAGATATTATTAATATATACTTGGTACTTTCAATGTATGGAAAACTTTCAATCCCTGTTGATGCTGAAGGGGGTTAGTTTGAAATGTTTTCTAAGTCTATCGCAAAATTTCAATTTGAAAAGTGTAGTGCAAAATCTATTCTCACTTCTCAAACTTTTGAGACGATCCTCACTCACATAAATGCTTCTATTAGTAATAAAACAAAAATTAAACATTGTTCAGAAATTTAATGTTTTCATGTTGTTGTTGTCTCTAATAAACAAATCTTTTATGAAGGAAATTGTGCATATAACGTAAAGAAAGAACTAGTGTGCACAATAAATAACAAAGAGGTGAGTGGGGGAACATCACTTGTTACGCGCGTTAAAGGTAAAAATTAGAGAAAGACAATCATTAAAACAGGAGATTCTTTGAAAGGCATACAAGCAATCTCTGAATTTTATTCAAGACAATCATGATATTGAGCGTTTAACCAAGGGATGAAACTTGGGTTTCTTAAATACTGTGAAAATCCAATTGCCAGTCTATAAAATGGTCTTACAAAAATGGAAGAGAGTGACAACAAAATTCGTATGAGATCAGAAGTTTTACTTGGTAAAGTGTATGTTTTGATTAATTATTCAGTGCTATTATAGGGAATTTTGTAATATATTTTGACCAGCGAGGATGGTAACTCACTGTTGAGCCTGCTCTTGAGTGTCATAGCTGATCTGGACCACTTGCGGCTGTCCTTCTCTCGAACTCAACTTCTCACACTTCTGCACATGTCCAAAAGGCGTTAACAAATGTTCCAAGTCTTCGATCCTGACATGCGGAGGCAGGTTGCTGACTACAATTTTCGTATTCGAACTGCAACAGAGAAAAAACATAATCAATTAAAATTATTATTCCATACAAGACAGCTGGAAAAACAAATGGAAAAAATTATTTTCTGGCATAATTTTTTATAAAAACTACTATAAGATAACAAACATTTTCTTAATATTACCACACAAACAAACAAAAGGCGAGAAAAGTGATTCACATTTTGAACATTTGATATGTGAATGGTACAGTATCTACTCATGGCAGTGAGTTCCGTGTACTCAAGCCAATTCACTTCCGAAAGCACGACTCAGCAGATCATGTTCCTGCAGTCAGCACTGTGGGGAAACCCGAACTGCCACGTGTCACTCCCAACTTTGCTTCAGGCTGTTTTTTGCTATACAGCAGCTAATAAATCAATTTAACGTTTAAAAATGTATAGGGTATCTCTAAATGAATCAGTTTCAGTGTTATTCTGTTAAAATTTCCGATTATTTAACTGACTAATTACATTGCACAATATGGAGTATTCAAACAAACTCCAAAGCCTTACATTAAAACAAAACAATTTTTGTGATGAGTGCTGTGCTAAATGCATTGTTCGAGTACTAAGGGAGAAACTGGAAACGCCTGTGTGGCCATGACAAGGACCTACCAGATTCAGATAGAATCTCCAACTTCACAACAGTTGTCTTTCAGACATTTTGGTGACAACAGGACAGTGCACTTAAGGAAGAAAAAATAAAACTGAAATGTTTAACATGGGAAATAGATTAATACATTAGAACCATGTTTTTATACAGTGCTCAAACTGACAATACTATTTACATATCCATTACATTATAGTCCATACAATGGCCATAATAAAGTATCTTTGTTAGAATATATTTCGTAAATATTTTATGTTCAAATTTATTTTAATTTGAGGAATAAAGACAGGCAATAAAACACTTTACTTATTTTGTTTACTACAGCAAAAGTCTTGAACTAAGTTGTTATAGATAAGAGAATCGTGTTAAATATTTTTACATAGACTATACTGATGTTGATTTTGCCCCCTGCAGAGATAATTGTATTTTAAATAGAAGGAACAAAGCTCACATTATAGTAAAGAGGTAAGTTATATCTGGAATACAATTATTAAAATAAATCAATTATTTTTATTTCAAAAACTCATTAAAAAAATAAAGTTATAAGTTATTTAGTATGAATTATTTTATTTTTTAACAAAATTTAACCCGATTTATCTTTTATTTTACTTTCTTTATAATTATAAACAATCACCTTCTTTACAACTACTGTCTTGGCAAACGATAACTATAACATGATATTGTGTAACCTTGTATTTTAGATTACAGCCAAAAAATACAATATAAAATACAAACTTTATGGAATATTGGATGCTTACAATGACAACTATCACACAAGATTAAAATACTGAAGTGGAATACTTCCTCATTTAACTACAGATATAAATTAATACAACAAAAATTTTATTGAAGAGTTAGCTTGTATATGTTCCTTAATTTTATACAAACTTCTAAACGAAGGCAGAAAATGAAACAAGAAACGGAAGTGGGTTTAAGTTGTTAAACCAAAAATGGCAGCCAGTGTAATATATAAACTAAACATGCCTTTACCATCGTCACTTATCATTATCACTTAAAGTGAGGTTAGATTGTTTTGAATGTATATTGTTCGGTATCTGCCTGCAAGTTTCCACAAGAATACTCCTGAACTCTCCATATACATATATATTAAAGCATTATGTTTTTACCCACAGTAAAAAAAATCTATCTCACCATCCCCATGGCAGAGTTGAAATTAAAACGATGTGCCACAAATCCCACATCAACAGTTACATAGTAGCAATGAAAGTACACAGCTATCCCAGTCATTCTGGCCCACTCACTCAGGTCAGTATTAGAAGTATATCAACTTTCTGGAAAATCCTTTTATCATGCTCATGATCGAGTTTAACCTTTTCGGACCAGAACCAAAAGATTACTCAATACTTTGTTGGATTTTTTTTGTTTTGTTAGAATAACAAAAAGAAAAAACAACTAGAACAAACATAGGAAGCTGGTTTTAGTGGCAAAATTTGTAGAATTGTATTGGTTTTAAAAATAAATTGCGAACCCCTTCCAATGTTGAAAATATTGCCTAATAAAAAAAAAGAATAAAAATTTTTGTATGAACGCAAATGAGGCATTGTTTTACTGTGGAAATTGCTTTATTCAATATACAATATTGTATTGTAATGATTTTATATATATATATATATATATATATAATCATTATTACTATCATTGTTTGACATCTATTTATAAATTTATTCCATGCAAACAAGGACGAAACCGAATATATGTAGTTGTGTTAAATAGTATATTTTATTACCAATTAGTTTTCAGTGGTATATTTCACAAAACGTTAGTGGAATTCTAAAACTTTGCAACGGTGATACATGGGCTACGACGTCTGGTAGAGAACTGGTATATAGTCACTGTCGATATGGAACTGGTAAATAGTCGCAGTCGATAAATCGCCGGTTGGTCTTCAGAACGGTCCTATTTTAAACTATATATCGCCGAATGGTCCTCTGCGGGATCCGACTTTGAGCAATTTATCGTTGGCTGCTCCTAAAATGGAATTAAGTTACATTTCCTTTATTGGAATTGGCAAACTTTATACTAGCAAATGTTTATAAATATCGTATTGTAACCTCATATTGATTTATTCTCTGGAAATTGTTTATATTAGGCTTTGAATAAATCATATAAATGTTAAAGATTATAACATAACAAATTAAACATGATGAATGACTGTATGGCCTGAAATTTAAAATGCATAAGTAATTCGTTTATAAATATCAATATATGTTGTACATTAACTTCTCCTTCAAAATAAAATGTATAGCTTAGAACAATTTAAAAAATACAAATTTTCTGATTTATGATGACCAACAGTGTAACAGTATTAGCTATGAGCATATGACCTATCTGCTTAAATTGAAACCTTAATTACATTACATTTAAAGTTTAAATATTTCAATAAACCTTTTTTGTAATATATGTATATTTTTATATAATTTGAAAACTTAACATGATATGTCAGTCTGAACTGTGCAAGCTAACTTTGAGTGATTATGGTCTACTAAGAATCTATTCTGTACATTTTTCTGAGACATATTGTTTTTATATCTGTTTAAATTTCATTGATCAAAATTGAACAGTATTAATTTAAAATATAACTGAAGTCATTGTTTTACTATGAAACTATGGTTTTAAGTTATGTTGTTTGTATATTTTACCGCAATTCATATTTAAAACCTGTATAAAATGTTCTAGATTTATTATCATTTGCATATGAACATTTTTTTTTTAATTGAAAAATATAATTATTTCAGAGCACCATTAAAACTGAGGCTAAATTTTATCAAATCTCAAAAGATGAAATTATTTGTTCTAAATGTATTTTAAATTCTGGTGTGAGGCCATAAACAAAAATGTTTAAATAGTGTGAAAATTACAGGGTTAAATTTATAATAAGTGACAATTGGCAGACATTAATAAAGAATTTAGACTAAAGACTAAAACATTACAAGATGAAGGGATTTTGGTATCTGCCATAATTGGTTTATTGCTGTTCAGAATAACCAAATACTTGCAGGATATCCCTCCATTACTTGTGAGCACCTCAAAAAAACTTATTGAAAATTGAACCCTAAATAAACCGGCAATACAACCATATATGCCTAGAATGTGATTAGCACAAGAAAATGTTTAAGTGTATTGCTAGACACATCTGTGAGCTTAAATATGAGATTGACAATACACTAGCTATTTCAAAAAGTCTCTGAGTAGGTTCATTAATAAATTTAACTGAGTAATCTCATTTGGTAATATTTTTTGTTTCTATTAACTTTATCTGTATATTAAATGTTAGAACATAATTTTATTTTTTGTGAAAAAATAAAGGAAGGAGAGTAAAGATGAGTATTAAAAATGTATATAAATTTACTAGATAATTTTCCATTAACTTTATCTGTATATTAAATGTTAGAACATAATTTTAGTTTCTGTGAAAAAAATAAAGGAAGGAGAGTAGAGATGAGTATTACAAATGTATATAAATTTACTAGATAATTATTACATCCACCCTACAAATGACACACAATTTTTCTTCAAAAAGATTATCCCATACTTATTAAGGCAGCACTGGAAACTTGCAGTAACTGTGATGCTTTAGTGTTGATTATTGTAAATCCATACTTTATCCCTTGTCATTATGTAGTGTTATACAAGCCTTTAGTACAGAATTAAATAAAATAGTTTAAGTACAACTATCTACACATTCTTCACACCATTTAACACATATACAGTTATATGTTTGATAAACAATAAGTGTATAAATGGGCATCCTCTACAAAAGTTTTAATTAAAAAACCAAATCCTTTTAAAGGAGAGAGGCTGATCTTTTAACCTTGTTATGCCTGTCCTTGCCAAAAGACAGGTAATACACTAGAATATATTTAAACTTGGAAACATTTACAGTATTTTTGACAGTAAATATAAAATAATATTGTTGAAGGTGCTGGTGATATGAGCTAAAATGACTCTTTTTAAATTCTGCTTTAATCGTTATTATACGAATAAACCACCAACATTATAAATGTAAATAAAGCGATATTATAGAAAATTTCTAAATGTAGAAAATTGAAAATTGTAAATATTAATTTACCTGTAAGTGGGTGGGTGAATGGAACAAAAATTAGAATGGGCTATCTAGAAATTATGCTGTTATTGCAAAATAATTTGTTCATATTAATGGATCACTGAAAATTTAAATTAAATGTATAGTACATTGTGACTCTTCAACATTAATTTATAGTATTTACAGTAAATAAAAATTGTTCTAAGTTTCTATACACCTCCAATAAATTACAAACTTGTAACAATATATCTATATATTATAAATGTTTAATAAAAATATTCAAATTCTGTGATTTTTTGGCTAAATAAAGTTTGTACAAAATTTGTTGCTGTTTAGTGAAAGCTACTGGATAATATTGTAGAAATAAATTGTATGGTTATCATTATTCACAATTAATGTATTAATTAAACCATCGGTTGACCAATGGTAAATTTCAAATTAAATTAGTAGTTAAATATAGTATAATACTTCCTTATATGAGAAAAAGTAGTTTTAATGGGAGTTAATGTATTAAGAAAACCTGAACACTTATTTAAAATATTTTAAGCCTTTGTGTGAAAAGTATTTAATTTGTACTGCATTTAATGAGCTCAAACTGATAACATTAATACAAAAGTGTCAATTTGAGAAAGGTTTGGCTACAGACCTGCGAGAAATGTACGTTTGCAAACAGCTCCGGACCCTAGACAGACAAAGTCCCATTAACGCCTATCCAGATATTAAAGTTAATTTTAAATTACTCTACAAAATTTGTACAGTATGAAACAGCAA